>NC_063334.1:76348904-76536299 GCF_021869965.1 Rhincodon typus | reverse complement strand
TCCTATCTACCTCTGACTGTCACCCTGACCTGTGAAACCTCCCCTGCCATTACTGAGTCCTATCTACCTCTGACTGTCACCCTGACCTGTGAAACCTCCCCTGCCATTACTCAGCTTTGCTTTTATTGGTTCAGCTGAGACCTACGTCACTCCTGGCCTTGGCTGGTTGATATTCCAATGGTTTGAAAGACTTGTCAGGCTTTGATGGGAAAGGCCCACCAATAGACACTTAAGTAACTGAATGGCTATTAGTACCAGAAGGCCTTCCCAGAGCAGGCACTGTGGCTCTCCAGCTGGCTCTCCAACCACGAGCACTGGTCATGAAGGAAATGGAGCCACACAGGTTGTAGGTGGTAGAAATATTATTAAACCATGATGAATGAGTGCTCTTCCTGATCTCAAATTCAAAGTACATGGGATATTACCACCAAACCGCACTGACCATTGGCCCTCTTGACACGACCACTAATTTGACCCCAGAAAAAGTGCAGTCCTAAATTTCCTCAGTGGCAGAACCATCTCCAGAACTGCTCAGACTAGGTGGACAGGACCGTGTTGAAGTGTTCAGCGGAAAACCTAGACGAGTTTGTCACCACCATCACAGATTTCATTAGCGAATGCATGGAGGACTGTGTACCAAAGAAGTCAATTGGAGTATTCCCCAACCATAAACCTTGGATGAACCAGGAAATCCACTCCCTACTGAAGACCGGACATGTAGTATTCAAGTCGGGTGACACGGAACAATGCAGAAAATCCAGGTATAATCTCCGCAAAGCCATCAGGGAGGCCAAGAGGCACTACCAGGTCAAGTTAGAGGCCCAGACCTACCAAACAGACTCCCGCTGTCCATGGCAAAGTCTAAACGACATTACGGGATACAAAATAAATCAGTGTGAGATGGCGGACAATGACACATCCCCTCCTGACGCATTCAATGCTTTCTATGCTCGCTTTGAGCAGAATACCACCAGCGTGGCACTGCCTGCCCAGAGCACCCTGGACACACCTGTTCCCTCAGTCTTCCTGGGAGTCAACCCAAGGAAAGACATGGGTCTGGACAGTGTCCCTGGCCGAACACTCAGATCCTGTGCAGACCAGCTGGGGAGGTTTACATCACCCTCGTCGACCTCTCCCTCCTACAAGCCAAATTCCTCAACTCCTTCAAGAAGACCACTATCATCCCCGTACCCAGGAAAACACATGCAATGTGCCATAATGACTACCGCCCGAGAGCTCCAATTTCAATAATTATGAACTGCTTTGAGAGACTGGTCATGGGCCACACCTACTCCAGTCTCCCAACCTGCCTTGATTCCCTACAGTTTGCCTGTCAACATAACAGATCCACAGAGAATGCCATATCCGTAGTCCTGCACTCATCCCTGGAACATCTGCAACAAAGACACCTACATCAGACTCCTGCTCACTGACTACAGCTTTGCCTTCAACACCATTATCACCTCCAGACTGATCTCAAAACTACGTGACCTTGGTCTCAGCTCTGCCCTCTGCAACTAGATCCACAGCTTTCTGACCCATAGGCCCCAATCAGTGAAGATAGGTAACTACACCTCCTCCACAATAATACTCAACACTGGAGCCCCCCAAAGATGCGTCCTCAGCCCCCTACTGTACTCCCTGTACACCTACAATTGTGTTGCCAAATACTGAATGAACTCCATCCTCAAGTTCGCTAACGGCACTACTGTAGTGGGTTGGATATCTAACAACAACGAGTCAAAATACAGAAGGGTGATAGAGGGCTTGGTGATGTGGTGCAATGAGAACAATCTGTCTCTCAACGTTGGCAAAACTAAAGAATTGATCATCGACTTCAGAAAGAAAGAAGGAGAACACGCCCCCTTTCTACATCAACGGAACTGAGGTTGAGAGGGTGGACATTATCAAGTTCCTCGGAGTGATGATAACCGACGAACTGTCCTGGACTTCCCACATAAATACGACAGTCAAGAAGGCACAAAAACTCCTCCTCTTCCTCAGGATGCTCAGGAAATTTGGCATGTCCATAAAGTCCCTCACCAAATTCTACAGATGCACCACTGAAAGCATACTGTCTGGGTGCATGATGGCCTGGTATGGCAACTGCTCTGCCCAGTACTGTAAGAAATTACAGAAGGTGGTGTGCACAGCCCAGTCCGTCACAGAAGCCAATCTTCCATCCATGGACTCTACTTACATGTCTCGCTGCTGCGGAAAGGTAGCCAATATCATCAAAGACCCATCGCACCCTGGTAATGATCTTCTACAACCTCTTCAGTCAGGCAGAAGATACAGAAACCTGAACACGCACACGAACAGGTTCAGGAACAACTTCTTTCTGCCATTATCAGACTGTTATATGGACGCTATCCTCAAATAATGTAACCTGCAATGTAACCTGTATGTCTCTAAGTCTTTTTGGTCTGTACATCCTTAGCTTGCCGTGATCTGCCTGTACCGCTCATAGACAAAGCTTTTCACTGTATTTCGGTACATGTGACAATAAAATAATCAATAGCTCAATCAATAAATATTTAACAACAAAATCCTTTACAAGCCAGCAAAAGCTGGAGTCAACAAAGCAATTGTCATCCCCCATCTCTTGCATTGTGATGAGAACCGAACTGTGTACCAGCGACAGAAAAGAGGACCAGAGGAAATCCATCAGCAACATCTACACTGCATTCGCCAGATTCTATTGGAGGACCGCTGAACAAAACATTGGTGTTCTTCTTTCAGCTGTCTCTACAAGTATTCAGACAAATCTCTTGAAAAGTTAACATCGATAATCTGGACTTGATCCAAATAAAGCATGTCTGCTGTCAGGATCTGTTTTCTCAATTCTCAAATAGTTAATGTTCCAAGAGATGAGAAAGAAAATATTACATGGACACTCTAAAGTTCTTTTTGAAAAATGTCAGCATTGTCATTAATAATTGGGAGGAACTTACTACTCGTGATTCAAAATAGTGACAACGTGTCCATCAACTCACAATGTCTTAATGAAGTGGAAGAGGTGTGGTAAAGAAGGAAAGAAGAGAAAGGAAATCAGACATTCCGGATCCTACTGCCTTATGCAACATCATTTCTCATATGTCCAAAGATCTGAGGTCAATAATCAGTTCATTCAATCCCTTATACTTCCATAGCAGAAACTTACAACCTTGAGCAGACATCATCCTTGAATTGAGGGACTGTCACCACCAACATCTTGATAAATGAAACCTATCATGTCACTGTAAAATCCGACTGGGAACTGTAATTACAGAGAGATCATAATATTTCACAATGGAAAATTATCCTAGTCTGTTTGATTTTCCACTGTGTACTCAGTCAGATGATTACTTACATGCAAGTGTAAAAGAAGAAAACATAGTTACTGTATTTGATACAGATAGGATTACAGCAGAGTAGGAGAAGCTATGGCTTTGATAAAGGACACAATACTTTCACATCGTCTGGTTCAAACATACACCAGATGTCAATCACAAAATATTCCATTAAGGTAAAGGATTCAAGACACATATGGGGCATTGTAAATTATTTCAGCTTTTACTTTCTCCAGTGGTCATGCAAGGCTCCAAATGGTGGGTTGCAAAGCCAAGCTGAAGATATAACTCATGTTTAATTATTGAATTAATAACAAAATTGCACAAATTAATAGATTACTATACTTCTGGGAGTTAATGCTGCAGGAACTAAAGTTAAAGCTTGATTGATCATTAAATACTTCAAAGTAACTTCATGTACTGTTCATAATGTCACAATAGTGCCATATTTCTTAAATCAGTAATGTCAAATTTCTTCACCTGCAGAGGGCAGAATGGATCCTCTTCACTGCTTTATTCAAAGTCACGAAAGCAGCTACGACATGGGGTGATTGTCTGCTGATTTCACACCCTTCCCTACACGGTATATAAAATTACCTGGGGTCATTCATTAATCAGCCATTTAAAAGAGATCGTTTTGACACATTAGTGACTTTACCGGCTTGGTCATTACCTAAAACACCAGCCCAAATGATGAGTACATTATTGTTGCTTTCATCTGCTTTATTTTAAAGCGTCAGTGGTGTTTTAACTTTTTTAGGTTAATCAAAGTAAGCTTTTGTTACAGTTGCATAAGATGGCTCAGCGGGTTAGTGAACAATCACAGGTTTGACCTCTGGCCTGCACTAAGAAATCTCATTTCACTTAAGGCAACAGTTGAGCTGCTGTAATTAACATTAATTCGTAAAACAAAACTTGCATAAGGCCATTAATCAGGGGAGGGTTTGCAATTAGCCCGCACCCATTGGTAATGATCCAAGCAGCACGCAAACTCTGTGTACTTACTAATTTAAATGATTGCAGCAGTGGCCCAGCTCTAAGTGTATGACTCCATAGCCAAGTTAGTGTAGGGCTAGCTAATTAAAGCCAGCCTTTACCTCTTAAGGCATGGCCCAGTTTTCTAGAGCAGCTGATTGAATGGGTTCAAGGGGATTGGCTCTGGAGAATGAGGAGTAGAAATGATACAACAGTCAGAAATTGTGTCTCAATGTTTTCTGATGCTATATTGGAGGCACTGGTGCAGGAGATGAAAGATCCTCTTCCCTCAGGTGATCAGAAAGCCCTCTTGTCAGACAGGCACTGGGAGAATTTAGCTATAACAAACAATGATTCAAGGCTGAAGTGGACAGATTTTTTGACCTGTGAGGGAATCAAGGGTTATGCAGAAAAAGTGGAGTTGAGGATTAGCAGATCAGCCATGATCTCATTGAAAGATGGAACATGCTCAATGAGCTGAACAGCCTACTCTGCTCCATCTCACTTGCAGGAAGATGTAATACTGTATCTATACTTTAGGAGCACCGAAATGGTGCAAGCAGGAATAGCAGCACATACTTGACTTCGTGAGGAAGATAATGCTGACAGTTACTGGGGCAGCTATGGCCTGAGGCTCTGGTCAGTGCTAAATTGAAAGATAGAATGATGATGGTCTGTTCTTCCCTAACTTACCTTCCCACATCCTGCCTTTGCACATAAAACAGTCTTGTGTGATTTGTAAGTTACAGATGGTATAAACATTCTTTTTTTTATTTCTCCACACCACACCCCCTCCCCACTATCTTTCACCATACAGATCCTACTCTTGAACCTTTACCCTTTCAGGTATCCAAGATGCCACTTAGTCAAGCATATATCTGAGTGTGTGAAGCACAACAGCAGTCAGACAGATTTGGTGAAGAGCTCAATCACTTAGTCTCACGCTCGCAGCTACCTCTTCAGACGATGGCTCAGTGTAAGGTTCAGAAGGTACTGTAGAGGCAGAATCAGCACATGGTGAGTCACTGGGCACAAGTGGACTGCAATCGAGGTAAGAGGAAGGGTTCAGAAAGGCGCCAGTTCACTGGGGGATCAGGCTGCATCTGAGTTTCACTTCAGAGGACTTAGATGACGACATTGGTGGATTATCATACAGAAGATGACAGATGGTATACATCAGAATTGCTTAGTATATTGACAGCCCAGACAGAAAACCAAGTCACGTCAAGCAGAACAGCAAAATCCAGCTCCAACTTGGCAAAGGACTAGATCTTGCAGCTCATCTCTCCAGCATGACGGCCAACTTCATGGTAACATTTCCAGACCCAGTGTCTGATTTTGAACATATCTGAACTCAACAAAACAATCCCTCCAAATTATTAACGTTACAGTGAAGGATCAGACTGAACATACAAAACAGCATTTTGCTGCCAGGCAGGCCCAGACACTTACCATCCTGGCTGTGAATACAATTGTGTAGGCTCCCACAGCAGTCCAGCAATCTTTGCTCCTGCTAGGATTCCAGTAGTGCTCCACTGGAGTCATGGCAATGCTTTTCTCTCTCAGGATAAGGGCATTCATGTATCTGCCACTCTCACTCCACCAAATGTCTATGCTGATTCCTGTCAGACAACCAGCCCCCACTCTCATCCAAGCTCAATGGCCAGAACTGCTCAAACTGTTCTGCGAGGCCACCTGTAGTCTCTGGCTGCGAAAGCCTACCACTAGCTGTGCTACAGCTACTGTGATAGCGTTGCATAGGAGTGTGAGGCCCGTCAAAGGCACCAACAAGCCAGCTTCTATGCACAAGAGCGAATAGTTAATGTTTGTATGGAATACTGGAGAGTTTGCTGCTTAAAAGTGAATTGGATGTCATGAGATATTGGTCTTGGGGTTAGCTTTTATTTCAGCAATGACTGACAGGATGATGAGTCATTCACAGAGGAATGAGATGCTCTGAAACTATTGCATAATGAGAATTTTGGCTGCTGTTTAATGGATCTGTAGCTAGAAAAGGCTATCACGGTCAGTGAGGCAGGAACTGGATATGCTGACTGCATCCTACTTTCCTCACCTCACCTTCATTCTTTTTTCATCTTTTTCCTCTTTATACTCTGCTTACTTCCCAGTTGTTGTTTCTATTCTTTGTGACATGGGCTGTGCCCACGTGACAGCAGATTATAGAATCAAAGAATCCCTAAAGTGCGGAAAGATGCTGTCCGGCCCATCAATCTGCATCAACCCCCCAAACTGCATCCCACCCAGACTCAGCTCCGTAACCTATCCCCACAACATGCATTTTCCATGGCTAAACCACTTAGCCTGCACATCCCTGGATACAATTTAGCATGGCCAATCCTCCAAACCTGCACATCTTTCAGCTGTGGGATGAAACCAAAACACCTGGAGGAAAACTCACATCAACACAAAAGAACTTGCAACTTCCATACAGACAGTCACCCAAGGCTAGAGTCGAAGCTGGGTCCCTGATGCTGCGAAGCAGCAGTGCTAACCACTGAGCTACCACGCCACACAACAGACCTCCACAAATTAGACATATACTTTAGTAATTGCTTGAAAACCTCCAGAATGGCCTGGATAGTGGACTCAGTTGTTTTAGTACCCCTAGTCTGTTCTATGATGATCTGTGTTGCAACATGACTTCCATTGAACATAAACTGGCCACATGTGGTTCAGTTGAATACTGGAGTCATAAGGCTGCTGCAATGTGGATTGACCTTGTCAATCAACATTCATCCTCTGGTTTGACCTGATGGTGGAAAGACCGAGGGCAAAGCAGAATAGTGCAGAATGAAGTCATTGTGACTGTTGCTAGGAGAGCAGGCATTCCCCACCATGCTGTGCTGAATGTGGTTGCACACCACCGAACACTCAAAGAATGAAAACCTTTGTGGGTTGCAATAACTTTTGCATTGTCCACAAAGCAACATTCATCTGCACCATGGGGAAATCTATTATCCTGGCAAAACCATATGCATGCTCTATCTTGTTTCTGTTCAGAGAGAATACAGTGAGGTCCCCTGTTCATAAATAACCTCTGTCCTGTTTGCAATATAACTGCGGACAGTGGCCTAGGACAATTGCACATTTCACATGTTCCAGCTTGGAAGAATTCCAACATGAAGGAATGCTAGATAATGGTCTCCTTCACAGTCACTGGCAGTGCTATCCTTACCTGTTCTGAGTGTCAGGTTGTAGAGTTCAATGAGCACCTTCTTTGCAATGTGCAGATGATACTCATTGCTGTTGGCTTATGTGGAGATAAGTGACATGCTTCAGGAAGACCCTGGGTGGATACAACCTTCTCCGCCATTCTTGGTGAGCAGCTTCTCTTGTTCTTGGCTGCATCTGTTTCACCACTCCTTATGTTGGGCTCAAAAAGATTTACAACTCTATCACCCATCACTGACTGATCCCATCAGAACTCTTACAATGACAACCAAAACTTCTCCATGTGCAGCACCAATCCCTGCAGATTTCACCATGGTTAACCAACTCATGAAACACTCAGCAATTTCCACAGAGGCAGAGAGAAGCAATTAATCTGTAAGTAACTTGAAAACAGTTGATAATTAAATAATACCAGAAGGGGGGTACTTTTAGCTGCTGCATATTCAGCCAACAATTAAGAGACCGATATATATGCATTGAAAATATCAGCACTGATGTCAAATCAACATTAAATATAGTCAATCTCCCTGTTTATTTTCTCAGTCTGCTTCCAGTCCATTTACCTGACACTTCAGGTGACATCCTCAACTAGAATGCTGAATATAGGGTGGATGCCTATATGCACAAAATGTGCAGACTTTATGGATCCCAATTTTGCAGGAATGTCACCAGGTTAGAACATCAGCATAAATATCTTCTGATTACTCTCCAATGGCCTGCTGTGGAACAACAATTAATACATTGTGATTAATTTAGTAAAGTTTGACAAAACCACCCTTCAAAGACAATAAGGCCATAAGATATAGGAGCAGAATTTGACGATTCAGCCCATTGAGTCTGCTCCACTATTCGACCTTTGCTGCTTTATTTCTCATCCCTATTCTCCTGCCTTCTCCCGACAACCTTTGATCCTCTTAATAATCAAGAACCTATCCATCTTTGTGTCAAAGACACTCAATGACTTGCCCTTCCGGACCTTGTGCATAAATGAGTTCCACAAATTCACCAGCCTCTGGCTGAAGAAACTCCTCCTCATCTCACTTCTAAGGGGGTTGCCCCTTCACTCTGAGCCTGTGCCCTTGGTCTTGGACTCCCCTACTAGTGGAAATATCTTCTCACCATCCACTATATCCAGGCCTCTCATAGTCCAGAAGTTTCAGTGAGATCCCCCCCTTCTAAACTCCCCTGATTACAGACCCTCATATAACAAGCCTTACATTCCCGGGATCATTCTTGTAAACCTTCTCTGGACTAACTCAAATGCCGGCACATCCTTCCTTAGATAGGGACCCAAAACTGCTTACAATATTTCAAATGCAGTCTGACCAGAGTGTTATACAGCCTTAGCAATACATTTCTACTCATGTATTCTAATCACCTGGAAATGAATGCTAAGATTGCATTTGCCTTCCTAACAGCCCACTGCATTGTTAACTTAAGAATCCTAAACTAGAACTCCAAAGTTCCTTTGTGTTCCAGATTTCCATAGCCTTTCCTCATTTAGAAAATAGTCAATGCTTCTATTCTTCCTACCAATGTCCATAAACTCACATTTTCCTACGTTGTATTCCATCTGCCAATTCTTTGCCCACTCTCAGTCAATCCAAGTCCTACTGTAGCCTCCTCACTTGCTCAATGCAACCTGTTTCACCACATATCCTTGCAATATCTGAAAACTTAGCAACAATGCCCTCAGTTCCTTCGTCCAGATCATTAACGTATAATGTGAATAGTTGTTGTCCTAACACTGACCCCTGTGGAACTCCACTAGTCACTGGCTGCCATCCTGAAAAAGACCCATTTAATCCTTACTCTCTGCTTCCTGCCAGTCAGCCAATCCTCTATCCATGCCAGTAGCCTGCCCCAACACCATGGGCTCTTCTCTGATTTTGCAGCTTACTGTGCAGCACAAAGACAAAATTAACAAGGTAACAAGCTTCCCTAAATGAGTGGATAAACCTATTCTGATTCAGCAGAATCAAAGTGTCAGCACCATCCCTCCAGCTCCTAAACAAACTATGCTGTTCACATTCACATTCTCAATTTGAGGAATTCAGAGTCAAGCACTGACCCTTAAATGTAACAGGATCTTGTTATGTTATTTTAAAACCTTGCAGCCCATTATTTTATTGTCTTGAAATATCGGCTAAAGGGAACGGAGGAGGTGAATTCTCCAGCTCTGAAGTTGCTAGAGTTACTAAGTATCTGCTAATGCTAAAGGTTCTGTAATGTGGAAAAGAAATCAGCTTTCAACCAGGTTGACCTCAGTGCACTGACTTTGCAGAGTTTATATATGGATTCACTATCCTTATTACGAGCCTTCTAAAGTTTATTGGAGAAAGAAAAAGTATTGCAGAGCTTTGAATCACACCAGTTTTGAGGTATCTGGTTCAGACTAGATATATGATGCAATCACTCTACCCTGTTTCTCTAGACTATAAGTTTATGACAAGTGGAGACATTTATAACTAGAACTATATAAAACAGGAAATGCACGCTGATCAAATGTAAGATTTTTATTTTCATTTCATGGTGACTGTTTAAAGACTTTGGAGCGTTGTAAGCTGAATAAGGAAATCTTTCAGCTGCCAGGATTAAAAGAAATCTTACATCTCAGGTATAGAAAGTGGTCTTTAACTTTGCATAAAGTTTAACACTAACACTCTAGTTAACAATATCGCATTTATGTGCATGATGTGTAATCAACTGTATCTCCTGTTTAATATAACTCTGTTAGAATCTAAGTAGTACTTTAAATGGTGGCAACTCCCTGCACTTCTTGGCATATCAAGGGCAAACTATATAATTTAGCTAAAAGTATCAGAATGGTGTTTGATAAATCTCTGCCCACACAAGGGTGAATATTCTACCAACTGAGCCCTTGCAGGCCAGGGACAAGGAGGATGATTGGTAAATGGGACTTGTGACACCTTGAGGTAGGAGAGAATTGGATGAGTTCAAACTTAAAACGATGAATGGTGGGAATTGGGCCAGGATAGCGTAGGCAGTTTTCAACTCTTGCTTGCTCAAATTAAATCAAGGCGACAAAAAATAGAGAAGCTCCAATGTGCTGAATTTAGAATAGAATAGGAACTGAGCAGAGAAACTGCTCGGTACTTGTTTACCATCCTTGAAATAAAAGGACTGAATTGAGAATGCTGGCATCATGGCATCATGACGCTCACTGCTCCAAATGTATTGGGCAGACAGCATTAATTACTGCCCGTTGCCATGCCATGTCGGTAAGGGCATTGGCATGGTTGTGTTGTGCATGTGTGAAAAAATGAAGATTCCGGATTCAAGTCCCTCGCTCCATAATGGAAAACCTCAGGCCACACGTGTTCAGCTGCACAATGATGTCATGTCTCCCAAACCTCCAACCAGAAGAGCCATTGAGATGGATAACCAGCTAACCTTCATGTGAGGTGCTTTAGATTTTGTTTCACTGCTGAAGAGTGGCTGGAAGTTTTGTGTTCATTGTTATTGAGGGAGTTTAGAAAAGTTGTTTGTTTTAGGTTATGGTGCTTGACTGGGACACAAGGAGGCCAGAGGAGCTGGAAAGTCTGACAGCAGAAACCCTGCTTTTAGAAGTTCATAGAATTGTAGAATCCCTGCAGAGTAGAAGCAGGCCATTCAGCCCATCAAGTCCACTCCAAATGTCCAATCCCAGAACCAGCCCCTCAAACCTATAACCCTGCATTACCCATGGCTAATCCACCTAAACTGTACATCCCTGGACACTATGGACAATTTAGTATGGCCAATCCACCAAGCCTGCACATCTTTGGGCTATGGGAGGAAGCTGGATCACCCAGAGCAAACCCATGCAGATACGAAGAGAATATGCAAACTCTACACAGACAGTTGCCCGAGGGTGAAATCAAAAACACAACCTTGGCACTATGAGGCAGCAGTACTAACTACTAAATCACCGTGCCGCCCCTAATTGAAAATATTCTTCCTCTGGGATGGCATTTCAGAACAATGGGGGAATGCTCTACACAGACAGATAGCAGGGATGGGCAATCATTAGAAGAGTATTCAAAGAACACTTCCAGCTCCATCACTGTACCCGCAATGTTTGAGGCAAGTGTGCTGTACCAAGGAGATGGTCACTAATCTATGTCATTTCCTACATTCAGGCCTACAATAGCACAGCAGCATGAGGATGGTTTAGACCTTCAGTTTGGGGGCATCCAAGAGAGCACTAAATGATTATTTGGAGACAAATAATGTGCCAAGGTGTCGGGAAAAAGCAGAAAATTGGCATGAGGTAATGATGCTCCTTTAATTAGCTGGTGCAAGCACAGCTGGCTGTAACATTTCTGTGAATCTGTGATTCAGTTTGTGCACTGGTAGATTCTTCCAAGAGAGTGCATTACTTCCAATCTATCACATTTCAAATTATTTTGCTGGATCAGGAATGTAACAGAGGCTCAGAGTGCAAGAAGAGGTGTCCTTATATTTTTGTCTTTTACCAAAGAGAAACAACAGAAGCTGGAAGGTGATTTTCCAAGTGACAGGATTCCTAATGGTCCACTCTACGTATACTAATGGGAAGACATACTGCAATGCAAAGACTACCACTCCATTATTGCAAATCAATTGTAAGTTGAAGCACAGAATATCATCTCAATAAATATCAGAGAATTGTTAAGTCCCATTATGCTAACAAATAGGACACCTCATCCTCTGTTAATGTCAAAACACACTTGATTCAAGAATTGCTGACTTCTACCTAACTCTGTGTATAGTATATCTGGTTAATGGAAGATTTTTATTCACCAGTATGAAAATAGACTATTTTATCTCTCTGCACAACATCAGTATGACTTCAATAGTACTTGTCTATTGTTCTGGTAACAACCACAAATGGTTTCAGCACATCAGTCAGCTTTATCTACCATCTTTGAATCACCAACATGATGCAGAGGCTGGCTGTTGCATGGTAAGAGCTATTTACTCTCCTCATGGTTCATGACTCCCTTCTGCTACTGAAGCACACAGAGAGGTGTACGTACATTCCCCGAGCAGGAACATCTTGGAGCAAGCCGTTAGTGTTCTGACACAACTGCTGTGCTACCAAGTCTGCTCAGACAGAGCCATCCAGAGATTGCCTGAGCATGTCTTCAAATTCACAGCATCCTGTTGCATCCTTCATAACATCCCTCGAAAAAAGACATACCTGTTCCTTCCTGGTCTTTGGAGTGAACCTTTGTGGGTGGTGAAGGACTGGGGTAAGATGAGACAGAAACGGAGAAAAGGACGAAGAGTTCAGTTACAGCTGATGGGCTGCCTGTCACTTACTATTCAAACCGCAGTTTTCCAATGTCTTGCTCCCACATCACCACTGTTCTACGATGCCTCAATTTACCATTCTTCAGTTAAACATCATCACAGCATCCCATTGGCCTAAATCTGGATATAAATAGCAGCATTTACCACAACTCACCAACATTCCTTGGACAGCATTTCCAAACCCAGGACCACCATCATTGAGAACGACAAGAGCAGCAGATACATGGAAACATCACTACCTGTGAGACCCCTCCAAGCCACACACCATCCTGACTTGGAAACATATTGCCATTCCTTCAGTTTCACTAAATCAACCTGGAACTGCCACTCCAGCAGTGTTGTGTGTCTACCTTCACCAAATAGACTGCAGCAGTTCAAGAGGCAGCTCACCACCACCATCAAGGGCAATTGGGGATCGGTATATCCTGAATTAATAAAAAGAACATAATAAAATTATTCCACAACAATTTTATCCAAGACAACAGACTAAGTTGAATAATCCACTATTATGAATTCCTTTTCTCCTTGTCTTGAGGGTCACTGAGCCTGTCCTAGATCCCCTACAAAATGCTACTTCTTTAACTGCAGTTTGACAGGTGGAAAGGTGCTAACATCCACTTGGGGAAACTGCAGATAGCCATAAAAGGTTACTTCGAGTTGCCAATGGGCCTGCCATTGGACTGCCTCACCTTGGATGACAGCATTCTGGGCAGGCTGGTTGACAACAAGAATATTGAAGGAATGGCAGTGGTGTACAAAAGAACACAGGAAGAGAAGAGTTAGTGGACTAATGGTTCAAAGGAGAGTGCAGGAGGGCATGCCAGGAGCAGCACCAAATATACCTAAAAAATGTGGTGTCAAACCAGTGAGGCTACCAAACAGGACTACGTGTGTGCCAAACAGCATAAGCAGCAAGAGACAGACAAAGCTAAGCAAGCCCACAGCCAAATGTTCAATTCTAAGCTCACCCACAACCAACAGATCAGATCTAAGCTCTGCAATGCTGCCTCAGTTGTGAATGTTGGTGGACAATTGAACAACTCACAAAAGAACGAGGTTCCACAAATCTCCCCATCCTCAATAATTGAAGAGCGCAACACATCAGTGCAAAAGATAAGGCTGAAACATTCGCAGCAATCTTCAGTCAGAAGTGTCGAGTGGATGACCCATCTCAGTCTTCTCCAGTGTTCCCAGCATCACAGATACCAGTCTTCAGCCAATTTGATTCACTCAACATGATGTCAATAAAAAGTTAGAGGCACTGGATACTGCAAAGGTTATGGGATTTGACCACATTCTTGCAATTGTACTGACGACTTGTGCTCCAGAGCCTGCTGCTCCCTTAATCAAGCTCTTCCAAGACAGTTGTAACTCCCTGACAATGTGGAAACTTTCCCTGTACACAATATCCTGTACACAAAAGCAGGGTAAAACCAACCCAGACAATTACCAGCCCTTCAGCCTACTCTTGATCATCAGTAAAGTGATGGAAGGTGTCATCAACATCACTATAAAGCAGCACCTGATCAGTAATAACCTGCTCAGTGATGCCCAGTTTGGGTTCCATCAGGGCCACTCAGCTCCTGACCTCATTACAGCTTTGTTAAGAGCTGAATTCTAGAGGTGAGCTGAGAGTGACTACCCTTGACATCAAGGCTGCATTCAACCGAGTATGGCATCAAGGAGCCCTAGCAAAATTGGAATCAATGGGTATCAGGGGACAAACTCTTCACTGGTTGGAGTCATACCTGGCACATAGGCAACGGTTCTGGTTTTGGAGTTCAATCATCTGAGCTCCAAGACATCTCTGCAGGAGTTCCTCAGGGTAATGTCCTAGGCTCAAGCATCTTCAGCTGCTTCATCAATGACCTTCCTTCCGGCATAAGGTCAGAAGTGGGGATGTTTGCTGATGATTGCAGTGTTCAGCACTGTTCAGCACTCCTCAGATACTGAAGGAGTACATGCTCAAATGCAACAAGGTCCAGACAATAATCAGGCTTGGGCTGACAAGTAGCAAGTAACATTTGCACCACACAAATGCCACGCAATGATCATCTCCAATAAGAGACAATCAAACCCACCCGTTCTGATATTCATTGGTGTCATCAGCACTGAAACCTCACTGTCAACATCCTTACCGTTGACAGGAAACTCAGCTAGACTCATCACATAAACACAGAGGCTACAAGACCAGGTCAGAGACGAGGGATACTGTGGAGAGTAACTCACCTCCTAACTCTCCAAAGCCTGTCCATCATCTACAAGGCACAACTGAAGAGTGCAATGGAATACTGCCCACTTGTCTGGATGAGTGCAGCCCCAACAACACTCAAGAAGCTTGACACCATCCAGGACAAAGCAGCTCACTTGATTGGCACCACATCCACGAGCATTCACTCCCTCCACCCACAACGCTCAGTAACAGCAGTGTGTCCTATCTGCAAGATGCACTGCAGAAATTCACCAAAAATACTTTAACAGAACCTTTCATGACCACTTCCATCTGGAAAGACAAGGCCAGCAAATGCATGGGAACACCACTACCTGCAACTTCTTGTTTCATCCTGACTTGGAAATATATTGCCGTTCCTTCACTATCACTGGGTCAAAATCCAAGAATTCCCTCCCTAACGACACTATGGGTCAACCCATAGCATGTGGACCACAGTGGTCAAAGAAGGGAGCTCACCTTTTCAAGAGCAACCAGGAAAGAAATGCTGGCCAGCCAGCAATGATTGCATTCCACAAATGAATAAATTTTAAAAATATATAATTACAGTGTTGCCAATTGTCGTAAAAACCCATTTCTTTCACTGATGTCCTTCAGGGAAGGAAATTTACCATCCTTACCCAGTCTGGCTTATATGTAACTCCAGACCTACAGCCATATGGTCTGACCTACATGTCACTCTTAACTGCCCTATGAAATGGCTCAGACAGCCATTCAGTTCAAGGGCAGTAAGGGATGGATGATAAATGTTGGTCTAGCCAGCAATAGCCAAATCCCATGAACGAATAAAAGTCTTGAGCTCTTGTACACTTACTGTGTGTGTCGAAGGTCTGGAAATAAAGGGTTCTATTGAAATGAACACAGCTTGCAGTTGAGTCATTTGATTGAGGCAATCAGGCCTCCAACACTCCTTGGTTAGAACGTGGTGCTAATAACAGCAAGGTCATGGGTTCAATCCCCAAACTAATCAAGTCGGTAGGATTCTAGCCATGACTTTAATGCAATGGGGCGCCACAGTGGCTCAGTGGTTAGCACTGCTGTCTCACAGTGCTAGGGACCTGGGTTTGGTTCCACCCTTGGGTGACAGTCTGTGTGGAGTTTGTGTCTGCGTGGGTTTCCTCCAGGTGCTCTGGTTTCCTCCCACAGTCCAAAGGTGGATTGGCCATGCTAAATTGTCCGTAGTGGCCAAGGATGTTTAGGTTAGGTGGGTTAGATATGGGTAAGGGGAATGAGCTGGGATGGGATGCTCTTCAGAGAGACGGTGTGGACTTGTTAGGCTGAGTGGCCTATCCACACTGTAGGGATTCTATGATCTATGAACACTCCGCAGGAAGATGGAACTTTTTGGCAGCACGTGGATGTTAAGGGCAGTAATGAATCCAAAAGCAGTGAGTATTGAAAAGAAAGCTACAAAGGCAGCAATCCATAGAAATTCTTGAACTGGCAGATTGAAGGGGAAGAATTTAAAAAAAGTCATTCTCACCAAGGAGCAGCCAATGCCAAATTATCTTCAGTCCTAAACTGGAGAACAACAGCTGTTCAGTAGGGCTTTGAGCAGACATCATTCCAGTGCTCAATAGTATCATGGAATCTTCACTACTACTGCAGAGCTGCCTCTCAATGATGCAGGCCTAAAAGTGGGACCACTGGAGGAGATGTTTTTATCAGGTATCGAATAACCTCAGGGTTAAACAAAAGGGAACAGAAAGATCAGATTAGTACTCTGCAATCAGAACCACCGTTGATGATATATTGACCAATTATGGTTGAGACTTCACGTTCTCACGAGAAAGCCCTGTAAATCTTACAATGACAATTTTAGTGGTCATTATCATTGAATGCATTAAATTTAACAAATGGAGATATAAACCTGGAAAGTTGATCAATTTCTTTATCAAAAACCTTTACAGATAAGCTGGAAATATACTAATCTAAAAGATGAATGCAGATTGCATTGTCTTAGCAGTGATAGATGAGGTATTGACTGATTTATTGCAATCAAAGGAAGATTTAACAATCATGAAAGCAATAAAGTTAGGGAGGCAGACTGAAATTTGGAATCAAGATCGGGGATAAATTACAGAGAGTTTGAAGATCCATGGAAGATGCCAAGTGAGTTTATGCAATTTGTAAGTCCAGAGACAGGGAGCACTCTGAAGCAAAAGCCTGCCAGAAGTAGTAAATGAGCACTTAATGCCATTTGGGAATGCTTCAGATGTGGTAAGAAAAAGCCACCTCAGAATGTTGACAACTCAGCAAGGATGCTGAATGTTACAATTGTGGTAAATTTGTCATTTTAGAAAATGCTGTTGGTCCAAAACTGGTGAATAGTGTAATACAACAGTGAAGTGAAATACAACTGAGTTCTAAATGCAGCCAGATCCTGGAAATAGCAGAATCCAGGTCACTGAAGCCAGATATCTTATGAGAGATCAATGACCCAGATAGTAAATACTGATCAGTAAATCTCACACAGGCTCATTTGACTGAGTTTAAACTAAGTTCTAGAATACTGTCTGACAGGTAAAATGGTGAGCACAGATAAAGTTAAAGCCTTCATCAAAAAACTTCATGGCATAGGAGCAACAAATTTGAAGGTAAAAGGTCAGATCATGACAAGAATTAGAGAAATATTGGAACCATTTCATATTTTACGGAATCAATAACCTTCACTTCTCAGCATGAAAGCATTCCCAAGACTGAAACTCATCCACAATGAGAGGTGAATTTGCTGAGGAGGAAAACAATAAAGAATTCAGAGAATTTCCTGACTTATTCACATGACTAGGTAATTTTTTTTAAACAAGGTGTACCACATTACGTTGCAGTAAAATGTGACACCCGTTTCTCTGTTCATTCCAGAAAAGACACCACATCCTCAATGGATAACATGACAACAGAAATTGAAATAAAATGCGACAGAGGGTTGTCAGAGTGTTCAGTAAATGATCTCAGGCACAGTCACTTTCCAAAACTAAATGGTGATATTAGAATATGCAGGACCTGACACAACTCAACTTAGCAGTAAAACATGTAGTCATCCAATGTCATCAGTTGCCTCTATGTGTAAATCCTATTTTTGTTCCCTGCTCAGTCTTATTTTTTTCTCTTACCACCCTTTTTCTGTCTATATGTCAATAGAAGAGTTTTAGAGTGCCTTATATATTAGCTGCCAGTTTCTACTGACACTCTGTCTTTGCTTCTACTGCTCGTTTTTTTTTTCAATACTCCTCTAAACTTTCTGTATTTGGCCTCATTCTAAATTATGTTATTAACCTGACATTGGTCTAAAGCAAGTTTTTCTCTTTCTTCTTAATGTCTATCTCTTCCAGCATCCAAGGAGCATTGGATTTATTTGTTCTCTCTTTCCCCTTCGTGGTAATATACCCTTGACTGAACTTGAACTCTCCTTTCTTTAAAGGCAATTATAGTTTTACCTACCTTTGATTTCAGTTTCCCCAGCCCTGATCTATCAACCCACTTAAGCTGGCTTTCCCTTAATTATTCTTACTCAGATTGCTCCTTGTGCTTTACCATTGACAACTCAAATCTTATAATACAATGAACTTTGTCCAGTAAATTATCCCCTCCTGATGCTGAATCAATTCAGTCCACCTCATTCGCAAGAGCCAGTTTCATATTTCCTCCTTCTTCTTTGGACCACGAAAATACTGCTTTGAAAAATTCTTCTGAAAATACTTCAGACACTCTGCCCCTCTCAGTCTTTACGCTACTACTCTTCCAGTACATATTCAAATAGTGAATGTCCCCCACTCTAACTCTTGCATTTCTCTGTCATGATTTGTTTTATTTTATTGATGTTTTTTATTCCTTATACGAGTATTAGTTGTTGAATGTTTTATGGTACCCTATTGTCTACAAACACACTTACTACTATGGTTTAGTTCTAAAAACCATGGGCTGAATTTCACCACAAAATGGAAACTTTGATAATTTTCATGAAATGTTTCTCTCCACAAGGCCTAGCAAGTTTTCTTGCGCTATCTTCCCAAAGTCTCCGTATTACTTTTGCACCATGTCACCATGATGCCCCACTCATTGTACTCTCCCACTTGCCATAGGTGGAAGTACTCACTGCTGCCACAAGCTCCCAGTATCCCTCGTGTTGGCAAGTAAAGGATGCTGTCATTGTTCAAACAGGCACAAAATGAATTAATATTAAAAGTCAAGTGTGATGCCCAGTGATGCACCATGGCCCAATCTTTGAGATGGTCGTTTGTCCCTACGTGGAAAAGTGTCCTTGCAGCAGTATTTCAATGAAAGTTGCTGATGCACTCCAAAGTTCAACACTGAAGTGGGAAACCATACTGTAAGTGAATCGAAGAAGTACCATAATGATGTGGAAAGGGAGAGGCTGGTACATGTCAGGTGCCAACCTCCATCTACTGGGGTGCCTGTGGCCACTGCTCATGGTGTCCAAGGTGGAGGTCTGAAGGGGTAAGCAGTGAGCTAGTGTTGCCAGGTAACCACTCAAACTTTCATATCAGGAATTGTTGGCATCTGGTTTCTACCTATGTCAATGCATGCTACTACTGCAAAATGGCCTCTTGCCACACCCTAGTGAGTATCTTGTTTTGCTGTTTAATCCTTGGTTGGAAAGTGGAACTTATTGCTCTTAACATTGAGAAGCTTCTCACTGCTGATTTCATGATTTTCCAAATTTCCTCGCCAATGCACATAAAGTTCAGTGCCTAGGATAACTCCGTCCTTCATGTTCTGTTTTCCAATAGTTCTTGCAACATGCTTTATCTTTTAATTTGGATGACCTTTCGGTGCTCTTTGTTATCACCAATGCTATATTCAAAGTGTGCTTGACAAGAATGTGAAGTTAACATTAACTTCCAAAAGAAAACAAATCCATTTTAGTATTTTCCATAGTAACCTGGTCATAACTTTTGAAAAAAAAAACAAACTAAACTTTTGTTTTTATTTTGCAATCAGTGTACTTTTAGGCATTAGTTGCAAGTCACAACATTTGTATTTTGGGCAGCTTTAAATGTTCGTACTCTAGATGTTAAAATTTGCTATAATTGTAAAAAACATTACACCAAAAGCGTTCGTAGCTGGAATCCTCATCTATGTTTCCAAAGAGTGAGGCATGTTCCAGAAGTACAAACTAGCCAGATCTTTCCCATTGCACCTAAATTAGCTTTCTTGATATAAGGGTGGCACGGTGGCTCAGTGGTTAGCACGGCTGCCTCACAGCACCAGAGACCCAGGTTTGATTCCGCCCTTGGGTGATTGTCTGTGTGGAGTTTGCACATTCTCCCCGGGTCTGCATGGGTTTCCTCCAGGTGCTCTGGTTTCCTCCACAGTCCAAAGATGTGCAGGTTAGGTAGATTGGCCATGCTAAATTGCCAGTAGTGTTCAGGGCTGTGTCGATTAGGTGGGATATAGGGGTATGGGTCTGGTGGGATGCTCCAAGGGTTAGTGTGGACTTGTTGGGCCAAAGGGTCTGTTTCCACACTGTAGGGATTCTATGATTCTAAGCAGGGACAATGATATTAACTGTCAAATTACTAATATCACCTCTTTAAAAGCCATGTGAAGTAGGATGTTGCATATTTTAGTATATATGTGATTGTTGAAATGTAAGAAAACTCCATTATTTATACTTTAATGAAATTAACTTCCTGTTACTTGATTATATGGCCCATATCCTTCCCACATTTCTTTTGTGCTGAATATGATCACATGATGGTATCCTTTTCAACTCCACAAACAAGATTGAAAGGAGGAATGTAATTTATCTAATACTGCCAAATTCTACACAAAAGGATACATTTTTGAATCATTTTGTCCTAGAAACGTTTCAACTTTTAACTACAACTCATAAACTTTGCAGTGTCATTGAGCCTGGCTCAATATAATCCAAACATTAAATAATTTCTGGTGCTCATGTTGTCAACCAGCCATGAATATGTCAAGTGAATTTTTTCCATACGTCCAATTGTCCAGTGATGAATGGGAAATGCCTTTCATTGTAGTGGGCAAAGATTACTGTTAATACTATAAATCTCCTTAGGTGTACTGTTTCAAAAATTATTTTCACAGAATATGAGAAAATTTTCAAGCTGAAACCTGATGCTAAATGCATTCCCTTTAAAAAGACCCAGATACTGCTTGAAACAATAATATTGTGGCAACGTACAGTTGTATACCCACACTGTGAAAACTCTGAAATAAATATTTCCTCTTTGCATTGTGAGTACCTGACAATTGCTGAAGTGAATGATCTCACAAGAGAATTATTGTTAATGGATTCATAACTGCTTGTTTTTAACCTCCTTTGTACTACTACAGGGAAACAGTCGGATGATTTGTGTATTTGCCAATATCATTCTGCTGCTTTGCTTTCCATCAGGAACTGAGTATCTCATTGAAAGCTGCATGATTTCTAAGTTCACTCCCCACCGGTACTGTGCAATTTACACACTGTCTGCGTTCACAAAGCCAGGGAATCTGGGTAAATTATAGTGTGAAAACAAAGGCTGTCTAAATCATAGAGGCAGTTTTTTAAATCTTTGGCACTATTCCAAATGGTTAATGGCACGAGTTACAAGAACAGGCAAAGTCCAGGAAAGAAATTACATTGATTCACATTATTTTGGTTCTATCTTCTCTGCAGCAATTAAATAAATGATGAAAAGAAATTACTGTCATCCACTATTCTGATTAATTGGCAGCAATAAGGAAGATTATATGAAGGTTCTGCTAATTACAAAAAAAATTGGACATTGCAATATTAAAAATTATTTTTCTAACTCTGCCAAAATTAAAGAAAATACATTATGTACCACATCACTGTACTTGTGTTACTTTATTTAAGAAATAGTCTTTAGAAAGTGCTGATATAAATGATATCTGCACATACAGGATGTCTTATAACATAAAAGCCTAATATGTTCGAAGTTAAAGACCATTACTTAATGCTAGATATTTCTCTGATTATTTATAAATTAACACCCTTTATATCACATAACAGATCACTGCAAATTAAATAAAATATAAAATGTACAAATATTTCGACCAGTTGATTTCAGGACAAACGGAATATTTTATGAAATTCAGGAAATAACCCAGTAACCAAGAGGCTTGATGAGGGCAGACCAGTCGACATTGTTTACTCAGACTTTAGTAAAGCCTGTGTCGAGGTTCCATGTGGTAGGCTAACGTAGTTGTTGGTCGGTTCGCCATGCTGACTGGTTTTCATGCAAACGTTTTGTTTCCCTTCTAGGTGACATCGTCAGTGCTGTGTAGCCTCCATTGTAGCGTTGTTGTTCTGTCCCGCTCTGAATTTATATGATCCGGTCTGTCATGGTGGGCAGTCTTTGTCTTAGTACTGTAACTTTATCCCAGTCAAATTGATGTCCTTCTATGTTGGAGCGTATTGAAATGAGGGAGAATTGGTTGTGCTGTTTTGCTGCACAATCACATGGGATTCACTGTGAGCTCGTCAATTGGATGCAAAGTTGGCTTAACAGCAGGAGACAGAAGGTGACGGTGGAGGGTTGCTTCTTGGACTGGTGGTCTGTGACCAGGGATGTTCCGCAGGGGATTGGTGTTGGGTCCACTTTTGTTCGTCATTTATATAAATGATTTAGATGAGAATATAGAAGGCATGGTTAGTTTGCAGATGACACCAAGATTGCTGCTATACTGGACAGTGAAGAAGATTATATACGATTACAAAAAGATCTTGATAAATTGGGTCAATGGGCTGAAGAGTGGCTGATGAAGTTTAGTTTGTGTAAATGTGAGGTACTGCATTTTGGTAAAACAAACAAGGGCGGGACTTATACAATTAAAAGTAGGGCCTTGGACAGTGTTGTAGAACAGAGACACCTAGGGGTTTAGGTACATAATTCTTTGAAGTTTGTATTACATGTAGACAGGGTGGTTAAGAAAACATTTAGCATGCTGGCCTTCATTACTCAGACCTTTGGAATGCTGGGATGTTATATCGAGGTTGTAAGGAGTACTGTGTCTGCTTCTGGTTGCCCTGTTGTCGGAAGGATATTATTAAGCTGGAGAGGGTTCAGAAGAAATTTACCAGGATGTTGATGGATATAGAGAGTGTGAGTTATGAGGAAAGGCTGGGAAGGCTTGGACATTTTGCACTGGAGCATAGGAGGTTGAGGGGGTGACCTTATAGATGCCTATAAAATCATGAGGGGTATAGATAAGGTGAATGGCAGTTTTTTTTTTCTCCCTAGGGTGAGGAATTTCAAGACTGGGGGCACATTTTTAAGGTCAGGGGAGAAAGATCTAAAAAAAAGACATGAAAGGCAATGTTTTCAGACAGAGAATTGTTTGTGTGTGGAATGAACTTCCACAGGAAGTGGTACATGCAGGTACAGTTAAAATGCTTAAAAAACATTTAGATAAGCACATGAATAAGAAACATTTGGAGGGATATGGGCCAAGTGCAGGTAGGTGGGATTAGTTTAGTTTGGGATTATGTTTGGTATGGACTGGTTGAATTGAAGCATCTGTTTCCGCATTGTATGATTCTATGTCTCTATCACTTCACCTGACAAAGGAGCAGCACTCCGAAAACTTGTGTTTTCAAATAAACGTGTTGGACTATAACCTTGTGTCATATGACTTCTGACCTTGTCCACCCCAGTCCAACACCGGCACCTCCACATCATCTATAAATAATGCTAAAGAGCGTTGATGTGGAAATTATGCTGACCAAATCAACAAATGAGGCAATTACTTAATTCATGTTCTGAAAGCTATTGTTACTTTATGTGTGTCATTTTAAGTGTCTTACTGGCATTTAATTTGTAAATACAAAACAAAACAAAACAAAACAATGTATATCTTGATTCTTCTGCAATAACCAGTCAGACATAATTCGTTATTGCAGTATGGTGGCTAATTAATGGCTAGTCTGAAGTTAGTTGTTGAATTCAACCCTAAAAGAAAATGATTTACTTTGGCCCAAAATAATGTGTACAATATCTTTGAATACTGTCATTCGTTTTGAGCTCCTTTCAGCCTTTGCTTTGTAACATGAGTGGACTTAGCTCAAGCTATTGCAATTAGCAGGAGAAAGGGAAAACAATTTTCCCACACTCAATCGCTCTTCAGGCAAGTACAGTTAATATTTTGGTATAGAGATATAATCATAGGTAACACTGTTTACTGAGCTCATTAAGTCTACAAATTGACAGTATTTCCATTTATTATGCTTCTTTTGCTTTAAACTACAGACCTTAGAGTATTTGCAAGTTAAAGTCAAATACCTGTAACGCAAATGACATTTCCATTCTGATAAGAATATAAGTCTATAAGATGATTTTTAACTATGATCCATCGTTTCTTTTGTGAAAATTGGGTGGCCAGCCAAGGAAAATTTTATATTTGGAAGGCAGGCCTCTAGTGAGCCTGTGAATGGATGAATTGCAGATCTGTGTATTTTGTAAGCGAGAGGCTGTTGAATTCACAGATTTGGGTTCTATTTTGTTTTTCCTTTTGAGGTAAGAGTGTGAGTTGCTTACAATTCAGCCATTTTTACCAAGCCAGGAGGGGCTGAGGTTCTTAAAGGGGCTGCTGGCAACCTTACCATGTCACAAAAGCAATGCAATCCCTTTAGTCATATTTTGTGATTCTGGGTGACAACCTGTTGACTGACTTACTATGAGAACTACCCAATTTCCTGGCTTCCTGCATCAATGACCTGCAGTGGATTACCCATTTGGCACTTACAGCTTGCCAGCTGCATTCAAATGATGCCTGAACTATTTAGATCAAACCTCGGGTAAACGCAGCCGGCAAGCAAAAGTTGGTCTTTTGTGTTTGGAGTTAACCTAGTAATGAACTCTCAAACATTAATTCAGAAATAACAGCTAAAACCAATCATACTTGAAAACATCAGACTTAGCATGCTGCAATTCTGGTGTTAAGCGCACAATTATTTTTCTTGGTTTTCTTATGCCAGCTTTGAGCAGGTGGTGCAGATGCTCTGCCAACTTCATGCCCATTTTGGTCAGAAGTCAAATATCCTTCATGCGCTTTTAAAAAAGGAACAATTGAATTAAATTAAAAGGAAAATAAACGAGGATGCAGAGAGACAGCAGACCTGCCTCAGAATAAAACCCGTCTCCATTTGTAGATGATTTTGTTATAAACTTTAAGAATAAGTAGAAATGCTACAGATTTTTTTAACTTTTCAATACAGCTTGACAAAGAGTAAAGCTCAAAATTTGAACATAAGACTCCTTTATTAAAGACAAGCAAAAGAATGACTTTTTTCACAGCAAGTACTAGCATTTTTCTCTATCTTTTTGTTTTTCTACAATATGGAATGCAATTCCCCCTACAAGTTCAATTTAACTGACAATTAACTCACTGCTTGAAATTGTGCTGAGGTTTAACGTCAAAACTGAGTCACCAAAAATAAAATTAAGGAAAATATAATGCATCTCCCACGGCTAATTAAGCTGTGTGTAGCCAATTACAATACTCGGATAAACATTCTCTGTCTATTCCATGTTGGAAAACTTTACATTTCTTATATCTCCAATGGTTTCACAACAGAAATATTAGCCAAACATTTATACTTTAATCTGGTTTTAGCTCTGTTATATATGCAAAGGTTTCTAGTTAATTTTTATTATGCTCAATAAAGTTGTCAGTCATGTCACCAGACATTAAAGTTACAGCATGTCTTTCCCTCAATCAATAGAATTTTGAGTTTTAGTTAACATCTGCAACTTAAAATCAGGGCTACAACATCTAATAGTTTTGTTGAACTTAATTTGTGTTTTGTCTTCGGGACACAAATACTTTGGTTTTAAGTATTTCAAGAGACTGAGTGTATTCAATGCCACCCACAAAAATCTCCAACGATGTTGACTCAACAAAGCTGTCAAGCTACAGTCAATCGACACCTCTTACACCAATCAAATTCCTTAGCTGTGTTTGATGCCACCTGTTCTCCTCATGTAACATTTAATCATTTACTTTATTGGGCAAACAAGGATTTGATGTATCTGTCACTCGTGATATTTAGAATGAGTTATTTTGTCCTTCCCTCTCCCGTGTGTAGAAAATGTTCTCTCCATATCTATTGCCACCCACATTGTTTGATCGTTGCTTTTTGAAGTCAATAGTAGAAATGCATTTCCAGTCATTAGTATATTTCCTCATTGGTTAGGACCATATTAAAGTGTATTCTCATTAAAATGCATTACCATTATGGATTCTTACCCAATTAAAACCGTAAGTGTTACTTTTAATATCCTTGTTTGTGATCTGAGTAATACTGTGAATGGGGCTCTACTGAGGATATTGATTCCATATGACTCTAATATTGATCAAACTCTCTGTTATCCACCACACAAAACAAATATGTTTTTATTCATACAAAGTTTCCGTTGCACTTTGCATTGCAATGATAGCCCTTCAATGAGTTACATGGTTGAAACCTGTTCATTGAGATGCATTGTTGGAAATTAAACTATCCCATTCATCAGATTGCCTCATTAGTTGAAATCCATTTGCACTGATTTAAATATTTTGTGAATTAACTTGAGCATAAGACTATCCCCCATAAAGCATTGTCCCCATTATTTACCATTGTACTTACAATTAAGTCAATTATAAATATAGGAATACAAAGTATATCACTGTTACCTTCTGAATACACTTTGTGTAAATTGACTGCTTTAGACAAGATTTTTGATTATATCAAATAACTTCAAGAGAAGCAAATTGAATTCCGTGTTTCCAATGTAAAGAGGTATCAGTGGCAGTCCTTAATTTATAGGAAAAGGTGCTCTAATGTGGAATACGATTAAAATCCAAACTGGCAGTGCTGTCTCGTTAGCTAAGAAATTGTCTTACCACATTACTGCTGTCATAACACTAGATATGACAACTACCGTTTCTTTCTTGGCAAGGTGGTACAAGAAAATTATTATTAACTATGACATAAACACTTTGAGAATTAAAAATGTGAGTTACTTAGGTACTGTTTGTGAGACTACCAGTTGCAAAGGTAGATTCACCAGCTCTGTGCTATCATTGTGCTGCCACACCATTAAGAAATTAAAGCTGCATTTTTTTAGGCATTATTCCTGTAAAGTGCGTCACCCTGCTACGGGTGTGGGATTAATGAATTTGTCCAATAATAATAATTGTCATATAATATAATTTTAATGTTGCAAAATACATGAATGTCAGTGTCAATGGATCTGAAATGTTAACTCTGTTTTTTCTCCACAGATGCTGCCAATACTACTGAGTTTCTACAGCAATTTCTGTTCTTGTTGTAAAAGATAACTGGTGGCTGTTGAAAGACTGTAAAGCCCCAGAGAAAGCTGACAACTCAAAAATAGTCACACTATAAGTCAGAATTTCACCAGCTATTCTATCAGGTAGGTTCCTTTTATTAACAACCAGCTTGTGCACTCAATGAGGGTCCTTCAGCCATGTTAGCACCATGTGTTGTTGAGGGAGTTTATCATATGTTAAGCCATGCGCTGGAACATCTCAATTTCACTAAAAGTCTTCGACAATAAATATTAAAACCTTTACTTAAGCATTTCTTTTCTCTGCATTTTTGATATTTTGACGTATGCCCTTGACCCATGGGTGGATGAGCATTGATGAGGAAAGCGAGTTGGCCGCCTACACTTCATATTGAATCCTTAGTTGTCTGAGTAATGCCTGTAAAATAAGTGTTACATGACCAAATATCTCAACAATTGCTTTCAACCAGAATTACTACAACACATTTCCTTCTCCGTTACAACTCCCCACACAAATTGCAACTGTTAAGCACTGATTCAGCTACGTAATAGTCTCCAGGCTCAGGGGAAACTTGCATAGATTGGCTTAGGCAAAAATAACACCAGAATCGTAGAAGGCTGAAGGCATGGCCATATTGTAGATGCTCTTCAATTATATAGTTGGCTTACCTTGCAGTTGTAGATTTAGTGCTAATTATTGATGGCTCAATTCAAGTAATGGACTGGACCAAATGAGAAAGTAACATTGCCTGTGTCAAATCACACCTGTTCGACGCAGGTTTATAGCATCTACTTGACCACAGAGTAACTGAATCTTATCCATCACTGTAAGTTCAATCAGTGTTCAAATTGCAATCAAATTTCAAAATTTATGACATTCAATACAAATGTAATGACAATTCACTCCTACAAAGTAGAAATAAATTTGATTTTCTTTTCAAAACATAAGCAAGAACATTTCTCTTTAGAACATAGAACATAGAACATAGTGTAGTACAGCACAATACAGGTCCTTCGGCCCACAATGTTGTGCTGACCTATTAACCTACTCTAAGATCAAACTACCCTGCATACCCTACATTTTACTATTATCCATGTGCCTATCCTAGAGTCGCTTGAATGTCCCTAATGTATCTGATTCCACTACCTCCGCTGGCAGTGCATTTCACGCATCCACTACTCTCTGTGTAAAGAACCGACCTCTGACATCACCTCTATACCTTCCTCCAAATACCTTAAAATTATGCCCCCTCGTGATAGCCATTTCCGCCCTGGGATAAAGTCTCTGGCTATCCACTCTAACTATGCCTCTCATCATCTTGTACACCTTTATCAAGTCACCTCTCATCCTTCTTCGCTCCAATGAGAAAAGCCCTAGCTCCCTCAACCTTTCCTCATAAGACCTGCCCTCCAGCCCAGGCAGCATCCTGGTAAATCTCCTCTGCACCCTCTCTAAAGCTTCCACATCCTTCCTATAATGAGGTGACCAGAACTCAATACAATATTCCAAGTGTGGTCTAACCAGGGTTTTATGGAGCTGCAGCATAACCTCGCAGCTCTTAAACTCAATTCCGTGGCCAATGAAAGCCAAAGAGTAGGTCTGTCTGCCTTTTTAATAGGACATAAAAGATCCCACATACTATTTGAATACAATGAAGTTTCTTACTGCTTAAGATAATATTTATCTTTCAATCAACATCACCGAAGACAGACTGTCTGGCCATTTACCTTACTTTGCTGCTGGTGGAATCTTGCTCTGTTCACGTTCGGTTCCACAGCTGGCATCATTTCAGAACATGATTAGCATCATTTATGAAATAATTAATTGATTATGAAAGGTTTGGAGGCATCTTGAGAATATGAAAAGCATTAAAACAAGTTATTTGTTTTCAGTTAATCTAACAGAATACATGAGTAAAGTGACAGTTAGTGGACAAAAGCACCAAAATGAGCACTGAATTGGCCATCTCACTAACACTAACTTGGTAGCAATGACAGCGTTGTCTAACATGCAGCAAACACTATTGGCACAAAGCAACACCTCAAGAAAACATCCCACACTGTGCAATAGGCCAATACATTGATGTGCAACGCGTTAAGCTCATTGTTTTCAATACTGTATGGGAATAATCTATGCTTTTTGGGAAAAGCATTAAGCTGAAAACATTCTAAGTGCGCTGAAAAATTATGGCTGCAATAAACATATTCATTGTCATGAGATATATACTTCAAAGTTGTCCTTTGAAAATTTCAACAGCAAAGGTAAAAAAACATTTTGAAATAAATGCCAGATCCAACCCTTTCATAGGTCTACATCCTGCTACCCAGATATGGGAGGTGGTGGCACAATAGCAATGTCACTGGAGTAATAATCCAGAAATCCCAGGCTAGTTCCCTGAGGGCATAGCTTCAAATCCCATGCACGGCATTGGGTGGAATGTAAATCCACCTCTTCTTTTAAAAAAGATTGGAATTAAAATAAAAAAGCTAGTCACATGACACATATGCATCCAGCAAAGTGATTGATTAAGAGGAGGAAAATAGAGTAAGCTTCCTGGTACATACAAACTGATTGTAAAAGCTTTAAAGGTGCGAAGAGAAAAAAAGATTAGTAAGGGTCCCTTACAGTCAGAAACTGAGGAGGTTACAATGGGGAACACAGAGATGAGAGACCAATTAAGTACATATTTTAGTTCTGCCTTCACAAAAGAGCATACAAATAATTTTGCAAAAAACACAGTGTCTAGTGAGGGAAGAACTGAAGGAAATCAGTATTGGTAGGGCAATAGTATTGGGGAATCTGATAAGATTAAAAGTTGATAAATTCCTAGGGCCCAATAACCTATATCTCAGAGTATTTACAAATAGTGAATGCGTTTGTGATCATCTTTCAAGATTCTATAGACACTAGAACAGTTCCTATAGATTGGAGGCTATCTAATGTAATTCCACTATTTAAGAAGAAGGTTGACAGAAGACAGGGATTTACAGACTAGTTAGCCTAGCATTGGTTATGGGAAAAATGAGAGCCCATTTTAAAAAGGTTTAATAACAGAGCACTTGGAAAACAGTGACAAAATCAGTCCAAGTCAGTAAGAATTTAGAAAAGGGCAATCATGCCTGACAAATCTACTAGAATTATTCGAGAATATAACTAGTAGACTTGACTACGAGAAGCCACTAAATATGGTTTCTCTTGGACTTTCAAAAGGCTTTCGATAAAGTTCCCCGTAAGTGATTCGCATGTGAAGTTAAAGCACACGGGGTTTGGGGTAGTGTACTGATATGGATAGACAACTGTTTGGCAGACGACAGATAGAAGAGTAAGAAAAGCAGGCCTTTTTTCCAACAGGCATCCATTACCTAATGGAGTACTGCAGGGTTCAGTGCTTGGACCCCAGCCATTCACAATATATATTGATAATTTAATTGAGGGAACTAAATGTATCATCTCCAAGTTTGTAGATGACACATAGCCGGGTGGGAGGGTGAACTGTGAGGAGGATCAGAGATGCTTCATTGTGATTTTGACCAGTCGAGTAAGTGGACAAATATTTGGCAGATGAAGTACAATTTGGATTGATGTGAGGTTATCAAGTTTGGCAGCAAAAACAGGAAAGTGGATTACTATTTGAAACGTGAATGGGTGTCCTCATAAACCAGTCACTGAAGGTGAATGAGCAGCTGCAGGGGGCGGTGAAAAAGCAAATGGCTTTCATAGTGAGAGGATTTGAGTACAAGAACAGGGATATCTTGCGGTAATTATACAGGATCTTGGTGAGATCACACCAGAAGAACTGTGCGCAGTTTTGATCTGGTTATCTGACAAATGCTATGGAGGCGCAGCAGCAGAAGTTTACCAGACTGATTCCTGGGATGGCATAACTGAAATATGAAGAGAGATTGGATAAGTTATGATTACATTCATTGGAGTTTTGAAGTAGGAGGGGAATCTCATAGAAACCTACAAAATTGTAACAGGACTGGGCAGGGTTACCACAGGAAGGACCAGGGTCACATTTTACAAATACAGGATAGACCAATTAGGGCTGAGGTGAGGACAAATTTTTTGCACACTGGGGTTCTGAGCCTGTGAAACTCTCTGCCACAGAAAGCATTTGAGGACAAAGCATTGAATATTTTCAATGAGTTAGATATAGTTCTTAGTGCTAAAGAGAACAAAATGTACGGGGAGAAAGCTGAATGGGTATTGAGTTGGACGATCCACCGTGATCATATTGAATGGGGAGCAAACTCAAAGGCTGAATGGCCTACTCTTCCTCCTGTTTTCTATGTTTCTATGTTTCACTGTTGATTGTGGTCAAAAACCTACCGGGTTCACTAATGTACTTTAGGGAAGGAAATCTGCCATCTGGCCTATATGTGACTCCAGACCCTCAGCAATGTGTGGTTGGCTCTTAACTGCTCTTTGGGAAATTAGGGATGGGTAATAAATTCTAACATAATTTGCAATGTCCATATCCCATGAACAAACAAATATATATCCTGCCTGTAGCCCTCAGTCTAAAAGAATCCACTAATAATATTGTACCACAGCAAGAACATGGGACTGAAATAATCAATAGAAGTAGCAACTCTTTTGTGCACAGTTAAAGGGTTTACTACACCATTACCCCAATAGTAACTGCAGAGCATGTGCATGCATAGCTTTTTCATATTGATGTCAGGTCTCATGGAACTGTGATTTCAGTCTGCAGGGTTTCACAGGAGTCTTTTCTTATCATTTCTTGTATATAGTTACACATGATGAGGATTATTTATATTCACTGATATGAACGTTGAGAAACTTCTGTCAACAACTAAGCTCTGATCTCACTATATAAGGCAAATAGTGGGCAGAACTGGAGGCAAATGACATAAAAAATAAAGCCCAGTTGCAGTTCAGAACAATGAGTGATGGGCACTGTCAGTCCAGTGTCACAGAGAGGATAGAGAGATGAAATTAATTATTTTTTACTGTTCTGTCTTTCCACAATAGGGGTGTACTTGACTGCCCATAACAGAGGATTTTTAAAAGAGAAAATCTTAGTTATCATGAACCTTTTAAAATTAGGGCAGTGATATGTTTCTCAACACCCTATTTTTAAAATTACCCACAACAAATCCCTTAGTGTTTTAACGAAATAGGGTTTAGGCAATGGAGATTATTCAGATTACAAATTACATATTCATGCATCTAAAAAAAGGAAAAAAGAAAAAGAGAGAATTTACAAAGTACTTTGAATCAAAGATATCAAAATTAGTTTCTGAGAGTTCTAATGGTCTCCTTGGTTCAGAACCGGATGAGGTAAACATCCCGTCCACTATTCCCAGAACCCTTAGAAGCATTAGCATATGAAGGGGTCTAGACGTACAGGTCCACAGTTGCCTGAAAGTGGCCACTCAAGTGGACAAGGTGGTCAAGAAGGCATATGGCATGCTTGTCTTCATTGATCAGGGCACTGAGTATGATAATTGGCAAGTCATGTTACAAATGTATAAAATTAAATAGGCCAAATTTGGAATACTGTGTACAACTCTCGTCGCCACACTACGAGAAGGATGTAGAGGCTTTGGAGAGGGTACAGAAATGGTTTACCAGGGTAGTGCCTAATTTGAAAGGTATTAGCTATGAGGAAGCTGAATGGCAACCTGATAGAAATTTACAAAATTATGAAAGACGTGAATAGGATGGATAGTCAGAGTCTTTTTTCCTAGAGTTGAACTGTCAGTTGCCAGGGGACACAGATTTAAAGGAGATGTGACTGGCAAGTCATGGAGGGTAGTAAGTGCCTGGAATGTGCTACCAGAGGAGGTGGTAGAAGCAGATACAATTGCAATGTTTAAGAGGTAACTTAACAGACACAGGCAGGGAATAGAAGGATACGGACTGTGTGGAGGCAAAAGGTATTTCAGTACAGGCTTGGTTGGCCAGCATTTAAACTGGCAATCTGACCACAGAAGAGGCCTCATGGGTAGGAAATTCCAAAGATTCACCACCATCTGAATGAAAGTAAATCTTCTCATCTCAGACCTAAGTGGCCTCCCCCTTATTTTTAAATTGTGCCCCTCGTTCTGGATTTCCCAGTCAGGGGAAGCATGTTACCTGCATCAACTCTGTCTATCCCTTCAAGTATTTTATAGGTTTCAGTAAGATTACCACTCATGCTTTGAAACTCTAGAGAATACAGACCCAGTTTGCCAAATCTTTCTCCACAGAACAGACATGCCATCCCAGGAACAAGTCATAGAATCATACAGTCTTAGAGTCATACAGTATGGAAACAGACTCTTCGGGTCAATTAGTCAGCCGACCATGTTCCCAAACCAAATTAGTCTGGTGAACCTCCATTACACTCCCTCTTTGGTAATAGCTAATGAACATGTGTATGCAGAGGTACATAATGAAGATATCAAGTAATAAAGGATTCAGACCAGATTGTGTAGGGCTTCAGAGATGTCCTTTCTTAGCATCTCTTGTATTTTATTATTGTTAATAAAGGCTGTTGATGTTGACAGACAGGGGTGCAGACAACCCAGGCCTGATCTTACAACCCAATAAGCAAAATATCCACTCCATCCTGCTCCAGAGTGCCATGGCTACAGTCAGCACGAGTTACAGAATATATTCCAACAAATCATTGAGGCTAGCACCTCCCAACACTCAAGGTCATCACCTAGAAGAAAATAGGCAGCAGGTAGATGAGAACACCAGCACTTTTAGGTTCTCCTCCTTGTCACACTACATCCTTCCTTAGACATAAGTCACAGCTGCTCTCTGTTTCTGGGTAAAGATGTTCAAATTGTGAGCTATTAGCATTGTGGAAGTACTTCACCACATGAATTGCAATGGTTCAAGAAGAAGGCATAGCCACCAAATTCTCATTGATAACTAGAGATGAACAATTAATGCTAATTTTGCCAGAAATGCCCATATTCTGAGAAGAATAAAGAAATGTCTTGGAGCTTTTTGAAGAAATGGACAGTCAATTAGATTCCTGAACTCATCGAAAGGAAGAAAATTGACCTGACCTTAATTTACTATTTTATATGATGAGGATGTCGCTGACAAAGCCAGTATTTGTTCCCCATCCCTAATTGCCCTTGAACTGAGTAGCTTGCTCAGCCATTTCAGAGGGCAGTTAAGAGTCAATCCACATTGCTATAAAGGTCTGGCATTATGTGATAGCAGTCTAGGAAAGGATGGCATGTGTCCTTTAGGGAGGGAAATCTATGAACCAGATGAGTTTTGATGATAGTCAATGTGAGTTTCATAGTCACTATGAGACTGGCTTTCAATTTCAGATTTTATTATTTGAAATTAAATTAGTACCTGTGATAGTGGTGGAATTGGAAACTGTATCCCAAAGATATTAGCCTGGACCTGTGATTGTTAGTCCAGCGAATTTTTCACTACACCACCATCCACCCACTGCTCTTTCTCCTTTAGCCAGTGAATGATTCTGTCCACAAGATATTTGCTTGGATTTCATGACAGCCAGACAGTCATTATTCCAGAGTAGATGGGAGCTGTGCATGACAACCCTCTGTAATCCCTATCTTATCAGACTCTAAACAAATTGCCTGAGAAATTGAAGATTCTGCTGGGCAATTCCCCTGTAGCTGGAAACCTTGGAAAATCTCCATTTAAATCAGAGATTTTAAATGGTTCAGAGGAAATTCAGCAAAGATTTACTCAGAAAAGTTAGACCATTGAATGCGTAGCCTAATTCCCAAATAACTGGTTAAGTGACCCCATACTCAACTCACACACTCCTCCCCAAGGTCACGTACATCACACCCCCACTCTGCCCTGACTCTGACGTGACCCCGCTCCATATCAGTCAGCCCCTTGGATACATTCCTCCCTTCACCCATTCTGTACCTGATCCACTCACAGCATCCCCAACCCCTCCCCACCTCAGCACCTGATACACCCTTGCCCCACTCCATACCTGACTCACATTGTCCTGCTGCTGTACACACTCTCCCCACCAACACCTTAAAATCCCCACTGCCGCTGCACCCACCACCAGACCTGAATGCACACGGCCCTTGCTGATGTTGCCCCTGAAACACACCCCCCACCCATGTACCCCATCCCATATAACAGAGCCAATTTCTCCATCCCACCCTGACCTGCATCACTGACTTGTCACCCTGGTCAGCTTGCACCCACCCTGCTTCCCACTTGGTAGCTAATCGACTTGACACCATATCTGTGGGCACCCTTAATCCTAGCCAACTGGCACCCTATTAACTGGTGCCCTGGTATATGATCCAGCTGGCACCCTATCCCTACTGAGCTGGCACTCTATCCAACTGGCACCCTACTGCCTGCCCAGCTGGCATTCTATCCTCTTCCTCCCACACATCTGCCATCTTACCCGATGGCACCCTTCACACTTATCCTATATGCTTACCATTTGACAGCAGCTGTTAAGGTGGCTCTCTGGAGCTTTCAATGTCAGAATATAGCAGCTGACTACTGGTTAAAGATGGTGTGGTAGAATTCACGTACAGTTCTGAGGGGTGACCTTACAGAGGTTTATAAAATCATGAGGAGCATAGATAAGATGAATAGCCAAGGTCTATTCCCCAGGAAAGCCCAAAACTATAGGGCATAAGTTTAAGGTGAGAGGGGAAAGATTTAAAAGGGACCTGAGGGGTAACTAACTTTTCACACAGAAACTGGTTCGTTTCTGAAACAAGCTGCCAGAGAAAGTGGTAGAGATGAGTACAATTACAACATTCAAAAGACATTTAGACAGGTACATGGATAGGAAAGGTTTCGAGGTATATGGGCCAAACACAGGAAAATCGGTCTAGTTCAGTTTAGGAAACGTGGTCTGCATGAAAGAGTTGGGCCGAAGGGTCTGTTTCTATGCTGTATGACTCCATGACTCTATGAAGAAGGCCTGATTGGAATCTCGTCTCAGAAATGTGGAGCTCCCTCTTTTTGTAAATAAGGAGAAGCGTGGCAATCTCATTTCGTGATTGTGATTCCTCAGCAAATTTGACCCATAAATGTTTTCATTCTATAACAGGGTGAGCTTGCTATAAGAGTACAACTGCATTTATTCAAACCTAGCCTGTCTGCGAAATCCTATGGTTTAAGGAAAGCTAGGCTTGTATTACAACCCCTGAGAGGGTTGTTAAGATTGAGAGACTAATTTGAATTTTGCCTCTCTGAAAAATCATAAAATTTAAGCAGAGTTAATATCATAGTCCTAAGTGCTTCCATTCTAACAGAGTGATTAAGGGAACAGTGGTTGTTACAAAGCTCCTACATCCTTCATTAGTAAGAAGACCGCTGTGGCGAGAAGATTGCTTAAAACCTAGATTCATACAGTTGCTTTATACCAGTGGCATTAGCTTGAGTCATGAAGGACATTAAAGAGCACATTTTGAAGCGTGAAAACATTGTGTTCAGATTGAACATGTGTGAGAAGAATAACGTTTGACTTGACACAGTACATGATGTGTAGGTAGTCTGTGAGGGTCATTCCTTCATAAACATGCTAATGTAAGTGACATTTTTCTCTGCCTATGGCAAGTGAAAAATTGTGCTTGAAATTTTTTCTTCTATTTCTCATTTTGTAACATATTCTTTGTGATTGGGAGTGATTGCATTTTATCTATTTTCCTGTACCATTGTGTATCTGGGAGTGATCACATAAACAATAGCAACAGATAAAAGATTACTATGGAATTGGAGCTTTTCTTATTACAGCAGAGAGATTTAAGAAGCAATCTAACAGACATTCTAAATTGCAGAAAGCTTTGATAAGTTAAAGAAATAAAAGTCTTTCAACTGGTAGGTGAAGTCAGTAATTAGAGGATATAAATTTAATGTCATTAGCAAAAGAATGAAAGAGAATATTTAGCCAATCCCTTATGCAGAATTATGTTAAAATATGGGGCCTAGAAATTGCCTCTCAGACAGCATCTGTTTTTAGACACATATTACAGATACCAATGGACCCAATATGGTCATCAGGAATGTATTTAGTGAAAGATTATTCTTTTGCATCCTTCCAGAGTACTTGTCATCATCCAATGAAAAATCTCCAATGCATACTTCATACAAAATGTTGTTGATTAAAACAGCATTTCCCAAACCACATGAAAAAGGTTGTAAATAATTTGATGTGGAGGTGCCAGTGTTGGACGGAGTGGACAAGGTCAAAAATCACACGATGCCAGGTCATAGTCCAATAGGTTTATTTGAAAACACAAGCTTTCGTAGCCTTGCTCCTTCTTTAGGTGTTAGTGAGACAGGTGGTAGCAGGCACAGAATTTAAAAGTAAAAGACCAAAGGGTCATGGAACTGATGCAAATGTATTGAACAAACCTAAGATGGCTGTTAAATCTTTAATCAGTTTGAAAGGAGATGCAGGTTTCAATTGATTAATTTGCAAATCTTACCAATGTATACAAGAGGTAACATCTCAGGTCAGACAATGCATTTTAGGTGTAAGGCTTTGTTTAGAAATTGTTTGTGTTTTAACTTAGAGACAGAATGGTTTTATTTCCAAAGTAGGAATTTACAAAATGCCACATTTACTGCCTCCAAATTGTGTGCTTTTTGAACACGTAGAATGTATCTGCAATTACAAATCTGCAAATGCAAATTCAACCCATAGATTTATATGTGTGTATGTGCGTGAATGTGAATGTGAATTGTATGTGTGAGAGTGTGCGTGTGAGAGAGAGGGTCTGTGTGAGTGTGTGTGAGCGTATTTGTGTGAGAGAGTATGAGTGTATGTGTGCATGTGTATGTGTGTGTGTGTGTGTTTGTGTGTGAGTATGTATAGCGTGGCGAAGTCACCTGTAGTGCAACAAGAACCCAAGATCCTGTTTGAGGCCGTCCTCATCGGTACTGAACTTGGCTAACAGCCTCTGCTCGGGAACTCTGTGTTGTTGTGTATTCCAAAGTGTGCCTTGGAGGATGTTTAATGGGGTGAATTTGCATTTGCAGATTTGTAATTGCAGATACATTCTATGTGTTCAAAAAGTACACAATTTGTAGATAGTCAGTCAATGGGGTATTTTGTAAATTCCTACTTTGGAAATAAAACCAGTCTGACTCCAGGTTAAAACACAGACAGATTTGAAACAAGGCTTCACACCTAAAATGCATTGTATGACCTGAGATGTCACCTCTGGTATACCAATAAAACTTTTAGTACCTCGGGGCAGTGAGTTGAAAGACATTCTGGGATTTGCAAATTAATCAATTGAAACCTGCATCTCCTTTCGAACTGATTAAAGATTTAACAGCCATCTTAGGTTTGTTCAATACATTCACATCAATTCCATGACACTTTGGTCTTTTACTTTTAAATTCTATGCCTGCTACCATCTCTCTCACTAACATCTAAAGAAGGAGCAAGGCTATGAAAGCTTGTGTTTTCAAATAAACCTATTGGACTATGGTGTTGGGTAAATAATTTGGATGTCTCATCTAAAGGTAATTGCAAAAAAGTCACTATTGGCATCTGGCTTAGTGAGAACAGAGCTCTTTGATAGCTTTGCCATTCATAGGTGCCATTAATCCTGTCACCGACATCTAGGGGTTTGGAGAGAGTGAGATCCAAACTGGGTCAAATAGATCAACTAGGTGTGGTTTCACCTTTGCTATCTATTTCAAAAGACTACCTCAAACAGCTTCAGTGAATGAGCATCAGTAGACTGCAGCATATATCACTAGCCCAGCACCAATTAATGTGAGGGTCCAATTAAGCATGGAAACTGTTGAGGTGCTGGAAAAGGATCAGGAAGGTGGGCAGAGTCCTCTGTCAGATAGCTCATGGAAAGAGAGAGAGAAACTGAAACAACTCATCCTTCCTGACAGCCTCAAACGTCAAGTGTTGGTAGCAGTTCATAGTCAAGCAGTTCACCAAGTGACAGAAACAATGATTGCCCAGCCAGTGAGTAGTTTTGCAGGGGATGGCTGCTGTTAAAATTATAAGAGGTGCACTTTAACCAAAGCAGGAAAGTGACTTCCCCCAAGCATGGGATCCCTGGTCACCAAGAGACCTCTAGAGAGATTTTTGAGTCCTTGATCCTAATATTAATGGGATTGGGCACATAATGATGACTTCACCAAGTTCTCACAGGCCATTTGCACCTGTGAGCAATAGGCCTCAGCTCTAGCCAGAGTGTTGATGTGTCATTGGCCTGTCCATTTCAGTGTTCGGTGTCAGATTCGCAAGGGTAGGGGGTGCAACTCCAACTGCAAGATCCTACAGGAACTTTGTAAGGTCAATGGCATTGCTTAAGAGTTCCATCGTCCCCTATCATCCACAGGGTAATGGACAGTGTGAATGATTAAACTATACGCTGCATGACCACTTGTGCACCTTGCCTCCTGGGCATAAATAGAAGTGGCCTGAATACTTTTAAGCTCTGGTTTAGGCTCAGAAAAGCACCCTGGACACAGACCATTCTCCACACTCTCTCTTCCTTGAGTGGGACCAAGTCCTTTCCTTGGCCCATCTCCTTGGGCTCCACACACATTCTGACAGAGATAGTCAGGTCGATGAGCATCACAAGAGGTTAAGCCAGGTGTTTAAGATGGCATCCAAAGGGACTAAGAAAAAAGCACTAAGAAGAAAAACATTGAATGACCAGAAGGTGTAAAGAACTGATCTTCCAGTCACTGTGAGGTTGTTCCTCTGAAATTGGAATATCATGGGTCAGAATGATATCCGGGATCTCTGGGACCTTGAACCCCACAGATCCATCAAGTGGTTGGACACAGGATGCTGGTGGACCAATATTTAGAGTGCAGCCTCAGAAAGTGGTTTACAGATAGCAGTTGCTTGAGACCAGAGGTCTGTGGTTGATGGGGAGCAAGCAGATTACTCCGTGGTGTTGTGGAAGTGTCTTTATATTAAGTAGAGTAAGATAGCAATGCCAAATCCTGGAGTGACTTGTGTGTTGTGAACAAAAAATTGTGGTGACTGGAGGAAAGGCTGTTGATGAAGCAGCTGAAGATGATTGGGTCTTGGACATTATCCTGAGGCACTCCTGCAGAGATGTGCTGTCGTTGATATAACTGACCTCCAACAAGCACAACAATCTTCCTTTGTGCCAGTAACACTCCAATGACTCGAGAGTTTTCCCACCAATCCCCAGTTTTGTTAGGGTTCCTTGATGCCACACTTGGTCAAAAGCGGCCTGGATGTCAAGGGCTGTGACGCTCACCTCACCTCACCTCTGGAATTCAGCTCTTTTGTCCATATTTGAACCAAGGCTGTAATGAGGTCAGGAGCTGAGTGGCCCTGATGGAACCCAAACTGGGCATCACTGAGCAGGTTACTGCTGAGTAGGTGCTGCCTGATGCAATGTTGATGGCATCTTCCATCACTTTACTGATAATCAAGAGTAGACTGATGGGCAGTAATTGGCCGGATTGGATTTGTCCTGCTTTTGGTGTACAGGACATACCTGGTCAATTCTCCAATTGGTCAGGCAGATGTGATCAGTGAGGAAAGGGTTATATATATCTCCTGTGCGACTCACATTCAAACATTCTCAGAAGCAGAGAATTTTCACAATGTAGAAGGAGGCCATTCAGCCCATCATGCCTGTACCGGTTCTGGTGCCAATCTCCTGCCATTTCTCTATATCCCTGCACACTATTTCCATCCAAATAATCATTCAATGCCTTCTTGAATGCTTCAACTGTACTTACCTTCTCCAAATTCCCAGACAATGCATTCCATAGCTAACTACTTGATGTATGAAAATGTTGTTTCTCACATCAATATTACTTAGTTTGCACATCGCTTTTAATATATACCCTCTCATTCTTTTTTGCTTTTACGAGAGGGAACTGCTTCTCCCCACCTACTCTATCCAGCCTGCTCGTGATTTTGAAATTGCTCTCATACCTTATGAAGAACAGCTGTTTGACATTCAAGGTCATAAAACATACAGATAAAGAAGACAATTTATGTCAGTTCCTCTGACCAGAATAACATTGCAGCCACCACTCTCCCAAATGACTGGATCAAATTATTGCTTAAATTATAGGATCTCTGCATTCTTTCCTTTTCCCAGAAAGCAATGGTTTGACCAGTCTCTGTGAAAACAATATTCCTGAAATGAGTCCTAAAATTCCCTCTTACTACTATCTCATTGTTATATCCCCATAATTTAATCTAAAGTAATATTTCGGGTATACCTTTTGCACAATATTTGATATTCTGCACGCGTCCCTGAGATCATCTCTCAGACAGATCCTTTTCAGAATGAAAATTTGGATTCCTTTTAATCTTCCTTCATATCCTCAAACACCTGGGATCAATGTTCCTGATCACCTGTGTACTGACTTGAATGTTTATGCATCGCATGTCTCAATGGCCAAAATTGGATACGGTGCACAAGTTGACCTTAGCAATGTGCAATGTGATCGTGATTTGCTTTGATTATTATTCCTGAACACGTTGCACAATGTTTTAACGGCTTTCATAGGAGGGTAGTCTGCGCATGGCGAATTGGAGTTGGGACATCCACCCCGAGCAACCTCCATTGCAGGACAGTCAGAGGCCCGCTCCTCTCTGGCAGCACCATTCGAAATGTTGGCCATTGCAGTAATTGAATTGAGGCTTGATTTGGACTTTTGGAAATGTTTGGGGAGGGACTGAACAATTCTGGCGGCTTCCAATGAAGGGAGAGGTTGGGGGAGACCCTGTGGCAGAGGGGCAGAACAGAGAAATGGCAACCTGGCAAGATAACAGCCTTGGGATCTTATCAATTGGTCTAAGCAGTCCTTTTCAGGCAGGTCAACCGCATCCTCAACCAACCCATGCAGGGAAATCTGCTAGGTTGTACTGCTTGCTGTGAACATCTCCCGCTGCTGCTCAAATCCTGCGATGTTAGTGAGGCCTACTTAAAGGTCCCAACTGGCTGACTTGTGGGTGGGTTGTTCATATAACCATCACCACTGGTAAAGTCGCAGAAAAGGCAGGGGTTGGGCAGGGATGCAGAGGGTTTCCTGGATTTTATGAGCCCTATCTGGCTTCAAAGCCACAAGCGGGGGAGCGTAAAATCCAGTCCATTTTTTGTACTCCTTGTGCATTCATGGCTCTGGCTTATAATAAATTCATCTTGAAGCAGAAGAAGTTGCTCATAAATCCAAACCACAGCATCAAACATTTCCCGTACATTACAAAAGGACATGGTTTTAAAATGAAAAGTATATAATTATATAAAGAAAACTGTTCATGATAGTTCTTCCAAGATTTTTCCTTTTTTAAGAGATGTTGGACCTACCTTTCATCATGAGACCATTTCAAAAGGATTCTCATCCTCAGAATTCCCTGCAGGAATTTGCAATAGACAAAAAAAAAAGGATTTTCAACGTCAAATCACGACAAGAATAATTAATTTAGATGTTCTGACAGTTTTTGAGAAAATCTTTTAAATTACATTTTTTAAATTTATGGTAAGCCATTGACCATTTATACAATAATGCACTTTGTTCGGATTTCCATTAGGACTTAATGTTTTTTGGCAGTGCAGACTATATTTCAGTCAATTATCTGTTTCAATGTAGTTGTAATAAGAGTCCAGTTCTTTTGAAACTGGGTAATTTAATATCTCAGAATAAATAGAAAAGAGGAAGCATTTTGATTTTGCTGTCGATGTGCATTTGTCCTATACTTTGAGAATGTTTTGGGAAAAGAAATGAGTGCTTTGAGCAACGACACTTTAATCTTATTCACTGACAGTATTAAGTGCAGGACGAAGGATTCTTGAAGACAGAGAAAATATGTAACTTGTGGACCAGTGATATAAAGATTTTTGCTTCAAGGTTCATCTTGTTGGAAACAGAATAAAATGAAATACTAATCAAAAATGAAAGTATATTGTATTCAAACTTCCAAAGGTGTAAGTTTTGAGAAAGAAAGACATTTGCATTATATTTTATTTTTAAAATGCTCTAAGCCTAATAATATCTGTTCCAGTTAACACTTTCTTTCTGATTAACAGTCAGTGAGAAATGGAAAAGGTACTGAATATATATAAAACATTTCTGCAGATTAGTTTCTGTGTAAATCTTAATTTTAATGTTATATTCACTTGCAGATTGTACAAAAATAGTTTGTATTTATATTGGGCTTATAAAACATTCCAAGTTTCTTCACAGGAGCATTAGAAAGGAGCATTTGACTCTCAGCCACATAAGGGGCTATGAGGGCAGGTGGCCAAAAGCTTGGTCATATTTGTATTTAAAGTGTGTCTTAAATGGAGGAAGAGAGCTAGGGAGAAAAACTTTGTTTAGGGAGGGAATTCCAGAGCTTAGAGCCTGGTAAAAGTCACAAATTATGGGGCAATTAAAATTGGATATGGTCAAGAAGCTAGGATTAGAGTGGCTGAAGTATTTTCGGAGGGAAGGATGAGATTACAGAAATAAGGAGATGGAATTGGGAACAAGATGAGAATTTTAAAATTGAGGTATTGCTTAACAAGAGCCAATCAAGTCAGCAAGAACAGGGACACTTAATGTGATAAGAATAAGGGCAACAGAAATTTAGATGAGCTCAAGTTTGCAGAGGGCAGAACGTGGAAGGCTGGTCAGGACTGTGTTGAAATAGTCACGTCTAGAGGTAGTAAAACAAATTCAGGGAAAAGGATTTTAGCAGTGGGGAGGGTAATGTTATAGAAATGGAAAATGGTGGTCTCATGGATCACATGAATATGGGTTTGCAAAGTGTTTGTCAGCAAAGAAGTCATTTTGTTAAAAAATACTTCAATGAATGTGGAATCAGAGATGTAGGCCCAAAGACGGCTGAAGGCCATCATGCACACTTTTTTAAACTTGCAATTAAGTGGCACCAAGAAAAACAAGTCAATTTTGCTGAGATGAAAGTCGCAAAAAGTGCAGTGATCTACAGAAAGGTAAGTTGTTGATGTTGCATTATTATTTGGACAATTACGCATGTGGCTATGTGTCCAAGCTCAGTACAGCTGATTTTTACTCCCTCCTAAAATTTGGAATTTAGATTCAGTGGACATGAATTTTCAACTTGCTGAGTTTGGTCCCACTGTCTCAACTTATCTCTGGCAAAGTTTCATGATCAAGAGCAGGTCAGAGGCTAGGAATCCTGCAGCAAGAAACTCACCTCCTACCTCACCATCTACAAGGCACAAGTCAGGAGTGTGATGGAATACTTCCCACTTGCTTGGATTGGTACAGCTCCGAGAACACTCAAGAAGCTGGACACCATCTGGAACAAAGCAGCCTGCTTAATTGGCATTACGTTCACAACATCCACTCCCTCCACCACCGACGCTCAGTAGCAGCAGTGTGTACTATCTACAAGATACACTGCAGAAATTCACCAAAGATACTTAGACAGCACCTTCCAAACCCGTGACCACTTCCATTTCGAAAGACAGTAGCAGCAGATACATGGGAACAACCAAATTGAAAATATATCATCACTCTTTCATTGCTGCTGGGTCAAAATCCTGGAACTTCCTCTGTAATTGAACAGAAGGGTACCTACACTGTATGGATTGCAGTTCAAGAAGGTGCTCACCACTATCTTCTCAAAGGCAATTAGGAATGGGAAATAAATGCTGACCATGACAGAATTTTTTGTAAAAATCAGATACAAGATCAACAAAGCATGATTACATCAGATCAATTCAAAATAGTAAAAGTAACACCCAAGTTTAAAGCTGGCTGCTCATTTCCTATATTTTGGTGTCAAGTCCAGGACCAAACATACTGCTAAATGCCTGCATTTTGTTTTTATTCACATATGGGATGTGAGTGTCACTGATTGAGCCAACACTTCTTGCCCATCCTTAGTTGCCCTTGAGAAGGTAGTGGTGAGCTACCTTCCTGACCTGCTTCAGCCCATATTTTGTAGGCAGACCCACAATGCCATTACAGAGTGACAAAATGGCAACATGTGAAGGACCTAGACGGGAACTGGTAGGTGGTAGTATTCGGATGCTCAAGTTGGTACAAGGTTATGACCACTTAAAGCTAGCCTAAACCAGATAGGTGTTCAAACTGCTTGGACAAGATTTCAGGAACTTCAGGTGGGAACAAAAATAGCTCTGCAGGCCTGAACACGTGCCCAGGCATTCAAAAGCAAGACTAGAATCATTGGAGAAGGAGGTCAACTCCACCCACCCTTCCCCGACCCCTTCCCACTGACCTGCCATCTGTGCTCCCCAACCATGCACCTCACCCATCTGGCACCCTATCCCTGACTCAACTGCTACCCTACCCCCTCATCCACATGCTACTATTCCTCCTCTACCATTGAACTAACACATTGACTTTCTCTCAACAGCTGTCAATATGACTTCTGCACTTTTAAATCTTAGAAGTAAGTGGATACCGTGGGTTTAATGCTGATTCACTCCCTGTTGGCTGCATGGATTCTTGGTTTGGCCTAGACTGGTTCAGCTGGGATGGCTCATGCTTCAGACATGCACAAGGAGAGGCCCTCCAAAGGTTTGTATCTATTTTTCTTCTGACCTGGGTCAGATTTAGGATTTCTGACACTGATCAGGAATTCATTTCATTTACAGAAACTTGCTTTGTAAACAAAAGTGTCTGAGAAATATTTTCCATATAACATTAAATGGAAATAGCATGTGTCGTGCACTGCTGAACTTATGTTTTCTTTCGCCTTGCAATGTTTTATGCATTTTGCAAGGCCAAGTAGTTATATGTTAAATATGATCCAATTTATTGTGCACTATTTATTATGTTAGTTTCACATTTATTTTTCCATAGAACCTTAAATGTTGTATTAATATTATAAATACCACAAACACAATGGGAATTTGATGTTGCAAATCAGCACTGGTGATTTGCATGAATTGAATTCCGCTAGAGTACATTACAGCACACAACTTACAACTCATTTTTAATATCAAAAGCTACTGTTAGAATATTGGACCCCATAACCCCATTGCATACATTCTGTAGCACAGTTAGTACCTTTAAAAAAAGCCATGTGAAGAATAAGGTAAATAAGAGTAAGTGACACATTTAAAACATCAGATTCCTTTGATTGAGATTATTGTTGTCTTTCATGCAGCCAGAACCATCTGTTTTAATTAATAAATATTATAATTATTAAATGAATGTCTGCCCTTTCCTGCAGAAAGATATTGATATCCAATAATTGTATGAACAAAGTACACCAGATCAAGAAATAGATATGTGTAAAATATTTAGAAATGTCACTTCCATTCTATGCAGAAGATGTCAGGTGAGGGATCATAGATGCAGAAAATATTCATGAATGATCTGACCATATAGCGTACAAGCGATAAAATCACAAGCTGCATGAGATTGTCAAGTCACAGGTTGAATACCTTTTGCATTCAAAGGTACCACATTGTATATTTATAGTGTGAATGCACTGACAGTGCTTATGGTAATATATTACTATTTTCTAAAATGTTCTTTTTGGATGCAAGTGTTATCTGCTCTGTGTGGGAAATGTATTTAAAGGTTGCGGGCATTCCTGCTTTTGTGTCACCCATGTCCTTTTAAATTCTATGAGCAGCAATCAGTAGACCCACCAGAAAGCTGTTCAATGCATTGCATAAAGTAGATTCTGCATGATTTACAAAGTATAACTTCATAGCTTTTTAAAAAAAGAAACACAGAATCCTCTTTCATAAAAATACCTTTTCTCATGGCAAGCAGAAGTATTTCAAGGTTATTTATTATGCAATTCAAAATACATTACAGGCAATTGGTTTATTAAGCTTGGAGTCAGGATGCTGCACAAATAGATAATGTATGTAATTAGCTCTTGTTACTTAATTTTTCATTAGCAAATGATGTTGCTCTGGAGAAATAAGATGTCTTGATTGAGTGCACACATCATCAAGCCTGAATGTCAGTTTCCAGGTCTGGTAGGTAACAAAATAAAAACCAAATCAATGGGTTTGCTCTTTTCTTTGAAGGTCACAAAAAATTAAGCATTTTCATTTTTCAAAGAAACCAAGATATATCTTCTCCAGTAATCTCACCAAGAAATAAGCAATTGGCAATAAATTTATAAACTGTTATTTATGAAAATGCAAAGCACCATTAAAATGTTAATAGGTTTTGCAAATTGCAATGTTTAATAACTGTCATTTTATAAATAGTGGCAAAAAGGATAAACTTCTGATATAAATGGGATTAGGATCAATATCTAGAAAAATTAACTGCCAGACTAAGTTGAGAAGTGTAAGGAAATAAACCCAACTAATAAGATGTTAGTTGTAAGCGGAAACAGTGCATTTGCACAGAATAAATAACCTGATCAAACAGACTAATGAAATCTACTAACTTTCTCTGGGATGCTTGATGCTTAGCAAGTGGCCTGAGGTCAGCACAGGGCTGACAAATAAATTTATTTGAAGCTTTTCTCAGTCAGGCTCAATTTATTGTCAAGGATTTGGCACAAGACAGCCCCCTGTCCTTGAAGAATAAGCAGGCAGTTTTCTTTTTATCGTGCTGTGAAGTCACGTGTCTCTCTGGCTTTACAAATTAATGGTATTTTGAATTAATACTGTGCTTTTTGCCTATTGCAAGCCCAAGCCAGTAAATTACAGTCACCGTAGGTATGTTTGAGGCCGAATCTTCCACTGAATATCTTATTTACAAAAAGGATTTGCTCCATTGAAACGAAACCTTCATAACAAATAATTTACAGTGTTTGCACGAGGCAACAGGTGTTGTTTAATTTTATGTGTATTCATGCTGGTTCTGCAGCGAGAATTGTAATTCCTTCATTTCTGTTCCTAACCTCTTCATTGGAAGTATCAATTTGCATTGAACTCTTAATTAGTAAAGCAACTCTAAATGTACTGTAGAATCAATAATATTAGAGTGTGAACACTTGTGTGGAAGCATGTGTGCATGAAAATATTGAGAATCCATTAAGCAATGCTAAAAGAAAAGGTACTGTCAGGTCCTGCCACTTTATGCTGTGTGTTATTGCCAGTTAAAATTGAGAGTGGAAATTGTTCTTCACCACTAAAAGCCCTCTTCTGCCAAAACTGTGCCAGTACAAGTAAACATGATGCATTTCCATTTTTCCCTCAGAGAAAACACGCTGCAACATCTTGAGAGATATAAAATCTTAGAAGAAGAGTCAGATCACCACGATTATCACATCAAAGTCTCATTAAATAGTTATGCTTGTTAACATTATTTTATTTTCCCTGCAATTTTATCATGTGCTGCAAACATTTAACTGATTTTGTTTTGGCTGGCATTGTAATATGTTGATCACCCTGTTCTTGCGTGACTATAACTCATCTTGGTGATATTTATCATTACAGACTGTTCTGCATGACAAATCTCGGAGATTACTGTAGTGATTGTAACTAGGTCAGCTAGGTGGACCTTGTGGAATATGAGTTCTCTGATTGGGGCTGTTAATCTGGTCCAATCAGGGAGCCCTGGCTGACAGATAATGACAGGAGTGTCAGACTTCTTGTTGACTCTGACAGCTGGCTCTGAGAAAGCTGGATCAGTGTCAAGGACTTTCCACGTGTTAATAAAGAGTGTCTTGGTGATGGGATACAGGGCTCTGTAGAGTTATTTCAGCAACAAATCAACATTTAGACCACCTTTTGACATTCCTCACACAACAGTATAAGGTGGAAATCTGAAACATCTGACATGCCCTCGGCTTAATATTTTAATATAAGTGTTAGTCTGTTTATTGAAAATAGATTAGGTGCTTAACAATGATTTGAGATGGTACTCTTCAAAATGTAGTATTATTTTTGTGTAATTTGTGATTTTCATATTGATCTTGTGCTGTTCTGATGTCGCAAAGAAAAATATGCCATCATACAGTATCAAAGCTCATAAGAACTAGGTGCAGGAGTTGGCAATTCAGCTCCTCAAGCCTCCTCCACCATTTGATATGATCATGGCTGATCTCATCTCAGTCTCAACTCCAATTTCCTGCCTGGTTCCCATAACCCTTCAACCCATTACTCATTAAAAATCTACCTCCTCCTTAAATTTACTCAGTGTCCAAACATCCACTGCACTCTGGGGTATTGAATTCTACAGCTTCATGACCATTTGACAGAAGTAATTTATCCTCAAGTCTATTTTAAATCTGCTACCCCTTATCCTAAAACTATGACATCTTGTTCCAGATTGCTCCACATGAGGAAACATCCTCTGTGCATCTTGTTTGTTGAGCCCCTTTAGGATCTTATATTCCTTCAATTAGGTCTCCTCTCATTTTTCACAGAACGCACAGCGCAGCACAGAAATGGATCATAACAGGAAACTGCCACTGTATCCACCAACCACTGATTCATCTAGCTCTATCAGGATCACTTTTTCCTCTACTGTATGGAGCTAGCTTTCCCTTATCAATGATAAATCACCCTCACCACTTCTTGCAATAGCAAATTCAGGATTGTAACCTATCTGTATGAAAGGCTTATTTGAATTTACTATAAGATACATTTGGCACTGAAAGTGTAAATTATCCCAAGAGTTAAATTTCTTGATTGTTTTAACCATTTCTGAGGGCCCAGTGAGAGTGTTTTCCAGCACTTACATATATTTTCCAGCTTGCCAACCAACACAATCACATTTCCTCCAAAAAGTTTTATCTGTTGATAGCCACATGCAATTATCACCTCAAAAGTCTGAACATTCTGTTTGATTTTTCACCTTGTGAAATTGTTGAAATTCATTATAATGACCACCAAGTACCTGCAGTTTTCTGAGAAAATGTTATTGAGATCTGAATCTAAAAGCTGTTGTGTTAATGTCTATTTAACAGATGTGTTCATGGCATCATCACTGTATCATAGTGTGTGACCTGAGGCTATAAAAATCTAATATTTCACCTTACCTTGGATGACTTGCATGACTAGAAACATGCTCCTCTGTTGTAACATAAATGCTTAAAATTAGTCCAGGCACTATGTTCCTGAGGAGTAAAATGTTTGTACGTAATAGTTCATTATAATAAATGTTTGTTGAATTCGTCAACACCACAATAGCCATGCCCAATTTTTTACATTACAAGGGATAACATAAGTATTTCTGCATCAGATAAAACGTCCTATTGCAGGCAAACAGACACCAAAATTGGCTTGGGAATCCTCACTGCAGCTTGGGTGATCACTGTCGGCGCCTACTTTGGGCCCACACTATAATACTCTCAGTAGGTTAGGTGGCAAAGAGAGTACCTTGTTGAGAAGCAGTTGTAGTCAGGTACTATATATGTCTTAGTCTCCCTGGTAAATGCTGTTCAAAGTAAGCACGGTTCATAACTATTGCCCTAATAATTGGTGGGGAGGAAGATGTCCTCCACAGTAAGTCAAAAACAAGAGTCCTTCTACAAACACCACACAATGACTGGACCTCCATTACTTATCAATAACAGTCCCTATCGCCACCTGTTCCTCCCCGTAGCCCGTCAATTTAAGATACCCACATTTGATTTTCCCATATGAAGTATGGAGTTTCATTACAGCACTCTCCACACCAATGCCATCTCCTACGATAACTCTTGCCATTCTGAGTCTTCATATAGTGCTTAAGGCTGGTTTGTGGAGCCCAATGAGGTCACCCCTCAAACTAGCTCAGGTTTTGTAGCAAAGACAATAAGTTGGCAATGATAGAACATCTCTTTTTTCACACCATTATCCACCTATACTGAAAATCACTGACTCCTCCTTACCCCACAGCTCATCTCAGTGCATTCATGCTAAAATGTTATATAATAGCAGTAATTTGAAGCAATTCCAGATTGAATGGCAACTCTTTTCTTGGAGTATTTTCTTCGTGTTTCTAGAGTGAAAAAGATAATATTCACCTCAAACGAATCAATTTCAAAATGCACGAAGAAAGAAACAATTAATACTGCTGTCAAGTGTAGGAAGAATAGTGAACAGATTCTGGCATGTGAACAATGTAGGATAAAATCTGGCTGAATATTCCAATAATTTACTGAATAAAAAGCGTTTTGACTTGGACAAAAAAAAACTAAGTTATGGAATAAGTTAATCATTTATTCATTTTCAACAAATTCATTGTATCTTTGGCCATCATTTGGATTTCTTATTCAAGGAAGATTAACTGCTAAGTAAACCTAAAAATAGACACTTTTAGGGCTACTCAGACTGGATTAAAAGCTTGCGCTGATAAAGTCCTGGTAATTGAATAAGTCATCCAGAACCTCTAGGCACTATGAATTGTGCTGATTATGAAATTGATTGATGCAATATATAATGTCCGTATAATACTAATCAACTTGAACTGCTTCAAATTTTCCTTATGTGTCAGTTTTGACTGTTTAATGTATTTATATCTAACATCTTTGACGTTGAATTTAAGGAGCTTTGATTGTAACAATTAATTGTAGAGGAGGCAAAAATTCATTTGAGTAGCAGTTAGACAGTGGTATGATTTTATTTCAGGAATTAGCAGAGAGATGGGGAAGGGAAAATTGGCAAGAAGTGAAATGCTTTGAGTTGAGACCTCACTCGTGTGCGCTTTCAACTTCATCACCTGCATGGCCCTCCTATACTTTCCCAGTTAACAATTAACTGCAACTTGTTATGTAAGGTGTTGGACTGTGACAGTGTTTAATGCTAAGGAGTGTATTAATCACTGCCTGCAATGGTATCATATGGGCTTGGGTGGGAAAACAAGCCTGCATCTGGAAGGAGACAGACCTCTTTCTAGGTCTCCCTCATAGTTATAGGAACAACGTTTATCATACCAAAGTAGCTTCCCCCTGTTGCTATCATGAATAAATACATTGTGTTTAAGTCAAGAGTCTCTTCTCCTTAGATGACCAAGTGGTTTTCCTCTACTACACCAGACCAGTCAAACCCTTTACATCCTAACCTAAGAGAAGGATGATGGCAGCAATCTACCTGATGTGTTTTTTCACTAAGAACGCTATGGTGAGGTTCCAGCTTACAATAGAGAGCACTTTGCTCCCGATCATTTGGACATTGAAAGTCAAGAGTATAAGATGTGCCAATAAGGTGACACTCAGCACATAAGTCAATAGTGAGCATCAACATGAACTTAATGAAAACCGAAAGAACTGTGAATACTGTAAATCAGAAACAAAAGCAGAATTTTCTGGAAAAGTAAAGCAGATCTGGCAGCATCTGTGAACAGAAATCAGGGTTAACATTTCAGGCCTGGTGACCCTCCCTTAGTTCTGAAGAAGGGTCACTGGATCAACAATGTTAACTCTAATTTTTCTTCACAGATGCTGCCAGATCTGCTGAGCTTTTCCAGTAACTTCTGTTTTTGTACCAGCATGAACTTGTTTGACTGTCATGTTTGATTTTCTTTACAGGTCACCAGTCTTTCCATGGACAAAGTTTGAAACGGACTCCTCCTAACTCTCTGTAAGCATGGAGCATTGCAACTGGAACACCTGCCAGTGCAACACATACTCTTTGCTGCTGCTCCAAAAGTATCCTGTTCTTCACGGAAAACCAGACTCAGCATGTGCTTCCTACCCAGCAAAAAGTGCAGTAGGCTGAGGCCTGTGATGCAGACATTCAACTACAGTCCTTATCTCTGTCATCTGATCTTGTTGTGAATTACCAAATGCAAAGAAAAGCTCTGCTTTTTTCAATCCCACTAAAGATTCAAAATCTGAGCTGATGCATGATCTGGATGAAGGTTCAACTTCAGACTGAGCAACTTTCTCCAAGGAGAACTTTCTGTGAGACCCTTGAAAGCTGCCTGGATAATTAAAGACATAAATCAGAACTGTCAAGGTAACATTGTAAGTGATTGCTGTGCCCATAGTCGTATTTCATTTGCTGCTGACCCCAAGTCAGCTTGTGTGAGAGTGAAAGCTGTGTCACTGCCTGATACTTAATTCTGTCACCAGGAAACCAGGAGGACCCCATCTTTCCATCTCCAATGGCCCACTACTTCCTCCCCTGCAGCTATCAGTTATGAAGTGGCAGGAAGGTTATTTCAACTTCTTTGCCTCTCCCTTGGGAACTGAGCTGTCTTCCGAAAGGAAGGAAAGAAGAGACCTGGGAGTTAGAGAAATGGCATAATTTGAATGGCTGTTTAGAAAACACTTATACAGGGTTACTATAAAGTGGAAGAATGACTTTGTAGAAGGATGAGGGTTGGTGACAAATCTACTATGCTACAAAAATAGATAAGGAGGGCATTGGAGGCTCAAAAGAGGTTCAAAAGAGAATCACTCGGCTGATTCCTGGGATGAAAAGGTTCATTTATCAAGCACAACTAAACAGGTTAGGCCTTTTGTCATTAGAGTTTAGGAGAATGAGGGGGGATCTTAGTGAAATACACAAGATCCTGAGGGGGCTTGACAGGGTGAATTTTGAGATGATGTTTCCACTAATGGGGAAATCTCAAACTAGGGCACATAGTTAACAGAATAATAGGACAGTAATTTAAAAATATTCCTTCTCCCAGAGGATAGAGAATGCCTATAATTCTCTGCCCCAAAGAGTTGTGGAGGCTAAATCACTGGAAAATAATTAAAGAGGGGGTAGATAGATTTTTGAAAAATCAAGGTGTTGAGAGCTATGATGAGTTGACACAAGAAAGGAATTGAGGCCTGAGGTAACTCAGTCATGATCGTACAGAATGGCAGGAATGGTCTACCCCGTTCCTATTTCGCATGTTCTTGTTTCTTATGTCCATGCTGGATGGAGAGATGAGGATTTGAGGAAGTCAATAACCAGAAGGTGATGAGATGGAATAGCAAAGTATTTCTGATGCGCTGGAGTATGCTCGAGAAAGCAGAGAAAGGAATACACAGACCAGGATGTATGTTAATATGCCACTGTACTCACCAATCCTGCCCTGCTTCTATCATTTAACCACTTCCACCATTGAATCCAAGAAGTTGGCACCACACTCGTGTTGCTGAACTCGTGGGCTGTCTCCAGTCATACCTTTATTATTTCATCTCCAGGCTTCTTCCTTCCAACATAAGGAAGGATATCACCCTTCAGGGGCCTGTATACTTTGACATATCTAATAATACAGTGGCTAGATTAAAAGTCTGTTGGCAGTTGAGCTGCCATTTACATCTGGATTTCCCTTGCGCAAACAGACCTCTGCCTGCTCCCCACTCCCAGTAGTTTATGTGGTTAAAATCCAGACCAAAGTAAACAAATTATTTACAAATTAATTTCTAAAAGCCAGTGGCTCATTTTTATGGGTGTCCCCAAAAAAATGACCTTGAAGTGTTTAAATCAAGCTTACATCTTTTAATGTTAAGCATTTGCTTCAAAAAGTTCGAACGAGAGTCAAACAATGTCATTAGAATGTATTTTTATCGAAAGGTAGGAGCTATTGTTGTAGTGCTGATTTGGATCGTTTTCTTTTTCAAACTGCTGCAGATTGAGTATTATCAACGCAGTTGGGATGATTAGCCTGTGGGATGACAAATTGCAATTCTGCTCTTAAGAGGATTTTTGAATGGCCTCATCAAACTGAATAGCTCCTCACCATGGTCTACCTGGAGAGTGTCACATTGCTGAATGTCGCTCAATCCATTGCCACTGAATCTCATCAAAATGTCACATTGGACTGTATCAGAAAGTTTGTGCCCTGCAGCATTCACAGAGCAGCATAAATGCTCAAGCATTTTAAGCAATGATGCTTCTGATTTACTTAATACGCAAAACAATGCACTAATTTCATCATCATTCCACTACGATTTCATTTCTTCACCCAGAAAAAAGAACATTAAAAGTTAAGACCTTTGACAACTATGGGTTCACCTGTTAATCTCCTCAATAGTATTCCTTGCTGCAGTGCACAGTGAGTAATGGTGACGGAGTCTTTCACCAGTCAAATATAATTAGGTCTTACAGCTGCCTGAAATCTTGATGATGGATTTTAATACAAATATTTAACATCTGAAGTATATTTCCCTCTGTTCATTCGTGTTTGAGAAAATTTGGTATGAGCATTAAATGGGTTTTCCTGTACGGTCATGTCAACATTTTGATTAAAATTAACCAACAGAGTTAAATATATTGGGCTTGAAATTTTGTGGTTTCCTGCCATAACTTACAATAGAATAGCAGAAATATGCAGACATTGGTAACTTCATATTTTCAGGAATTTCCCAATACTTTGCAATAATTGGAATTTTCCTTTGTACCTCTCCAGGTAAGACACAGGACCTTGAACTTTAAACCCTGATTTCCACATTCCTCGCCCCAGTAAGAATGCAATAGAATTACTGATTTTCATGGGGCATTTTTGCAAACATGTCACATTATTGGATTCCAGAACAAATGAAAGATTTGGGCAGGGGTAGGAGGAGAACATTTCACAAAATTTCTCCCTTTGCCCTCGGGTGACTTTTCATGTGTCAAAGCAAATCCGGAGGATCCCCATTCAAGAATACAACAAGGCTAAATTCTCAGGGCCATGGGACCTCTGGGTCCCAGAAGTACAACAATAGCAGGCATGTCAGCTTATTCCACTGTGATGAGGTTAATTCTCACCAGCACCAAGGCCTCTTGCAGTTTTAGGAAATGAAAGCACCAGTATTGGGGCTATAAGTTGAAAGTGAATTCTTCAAATTAAATCATACAGAGAAGATTTTACTAGATTTGTGCAAAGTCAGACTGGATCACTTGGGCACAATAGGAATCAAAGAACAGTAATAAGACCAGAAAATGCCAAATGACTTGCTCGACATTTCCAACATTTTCTGCTTTTATTTCCAAACTCTGCATCATTTTTTCTTTTGAATCAAATAATTATGTTGGTCAGAGTAGGAACAGAAGAACATTAGAAATAGGAGAAGACCATATAGCCAGTCAAGTCTGCTCTGCCATTCAATGTGATCAAGATTGATCTTTTTCTTCAACTCCATTCCCAACCTGCTTCAATACCACTTATTTCTATGAGAGTCAAAATTCTGTCGATCCAGCCTTAACTTAATTCAATATTGGAGCCTCAACAACTCTCTGGGCTAGAGAATTTCAAAGTTTCACAACTCTGTACAAATGTTTCTTCAATTCAACCCTCTTATCCTGAAACTGCATCTCTTTGCTGTAGATTCCCAGTTTGGCAGAAATAATCTCTCAGTATTTAACCTTTCAAACTCATTTGTAATCTTGAATGTTTCAATGAGATCAGCTCTCCTTTTTTAAAACACCATATCGATTAAATTTATTCAGACACTCATCAGAGGCCAACTCTCTCATCGTAGGGATGAATCTAGCGAATCTTCACAGTACCACATTCATTGCATGTATATCTTTCCTTAAATATGAAGATGAAAATTGCATACAATATTCCACGTGGTGTCATCAAAGCCCAAACAATTGTAGCGAGACAATTTTGTTCTTGCGCTCCAATCCCTTTGAACAAAGAAGCACATGCCTTTTGCCTTCTTATTGCTTGCTGTGCTAACTTTGTGTTCCCTTTATAAATACATGCAGGTTTCTCTGAACATCAACATTTGCACGTTTTAAATCTTTTAAATGAAATAGAAAAAAATCAAATTCTCTAAGGACCAAAGTGAATAACCTCATACTTCCCCACATAATGCTCAATTTTCTTGCTTAGTCTCATGCCCTGCCTTTTTTTTTGCACAGCTTGGTTTGTATCACCTAGGTTTATGTGAATGCATTACTCTATGTCTCCACCTAAATCATTAACATAGGTTGTAAATAGCTGAGGCCTCGGCGCTGATCTTTACAGCACACCATTATATAGCCTGCCAACTTGAAAATGTTCCATTTATCCCTACTCTCTACTTCCTGCCCATTATCTAATCCTCTATTTCATATTCATAAAACCCCACCAACTCCATGAGCCTTATGTATTATCCTTTTGTGTAACACCTTATCACATGCCTATTGGAAATCCAAGTATAGTCATAGATCATCGATCATCGATTCCCTACAGTGTGGAAACAAGCCCTTTGGCCCAACAAGTCCACACTGAACCTCCGAAGAGCATCCCATCCAGACCCACTCCCCTAACCTAAACATCCCTGAACACTACGGGCAATTGAGTATGGCCAGTCCACCTCACCTGCATATCTTTGGACTGTGGGAGGAAACCGGAGCACCCAGAGGAAACCCATGCAGACATAAGGAGAACGTGCAAACTCCACACAGACAGTTGCCCGAGGGTGGAATCGAACCCGGGTCCCTGGCGCTGTGAGGCAGCAGTGCTAACCACTGAGCCACTGCGCTGTTCAAATATGTATACATATGGTGTATACTGGTGCCTTTTATCTACTCTTCTAACTGCATCCTTGAAATGGCCGAATAGATTTGTCAACAGAATGTGTTTTCTTGTAAAACAGTGATGACATGTTTTAATTGGTCTGTGCTTTTTGAAGGGCATTGTTAAGGCTTCCTTAATAATAGATTCCACCACTTTTCCAACGACTGATATCAGACTAACTAGCCTGTAGTTGCCAGCTTTCTCTCTGCCTCCCTTTTTGAAATAAATGCCGAGAAAGAAACTATTTAAATAAATGGAAGACAAATTAAATGAGTGTCATCACAGATACAGGTATTTCTCCTATAATGCAATAGTTGTGTTCTTGTGTGACCTCGCGCTATAGAAAATTGCGCTGTAGAAAATCGCCATAGAAAATCATGTTATAGGGAAATCGCTACAAAAATTGTTATACCTGTACAGCAGAAAGTTTGCATTATCCACACTGCGTCCACTATTCACCAATCATGTTACAGCCAATTTGCATTAACAAAACACGCTTTATAGCAGAAATACCTGTATATGTTATGAGCAGACATGATTTTTTTCCAACGTACACAATGGCAATGTAATGCAGTGTGAATGGACATATAGCCAAGAATTGTATTCTCTATTTTGCCTAGCAAAGTAGCTTTGAGTCCTGGAATCCAATGTTTGGAAATAATAGGGTATGAATTATCACATATTCCTAATCAAAATGTAGCAGACTTATCTGTCTCTACTGTCGGACTGTTGGTATGTCCAAAGGAGTCAAACAATAGATGCTTTTAATAATATGTATAGGATCATGATTCCCAGTTTAGGAATCAACTTGGCAGCATGTTTTGTTGTAAAGACTTCCAATTTTTTATTTGGGTTTACCCAGGATGAGTAGGAAACTAAAACAGAAAGAGCTGGAGAAGCTCAGCAGATCTGGGAGTATCTGTGGAGAAATAAGAGTTAAGCTAACACTACATAACAGTACTTCCTGTTTTTGTTTCATATCTCCAGCATCCAGATATTTTGAGTAGGAGTGCTTCTCCACTTTAGAAAGCCACACCTCTCACTGATCTCCAGCCCAGGGTAGACTCTGCTCTAGATCCAAAAATCAGTCTGGACTGCCCACTATTGTGTCTATCTGGAGCTAGCAGCTTGACACGCTCATTTACTCATGAGAGCTTACAGGCCTGATATAAATAAAAACTGGCCCTCAAATTGAGATGGACATCCTGTCAGTTCTGTTGGGTGGCCAGCCATCAGACTCTGCTGGCCAGCTGCCTGAAAACGACACAAGAGTACAATCTAACACAAACAGTCTAAACAATATGCACCCTTATTCATTATTTTAGTCTTTTCTCTTTCATTGTGTGGAAAAGTATTAAGTATAAAATTCTCTTAGGAAAGCACTGATTCATTGAATATGAAATTAGAGACCTGAATGACTCTCTGCCAATGTGAAATTTCCTAGATTTGGCAAGAATCACAAGGCAGCAAAAATTCTACTTTGATTGATGTTCAAAACAGGCGATGGTGGAGCCACTCACGACAGATCCCACCAAATTCTACGGAAAGCCAAACAGAATGTCTAACAGGTGTCTCATTCACTGCTACATATTCTATGTCTTCCACCTCATACTTTGGCAAGATTGAACACATTTCTTACTTGATTTGCTGTGAAATTCATTTCTTCCATTGCAGGTGGTCTGTAAACCTTGTATTCTGCTCTCATTTGAGTGTCTGCAACTATTAAATTAACACACTCCTAAAAACAATGCAAAATCTTCAGAGGCTTGTTCAAGTTTAAGTCAGCCTGCATAATTTAAAGGATAGAATACATTTGACAGGAACAGCAGCAAGAAGACATGGTAAAAATGAGTTTACTGTGGGAGTGATCAGGGGCTTTTGTAGTAAAGTGGTAGTGTCCCTACCTCTGGACCAGGGAAGCCTTGGTTCAAGTCCCACCTGCTCCAGAGGTGTGTCACAATATCTCTGAACAGGTTGATTAGGAAATAAATTCTCTAAGAAAGGTACAGTAACAGCACAACACGATATAGGGATGAGTCCAAGATATTCTGAAACTGGACTGGAGGCTTGAGTCAAAGGAGGAGAAATGTCTTTTCTCTTTTACAGTCATACAGCATGGAATCAGACCCTTCTGTCCAACTAGTCCACGTTGCTCAAGCTCCTGAACTAAACTAGTCCCACCTGCTCATGCTTGGCCCGTATCCCTCTAAACCTTTCCTATTCATGTACTTATCCAAATATCTTTTAAATGTTGTAACTCTGTCTGCATCCATCACTTCTATTTTATGTATTCATAGGGAGCCAAGAGGCCCCCAACAAATGCTCTCTGAAGGCAGTAGAAGCAGACAACTGGCAGACAATGGCAATAGTCTAGTGCCAAAGGTCTGGACGCAATGCCAAAACGCATTCAATAATCTCAAGCATTTGTTGCAACAACTGCTTTACTGCACTAAAATCCTGCACTAGTACAAAAAAAAATCTGTGTCACAACCTTCAATACCTTCACACACATAGCACTATGTAAGCAACATTTACACATTTCACAAATGGCACATAGTGCCAACTAATTGACCAGGCACATCACCCAAACACATTGCAGCACACTGACTGACACAATCCCTTCTCCTTCGCTCAGAGCACAACCAGAGGCATGATCCGTGTCATTATAGCATTCATTGCTCGGAAGCCATCTTCTGATGCAAGGGGCTATCTCAAATGCTGGTGGTCCACTGGGCTGCCACAGGGTGAATGTATCATGACTTCTGTTAGGATATCTATCACCTGCATGACTTGCTGTGAATGGTCACACACGAGCTATTTATTGTGAATAGTCGAAGTGAAATTCTGTTTGATACATTCTGCCAGTCACACCTAGCAACACATCGGCACTGGAATTCATGTATCCAATTCCACACTTGTGTGACAGGTAAAACAAAGGCTTTAAATCCTGGCAACTTTGTGGGAGTGGGACCGAAGACTTGTGCCCTAGAACTAATGGCACCAGTAATCTTTCAAATTGGTGCAAGTTAATGTTGACACTGCTATCAAACAACAGTTTGCACAGCAGTAGTCTGCTTATTGATACTCAGTTTAGGTTCTACCAGGATTGCAAAGCACCTGACCCCATGACAACATTGATCCAAGTACAAATAAAAAGAGCTGAACTCAAGACTGCTCTTGATGTCAAGGTAGCATTTGACTTGAGCCCAAATGTTTTCAACATCACTTGACACACACGAGAAACATCACTCTCTTGACAGTTCATGGCATTTCAGCATCCATGCTGGATATTGGGATGAATCATATTACTTTTGGCTAAGTGTCAGTTTTGTTCAATTTCAAAGAGGGCTTCTCTCTCTGAGGCCTACCACTCTCACTATTCCTGCAACATCTTCCAAACCTCGTGTCACCCCCTCATCCAAACACCACTAGCCCTGCATCCCTCTGCATTGCCCGCTCACTTGCTCTGGATGGCTCATTTCCTGCATTAAAAGTAACAGAGCACCACCCACTTTCATCTGACTTAATACCTGCCTCCCTCCCACTCCAGGAGTTAATTGACCTTCAATGGAGCAGAAAGACTCAAGACGGATGGTAGGTTGTCCAGTGCCTTACAAGCAGAGGATCCTGACTCTGACTACCCAGCTCAGTTACAAAGGCTTGTTTTACAATAGTGGGAACTTCGTGTCTTTATTTCAATTTCCCATGTTGTGTTGCCACCTTTCAGCTGTTAGTCCTAGATATCCTGGCAACACTTATTGAAAGAGACCGCCTGCATAGAACCAGGCTCCATATATCTGCTGCCACTGGCATGTGATGGACAAGAAAAAGTAGTATCCAAAGACAGTTCCTGTGAGAGTAATGGATAAGGAATCTAATTGCAACATTAAGCCAACAATTGACATCATATACTAAAATATTCCAATAGTCACTATCACAATATGGCCAGTTTCAGGTGAGGGAACTTTAGATATTAGTAAGGACACTTTGCTGAGCAGAGTCATGAAGTAATAATGTGGCATGTACAGCAAGGAGGATTTATTCATTGTTTATCTAAAAAATTCAAACTTGATATGAGCCTAGAAAGTGATAACCAGCTGATGAGGTCTTAAGAATGTTTTGCAATCTTTTGCACATTGTTTGTGTGATGAAAATCAATACCTCCTCCCCCCACTCCCCATAAAAAGCCATTTCATTGAACCATCTGTTAGTCTTAAAAGAAACCAGTTTGTAGATAATTATGCAGACTGATGCAAGTCCATTCTAATTACAATCTATCCATCTAGCAATCAATCTTTTCATCTATTGCTTGATCTTTCTCAAAGTTTTGCATCAGGCATGTATTCATAAGACAACAAAATATGCTTCAGAAATGCAAACATGTGCATGGAGCAAAAGATAAAAGAAATCTTCATATTTTCTAGGCATCAATCAGAAAATACTTAGTTTCCACTTTCTGTGAACACTTTTCAATCTTTCTGAACCCTTTAGGCCCATTTTGCTTCTTTATTCATTCTCTAATCACAATTTATAACATAACAGCTACCTCTAAACATTTAATTTCAAATATCACTAAATTGATCAGATCATTTACCCATTCTGCCATAAGAATAATTCAAATTCAACCCATCCTTTACTGTCTAACTATCATTTCTTCATGTGAGCAAGGTGAGAGATAAGATCAACAAGTTACTGCAATGAGCTTGCCCAGTGCCAATGGTATGAACTTTGTTGATGACCTAGGGTGAACAATGAGTTTACTACATTTCTAATTAGACAGCACTGATTTCTTCAGGACAATACAATGGGAGAATAAATATATTTAAATAAAAGGTGCTGTGATGTGATGTGGACTGGTTTAATGCTAACAATATCATTCTTGCTTCTTATTCCCACTTAGATCATGTGTAATACAAGGTGGGAAGTAGCCAGTTTGAGTGATACTTAAAGGATCAAGCAACCACTATAGCGAATGTTGCTGTAAACATTTGTCAGACGTCAGTAATTTAGAAGTAGGGATCACTGTCTCAAAATGAGGAGGTCACCATTTAAGACAGAGTTAAGAAGAATTTTATTTTCTCATAGAGGGTCATGAGTCTTTGGAACTTGCTTCTTCAAAAGGCAGTGGAAGCAAAATATTTGAATATTTGTAAGGCAGATGCAATAAGATTTTGATAAGCAAGAACATGAAAGGTTATTGGAGGCCAGTGGGAATATAGAGTGATAAGGTCATTACTGATCTTTTTGATTGGAGGAACAGCTTTGATGTGCTTCATGGCCTTCTGCTGCTCTTAATTTACATATTGGTATGTTCATATCATACTTGTATTTATCAGCTATTTGGAGTGTAGATTATTTTTGCATGTCGTAGGTGGACAACTGTCAGGAAGCTTAAAGCAATGTTGCAATTCTTTTTTCAGAAATGTGAATTATTTCTGCCAGTCTTTCTGGTGAGAGGAAGAGGTCCAGTATCAAAAGGTGAAAAGGACCCCATGTAGCTGCAATGTTGTACAGTCACCAGTAGTGCACAAATTCCTAAACACTAGTTATTAATCAGGTGTGATCCTATTATAGCTTCCCTACCTATTTCCTACTTATTGATTCCCTAACTATTCTGTTAGTGCTCTAATCTTGACACCTCCCCACAGTGGTTTCATTAGGGGAGGTAGAATGTTATTGCAGCTAAATATGAGCGCTCTTGAGCTGCTCATGATCAATGGCTGTATAGGTCTTGGATGGTGAACTGAGAATAGAAATGCCATTTGCAACTTCATAAACGCAACACCAGCAGCACCATAATCATCAGTTCACTCAAGATAATTGAGCACAATTTTTTTTAACGAATCAATTCTGATCTTCATTTATTAGCCAATGCTTTCCAAATATCAATGTTTGAATTGCATGATTGCCTCTAAAGATCTCCCCATCTCCAATATTAGGCTGACTGCCCTACAGTTGCCAGTATTATCCCTGCATTGTCTCTATTATTTTTAACAGCATGACTGCTTCTGCAATGGGCTGCTCCATTTGATTGTCTGTGATCTGTTGAAGAGTTGCCTGTAGAAGACCCATGATGTGACTAAAGCAGCTAACCATTGAGATCCTCAACCAGCCCAGCAAGAGGAGATTGTGGCGACTAAAGCCTGCACAATGCCAGCTTGAGCAGCCTTCAGGGATCAAACAACTATGACCACAGGAGATTCCAGCTGCAGCATCCATTGGGATGACCACATACTCAATAATGAATGACGGAGTGTTGATGCATTGTACTCAAATTGGTGGCACTCTCTTTCCAGCATCTTTCCATGCAGAACTCGACCAACCAACTTAATGTGCTTCATCAGTTACCTTCCCTTCATCATAGTGTGAGGAGTGGGAATGTTTGCTGATTACTGCTCAATGTCAAGGATCATTTTTGACTCCTCAGATACTTAAGCAGTCCATGTCTAAATGCAGCAAGATCTGGATAATATCCAGGTTTGGGCTGAGAAGTGGCAAATAATACTTGTGCCAAACAGTGATCATTTCTTGACTCCCCAAAGTCTGTTAACCATCTATACATGCACAAGTCAGGAGTGTGATGGAATACTCCCCACTTGGCTGTAGCACAGCTCCACACTCAAGTGCACACTATAGAAGTTTGATACCATTCACGGCAAAGAAGTCCATTTAGTTAAACATAGTTAAACATTCTCTCCCTCACTAGCAGCGTGTACAATGTACAAGGTCCACTACAGAAATTCACCAAGGCTTCTTAAACAACATCTTCCAAACTCTCAGACCACTTTCATCCAGAAGGACAAAGGCAGCATATGTAATGAAAACAGCATCATCTGCCAGTTCCCTTTCATGCCACTCACTATTCTGACTTGGAAATATATTGCTGTTTCTTCAGTGTCACTGGTCAAAATACTGGAACTCCCTTCTTTACAGCAGATAGTAAATGGACCCAGTGATTCATGAAGGCAGGTCACCACCAACTTCACAAGGGCAGCTAATGATGGATGATAAACGACACCTACATTTCATGAATGAATAAAAAAGAGATGCAATGGGATGAAGGGACTCCTTCGGTGTCAAACATTTCCTATGATTTGAACCGATGGCTATAGCTTCCTGGTTTGCTGTCCTACACTAATAGTTTCTGGTGCACAGAAAACATTTACCATTGGGAAAATCAGTGCCTATATTTTCTGCATTCCAGGCTGAAAAAGAAATAATAATAATCACTATTTTACATGTGAATTAGTGCCAAATCTCTGTCAAGTATCTTTTAGTTCCAAATTTTGTGAATTTGTGAACCTCCAAATATAAGACAATAGGTGTGAAATAAAATAGGCCCCATTGATGGTCTCTTCATTCCCAACCAGCACAGAAGCATTTACATGCTCCATCTCACTCTAAATTTCATGATTAAATCTCAGCCCTTGTGAGTAACAATTGATACAATAACAGTTGGTGAAAACATTCCTTTTAAAGAGCTCATGATTTTTGAGATGTTTACACAACCAACAATTATAATTAATGATATCTCTGTGTTCTTAACCAAAGAGACATACTCTGTAAATCTGTCACAGACAAATAACTTTCTCTTCCTCTCTGGAGATTAATCTTTTTTGCTTATCCATGCAAGAGATGGTATTGTGCTGCCAAATAATCACATATGTTACAGTTTAGCTTATCAGTACAATAACTTATCCACATTAATAGATTTTAGCTCTTCAACATTTAGAGCTGTCCTGTTTCAAGTATGTTCAACTTTAAATTAGTATCCATTTAGTCCTTCAAACTCATCATGTCAACACTCACATCAGACCAGGAAACCTCTTCAATATCCATTAAGTTAGAGCTAATAAAACAATGTAATTTCCATAAAGTCAATTCAATATTTTGTCAGAATTTAGTCCGTGCTAGTATATTCTGAAACTAATAGTTCGGTCATGTTTTTCTTTAATGCACAGTGCATCATTTGTTATGGATTTTGTAACTGACAACAATAACAGGGCATGTCATGACTCTTAAATAATTCTCTTCAGCTTTTCTATCTCATTTTCTCCCCTCTCACGGAGTACAATTCCACAGAAATCAGCAGCCCTCTGATAACTCATTGGACTATCTTCATCCTTTTAGGTACAGATTTTGCCTTCTTTTTATTTTACATTTTGTTAATTTATCACAAGTAGATTTTGTAACTGACAACAATAACAGGGCATGTCATGGATCTTAAAATAACTCTCCTCAGCTTTTCTACTTCATTTTCTTTCCCCTCACGGAATACAATTCCACAGAAATCAGCAGCCCTCTGATAATTCATTGGGCTATCTTCATTCTTTTAGGTCAAGATTTTGCCTTCTTTTCATTTTACATTGTGTTAATTTATCACAATTGCATGGTTTTTGAAACTGTTTTTGGGTTCTGATTTTAATGGTTCAATACCATTCTTTTTTAAGTCTAGCAAAAAATGGTTTCGAAATAAAGTCTAAAAAACACTTGTGTAACCAGCACCTTCCTTGGTGTTACAATTCATCATCGCTCCTCAGTGCAGATGACAAGTTCACACTTTGCACTGTTAACAAAGCTTCCTGCTTGAGAATTTAATACTAAATAAAGATAAATGCAGAATAACTATGTCAACTGACAAAAATTGTTTTAAAATAGATGTAAATTAGACATGTGGAAACCTATGAGCTTAAATCCAGTAATGTTAAAATAATTTTCTTTAATGACTCGTCCCTGTATAGGCTCAAAATATTAATTCTAGTTCCAAACGGCTGCTCAAAATAGAGTTTCAATTCATTTTGTAAGGCTCGTCATGCCATACAATCTGTTATGCGAACTTAGATTTGTATAGCAGCTCCAATTAAAGTTATTATGTTATTTTGTCTCTTGAGTTTCTAAATTTGATATGGTTTAGACAGGGTTCTCCTGCTAATTAACCTCTAGCCAAGATTGTTTTCCCTCTGAGATCTTTGAAACACGTGAGAGTTTCAAGTCAACATACTTAATATTGACACATACAGAATGGAGAATGAGAAAGGACCGTATTATTTGTGATAGCCCAAGGAGTATGTACAGTGAGGAACTGAGCCATGTACACCATGAAGATCTTTGTTTCAATTCTTGACCATTGCTGATCGAGTTAAGTTGAAAATATCTTGAAAAGCAAATGCAGGTAGCAGAGACAAGAAACTGTTTGGAATCCAGAGAACAAAGGCTCCCAAAAGAAAGTCATATCCACCAAGAGTCATAGAGTCATACAGCACAGAAACAGACCCTTTGGTCCAATCAGTCCATGCCGAACATAGTCCCATACTACACTGGCTCCACCTGCCTGTTCCTGGCGAAATATCCTTCCAAAGCTTTCCTATCCATGTACTTATCTAAATGTCTTTTAAAGGTTGTAATTGTACCCACATCCACCACTTCCTCAGGAAGTTTATTCCACACGTGAACTACCCACTCTGTAAAGATTTTGCCCCTCTGTCTTTTTTAAATCTGTCTCCTCTCACCTTAAATATGTGCCCCTTAGTCTTGAAATTTCCCATCATAAGGAAAAAGATAACTACCATTAACTCTATCTACACCCCTCATTTTTTCATAAACTTCTATAAGGTCGCCTCTTAACCTCCAACGCTCCAGTGAAAATAATCCCAGTCTATCCAACCTTTCTTTATAACTCAAACCTTCCATACCCAGCAGCATCCTGGTAAATCTCTTCTGAAGCTTCTCCAGCTTAATAATATCCTTCAGAACGGGACACAGTATTCCAGAAGATGCCTCACCAATGTCCTGTACAACCTCAACATGACTTCCCAACTCCCATACTCAAAGGACTGAGCAATGAAAGCGAGGATGCCAAATGCCTTTTTAACCATCCCGTCTTTATGTGACAGAACCTTCAAATAATTATGTACCTGAACCCCTAGGTCCCTTTGATCTACAACACTACCCAAGGCCAACCATTAATTGTATAAGCCCTACCCTTCTTTGTTGTACCAAAATGCAATATCTCACATTCATTCAGATTGAACTCCATTTGCCATTTCCAGCCCATTCACCCATTTGATCAAGATCCCTTTGTAATCTTAGAAAACCTTCTTCATTGTCTACTATGCCACGAATTTTGGTGTCATCCGCAAACTTACTAAACATGCTTTCCACATTCTCATCTAAATCATTTATATAAATGACAAATAAAAGAGGACCCAGAATCAATCCCTGTGGACACTGCTGGTCACAGCCCTCCAGTATGAAAAGCAACCCTCCACTACCACTCTCTGTCTCCTGCCATTAAGCCAATTATGTATCCAGTTGGCAAGCTCACCTTGAATCCCATGTGATCTAACTTTACTGATTAGTTTACCGCGCAGAACCTTGTTGAAGACTTCACTAAAGTCCTAGTAAACAACGTCTACCACCCTCAATAAATGTTTTGGTAACTTCCTCAAAAAGCTCAATCAAGTTTGTGAGACTTTTTAGGAGCACATCCCATGCAAGAGCATGGTCTGAGACATGTGCATTTCATGGAGGAACTAGTCATTAAACTCTCCTATAACCTGTCATACAGCTGCATAGCAGAATGAGGACAGTATGACCAGTGGGACATCACGATCACCCTAAATTTCTATGGCAGTGGATCCTTCTTGACAGGAACCAATACTAGCAACATCACACAGTTCACTACCCATCACTGTATCAGCAAGGTGACAGAAAGCTGCAATAGAAAATGTTCTCCATTCTCTTCTCAGACACAGAAAAAGCAGCAGCAGCCACCGTATGACTTCATCAGTCTGCTCATGTTTCACTGACAAGGGATGTAATTAAATACATACATGGTCCATCTTGTTCATCAGGAGATGTTCCAGGGCCTCACAGGTTGCCACTCTATGAATATCTGGTTGGTGTGTTATTATTCTCAGATGATCCTTTCACTAAATACCTGTATTGATGCTGCAGCCATGTTGTATTCTTCCTGCAGGAGTCAGCCATACCCATCATCATTGGTTTACAAGAAAGAATCAGATGTTAGCTGCTCCTAGACAAGAGATAGCTGCAGTGCACTTGGCTCATGACTTTTCTGCAACCCAACTATATGAGACAGCATACCCACAATGAGAGCCATGACCAACCACAGAGCTTGTAGGGCAAACAATGTTTCCACTCTCTTACTTTCTTGAGTGACAATTTTACAACTCTTATGAACTCGTTTCATAAAGTTTGCGGTGGTGGGTTTGCTGTGTCCTCTAAAACATTGCCAGCATCAGTATACAGCCCATGCCATAACGTCTTCAAAGGTCAACTGATAGCAGGAGAAAGAGGAACAGTAAGGACACAAGCAAGGAAGGAAACATTCGAGTCCTTTGCAAATTTAGTTTGTAGAATAAACTTTTGTTTTATTGTTAAAAAAATCTGTAGCCTTGCATGCCTATGTTTCAGTGAATGATCACCACATTAAATAAAACAAATCTACCAAACCGGATTTCATTCTAGGATCTGACTTGTCCGTCACCTGGGATCATACAAGCACCAGACAGCAGAAATACATAATGGGAGAGCTACGGTAAGAGAAGATATTGTAAACAAGAGGTTCACACTCATGCCATTAGCAGTTTGCAACCCATGCCAGAGGAACATGAGGTGGGGGCTGAGAAGGGGCATAATGCAGGATCATATCAATCATCCTGAGCTGTGTTAATGACAGCCATGATTGGTTCCATTATACAGAGACTATCTCTGCCAGAGGGCTCAGGTGATGCTGGCATATCTGACCCCAATTATTTCTTGCCTACACTATGCAAATAAAAGCCACTTTATCCGGCAAGAAAGAGGGAATAATGTCATTGAGTGCATTGTGATGTGTTTGGGTGACATGGCTGAATTTTGAACATCTGGGAGGCATGTGGAAGTAGAAAGAGAAAAGTGTGAGGCTGGGGTTATTAGTGAGTGCATGAATATGAGATGGAATATCTAAATATTAGCCCTGAGTATGAATGGGACTGTACCTTATGAGGCTGTAGAACACTGTGCAGCCAAATTCTTGGTGAAGCGAAGGTGAGGAGATTTCCTTGGAATGTATATTCACTGAATTTAACCTCCAAGCTGAGGTCTTTATGGCAGTACTATAGTCAGATCTTCAGGGTCAGACCCAAAGAATTGACCTGGCTAGCCCCTTGCTCCCATTGGCTTTTTTGTCTATGCTTTGAAGGCCTCCTGGCTCCCTGTGGAAACATGGCTTTTGTTCTCCTTTCCATTTCCAAGACTAAAGCCCCTGTGCACTCCATAAGAAAATCTGATAGCTCTTCCCTTCACTGCCAATCCATTTTTCCCAACCAAGTATTGATAGGTCCAGCAGCTCATGGAATATGAATACAGTTCTCCTTTAAAAAGAGTTGTCTGTCATGCTAATCAAACATGGTACTGAACTCCACATTGCAACAAACCAGCAGTGTTTCCACACTGGGATGCATGCTCAATGACTCAGTAAGCAGGCAGTGTGGGCATGGCTTACCTCAATACGGCCTGCAAGCTAATTGCATTTTGCTAAAGCCAATCCTGGAAGTGAGCCTTCTTGAGTTATCCCCCCTTTGCTTCATAATTGAGTATTTGTAATTTCCAATGTTTGAAAATTCAGGAATACAACGGCTGCTGCTCAAAGTGTGTTTTTTTTTCGCCTAATAACAGGACTTCCCACACATCCACTAAAAATATGGTATTTTAGCAACCTGTTGTAAAATGGAAAAACATCTCTTTATGGATGAAATGTGTTGGATGTTGTGCCTTGCTGGCAGAATGAATTTAAAAATTCAGCCTTAATATCCAGATATTCCAACCTATGCAAAATAAACTGCATTTGATGCAAGAACCACATTTATGCTGTTTACGAGGAAAGGATTTATAACCAGATCTCTAATTATGTTGTGTGTGGTAAATTGGACTGTAGTCTGCTTCAGTAGGTTTGGAACATTACAGCACAGTAATATGCCACAATGTATTATCCTGCTGCCAAGGAGGATCTGCAAATCTTTAACCACCAGGAATAATTCCGAATAACAGAGGTTGACCAGGGTTTTATTGCAGATTGACATCTGCTTTGCCGGTGATGCCTGGTTTATAAACATCTCAGAGGTGTTGGAGACACATTGGGGGGTGGGGGATGGTCGTGGAGAAATCAATGTGTAACACCATTTGTTGCAGCACCACACAGACTACGCTGATTCCCCAGGGGCAGACAGCATTGTCGGCCACCAGATGTGTAGCCTACATATCATTAATCAATGATGTCTGGAAAGGATGCCATGGGAACCATGGCAACAGTAACCAATGCACAGCCTCCTTCCAGGATTAGATGCAAGTCTGCGGAGCTGTGTTTTGCAAACAAGTTTCTCTTCCATGATGTTCTTCCTAACCAATCTCTCTTAATGCTGTCCAAGGAGAGGGGTGACCCAGTGAATTCCCTGAAAATCTAATAATGAAATGAAATATACATAAAACATTAAAAATATATGTTACATTTATGTAATCCACCAGTAGCTGTTTTGGAACTTCAAAAATCCTCTATTTACGCACACTTCTTGTCAACATTTTCTTTTATAAAATCTTCTATTCATGTTTGTAATAGGAGCCGTCACGCAAATAATATTCTCATACGAGCTGGGTATTAAAGGAAGTCCAATTCCATTTTTATTGAAATTTATTCTGTTATTTCTTTTGGTGCTTTCAGGATTAAATTTCACAAACCTGTCTACTGCTCTAGTGAAAAACTGTAACAGTGATATTTTATGCATTTGACCCTTTACCCCCATATTTAACTTTTAAAAAATTCTTTACCGTTTTTGATGCCAAAAATGCATAGCTTACTGGTGAGGCATTTTGGATGACGTAGTCTGGTATTTACAAGTATAGAGAAAATGTTTCGGTCCACTTTGACACTAATGAGATGTCCTGGCCTTTGTTAGCATGAAGGAATGGTCTTAGCATTTGAGCGAAAGAGAATGGTGATTCTGGATTTCTGCGGTTTTACCATAAGCTTACTGAAGTTTAGCATCATGGGAGGACCTTTGATTAGCTTTACTGCAGAGGAGAAACTTGACAAAACTAATGAAGACAGGGCTGAAGCTTATCAAAATTGAGTATTATGTGAGATCTAACTGCTGGTGACAGTCAGCTAGGGTAAGGAGAAAGGCAGAATACGGGCGTAGCAATGATAAATCCTCAGCAGGTCTGGAAACATTTGTAAAGACAGAGAAAGAGAAACAAAGTTAATGTTTTGAATTCAATGGGATTGCTCTTCAGATGTGTAGGAAAGTGTGAATGTGCTAATGTGTTGGGCATTGTACTACTGTAAAAGAGGGCAGGGGAGGCAATGGCCTCGTGGTATTCTTGCTGAACTGTTAATCCACAGACCCAAATAATGTTCTGGGGACCCAGGTTCAAATCCATGGCAGATGGTAGAATTTGAATTAAATAAAATAAAACTGGAATAAGTCTCATGCCGACCATGAATCCATTGTCAATTGTCAGGAAAACCCGTCGGGTTCACTAATGTCCTTTAGGGATGGAAACTGCCATCCTTACCTGGTCTGGCCTACCATGACTTCAGACCAACAGTAATGTGGCTGACTCTCAGCTGCCCTCTGGGCAATTAGGGATGGGCAATAAATGCTGGTCTGGTCAGTGATGCCCTCATCCTCGGAATGAATACAAAAAAGAGAATGAAGAGTTTAAAACAAAGGTTGATGACAGAGTAGAGGATGGGAGAGATTAATTGACAAAAATGTCATGAAATAAAGACAAAAGAAGTATTAATAGTAAAGAAGCAAAACATTTGTCCAATGTGGTCATGAATGGAAGAAGAGTGAAATCTCTGCCTAAATGCAAGAACATGAAAAAATAAGATTAAGACTGGCACGCGACACAATAACAGAGTTAAATGGGGGATAGAGTTTATTGGCTGAAATTGTTGATGTCAATGTTGAAGACAGAAAATCGTAAAGTGTGGAAAATAAGGTGCTGTTGTTCAAGTTTGCATTGAACTTCACTAGAACATTGTAGTAGGCCAAGAGGGCAACAAAAAGCTTAGAAATAACATGACAGAATTCTAAATTTTGATGCAACAAGTAGAATAGGTGAAGGAGAGCCAGTGTGTGTGGTGTTTTTAGATTTACAGAAATTCCCACAAAATCTAAGCACATTGCATTTGTGGTAATACACTAACACGGATGGAGAATTGGTTAGTAGACAGGAAAGAGAGAGTAAAAATAAATGGCACTTTTCCACTCGTGGGGTGCTGCAGGAATCAGTGCTTGGAACCCAGCTATTCACAATGCGTATCAACAATTTGAATGAGGGAATCAAATATAATATTTTCAAGTCTGTTGATGAGATTGTGAATAGTAAAGGGGATGCATAGAGGTTCCAAAGTGATTCGGACAATTGAATGAGTGACTAAGAGCATGGCAGGTGCAATACAATATGGAAAAGTGTGAAGTTGTCCACTGTGGCAGGAAATACAGAATGAAAGTATTATTTAAATGTTGATTTGCAAAGTGTGTTGGATGTCCTGTACTCTAGTCACTGAAAACTAGGATTCAAGTGTTTCAAGCAGTTAAGAACTGCAAATGGTATGTTGGTTTGCATTATAAGAGGGTCTGAGTACAAGAGTAAAAAAGCTTTATTACAGTTATACAGGACCTTGGTGAGATCATACTATGAGTATTGACTTGCAGTTTTGGTCTTTCTTCCTTAGAAAAGATATAATTGCCATAAAGGAAATGTAGCAATGGTTTGCCAGGCTGATTCCAAGAATGGCAGGTTCATCTTATGAAAATAGGCTGTGTCAACTGGGTCTGTATTCACTGGAGTTTATTGCATAAGAGGGGATCTCATTAAATGAAGTATGAAATTCTGATAGAGCTGGACACGTTGTGTGCAGGGATGATTTTTATCCTGGCTACGACCCCCAGAACTAGGACTAAGATGAGAGACGTTTCTTCACTCAGGAGATGGTTAATGTGTGGAATTCTCTACCACAGAAGTCTTTGGAGGTCACGTCACTGAATATATGTAAGAAAGAAAACATTGGTTTCTAAAAGCTGAAGGTGTCAGTGGTTATGAGGAGAATATGGGAGGATGGTGTTAAGGTAGAGGATCAGCCATGATAATGTTGAACAGTGGAGTGGGCTTGAAAGACAAACTAGCCTAGTCCTGCATTTACTTTCTAATTTTCTTTGCAACATGTTCCTTTTGTTTGTAAAGAACAGATTCCTGCATGCATGGATGTGATAACATAAATGAGCAATGTTACAATCTCAATTGATTAATCTCAAATTAGTTTTTAATGTAGTCATTATCACACTCAGAATTTTTCAACAAGTACTGCCCAAGTGTGAAATCACATCAAACAGTAATCATGTTATTGTGAGGTTTGCAATTTCATGCTGGTTGAGTACAGTTTGTATTCTGCCTATTACAGGCAACCAAGGGAACATGCTGTTTGATTCAGTCAAATGTTGGTCCCTCACCAGTTGCACTCTTTGCAATCTTGATACAGAAATAGAGCACATCAAACTATCCTCTGGGCCAGTGGCTATCCTGTTCAGATTGTTCTTCACTGTGTGTCATGCAAACTTGCAAATCAATCAATAGCTATTCAATTCAGACCTAATAAGAGTGATGAGACGACCTCAAATAACATTGGAAAGTGAAAGAATTTTGAAAATTTGAACAACAGTTTTAGGAAGCCATTTTATGCTGTTAGAATGCAGTAGCTGTGTGTGTGCTATTTTCTACTAATGGGGTGTTACTGTCAGTCCAAAAAAATGTTCTACCTGCCATACAATTGAGCACCATTGTTCATGAATTTCAGTACAGGTTTGATGCCTGTTATGTATGTTCTACACTTCAGGATTTGGCTAACCAAATCAAACAGCATGACTGTAATCTGAAAGTTAAATAGGGTACGTATGCTCAAAATCAACAATTTACATTCCAGGACAGCGCTCAACAAAAGTATTAAGTGGAAAAGTGAAATCATAATGGAAGGAGAAATTGATGAGGGTAATATTCATGCAGGAAAAATACAGGAGGAATAGTAAGTCATTGAGCAATTTTGGGCAACACAGTGGCTCAGTGGTGCGCACTGCTGCCTCACAGTGCCAGAGACCTGGGTTCGATTCCACCCTCGGCCGACTGTCTGTGTGGAGTTTGCACATTCTCTCCGTGTCTGTGTGGATTTCCTCCGGGTGCTCTGGTTTCCTCCCACAATCCAAAGATGTGCAGGCTAGGTGGATTGAACATGCTAATTTGCCCGTAGTGTTCAAGGATGTGTAGATTAGGAGGATGGATCTGGGTGGGATGCTCTGAGTGTCGGTGTGGACTTGTTGGGCCAAAGGGCCTGTTTCCATACTGTAGGAATTCTATGATGACGAATTCAAATTATTAATTTACAATAAGTTAAAGAGGTGAATTTAATTATAAAAGGATCAATTTAGACAAAAACAACACTGGGAAAGCAGAGATAGTAAGAACTGCCGATGCTGGAGTCAGAGACTCCAGTGTGGAGCTGAAGGAACACAGCAGGCCAGGCAGCATCAGAGAAGCAGGAAAGCTGATGTTTTGGTTGAGACCCTTCTTCAGGGAGCACTAGTGAGCACAAAAACAGGTGACTTCATCAGTGATAATTAACACCTGCTAATTCCTAAGAATATTAATTTATCCTTGTTGCCAAACTCAGTCAGCTGTTACTTTGATGCTTAGACCAGTTTTTATCATCTTACTTCACCTCTGGGATTCAATTGTTTTGGCTAAAGGCTCTAATATCATCTGGAGAACAGTGGTCTGGACAATTGAGCATAATCAAGTTTATTGGGGAATAAATTCTGCTTGGTATCAATGTCAATGACAGATTTAATTACTTTGTTAATGATTGAAACTAGACTATTGGGGTGAAAATCAGTTAGATCTGAGGTCCTCTTTTTGGCATTCAGAACATAGCCTGGCAAGAGAGCCTCAGTTTTTTTAACTCTGTGTAGGGTAATGTTGATATTACTATGAATTTAATACTTCATTTTTAGGTATGGATGGTGTTGCTCCTCTGCATTTTTTTTGTATTATTCATTCATGTGGTGGAGATATTGCTAGCTAGGCCTGTATTTACTGCCCATCCTAAATGATGATATAGGACCATAGAAAATGGAAGTAGGAGTAGGCCATTCAATCCTTTGAGCAGGCAGCTCACTACCACCTTCACAAGGGCGACTAGGGTGGGCAAGAAATGCTGGCCAGTCGGCAAAACCCACATCCCAAAAAATGAATATATAAAAAAAATTCAATATAATCATGGCTGATTGTGACATGAAATAAATGGTCCTGAGCATACATTCTTGAACTGTTACTGTTGTGTTGTAGATTTCTCCTGAGTACTGTCGGAAAGTTCCAGGATTTTGACGAAGTTACAGTGAAGCAATGGTTACATAGTTACAAGTCGAGATGGCGAGTGGCTTGGAGGGGAACTTACAGGTGGTGGTAGTGATGCATTGTTTGTTGAAAGTGGAGTCACAGGTAGACAGGCTGGTGAAGAAGGTGTTTGGCACGCTTTCCTTTATTGGTCAGAATGTTGAGTCCAGTAGTTGGGACATCATGTGCCTGTACAGGACATTAGTGAGGCCACTGTCTACAATTCTGGTCATCATTCTAAAGGAAGGATGTTGTTAAACTTGAGCGAATACAGAAATAATTTTCAGAGATATTACTGGGACTGGAGGGCTTGAGTTGTAGGGAAAGTTCAAAAGGCTTTGACATTTTCCTCTGGAGCATCAGATGCTGAGGGATGACCCTTTTATAGAGGTTTATAAAATCTTGAGGGGTATGGATACAACGAATAGCTAGGGCCATGTCCTAGGGGCAAGTCCAAAACCAGAGGACATAGATTAAAGGTGAGAGGGGAAAGATTTAAAAAATACCTGAGGGGTTTTTTCATGCAGAGGGTAATGTGTGCATGGAATAAGCTGCCAGAGAAAGTGGTGGAGGTGGATACAATTACAACATCTGAACATCTTCTGGGTGGATATATGAATAGGTATTTAGGGGGCATTAGCCAAACGATGGCAAATGAGACTAGGTCAGATTGGGATGCCCAATTGGTGCGGATGAGTTGGACTGAAGGGTCTATTTCTGTGTTGTAGGACACACCCATGCATCTGCTGCCATTATCCTTTAGAGTGGTAGGGATCATTGATTTGGAAGGTGTTGTCAAACAAAGTTGGTGAATTGCTGCAGTACACCTTCTAGCTGATGTATGCTGCTGCCATTGTGTGCCAATGATTGAGGAAATGAATGTTGAAGGTTGTGTATTGGGTGCCTATCAAGTGGTTTGCTTTATCCTGGATAGTGTTGAGTTTCTTGAATGTTGTTGGAGTTGCACTCCACCAAGTAAAATGGTAGATCTGATCTGGGGAGACAAATTACTTGCTGAGAATTCCCAGACTCTGATCTGCTCGTGTGACCATCGTATTTATTTGGTTGGACCAGTTCAGTTTCAGGTCAATGGTAACCTTGAGGATGTTGATGGTGGGGAATTCAATGATGGCAATACAACAAGAATGTTAGGGGAAGATAGTTACTTTCACTCTAGGAAATAATCATTACCTAGTGCTTAAGTGGCAAATGACATTTGCACCACATCAGACAAAGTCTGAATGTTGTCCGGTTCTTGCTGCATACAGACACAGATTGAACTTTTACATATGAGGAATAGCAGAAAGTGTTGAACACTGTGAAATTACTGATGCACATCTCCGTTTTGGACTCTTATATTGGATGGAAGCTCATTGTTGAAGCAGTTGAAGTTGGTTGTGTCAGGACCACCACTGTAAGAAACCCCTGCAGTCATGTCCTGGGAATGAGATGGTTGACTTCCAACAACCACAACCATCCTTCTTTGTGATGGGAATGACTCCAAACATTGAACCAAGCTTGATTAGTTGGCCTAATAATGATGGACTGGGAGATATGCTGAACAATGAGGTTATAAATTATTTGATACAGCTTTGCTGTTGATGACCAATAGCAGCTCATGGATGCCCAGTTCTGAGTTATTCAATCTGTTCAAAATCTATCCCACTTGTTATGACCAAGGCTGGAGTGCACCATCACTCTCGTCCCACTATTCCATGGGCCACAATATACAATAAAGTGACCCTCCTTCAGAACTGGTTCCCTGACACAACATGTTAACTCCTGTTTCTCTCTCCACAGATCTGCCAGACCTGTTGAGTTTCTCCAGCAATTTCTGTTTGTTTCAGATTTCCAGCATCCGTAGAGCTTTATTTTGTAAAATAAAAATGTTTTTGCCAGTTAACAAATGGCTAGTTAAATAATCAAAAGATTTATCAACTAGGTTTCTTAACTACTACTGTTTTTAATTTATTTAAAACAAAAAAAATCTTATTGAAAAGAAGATACAGTGGTTTAAAAGTCATAGTCATACAGCATGGAAACAGACCCTTCTGTCTGATTATGTTCCCAAACTGAACTGGTCCCACCTGCTTGCGCTTAGCCCATATCCTTCGAAACCTTTCCCAGTCATGAACTCACCTAATTGTTTTTTAAATGTCATAACAGCACCTGCATCCATCACTTTCTCTGGCAGTTCATTCTACACTCAAACCATTCTCTGCATAAGAGAAAGTTGGCCTTCATATCCTTTTTTTAAATTTTTCTCCTCTCACCCTAAAAATAGTTTTGAACTCCTCCACCATAGGGAAAAGACTCTTATCATTCATCTTATCTATGCCCCTTGTGATTTTATAAACCTCAATAAGGTCACCCTCAACCTCTTACATTCTGGTGGAAAAAATGTCCCAGTCTATTGATATATATGTCCATCTATCTATTCCCAACAACATCTTGGAAAATCTTTTCTGATCCCTATCCAGTTTAATAATATCCTTCCTATAACAGTGTGACCAGAAACACACAAAATACTCCAGAAGAGGCCTCACCAATGTCCTGTATAACATGGCGTCCCGACTCCTATTCTCAAAGGTCTGAGTGATGAAGGCAAAAACACTCAGTAATATAGAAGTATAAAAGTTTATTGCACTAACAACACAAAACATACATGAAGAAACATTCACAAACAGATAGAAAGAGAAAATTAAATCATTTGTCTGCAGAGATTGGCTTTTTTAAACAAAAAACTTTGGCAATGGGTTAGTCATGAAGACAAAAGGATATTGTATACAAGTTTCTGAAGGTGTGTTACTGTGATGTTATGGCACATGAGGTGAAGTCACAAACCACACAGGTTGTCTGTGGAGTCGAGACTCGGCTTCCTCAGAAAATGCAGTATTGAGAAGGTCCTACAATCTCTTTCGGAAGAGAATAGGTTTCACCCTGAACGCAAGAAGTGAGCTCTTTCAGAAATAGAAGTGATCAGCTGGACAGCCTTTCCTCTCAGGCTGTTTCCTTTTTTTTTGCCAACTGAAGACCTGATGTAAACCAGAAACTCTATGCCAGTTCAATAGCTGCAGCAGAGCTCTACAGCAAATCAGGCAGCTATCACCTTGTTAAAAAAAAACTCCAATGTCCACTGTAATCTTTCAACTACCACCTTCAAACGAAACACCAAGTTATTTCTGATAAACTTGAAATGAATCTAATTCACCAACAATCCTTCAAAATTCTAGTCTTCCAACAAATGTTAAATATGAAGTGTCATCACTACAGTAATGACACAATATTAAGGAAGATGTGCTGTGTGAAGATGGGACTGGCTTTCCATAAGAGTGTACAGCAGTTATTACTAACAATACTGTTCTGAATAGATGCATCTGCAACAGGTGTATCAGAAAGGATTAGGTCAAGTAAGTTTTTCCTTCATGTTCATTCTCTCATGACCACAGATAAACCATTCTACCAATTATTCTCTCTACCACTTGGCTAACATAATCAGTATTAGTGCTACCAAGCCATGCTTGATAATGGAAATTGAAGTTTCCCTCTCATAGTACATTCTGTGTCCCTTCTACTCTCAGTTCTTCTTCCAAATGGTTTTCAACATGAGGAACTGGCTCATCCATTGAGGGAGGGCGGAAGTTGATATTCACAATTGGTTTGACACAATGCAGTGATCCTTTAAAATTAAGGAATGTAGGCTTTGGTGGCAGGGCCAGCATTTATTACCCATGCATTGGAGACAGTTGTGGTGAGCTGCCTTTCTGAGCCACTGGAACATATTTGGTGTAGGGAGACCTTCAATGCTTTTCAGCAGGAGTTCCAGGATTTTGACCCATCAACACCTTCTTGGTCTATTACAGTCCCTGTCTTTTAAATATGCCCGGAGTGCTGTTCGGAAGAAAGATCTGGAATTTTGACCAAGCTACAGAGAAGAAATGGCAATAAGGTTACAAATCAAAATAATGAGTGGTTTGGAGGGCAACTTGCAGATGGTGGTGCTCCCAGATATCTGTCGCCCTTAGCACACCAATACCCAAAGAGCATCCTTTAAGCTGCAGCAAGTGAATGTTTGTGAATGTGATGCTAATCAAGTAAGCTGCTTTGTCCTGGATGGTGTCAAACTTTTTGAGTGTTTTTGGAGCTGCACTGAACCAGGCACGTGGGGAATATTCCATCACACTCCTGATTTGTAGACGATAGACATTCTGCATCCTATATTTTGATTCCAGCTGATGTGAGGCAGATCTCAGCAAGAAATCTCACTTTTTCTTATATATCATTTAACAGGGTGGTCTTTCACGGAAACATTGGCACATAAAGGCTGCAGGTTTGGTTTTAACAATAAAACAGGACCTTATACAAAAAGAAAATAAGAAACCAAATTATCTAAACATAACACTTTTTTAAAGATTTCAAAACACATAGAAAAACAAAGTCCCATCTAATCCCCAAGTAACATCAGTTTACAGTTATACAAGACACAGAAATTCCTTCTCTTCTAGGAGAAACCACCCTTGTTTCTGGCTTGAGTCAGGTCTTTCTCAAACTGCCCAAAAACATCTGACCTAAATATAAAACCTTGCTCATCATTGCTTCTGCTTGCCATAAATCCTTAGATGTTTGTGAGAAGGATTCTGCAAATTTGACTGGGCTGGATGTACATTTGTTAGTGGCAGGTACCCTTCTCCAAAAGACAATTTTAAATCAGTTGAATCTTAATTACAGACTAAGAGTTCCACGGCCAATGTTACCTTTTCTTTTACAGATTTATTTAATTACCTGTATTCAAGCTCACAAGCTGCCTCACTTTGGTACACAGGCCTTCCAAAATTCACTTAGTCTACTGTGTATTTGCATAATTTTGCCATCTAGTAAGGGAAACAATGTAATTGGATATCCAGAGGGTATAGCATGAACCCTTCACAGTGAACAAAGGAAGATGAATATCAAGGGTGTTGTGCATCCTGGGAAATGAATACATCAATCATTGATTGACTTGACTTTATTAATTCTGTGAATAAGCAGTCCTACAGCTTTGAACACAATATATTGTTCCCATGAATAATATGTACTGCCTAATTAGCACTGTATTTACTACACACATATGTCAACCCAGCACCTGCTACATTAATATGTCCTTTCTGAAAATAAATTCCTTCTCAACACTGCCAAGAAACTGCCACTAATTTTTAGAATACTGTGAAACATATTGGTTACCTGATTTTAGGAAAGGCATTAAAGCCATGGAGAACACATACAGTATTGTTACCAGCAGTGTGGAAAATAAAGGTTATTCAAAGGAACTTAAAATACTGGGACTATGTCCATTTGACGCAACGATGTCAAAGTGAACATAGTAGAGGTTTGATAAATATGGTTTTGATAGAATGAATAGAAAAAGATTATTCCTCTGTTTAGGAAGTCAGCGACGGTTATCAATTTAGAAGTGTCAGTGAGGAGAGATTCCTTTACACAAAAGGTTGTTGGAGCATGGAATAGTTCACCACGGGAAATGTTTGAGGCACAGATCATTGTATCTTTTAAGGAAAAATTGAATAACTATTCGAAGTAAAGAAATATAGAGGGCTATGTGGGTAGAGAGGGTTTTGAATTGTTCAAGCAAGGAACCAGCATAGATGTGACGTGCATTGAAATTTCATTCCATTGCTTTGCTCCTCCTCTTCCAACAGAATATCCAAACTATCACTGAAGGAAACAAGGCTGTCCATTTGCTCTCACTGACCTTCTATGTCTGTTATTCAATGCATTCCAAAGAATTAATAATGTTAAGATGGAATAACCATTTGAGAGCGGTCAAAGCAGTACAATCAATCATTTAATCTAATCTTAAAATACAAAATCTCACACTCGCATTGTAGGTTGTTCTGAATGCAATTGAACACATCAAGGAGTCATTATGACTTCGGTCCTAGAAATGCTTGTTTGTATCCTCATGAGTGTCTTGAAGTTGAAATGTGTGAAGAAACAATAGGTTAGATAATACTGCACTTATTGGGAATGTTTCAGCAGGGATCACAAAAAGTAAGACAGATGGGTATCCTAACTCCTTCCTGCCTACTCCCAACCCATCCCCTAATGTGGGGTGGGTAAGGTACCCACTTTTCTGCCTGCCTTAGGCTTTTTGAGGCTACCTAAGGACTTCAGTCCACTTCCATGGTCATAACATGCTGCCAGCAGAAGATGAGCAGACATGGGAATGTTGTTTATTTTCCAATGGTAGTGTAAAGGTGTGAAGGAACAGAGGACATATCCTGCAGTGGGATGCCATTTGTGTATCCGGGTGCAACTCCTTTCTAAGATTGTTTCACCTTGGAATCGTACATCCACCTGTTGTGTCTCCTTACCTTGTCTCCAAAACCTAACCTCAAACCTTGTCAGAGTGCCAAATTCTACACCAAAGGCTTGACCTACCTCTCAATGAAATCCACATTACCTTCATCCCAGTGATTAATGATAGTCTAAGTAGCACCCATAACTTGTTTTAATCAGATTGGCCTGCAGGCCTCAAGACCAGGACTTCCAGCCATTGACGGGCAAAATTCACACCCTCTGCTTTTTTTCAAAAACAAAACAAGTAATATATACCCCTCCCACTCATGAAATTCAGGCTTTTGAGATTCTAACTATTCACTCTGTTCATGCTGTTCACAAATCAAATGCTGAATAATGTCAGAAAGCGTGACATTGGTGCCTTAGCACATCAAATAACCAAAGAGCATTCTTTCAGGTCCATTCGTGCCACTATGACAAAGCCTTGCATAGATAGCAGCATATTCACCAAAATAAGCAAGATTTTAAAAAATGCAGATATTGTTGGAACCCAGGCCACACTTGAGCTTTCTGTAACAGGACAATATTACAGAAAACTATGTGTAGTTTATAGTGCGCAGAGATCATGATAAGTAGGAAAAATAAAACAAAATTGCTTTCCATAAACATCAGATGGAAGAATATTTCTATGCCTGTGAATTATGATCAACATTGAGTCAATCATCCTGCTCTTCACGGTTTAATGTTGCTATTAAATTTTTAATAAGAACAACAGCTCTGAACGCACAAGAGTAACATATCAACTATTGCATCTGTCGGCCTGGAAAAACTATCTCTCACTATTCCAAATCTTTTTAATGCATAATATTCAACATTGTCTCACAATTGTCTTTAGTGTCAATTCTTTGGGGAAATGCAGAATGACAAAATGTAACTTTCACTATAAATCTTCCCCCATCAACCAAATTTAACCCTAATTCTTCTAAAGTCTTTCTTCTAAAGTCTTACACATGCCCTCTAGTTATGCATTCTTCCCCAGTAAGATGGCCTTTATCTGTAATGTGGAAATACATACAATCCCTTCCGAGCACTAACACAGAAACATCTACTTTGGTGGGGATCACACTGAGCCTGTCAAGAAGAACTGCCTGAATGAAGCGGCACCCAGCAGCACAATAACAGCAGCCAAGTGGAGCAGATGAGCAGCTTCAAGAGGAAGGGAGCATCCAATGCAGATGGGCAGCTGCCAAACCGCCCCTAGTATTGTGCCTTACAAGGGTCATGTGCCAAACTGCATTACCCTGTAAAAAACCTTTCATCGGCAATCCTTTGAGAATCTTCAAAGGAACCTGAATAAAATGCCAAAGAACATAAAGTGTATATATTTATATATAAAAATTGATGAAGGGTCACATTGGTGGTGAAAAATGGACTATCAATTTCCAACTTGCAATATCCGATTTTTAATACTGGAGACCATTATAGACTCAAATAATCTTCAAAAGCAAGAAACACGGACCTAAAATGGCTGCAGTGATCATCTGACCTCAGATTAAGGCATATTCAGGAAACCAGTGTCTAATAAACAATACTGTCTGAACTGAAGTTACAATTATGTGAAAACATTGAAAGCATTCAACTGAGTCAGATAACAAGAAACTCCCATATTTAATTTACACCTGTATGGAAAGCTGTGTATATTTGATGTAAAAGTGTTGCTTGTATCAATCCAGCTTGGAAGGACAATGGACTCATACTCTGGAATGTATAAATGAACCATATTTCAGTAGTTGCTTGATCAATTAACAGTGATAGAGAAAAAGAATGAATTGGTAATAACAAGGTCTTAAGTACACTGTGTGGAATTTTATGGTGTCCTGGATGATAAGGTTATGGTGATAAATCTGAGAGAATTGCCTGAGAAAACCCAATTTCAACATTGGGAGAAACTAGCTGCACTTCTCAATTGAGTTCCAGGTATCGAAGACATTCTTGCCAGACCATGATAAGATACCGATTAAGGAGGATTATTGCTTGTTGTTGATCCTATTAACTGCATATCCCACCTCCTTATTATGTAGTTTTGTATCCTACCACCTAGCATAAGGAAATTAGATGCTATGGAAGTCTTAGGTGGGGCCTGGTGACTCCAGTTTGCCGCTCGCTCCTCTGGATCTCTATCTTGGACGCCTGGCAACAATGTTATCACGGCATCATCTGCAATCACCCCTCCCATCCATGAATGGTGGCAACCAACTCCTGCAAGCGTCTTAGGATCCTCATGGCACCTCTTGAACCACTCACAGGCCGCTTTGCACTTTAAAGCTGTGCTTCAGAGCACACTGGTGCTACCATTGAAAAACTACAGCAAGGATACCTTGCACATAGACTTAGGCACTCAGTGCATGGATTGGACCAGGCTACATCTTAGGGCTGTTCACATACCAAAAACTACCTGGATGCCCACAGAATCCCTGCTTTGCCTTGGGTTGCCCTTTTGTGTGTTGACCTCCAAGAGAGCCTGACAATGACCATTGTTGATTTTTAAGGAAAAGCTATCTGGTTGACTAATGTCATTTGAAGAAGAGAAATGACTGGCCTACATGTGACTCCAGACTCCAGCAATGTGTTTGACTAACTGCTTTCTGGGCAATTAGGGATGGGTAATAAATATTCACTTATCCAGCATCATCCACATCCTATGAACAAATAACAAAAAGAACTTTTAATGCAGAATCACTTGTACAGCTAGGTAATAAGTTGGCAATACCCCTTCGCAATGTTTACTACTGATGTGTCAGTCAAAAAGCTCAGATGACTTGTGCTGTTGGAGGCAAATACATCATTATAACGGTATCAATGGAGTGAATAATTTGGCTTAGCGTTGCTGATATGGAATGATAGAATACATAGTCTATTAATCTATTCATATAGCAACTAACAGAATATCCATATATTTAAAAGCAAGCAGTAAGGCATAAACAGACATCTGACCTGCCTAGATCACTTGTCTAACATAGGACACAATAGGACACCTACACCTGAGGCAAGAATGCTGGTATTGTATGTGCGGACATTGTACACCAGGAGTGCTGAATTGCATAAGAAACAGAAACCAGTAACAGAAAACACAGCTGGAAGTGCTATAATACAGAAAGCTCATTGTAAGAGACAACAGGAAAGATTTAAATGGCAAAAATCAGACAACTTAGCTTTAAATAATGAAGATAAGATTTTGACAGCCTGTTTTGTACACACACTCAGCCAAGAGAGAACTATGTTGCAAACAATCATTGAATTCACGGGCAGGTATGAAAAGCAATCACAACACTTAGTGGAATGTAGGCCTTATCTCAAGGGAATTAGAATGCAAAAGAGAGGACACTCTTCTGCCTTGGTCTATTCTACCAAGCCTTGGACAGACGTTATCGAGAGCGTTGAGTTGGCAGTTTGTTCAGAAAGGGCATAGTGGGCTTGGAGACATTACAATGCAGATTCACCAAAATAAACTTGAATGAGTTAAATTGAGAACATAATTTGGATAAACTTGCTTTTCATTCTTTCAAGTATAGAGTATGGAGGACTGATCTAATTGAAATGATTAAATATTCAAAGATTCAATAGGATTGATACAGATAATCCTTTTTTCCACTTGGGGATCTAGAGGAAAAAAGTCATTGATAAATTAGAGTCAGGTCTTTCAAATGATATCTGGAAGCCATATTTCACTGAAAGACCAGTAGAAATAGGCAATTCTTTCCCACAAAAAACTTTGGAACTTGGATCAATTAAAGCCTTCAAGACCAGGATTGATAGGTTTTGATTCATTAAGGATGTCAAGGGATATGGATCAAAAGCATATGTCTTGCTTGAGGTGCAGATTAGCTATGATGCAATTGAATGTCAGAACAGGCACGATAGGTGGAAAGATTCTCCCTGTTACTTGATGGACAGCAAGGTCCTTTTCCTAAACATCTCCCTTGCACCATATACATTCACCCAACATTTACCCTGCCAATAGTGACAAAGCATTCAGTTGCATCAGTTCTACACTTTGAAACTGTCTCTCTAAAGTTCTGCACCAATTCTTTAAAATCAGTCCCAGCCTGCCCAATCCCCAGATAGCCAGAGACTTGATCTATGTCCGGAGTGGAAGTACAGACATGTTGACTCTGTGGGAACCACCTAGGAAGTTCAAACTTCAAATCAGAAATTTCCTTGCTCCCTGGGGCCATCCAAAAATACAAATCTCTGACCCTGAGCTATACGCAGACTTCACAGGTTCAATTTACTTACTGGAAATTTACTTACCACGAAATGTTGGATGGAAAAGTCCTAGTCTAACTTCAGGATAACTAAACCATTGACTCCCACACTGTCCTCCTTGGTCAAGGTCCTGACCCAGGATACTTCCTTGCATCAGTGACCTTCTCTGAACCAATCTGAATATCCTCCACCCTCTGATTCCACGCAACCTGATTTCACCAGGCTGCCCAGCTGCCATTCCACTCCCTAACCTTACCCACCTTATCTCACCCACACAACCTCCATACACATTCACATATTCCCTCATTCGTACGCTCATTCAGTGACACACAGAAAAGCTGTTCAAATGTCCCGAAGCTTTGCTGTGTGTTTGTGAGCACTTATCAGAATACAGCAGCTAGAGCCATTAAAAACAAAAAGACATGGTTTCTGCATCAATCCCTTTTGCTGATATCTCAGAGGCTTCCTGCAGGATCCTCTATTGGTAAATCAGCCAGTCAAACTGGAAGAAGATAAACATGTAATGTTTTTACCTTTTCAGGAGTTCAGACCCTGATTGGATGATCATGACTTAGTTTGCCTAGCATTCTCCCAATCACTCCCCTCTTGCTTATCCTCCCTTCCCCCTTACACATTTTTAAAAATCTTGATGGGATGCCTGCTCATGTAAAAGGCACTAAATAAATGAAAGCTCTTGTTAATGAAATGTTCACTGCTTTAAAAGACAAAAACATGTGTAGAAAAAAGGAACAAATTTACAACATGCATTAAATTGTTCTCATGTAGGAAGTGGTGGTTTATATGTAGATCTTACACTGGAATTAAGAAATGTTCTCTGACTGATAGTGGTGCTTCAGTGCAGTATTTGTCATTCCTCATATGTAGCTGATCAACAATCATATGTTTCCCATCAAAATCTGTGCTGACACGCACTTTAATAACACCTGGAGGAACTGGAAATGCTTCAAATATTTGTGTAGGTAAAACTTATCCATTGGGTGGGATCGCTGTCTGGAGATTCAATGATTGATTAAATATTTTTTCACAGATGACAACTTAGTTGCAGGAGGCTGGTAGTTTACCTTTCTGACTGCTCTTCAACCCTCTCTTTGAGAATGATTTCTGTAGGCTGAGAAGAAAAATAGAAAGTCTTTAAAAAATGTTGAAGCATTGTTTCCTTTGCAATTTTTCATGACAGTATAAGATTATCTCAGGTTTTTTTTTCATCATAACCAGATCAAAGAACAGTGTACCAGAAGTATGAGCCATCCTGCAGTGAGTGTAACAGCTTTTGGGCTTTATTGAGTTACAGGGCAGTTTAAAAGGCAATGAAATTTAACCGTGGGTGAGGTTAAAAGCCAAAAAACAATTAAAAAGTGGAGTTTACATTATCCCATGTGTTACTGTACTGTCAGCTTGGCTCATTCAAAAAGATGGGAATTCATGTGTCACCTGAAAAGAAGATGGATCATTTTGGAAGAGGGAAGTTAATTCACTATCAGTTGGTGAGAAATCCCTGGTACTTTTCCATAACAATTGTGGGATCTTTAACCCTAAACAGGACTGAAATCAGCCAAATAGTAGTGAAGTGTCAGTCCACTGAACTGTCAGCCTCAGTGACAACATTAGTGCTGGACTGAGACTTAAATTCAAAAGTGCTGTGAACTGAACAAATCCTGACATGCTGTGCTGATTTATAGGTGAAATATTCAGAGATTGTGAGATTTGTAAACACAAAGTGTATCAAAATGAAAAACAATATATCCAAGACATTTAGTGAAATCATCTTCCCAGTTATGTATTGATTACATTGTAGTCATCCTCGACTGGGTCTCACTTTAAGGATGAAGTCGACTCATCCTTGATGTGAGTTTGAGAGTTTCTGCCGTGACTCTTCAAGTGACTAAACAAGCTGATTCTCAACCCACAGATCTTGGATACGTGACTTGTTTCCTTTTCTTTCCTTCTGTTTTGCCTCATCACTGAAGCAATGTGACTGAAAGCTCGACAGACCTTCCTTCCATGGGCTTCACCAAACAACTGGAGGGAGGGCACCAAGCTCCTCACCAGTCGACTGCCTTTCCTATAAACGTAGAAATTTTAAAATGAGAAGACAATCTGTCGCTTTAAATGGGTCCTGTATTGTACCTGCATGCCAGTAATTTTATAACATCTGATCCCATTTTGTCTGAAAATGACACATGGTTTTGACTTCCTGGGTATTGACCAATAACAAAATAAAATTAAATGTCAAAACAAAGTTTGTAACAGTTCATCATGCATAAATCAGGTATTGTAACACTCCGATAAACAACAGTTTGTTTAAAATTGCAATGTAACTGACAAGTTGCCTAATCAGGTATAGGTTTAGAGGGCAGAATTCTTACTTGCCTTCCTGCTGCTTGCACATCTGCTAAGCACTGGATCAGGAAAATAAGAACCTTCATTGCTCTCTTCCTATGGCGATAAACATTTCCTGAGATATGGAGACAAAAACTACTCGTACTACTCCAGGTGCAGTCTAACCAAGCCCCTATACTATTGAAGTAAGATTTCACTGCTTCTATAGCCAAATCCTCTTGCAATAAAGGTGAACATTCCGTTAGCCTTCAGTAACTTATTGACAAGGACAGTTCGGTCCCTTTGCACATCTACACTTTTCAAGCTCTCACCATTTAAGAAATACTATGCACATCTGTTCCTCCTATCTAAGTGGTAACCTCACTTTTTTCTACATTATATGCAATCTACTGCGTTCTTGCCCATTCACTAAAGCTGTCTATGTCTACCTGAAGCTGCTTTCCATCTTCCTCACAGTACATGGCCCCACTTAGCTTTGTATCATCTGCAAATTTGGAATTACTACATTCGTTCCTCTCCTACAAATCATTGATATGTATTGAGCACAACTGGGGCTCAAGTAGTGATCTTAGCAGTACCCTAGTAGTAACAATCTGTCAATGTGAAACCTATTTATTTCTACTCTCTGTTTTCTGTCTGTTAGCCACTGATTCATCCATGTGAACACATTATTCCTATACAACATGCCTTAACTTTTTTAACCAGCATCCTGTGGGGAACTTTAATTAAAATCCTTCTAAAAATCTAAGCATACTATGTCATTATTAATTTAGTTAGGACCATCTTCAAAAAAACTACAAGTAGTCCAAACATTATTTCCTATTCACAAGTCCATGCTATCACCAAATCTATTATCCAAGTGAACTCATTTGTTCTGTCAATCTACTTTGCTAGCTGTTTACCTCTGTCACAAACCCATTGACAGATTTCCCATGAGAGTGGGTGGTTGGTAAAATGCATTACATTTTTCAAAGGAATGGCTTCTGGTTAAAAGGACCAGGATAGGAATTACGGTCAAGGCTGATCTCACTGCTGATTCCTAAGGCTACGACAAGTACAGGATTGGAAGGAGACTTTGACAGGCTTAATTCTCCCATATGCAACACCCTGCTGACCCAACCTACACTCTCCTAGTAGATTCCTTACTTCTAGTAGAAGGTCCTGCTGCAAATTTTAAGAGATGGAGAAGAGACTGAGATGAGGTGATATTTGTCACGGATGGGAGGAAGAGGTCAACATCTCAACCCAACCTGGTGAAGATTTTAGATTTAGATTTTATTGTCACATATACTTAAGTACAGGGGTACTGGAGCACAGTGAAAAGTATACAATGTTACCATTCCTGGCACCATCTTAGGTACAAGGTACCTAGATACAAAATCTTAGTTTCAAAGTCAAAAAATAAAGAAATAGGTTAAAAGATCAATGCTACAGTTCTTCTCAGTATAAAGTAGAAAAATAAAGATATAAAGTTAAAAGTTAAACATTACAGTCCTTTCTTAAACCATGCTTTCACCAGTGCTGGACTAAGTCCCGCCCAGGCACGCCAGCCACTGCCAACCACCACTTCGCCACTGACTTCCATTTGGGCTCACCAGGCTTTGAAATAAGTGTGTGATTTCTTGGGTTGGAAACAGTGCCCATTGGTTTTGGGGACATGAGCAAGGCTCTCCTGAATTAGTATGTAGTGAGGAAATGGAAGGCATGTTTGTAAGTGAGGCAGGAATGGGTGTAAAGAAGGTAATTGTGAGGAACCTTAGCATTTGCATTTGCCTAACTGATTTCAGTTCTTGAAGATTGCATAAATGAGAGTGGGTCTGAATGAGCAAATGAGGGTAAATGAGCAAACTGGTATCTTGGTACAGAGAGCTATTCAAGTGGTAGAGCAAATAAGAATGTACTGATTACAGAGACAACACAATCAAAGGATAAGCACTGGCATCATGGTAGAATTCAAGATGGCAGTGGCAGAGTAGCAGCGTTTGGGCTGCTGAGCCAGACGTTCTTCCACTTCTGCCTGCTTTTCTTTCTCATTTGTTTTTATTTCATTTTTATTTTTGCTTTAAAGTTTTTAAAGCCTTGTTTACAGCAACATTGGCAGGTGTGGGCCCTGTTTGAAATGACGGATGAAGACGGGGACAGTAAATAAATCAAATCAAAAAATCAAATCAAATAAATCAAATCAAAGATGCCACTGGAGTAGCTTGGCTTAGACTTTGCCAGTTCTGGAGTACAAATCCTGAGTACTGTTGTCAAGTGTTGTCAGGGATCATAGGCTATATAGTATCCAGTGCCTTTAATCATTTCTGAATACAGAGAGAATCAAATTGTGGAGACTGAAATCTGTGAGTTGGGATGTTGGGTGGGTTCAAGAAGAGACTGAGATGGTTCATTCATTTGGCAGTTCTGACAGAAGATGGATGCAATTGCATCAACATTGTCTTTTGCAGTATTATGTTTGGCTTCCCCATCATTGAGATGGGGGTTTTTATGGAACTTACTCCTTAATAGTTGATCACCATTCACAACTGGACGTGGAAAGATTCAAAGCTTAGATCTGATCCGCTGGTTGTGGGATTGTTTAGCCTGGTATATTGTATGCTTGTTGAATTGCTTGGATACAAGTAGTCCTGTGTAGATTTGTTAGGTTGAAACTTCATTTTTTGAGATTGGCTTGGTGCTGTTTCTGGCATGCTTCATTGAGCTAGGGTGGAATCCTTGGGTTTGGTGGTAGTGGTAAAGTGAAAGATATGCCAGGCTATGAGGTTACAAAGGGTAGTTGATGGTCCATAATAATTCGTGGATTCTCAGTTTTGAGTTGTTAAGTTTGTTCAAAGTCTATCCCATTTAGCATTGTGTTAGTGCCATACAGCATGATAGAGGATATCCTCAATGTGAAGACACAACTTCTTTACAAGGACTGCAGTGGTAACTCCTTCCAATATGGTCATGGACAGATACATCTGCTTAGGGATTATAAGCTGCTAAGGGCTAAGATGAATAGTAGAACCCACCCAGATTCCACTATCCTAGGATTATCCAGCCAGCCCTCCAGAGGCAACAGGCTCCACTGATGAGCAGGCTGCCTCCACCCAAGATGCAGGACCTGGGAGTAAACTGTGACATTGTGGAGAAAGAAAAGAAAAGGTAAACCTATTGAGGGCAATTTGGTGGCAAGGTAACATGACATTGTGCTGTATTTTGTATTTATTTAAAAAGCACTGCTTCCACCTTACACTTAGTTGTTTGTTTCCCTATGTAGCCCAGATTGTAAATTTTCCTCCATGAGATATAACTTCATGGACACACATGATGTACTAATGGTTGGATCAATGTCTGTACAGATTTAAAACATGTGGAAAATCAATGATTGAACCTCGAACACACGCCTGGGTGGCATGGTTGCTCAATGGTTAGCACTTCTGCCTCACAGTGCCAGGGACCCGAATTCGGTTCCAACCTTGGGTGACTGTCAGTGTGGAGTTTGCACATTCTCCCTGCATCTGTGTGTGTTTCGTCTGGTTTCTTCCCACAGTCCAAGGATGTGCAGGTTGGGTGGATTAACCATGGGAACCGCAGGGTTACACGGATAGGGTAGGAGGGGGGTGGGTCTGAGTGGGATGCTCTTTGGAAGGTCAGTGTGGACTTGATGGACCAAATGGTCTGCTTCCACACTGTCGGAGTTTTTATGGTTCCATGAACCTCTCTAAAATAGTTGCAGTTCGCTGGTAGTGTTAGTTCCTAAAGTGGCTGGACCAACTAAATTCTGTACAGATTGCAGAAAAATAAATGCAGTAATGAAAACAGATACAAACCCAATTTCACAGTTAGAAAACTGCATTGACAGGATTGGCAGTGTCTCATTCCTTTCTAAGATTGATCTATTGAATCAATGCTGGCAAGGAACATTGATAACAAAAGGCAAAGCGATGTTAGCCTTTGTTACACCAAATGGGTTATATCATTTATATCAGTTTTAAAAATGCCCCAGCTACAGTCAAAGATGAAGTGATGGCTAAAATGCTTGTTTTTTTTATTATGACAAAACACAAGCAAAAATCCTGCAAAGTAATTGGGAGATCATTTTAAGTGATAAAAGGTAAATTCACCTATGATGCTATAGGTTACTTTTGCATCAGACAGAGACAACTAGAAGTGGTTTAACCTGAGGATACCCATGCCTCATGTCAGGGTAGAGGTTGACAAGGAGTGCGCTTCATCGTAACCTCAGCAAGTATGGGAACTGAACCCATGTTGCTGGCATCAGTCTGCTTTGCAAACCAGCCATCCAGTCAAGCAATAACAGTTAACTGACTCAGTAATAAATCTGACTAAGAATGCATTTGCAAAATTGAGGGTAACTTACCCAGGACACATTGTAAGGCAAAGACAATTGTCGCCAGTAATAGTGAAAGTGAAACCTCTGATCAAATTCCCAGGTCATAAAATTAAAAAGGAAAGCATGAAATTTCTGGGAATGTGTGAGTCTTATTAGAAACTTGTGCCTAACCCCTGGGCAATAACTGTTACTCCAACAGACGTTATGAAAACAGGCAAAAGTGGTATAGAGCTGAAGGCAATCCTACTAAATGAAGTTGTGTCGGATGCCTGTGACTTTTCAATACCTTAAAAAGAACTCAGCAATTCAGAACTCAAAGAGAGGTCATATTGGATTTGATATAGTTTCTTCTGTTTTTATCTCTCTCCACAGATGTTGCTAGACCTGCTGAGTTTCTCCAGCACTTTGTTTTTATTTCACACCACAAACTTTCCTTATGAAATGATAGCATCTTCTCAAATGTAGCACTGATGCTCCATCCTCTTCAACATATTTTGAGAACAGTATCCAAGAGGGACATTTTGTGGGGAGAGCTAGTGAGAATGAGGAAAACTCAATTGTTAAAATGTTGAGAAAATGTACGTGGTTAAAGGATAAAGATTTAAAAAGGGATTGAAATCGGGTTTGGGAGGAGTTGTGGGATCATGGTTAAATCTTTTTCTTCTAATGATAGCACACATTACATTTGAAATCAGTGCACACAGAGCTCAGTCTGAGCAGCAGGTTTCTTTGAATGCTCAGTCTTACTTACCTTAATAAATATTGTCTATAGTTCAATAGAGTTTCTGGATAGCAAGTATTCACTCCAGAGTCATTGCTGAACACACTTACAAACACTAACCACATCTAAGCAACTTCCCCTTGACAGTGAAAATTCTGGTTAGAAATATTTTTTCTAGGCAGGGTCTACATAGAGTCTGGACTGCTCAGCAAGAAGCATTTTTTTTTCTTCTCCTAACTTTGGAACTGTCTGCTTCAGGAGCCGGTGAATGTGGGGTCAATGAATATTTTTATGAATGGGATGTCTAGGTTTTCATTGGGCAGGGAATACAGATCATAAGACCACAACATATTGGAGCAGAATTAGGCCATTTGGCTCATCAAGTCTGTTCTATAATTTGATCATGACTAATACGTTTCTCAATCCCATTCTCCTGCTTTGACCACATAACCCCAATTGTGGGTAATTGGGGGTAGAATATGGAATTCAAAACAAGGAGATTTGCCATGGTCTCATTGAACGGTAGAGCAATCTCAAAGGGCTGACTGGCCTACTCCTGCTCCCATGTCATCTCATCATATGTAATTTATTCCTCACCTCCATATACCCATTATTTTACTCTTTTTTCAAATATGTTTCCAATTTTCTTTTAAAAGCTATGCTTGATTCTGTTACCCCCATTGTTCCTGATGGGACATTCCTTGTTCTAATGGCTGCCTGCATTATACAAATGTTTTTAATTTATCTTTCTGTTCTCATGATGAGGATTTTAAGTTTATGTCTTCTCATAAGTGACTCAACCGCCAGTCGAAGTATATTTTTCTGATCTTTACGAACAAAGTTTCAAAATTGTGAATAGCTCTATCACGCCTCTTAACTATGTTCTGTTTATTGAAAAGAGTCCTATTTTCTCCAGCTTCATCTCATAGCTAAAGCTCCCACATCACTGGTATCAGAAGGAATGCGAGATGATCTCAATAACTTTAATGTTTAATTCATTCCAGCTTAAGAGTACATGAAATTGTATCAAAATAATATAAAAAAGAGAGAATGAGAAAGTCCTGTTGAATTGCTCTTTAGTTTTTGCAAAATGTGAGGCCCTCTTTGTAGATTGTCGATTTCTTAAAAACAAAAAAACTCATCAGAGGAAAATATTTGCTCCATCAAATATAAACCTATACGAGGAAAAATGAGTATTTCCTTAATTAGATGAGAAACATACTTTAAAGATTAAAACGCCACATTGCCTTTTGTAGGATATGAGTACAGGCACTCTGAGAATAAACTTTTCAAAAATTATTTCCATTATAGAGATGTAACAATAACATGGAATTAATTTTATAGTTATATTTTTCCACAGTTTTCTTTTAAGATATTTTTCTGTTAAACATTTTACATCATAGAATGATAGGCTAGGTAGATTGGCCATGCTAAATTGCCCATAGTGCCCAGGGATGTGTGGATTATGGAGGATGGGTCTGGGTGGGATGTTCTGAGGGTCGGAGTGGACTTGTTGGGCCGAAGGGCCTGTTTTCACACTGTAGGGCGACATGGTGGCTCAGTGGTTAGCACTGCTGCCTCACAATGCCAGGGACCTGGTTTCGATTCCACCCTTGGGTGACTGTCTATGTGGTGTTGGCACATTCTCCCCGTGTCTGTGTAGGTTTCCTCCAGGTGCTCTGGTTTCCTCCCACAGTCCAAAGATGTGCAGGCTAGGTGGATTGGCCATACTAAATTGCCTGTAGTGTTCAGGGATGTGTGGATTATGGGGGATGGGTCTGGCTGGGATGTTCTGAGGCTCAGTGTGGACTTATTGTGCTGAAGGGCCTGTTTCCACACTGTAGGGATTCTATGAACTATGAATTTTACATTCACATCATTTTATATTAAAACACACATATATGTAGTACTTGCAGCAGTATTTTATCCATGGCAGTTTATTGGACTGCACACTTCCCAAAACCAACATTAATATAGTGCTAACACCACTGATCACAACATGAGACCAAAATCTACCACATCATGCCTAGACTTTAAAAAAGCCAGTTAGTCAGTAATGTAAAAATAGAAGCCTATGTACATGGATTGCATTTGTAGCATGGAGGTTAATTTCCACAAAAACTCATGAAATTTATCAATGTCTTGCTGGGTCAAAAAGAAACACATTTGGGTACGCTATAGGATCCTTCTGATATCTTGGCCTCTGTATAGGAAATGCAGCTTTTAATAAAAGGAACAGGCCTAAACTTGATTTCAATTTTTAAAAAGTGTGAAGGAAGACTTACTCTGTTTAGCACATGCGGCAAAAAGATAAAAAAACATTATTTTTATTTGTGTTTAAAATTTATTGAGAAAAGAACCAAAAACAGTCTTTCCATTATAGGAAATTTTGCTCAGATAAAATCTATGCTTTTCAAAGATAGATTTATTCCTTAAACTGGAAAAATATTTACAACCTGGTGACACAAGATTATAAAAGCTACAACTGGCCTGATAAGCTACTGTGCTGCATTATTCCAGAAAAGCTTCAGGTGACTCCATAATTTAAATGTAATTCTGCGGCTTTAAGGTACATTGTCACTTAAATTTCAGCTGTTGTTAGAAACTAATAAGATGAAACAGATATGCAGGAATCAAATCCTTCCCAGTCTATACGTATGAATTAGGTGCACAACTTCTGGTTTGCCCAAGATCAGTCAAATGGAATCAATGTAGTCAAGTGAGATCAAGACAACCACACAAAGTCACCACGACCCGCGAAAAATCATCCAATTTATATTTGCCAAAGAGTCAGCTGTAAGAACTCTAGGAATGAAAGTCAGGCATTATTTATAACTAACAGTTGATCTACATCACCAGTTTAATACACTCACAGTGAGCTGAAATTCCACCTCTTTGCCTTTCTGAGGGCGTAACAACGTTTCAACTCTGCAAATTTAAGGGCATTCTTGCAAGCTTAATACAAAAACAATAACAATACATATTGCTGCATGAGCCTTTATAAAACTCACTCTGCTTTTGTCGCTCTGTTTGTAGCCAGATCCGTGGTATTTCTCCTCAACTATGCTGAGATAGCACACCTCATTCATCATTTCTTTTCTACCTTTGCTGCTGTGATCAGTATTGGTTATTTAAGCAGATTTTCTCCACCTCAAGTGATGTTGTGTGCCTTTGAATGAAATCAGAGGCTGAGTCGCAATTTAATGGGACCGCCACCATCTTGGAGTTACGTGCTATTCTGACATGCAACATATATTGCTTTTCCACTGTTGTCACTCGACCACTATTTTGAAATTCAACAAATGTCACCATCTTGAAGTGCATAAACAGCATGATTGTGATGGATTAAGAAGCACACCACAACAACTTTCTTAGACTTAGTAGATGTTAGCAATACATATGGTCTTGTCACTTGTAATATAAGGGTCTGAAAGCGCTATGAAAAGTTTAGCGCAGAAGAGTTACGCAGGAATAGTGTAACACAACCCAATATGAGGAGGTCAGTGATCACGTTGCAAGGATACTTGCATGGAAGACTCTAATCTCGAATAGCTAGATCTGAAGGGTAAACAACTTCCATTTGCCTTACATCACCCACTTCCAGAGAACAAATAAATCAAGCAAAGAGAATAGGGTTGTGCCATCTGGTAATATCAATGATCATCTGCAGTCTGAAATTTAGCTGCAAATGTTTAAGTCCATTATAAAATTGACCGATTAAATATAGTTCTGTATAGAAAGCAGAGTGTCCTTAAACATTTCTTATAACTAATTCGTGCACAAACCCATAAGAAATAGGAGCCACACAGCCATTCACATTTGCTCCATCATTCAAGAAGAGTATCACTGATCTGATCTTAGTCTCAAACTCATTTTCTTGTCTGTTCCCAAAAACCAATGACAGCCCAATTTTTCAAGAATCTGTTCAAATCAGCTAAAAGCTTGGTCAAAGACATTAGTTTTAAGAAGAGTCATAAAAGAGGAAAGTGAGATAACGACATAAAGCTGTGGAAAGGGATTTTCAGAGCTTGGGGCCTGGGCAGCTATACACATACCAACAAACTAATGGTGAGAATGCTTAAGAGTTCAAAGTTAGCAGTGTGATATCTGGAGCATTATGAGGATACAGGAGGTTTCGGAAATAGGGAGGGGAACAGCTTTGGAAGAGTTTGAAAACAATGGTGAGAAATTTAAAATCAAGCATTGCTTCATCAGGAGTCAATGAATATCATTGAACATGGCGGCGTTAGGGGAAAGGGATTTGTAGTGGTGGTGGGGGCATTGCTGAACAGGAGAGATAGGGATTAGAGTTTGGAGGTGGGGGCATGAGGGTTTGGGTGGTGGAGAAGGGTACTTCACAATCGTAACAGATGCTTGGGAACAATTTAATTCTTCACTTGCTTTAAGGCCAAGACTGTCTCAGGAGGATGATTTAGAGAGCTACGAGCCAATCAGTTTGGCCAGTGTCACTGCAATCTCGGCGCCACCACCAAGCACTGTAGAGCCCTGACTGACAGGTAAGTGCAGTGTTGCATGGAGAGGTGGGGATGGTGGTGATGGTGTTGGAGAAGTAGGATTAGGGTGGTGCAGGTGTGATAGGGAGTCCAGGGTTATACAGCCAGGCAGATAGTTTAAAACAGGGACAACAACCTTGGATTGGGTTCTCCAGTAGGCTGAAGGAGCTTTCAAAAGGAGGAAGCAGTCTCCCTTGCCAGCATCAGCCTGTTCCACTTAAATGGCAGGCTTCCCACATGGCATGGGCTTCATTCAGCAATGGATATGGTGCCATTAGGGATGGGTTGACACCTTTGAGTTGTCATTTAGGCCTCAATAGGCCCAAGTGTGGGTGGGTCATTTCATGCCTGCCTTTGAATTGTAAAATTGCAGATCAGTTGGGGCAGGTGGCTAGGTGGCAGGAGACTGTCCATTAGATTTTACATACCTCACATACCCATCCTCCCCAGTCTGCTTTCAAACTTACTGGCTAGGTAGAGCAAAATCCAGCTCCCTAACTTTATTGGCCCAATGTCCATTCACTTGTGGTTTCGGTAGTTATCTAGAAATTCTTACCTTAATGATTTTACTTCTCAATTTAGCACCTAGGTGTTCCCACTCCCTCAGCAGATCATCTTTCATAGTCTTACTGATGTTATTGGTATTTATGAATCAACCATGACAATGGATTTTTACCCCTTCCATTAAATCCCTTTCCCACAACATTGCTGCTTCTGCAAGCATCAAATGGGAATCAGTTGCTCTGCTTCTCCATCACTTGCCTGCAGACTCAATCCCACACTTGAAGTATCTTTTTCCTCACTTTTTGCCAATGAGTTTTTGTGTATTCCTCTTTAGCTTTGCAAATGTTATGAAAAGATTAGCAATATCTTTTCAGTTTTTCAGCTTTTATCACCACATGACACTTCTTTTAAAAGTCTCACCTTCTTGTAGGCAATTCATTGGTCCCCATCTGCTTCAGGTGCAGATAAGCAAATAATTTCTACCCATGGAAAATTATTGCTGGCTTATAATAATGACCTCACCTTGGAAACTGGGCACCAAAGGCACATTTTCACTAATGCCTGCAAAATTGCTCCCAGGTGGAAAATTTGTGTTGAGTTTAACCAGCCCATTATGGAAATTGCTAACTGAGAAAAAAAGCCAAAATAGATTGTAGACTAGATGCCTCAATTCATCACAGAAATGAAGCTGGCAGAACACAGTTTGTGCACTGAAGATAGAAGTTTCTCTGGGGACAACCAAATAGATACAAATTTCAGTAAGCTAGAGAAGGATTCAGTATTCTTAGTAACAATATATAGCTGCAGGCAATGAACTAACATTCTTTCCAATTGTAATTATAGAAGACGGAATAATTTTCCAAATATCCGTCTCACTGTGCACATAAAAATATTGGACTTGCGCAAAAAGTAATACATCACCATCATAAGACATTGTATGCAGAAGAAAAGGAAAGGTCAAACTAATGTGCAAAATGTTTGATGCTATGCATCCATATTGCAACAATATCTTCCTATTACATGTGTTTAAAAAGAAGTCTTATTGAATTACCCACATATTATCAGTGAAGAAATGCAATATGTGTTTGTTTCCCAGCTCCTGTGTGTTATTGTCCATGGTCAGTATATCTTTAAAAGGTATGCTTGTGGTATCATGACATGTGACTGGAGGAAATAAAGGTCTGATATTTCATCTTACCCTGAGATCACTTGAAGCATGTCATACATATGAACATGCAAACCTACAAATTAAAACAGAAGTAGACCATTTAGCCCTTTGAGCCTATTCTGCTATTCAATGCTGATCTGTCTGTGTTTCAAATTCCACATTGCCATCTCCACGTGATAACCTTTGATTTTCTTACCGAACAAAAATCTGTCCAGCACTGTCTTAAAAATATTTTCTAATGCTATTTCTACCACCTTTTGGGGCAGAAAGTTGAAAAGTCACATTAAATTCAGAAAAATATTCTCCTCATATCTGTCCTAAAAGGGGAGACATCCACAAGAGCAAACATCCCTTCCACATCAACCTTGTCATAACCATTTAGGATATTTTACATTTCATTCAAGTCAGCCCTCACTCATCTAAACACTAATGGAAACAAATTCAGCTTAGCCCCAAGGGAGCCGAGTCACTCCAAGTGTGCAACTAGAAGCATGTCACTATGGTGTAACTTACTAGCTTAAGATTACCCAAGACATATATGTGCCTGAGAATTTTGATGTAATAGTTATCTGGGATAAGTATCTGTCTAATTCTTCAATGCCATTATATCCATGGCCTTGTATGATGCAAGGGATAAGATTTCAATTGCTCCATCAGCTAAGATATCCCGTTGGGGCAAAAATCAACCATGGTAGCAGCAGTGGCTATCTACAAACGACTCCAATATCTTGACAGCAAATATTTGGGGCAGGAACAGCTTTGGACAACAGAGAATTCAGACAAAGGGAAGGATTCATAGCACAATTTCTGGGATTATAGAGAGCTGTGCAGATCTGTGGAAAGGGCATTAACCACCAAAAAGACAGAGCTAAATTTATAAAAGCTCCTGATGATCACTATTGAGTCTGTTTCTTAATGAAGGAACACTTTTATTTTCGATTGATATCAATAAAGGAATTTCTTTTTCACATTTACATGGACTTGAGAATACAGTCCAACTTACTTAATGTGAAATCATGGGTAGCAGAGACCTCATTATGGATTTGGAATCCAGTGACACCTTTACTGAATTAAAAATAGACAAACAACATGTACAGTTCTATTTTACAGATCAGGTAATAAATGATACTGAGAAAAGTGCTCAAAAAGTCTTCCTTGCTATTGCTAAAGAGGGGCTTCACAGAATTAACATATCTGGCCTTTATGTGGATGATTGGAAAGATTCAGAAAAGAATGGAAAGTTCTCGAAGACATGTTCAAGATAAGAATTAACTTGAGACTCCACCTCATATCATTCAGAGACAACCCTAAAATTCTATTGACCAGTTTGGTCAGAAGATGTTGCAGCAAAGAGCATGAGAGTAATTTTTCTGAAGAGGAACTATTAGAGAAGAGTTCTTATAGCTTCCACACTATTTAAAGCCTTTAGGAAGGATCTTGTGGGCAAGAAAAAAGGGCCATATAATTAGTGTATTAAATTGAATATAGATGCTAGCATGAAACCATAGTTGTAGATCAACAACAATTACATACATTAGGTGTAGCAAATAAGTTCAGCAAGGCATAGCAAACAATAAAATCTGTCACAGATGTTACTTGCTATACCCACAGAAAGATGGTCAACTTTTGACATCTGTAAAGCATAGACATTTTCTAAACAACCCTGTTAGAGCAGATGTGAAAAAGTGGTAGTTTCCCTACCTCTGAGCCAGGGGCCCTGGGGTTAAATCTACGTGCTCCAACAGTGTGTAAGAATATTTCTGTAAAACATAGTTATTTTCTAATCAACCTGTCCAGACATGTTATTGCACACATCTGGAGTAGGTGGGATGTGAACCTCAGCCTCCTGGTCTGAAGGAAGGGGCACTACCGCTGCACCACAAGAGTCATTGGGAGCACATGTGCAGGAATTCTGATTCCAAAGGTCAAACCAGAAGGAAACACAGATGATCAACAAGATGATACAACAACATAACATGGTTAGCCATTCAGTGTTAGGAAGGTATACAGACATATCATTGAGGTTTGGAGGCAACTGAGTGAAAGGCAATTTCAGAAGATGACCAGGCCTTCCATATTAGTAGACACACGCACACATACACTATGTCAATAGTGATCATCAGGAGCTTTTATAAAAATCAAATTAATATGTCCTGAAAAGACAGAATGTCTACACTAAAAGTTAAAATTGACCCAGGAATTGCTAATATATTAACATCCTGAAGGAATTGCACCTCTGCAAATGACCATCTCACCAGGTACAACAGATCACTAATTCCATGTATTGGCAGTGTCAGGGAACAAACTAATCTTGACTTGCTGAAATTTTCTACCTGGTAGTTACATTAGCAGTAGTAGGACTACCAGTGTGCATGGAACTCATTAAAGCACAATTCATGAGAATCAAGCCAAATCCAAAATCTGGGGGAAAAGACAAAATGGGACACAATGGAATCAGTCAATAATTTCCAAGGATATGACTTTGAAATGAGATCTAGACCAGGAAAAATGATTACATCTGACACAGAGATTACCCAATCCACACAAAGACCAAAACATTCCTCTTTATCTACACATTGATGCTGTAGACTATGAAGCTGAAGATATTCTCAGGTCTGATCCGTTATACTTTGGCCATAGAAAGTGTGCATAGTTGCAGTCAGTAACTGCCATGATGAGCAACAACAAGAGTTGCAAAACATCATTATCCAGGCTTGACACTATTAAAGGGAAACCAGAGAAGATTTGTTCATTTTTTTCATACAGAGATGAACTTGATGTACCTTGACATCATTTTCATAACCAAATAAGTCCTAATACCAAAAACATTTCATCAAGATAACATATCCATTTTATGCCACAGACACATGGATATTGAATGCACATGAGCCCTTGTACCCACCAGAGATAAATCAGGATACTCAACGACTCACAAATGCATATGAGGCATGACAAAATGTATCAGCCCCAGCAGCAAAGGAACCCTCTGCATCTACATCATGTTCTATCAACTCATTGGGCGAAAGTTGCATTAGAGCTATCTGCAGTGCATGGGGAAGATTATATCCTTGTGATGGATTACGTCTCTTGAATTTGCCATTGTTCAACAACTTTTCAACCTGACAGGCATGACCATCACTGACGTAGAGTTATTTTTGGTTCATTCTGTCTTCTGTATGTGTATTCTCAGAGGGGATTGACCCATATCACATTGGTGACCAATTATCCATGCTGCATAATATGTGGTATCAAATGAAAAATAATTAATTACACAGCAAAAAGGCAAGATTTTCACATTGCATTGTTGCATTTTCAATGAACACCAATTGAGAAGGATTACCAACCCAAGCACACCTTATGCTTAGAAGACGGGTGAAAAATGACTTTTCACAGCAAACAACTATCAAACCATTCTGAAGCACAGAGCATTCCTCTCCAAACACAGGGGAGAATGAAAAAGATATACAATGAGTGAGCAGGTAGAGAGTTATCACAACTGAGTACTGGGCAGAGAGTGCAAGCTAGAAATACAAATAAAAACCGAAAGAATTGTGGATACCATAAATCAGAAACGAAAATAGAGATTGCTGGAAAAGTTTTGCAGGACTGGCAGCATCTGTGGAGAGAAATCAGAATTAAAGTGTCAAGTCATGTGAAGGAAGGGTCATTCCACCTGAAACGCTAACTCTGATTTCTCTCCACAGATGCTGCCAGACCTGCTGAGCTTTTCCAGCAATCTCTATAGAAATACAAATAGATACCAAAGGGTTCTAGAATATGCAACTAGCCCAAATCAGACAAAGTCATTACATAGAACATAGAACATTACAGCACAGTACAGGCCCTTCGGCCCTTGATGTTGCGCCGACCTGTGAAACCAATCTGAAGCCCATCTAACCTACACTATTCTATTATCATCTGTATGTTTATCCAATGACCATTTAAATGTCCTTAAAGTTGGCGAGTCTACTACTGTTGCAGGCAGGGCATTCCACGTCCTTACTACTCTCTGAGTAAAGAACCTACCTCTGACATCTGTCCTATATCTATCACCCCTCAATTTAAAGCTATGTCCCCTCGTGCTAGCCATCACCATCCGAGGAAAAAGGCTCTCGCTGTCCACCCTAACTAATCCTCTGATCATCTTGTATGTCTCTAGTAAGTCACCTCTTAAACTTCTTCTCTCTAATGAAAACAGCCTCAAGTCCCTCAGCCTTTCCTCATAAGACCTTCCCTCCCTACCAGGCAACATCCTGGTAAATCTCCTCTGCACCCTTTCTAATGCTTCCACATCCTTCCTATAATGCGGCGACCAGAACTGTACGCACAACTTCCCACTACTGTCCTTGACTGGCCCTAATCTTACTGTAGTCATTCTTTTATTCCTGACGTACCTATAGAAAGCTTTAGGGTTTTCCTTGATCCTGCCTGCTAAAGACTTCTCATGTCCCCTCCTGGCTCTTCTTAGCTCTCTCTTTAGGTCCTTCCTGGCTAACTTGTAACTCTCAAGCGCCCTAACTGAGCCTTCACGCCTCATGTTTACATAAGCCTCCTTCTTCCTCTTGACAAGAGATTCAACTTCTTTAGTAAACCATGGTTCCCTCGCTTAACCACTTCCTCCCTGCCTGACAGGTACATACTTATCAAGGATACGCAGTAGCTGTTCCTTGAGCAAGCTCCACATTTCAATTGTGCCCAGCCCCTGCAGTTTTCTTCTCCATCCTATGCATCCTAAATCTTGCCTAATCGCCTCATAATTGTCTTTCCCCCAGCTATAACTCTTGCCCTGCGGTTATGGAACTACTTTGCAAAGAAACAAAAGCCAACTTAGGCTAATGTACAGCACAGCAATCATGCATGAAAAAAATGTGCAGAACAACAGTCCGGCAATAATGATTGATTGCATGATGTTGAGTGACAATAACCAGCATCAAAATTATCAAGTTTTCCCATTAGTGCAACAAAAAACAATGGACTCCTCTCCAAATGGATATATGATCATCAAATCAGGATGAGTGTTTGAACTTCCAAAGCATTGCATTGAACTTTGAAGTGTGAATCTTTTAAATTCTAATTCACCTGTCTGTATAATTATTGATTTGACAAATGTAAAATCATGCATATACCTTTGGGATACATTTCTATCTTTGGATTGAAGGGGGATATTCAGTTCAATCTTATGGTCAGTATGTAATCGTACCTTTAAGAGACTTACTTATGTGAGTCGAGAGTCAAAAGATCACATACTCAATCTTACCCTGGGATCAATTGAAGCTTCTCACCCAGCCCCCACTCCCCTGTAGTAACCTATTTACATAATATTATCCCACATACTTTGGCATCTGAGAATATTTGGTTATAACAGTTAGCCTGAGTAAATATCTGTTGGATTCTTCAGTAGCACAATAACCATGGCCTGTTTCTTATGTTACAGGGGATAACAAACATCAGGTAAAATACCCTGCTGGAGTCAAAGTGTCAGCACTTCAAAAGCACGCCCTCCTACCCTGACACACACAACACACACACATTACAATAAGCTGGACGTCCAGTTATATTTATATTAGTAATAAACATTAAGAACTAGATTAAGCATTCCTGGCCCACTAGAGACAACCTTATCTATAACCATATCAATGACTGCCCACCTGAGATGATATCTTCTTCAATACTTACCAACAAAGCAAAATGGAAACTATTGGCAAAATAATTGAAAATTATTTTCATTGCTGACACTGATTCTTCCATTTGAATTGAATTCAGAATGCTGTTTCTATTTTTTTAACAGAGAAGCAGGAGAATTTTTTTAGTCTTGCTCCAAACTTTGTATTGCCTCATTTATTTAATGCACGTTTTTCCTAAGCATATCAATTATGATGAATTTCAACATTTCTGCACAAATGCTTAGTTCCACTGCATGGTATTTGATGTTTCATAGGGATTTTTTCCATTGTTTGTTCATTTTTTTTAAATTGAAAATTCCCACCTTGGACATATTTGCATGGCTCATTTCATACAATGGATTACAAAGGTAAATTTAGTTGCATATGCATTTATTCTGAGACAGCCCTGCATAACTTAAAATTTGTTACAAATCTGTTCTATGTCACATGAATTCAACACCATAAACTTGGACAACAAGGTGCAGGGCTGAACACAGCAGGCCAAGCAGCATCATAGGAGCAGAAAGGCTGACGTTTCGGGCCTAGACCCTTCATCAGAAAACGGGGAGGGGAAGGGGGTTCTGAAATAAATAGGGAGAGAGCGGGAGGCGGATAGAAGATGGATAGAGGAGAGGATAGGTGGAGAGGAAACAAACAGGTCAAAGAGGCGGGGATGGAGCCAGTAAAGGTGAGTGTAGGTGGGGAGTTAGGGAGGGGATAGGTCAGTCCAGGGAGGACCATAATCTTGCTTACTTCTGAAATATGCTACAATTTTCTCAGTCTTTCATTTGATTGATTTGTGATTCTGGTGATATTCCAGACATGAATATGACAGGAGCTCCTCTACTCTCAGCGTAAATCAATTCAAATATAATGCTTATAACAGCAAACTTTGAAAAGGCCTTACGAAAAGAAACATGAACGTAGGTCAACAACAGAAACAAAAGGCAATGTAGAAACAAATCATACTATCAACACATGATATTATAAACTCAAGGAAAGCTGCTGGTCTACGTCCCCTTTTATGTTCTCAAATTCCTAGTCCCACGGACAGTACTATGGGAAGGAAGATCAGACAAAGGGTCATCTTAAATTTGAATATTTTAAACTGAAAAGTTTGCATTAATGGAAAGTTCTCTCTTTACTACTCAAGATACATTGAGTAGAGATAATTACACAGGGTAACATACTAAAACGCAGAAAGCCTTTATCATTTCACTTCAAGTATATATAAAGAAGTAGATAAATTATCAGGAAATATGTAAAGTACTGGATGAATGAGAGGCTCATGTATCGTTCTAATCCAGCTTTAACCATAAAGTGATTTCTGAAAACTGCGGGAAGACAGATGAGCCCTATCTTCAGGTCAGGGATCTTGTAGTTTGCGATAATTCATCCCTTACTGACAATGAGCCAGAAAGTATTGTGCGTTGCAAATACCTTTAAACAAAATGTTGCATGATATATAGGGAGGCATTTGTTTGAAGACTGAAAAAACCAATAAAGATAAAGGAAAAGATAACTTGACTACATTAGGGAAACAAAAAGAACTAGAGCTAAATTAGATGATTCTTCCAACGGAGTTTGTTCAGATAGTCTGCAAATCTTAGATTTCAGAAGCACTGTAAACAATGGACCTCATTAGTCTTCTGACCAAGAACTTCTAATGAACTCTTAATGCTGGATGCTGCAATCAGCCTCTTTAAGGAAATGACCCATGACACAATAGTTATTAGGTTATCAGATGTTTGTGGGTCACTGAGCCAGCATGGTAGATTTCTGAAATTTCAATGCAAAAGGTATTTTGATGTCAATAAGAGATATCAGAGATTTGCATGCATAACTTTATTACTGTATATTAACATGTATAATTTCAAGTGGCAAAGCAAATTTGTTAAATTGTTTACCATTATTACCTGTAGCCCAGTTTTAGCAGCCTTATTGTGCATTAATTGTATACAGGCTAAAGAAAATGTTCCTTGGTCCTAAAGAACTAAATTAGCCTTTGTAAAAGAGCAAAGTAATAATTGATAAAGCTCAAAGCATTTAAGGACATGCAAAGTGATGGAGTGAGATTAAGGCACAAAACAAACGGGGATGCGACAGCCTAGTGGTACTATTTCTGATCTGTAAATCCAGAGACCCAGGAAATGTTCTTGGGACCCAGGTTTGAATCCTGTGATGAACGACGGTGAAATGTAAATTCAATTTTTAAAAAATCTAGAATTAAGGTACGGGTCAATTGTCAGGAAAAACCCATCCAGTTCATGAATGTCCTTTAGGAAAGGAAACATCGATCCTTACCTGGTCTGGCCTACATGTGACTCCAGGCCCATAGCAATGTGGTTTTCTCTTAACTGTCCTCTGGGGCAATTAGAGATTGTTAATAAATATCTTCATTCTGTGAATGAATTAAAAAAGGTGAAAGAAGGAATAAAAGCTAGTAAGTGTCATTAAAGCATATGAGTGAAACAAGAATCTGTTAAACTGAATATAAAAGAAAATTCTTATTTAAGACAGGCATTTAACATGTTAAAACAGTGCAGGAAAATTATATTCAGGCTATTCACTTTTGTTACTAAAATCAGAAACTTCTAAATAAACAAACAAGGTTATCAATGAAAATGCCTGTTCAACAAAGGGCTAACTGGTATCAATTTTACTCTTTAAAAACATGTGATAATTGTTGAAGGATGTGAGAATCACTTTTGTTTTTGTGCTTGGAAAAGTTGAACACAGTTCTCATAACAGGCAAGGACAAAAGAGACCACCTACACGCGAGGAACTCGATCTCATTTGTAAAGGGATAGAAATAGAACCATACCAAAGCCAATGGCAAAACCCTTGGTAATAATAGGCTGGCTACCAACTTTTACAATATTATAAAGTCCACCCACAAAGATATAAAAGCGATTAGTTCAGCCGAAACAGTAAATGTGTGCTGTTTTAATGAAAGACTGTTTGAAAATCCAGTTTTAGAGTGCATGCCCAGATAATTTGCTTTTGATCCATATAAAAGGTGACCATTGTAATTAGTAATGGTGGAACTGGTGGTTATTTTGCTGTGACCATCATAGGAAAAAGAGTGAAAAGAATTGAATGCAGTTTGTTTGCCTAATGCATCATATATTGAGGATATATTGAGGATGGTTGCATTGTGTGGCAGATCTAGATTCTGTAGAAGGAGTGTGTTTGCCTGAAGCACTTTTCAATAAGATGGCAGTGAGCATCCCTCCCTAGTGTATCCTGTCCACCTGGAGGCCACTGATGCTCCACTTGGTTCCCTCCTGTTCCTTCTGTTTGACCCCTTAGGTTGACCCTCCAGCACAGTTTTTGGTATTAATGTCCCATATGATCTCCTGACTAACGAGTATGCAGAAAGCTGTCATAAAAATGGTCATGTCCCTTGACTGAGTGTTGGGGGGTACTTCCTGACTGATCAAGACTTCTAAAGCGTTGCTTGATCCCAATAGATTGCTCAATAGCATACACGGGTGGCAGTGTGACTCTCCATGTGAGTGCTCAGCTGGTGTCTGAGGGATTCTCAGGGGAATCATGAGTCACAGCATCAGAACATATCCCCTGTCACTTATAATAACCAACTGTGCTCATTGTGTTAGGGCTGAAAGATTGATGTGACAGATAACCTTCTCATTATAAGCACATTGAGGCAGCTCATTGAATAGTTGGAATTGATCAGCATGACACGCTGGTTGGTTGTAAAGCAGCACTGAGGAAATGGGATCTCTAGCTGCTCTTGAACACTTCCACGTTTAAATTAGGGGCTTACATGGCTAGATATGGCTACCTGAATCATCAGGATTCCTGTAATCCTAATGGAAAATTATGTATAGTAATTCCTCAATGTATTGAGCAAAGACTGCCTTATGCAGAATTGTACAGAGAATTGAAAGTTACGTCTAATATCACATGACATAGTCTGGAAAGTTTTACTAAATGTTACTGAGCTGCGTGCTACTACAAGGAATGCAGTGCCGGATGGGCTGCAAGATGAGAGTTCCCGAGGCCACAGATTTCCTTGGTAAAACACAGCTTCCTCATCCACTTGTTTTAAATCATGTGAATTTAGGAGCACTGCACTCTGAATAACCTGGGCTTAGGGCTTTCTGCTGAGAACTTGCTTTCCCTGTCCTACGGGAGCTGATATATTTTGCAAGGCCCCATCTCCTCCTCCATTTTCTCATGCAGAGCAAGGGGGACTCCCACCACAATGTCCATAACCAAGCACTCCTTTTCTCTCACAGTTCGCATAAGACCACCAATAAGATAGATTAGCACAGCATGCACTCACTTTTCAGTGATGTTTTGATAGACTATGCTAGGAAAGTTTATGTATAGCAATGATGCTTTGATTAAGAGTTCAAGAAAGTCCCCCAGTATATCTCAAAGTCCTCTTTGAATGCAGGGTAGCCTGTCAACCTGATTCAGCAAATGAACCTTAGAGCAGAGTTAGACTTTAAGCAGTGTTTGAAATCTTGCAAGGACCTGTTTACTCCAGCTTAGCTGATTATCATTAGGGTAGGTTGTTAAAAGAAGAATTCCCACCATAATGACTTGAAGCCTCTTTAATAAGTGTTAGCAGGTAATTCAATTATCAACCAGTGCTTTATCAATCCTTAAGGTGGCTGTTCCGAGCCAATGCTTTAACTCTTACTAAAATGGTATTTTTTACTCAATGCAGACTACGTTAGCATTGCAGCTTAAAATTCCACCTCGGAAACTTCTTTATCGAGCCCCCAAAGAGTCAAACAGCAAATACCATCATTCCCCAAAGCAATGTACTGGTTCATTCAGACCAGAGGACAATGAGTCAGCTGATAAGCTAAAAGTCTTAGTCGCATAAAACACAAAAGATAAAGAACAAATGTGTATACTGCCATTCACATCCTGAAAACTTTTTTTTTCTGTAACCTTAAATGGTGCATCTTGTGACACATGTATTAAATTAAGACAAGGCCTTGAGCATATGTGAAGCCCTTTTCCACAGGCATCAGCTGCATTCTGGTAAATCAGGTCTACATCTAGCCTAACAGAAGTAATTGCAAGCTACAATCAACAAAAAACATAACTCTACTTCAAAGCATTGGACTTCACCACCCATCTCTCTCTTTAGTTCAGATTGCCAGTTTTAATTTCACCACCCTAGCCATACACCGTGATTCACATTTTGACCCCTCCCTCATTTTATTCTCTGCTCTCCCTCATCTCTGCCACAGCTCAGTTGTCATGCCTCAGTCTTAGCCTCTGCCCACAGGAATTCCCATTCAATCCCACAGAATGCTACCCTCTCTTGTGACCATCTATCATTCCTAACCAATCAAAAATACCCCAATCTGCCTCTACACCTTCTTCCCTGTTTATCCCTCTTCCATCTCCCCCTAAATGGCTAAGAATTCCTAGCATCATAAAGAACAAAGAACAATACAGCATATGAACAGGCCCTTTGACCATCTAAGCCTGTGCTGACACACTTTGCCCTTCCACATTAAAACTGTCTTTCACTTACAGGATCTGTATCCCTCTACTCCCTTCCAATTCATATATTCGCCCAGGTACTTCTTGAAAGCCACTATTGTATCTGCTTCCACCACCTCCTCTGGCAGCATGTTCCAGGCTCTCACCACCCTTTGTGTGGAAAAAAATAACAGTCAATCTCCTTTTCCTTTTGCCAGCGAGCTGACTGATAATGCCTGTTCATGGCCACTGCTCATTGATCTTTTGTTGTATGATTTTATGTTCCAATTCAAGAATTTGGGTTCCAAATAGAATGGTCGAGGAGAAGGCAAGGCTAAGAACTGTCCCCAGGTTTAGGCTTCTTTATAACATATTATTACATATTACATATTATGTCTATATACTGCTACATATGGTAGAGATATACCAGGCTCTAACCATACTGTTACAATATTGAAAAGCTATACCATAACACTATCACTTAATTCTAGTATATCTACCCTACATACCTCTCATCATGTGTTTTTCACTTCCTATTTCATGCTGAGTAAATCTGCCTAAACTGTGCTATTTATGCACAATGAGAAGTAGCTCAAGGACATCATCATGAAGTTACTCCAGGGTCTTAAAACCCTTGCATGAACATTTTAATGACAGTAAGTCCTAAGGCTACATTTTTCATGCATTTGAGCCAATCCATTTTCCTACACAATCAAAAATGAGGCACACAAGAATTTTTAGGTCAATGAATATAGAGTAGTACCAATTTGCATAATCTTGCAATATCCAATATGAATAACACATCAATTTGCATGATTTCAATAACATTTAGTTTCTTCTTCTTCTCTGGAATCAGAAATGCCGCATTGAATATATTGTGGTCCCTCAGTGAGTATTAAACTGAAGCTCCTACCTGTCTGAGGCAAAGGACTATTTTCTCTCCATTCTGGACAACTTCATACTAATGCAGAGTGTACTGAGTTCTGGTAGAACAATGTTCAAAACTTTTTTTATCCATTTGTACAAAAGAAAAGGTTGATTGGAAACAGAAAATGCAGCCCTAAACTGCAACACGGTTATGAGGAATGAGGAATTACTTAAGGAAGTTTGTGCAGAATGTTACCTGAGCACCTGTGACAATTAATTAACAACAAATAAGCCAGTGTTTGTGGAATTTCTTGAATGAGCTTATTCAGTGATTACCTGAGGAACACAGGTGTGAAGTTACTTCATCTGTGCTGAAGTTCCCTATATAGCTAATGTCATCTTTGGGATGTCATAACTGATTTTAGCTCCTATGAGATGAAGGAAGAGAAATTATTAACAGTTTCTCATCCTGATATGAAACAGGAAAAGAATTAATCCCACATTAGATCAGATGCTTTCTTTTTCATTGCAGATAGTTCTGCTATAATGTGTGTTTCATTTACATGAATTGGCTGTAACGTGATTGATGAATACTGGACGCTGTTTGGATAACGCAAACTTTCTGTATATAGCGATTTCCCTATAACGCGATTTTCTATAGTGTGATTTTCTAAAGGACGAGGTCACACAAGAACGCAACTATCGTGTTATAGGAGAACTATTTGTATTGTGTGTGTATTAAATATCAAAACTTTGTGCAAAGGAAATGCTTGGAAAATTGCTATCAAAAACTAGTGAAGCAGAAGAGTGAAGGTGTAATAATCATACCCAAATTTTAGATGGATAGAGTAGCTTTGGAAGTGTTTTTTGACTTTTTGGACTAATATTTAGCCCGTATTGGCTTGGGTTAAGATAGACGTCACATCTTGGGTGCTGATTATGTTCAAGTCTAAGAGTTTGGCAAGGCAAAAGTATTTATTGCAGATTTGGACAGGTTGATTGTACATTCTTACCATTTAAATTTTAGGTAGAGTTTGTAATCAACCTAAAATAACCATTTCCACTCTTCCAAGCTCTTGCGCTCAAGCACGGAGAAAACCATTTGCTTCCTGGAGATCCTGAAATGTCTGATGCTTTACAATTTGATTCAAGATTTTCCATCTTTTTTGTGCGAGTTTTTGGCATTCCTCTGGCATGTAGAATAAAAATTGAACAGGGACTTCCAAGTCTTTGAGTGTTTCTACACCTATATCAACTTTTCAATGAAATTGCTACAACTTTTATAGCATGATGGTTACCATGATTGTAATAAGGTTAGGACCTCATGGAATATGAGTTCCCTCTGACACTTTGAGGGTTGGCTCTCAGTGTCAAGGACTCTTCACATGTAAATAAAGGGTGACTTGGTGACAGGATATTGGCCTCTGTCAAGGTATTCCAGCAGTAATGATCATAACTCACATTTTCTATTATCATTGCCATAGCAATGCTGGCCATATCATATTTTAATGGCTTTAAGCTGGGGCTGGTAGAAAAGGCCTAAATTTAAATGATTGTCTCAGTGGGTGCAATCAATCATTTCATAATCAATACATTGTTTCAAATAGTCAAAGACTTTCCAGAAACAAAGAAGCCCCACACTTTTGATGCATAAATGCAGTCAGGTCACATAAGCTACTGCAGACAGCAGAAATTTTATATTCTTTAAATCACTACAAGGGAGTGACTGGCAGCCATGTTTTCCACACTCTCTATCTTAATTCTTTCATTTTTTCTGTATTACTTGCTTTTCTTTCTCACTGAGCAGTTATATCAGGTGCTAATTGAGTTAACTTGATTCTCATCTCTAAGGATTTATGCTCTTACCAAGTAAAGGATAGCTTGAAACAACAAAGTAGCCTACATGAATCGAAGAAATGTTAATACCTGTTATATCCCATTAGTTCAATATTTAAGTCCAAAATGTCAAGTTTAAAAATATTCCAAGGGTGATTCAATTACTTCGTTTTTAATTTAAGTTCAGCCCTTTTTTAAATTAAAAAGTATCAGTCACTGAGAATAAAAGGCAGTGAGGAGTACGTCACAAAAGCATTTTGAGAAATTTATGTGAATTTCATGTCAATTTCACAATGAAGAGTGTACAGTGGCAAAATTCAAACATTCTAAAAATAGCTACAGGAATACATCATTGTACTGATTTGAATCAAAGAATGAGTTGGCCAAAGAGTGTACAAAGGTAAGGGGCCAGATGTTCATCTTTGAAACAGGAATTGTGAATTAAGCATCACAATCTCACCTCCTGACCATCTGTGCCTTCTTCACTACATTTTCATACTGTTGAATCACGAAGGGGCTGGAGTCGAGGGTGCTGACTCCCACTTTAGCATGGATTTGCATTGGATGGCAGGAACAGTATTGGCTGCACAGGCAGGTCTTTCCTATCTGAGGATTAATAAAATGGATTGCCATCTTGATGCAACAAGAAATGTAGAAAATCCATGAAGGAGAAAATCAGAGATGCTAAGACAATTATATGAACTTTTATCTAATAGAACTCAATATCATAGATGCTGTCATTGAAGCAGGGAATTCCTGATACAGAACCCACTGCTTCTTTTGTGGCCTGTCAGTGTAGGTTGGGTTGACGTTCGAATGGATTAATCTAGCCAAGGCTTCCAATTAAATATCAATAGATTTTCTTCAGCTGTCACTGCAAATAACTTACTTCACAAGTCTGTTACTTCCTTGTTCAACATCCACCTTACTCCTAATTCTGAAATTGATTTCTGCCATTTAGTTCTTAATCATCAAGAACAATTTTCTGGGATTTTTCTGCTTGATCAATTGCCTTGTACAAACAACTACAACTGTCAAATTTAATGAGACAGTCCTGAACTGCGGAACTCCTCGTTCTTTGCATGTGGAGTATCTGAGTGTTGGGTGCGCTGGAAGTTCATTTGCTGCATATCTATTGAATTGAACAGTCTGTTTTTTTTGCATTTTTATAATATGAAAAAAGTCTGTTCACGGTAAATTGTAAACCACAGGGGTTTGTGCATGTATGTCCAAAATTATTGAACTGATGAGTACCTAAAGGCCTTTCTATTACAAAATATTAGAGTAGATTTATTGAGCTCATATCATATGACACAAACTAAAAGTATGCCAGATATGTTCTGGTCAAGGAGGAGGAGGACAGAGGATGGGAGGAAAGGTGTCTGATTTATAAGATTGCACAAGTTAAGAAATGAGGCGTATATTTGTAGCATTCATCATTTTACCATTCAATTACCACCAAATATAAAATAACACTGTAAATGTAAGAATGCCTCCAGCATTTCTACTCAGATTTAACATTTTATTACTGCTGAAGGCTTAAGTCAATAAATGTAATTTCATTTTCTCTACAATACAGAATTTTCAGAATGAATTATATTTATCAGGAGGCAACAAAAGATAATTTTCAAGCAATGTTTGCAGCGCAGGCTTTGTTTGTTGAATAGCCCTCAGCCCGTGCTGTACGTTTCTATGGTTTCAATGCTACATGTCTGTTACAGAATCTTCAGCAGGTATTTTATATCAGTTTTCTATGATTATATGAACATATAAAATAAAAGCAAAAGTAGGCCACTTGGCCCCTTCAGCCCACTCCATCATTCAACCACATGATAGTTGATGTATTTGTGGTTCAAATTCCCAGTTCCTTCCACCCCTGATAACCTGTGATACTCTTGCTTAACAAGAATCAATCTGACTCTGACTTTACAACATTCAATGACGCCACTTCCACCACCTTCAGAGACAGATCGTTTCAGAGACTCTTGTGAGAATTTTGTTTTCCTCATCTCTAATCCAAAAGGGTGATCACTAATTTTAAAATAGTGGACCCTAGTTCTGGATTGACCCATAAGTGGAACAACCTTTTCATGTCCACCTTGTCAGGACTATTTGGGATCTTTTGAACTTCAATCAAACACCTTCACTTTTATAAATGCCAGGACAAAGAAGCCCAGCCTGTCCAATTCACTCAACACAGGAATCAATCTAGTAAACCTCCTTCGAGCCACCTCAAATGCATATACATGAAAGACTAAAATCGTGCACAGTATTTGAGATGTAGCCTCACCAATGCCCTGTAGTATTGAATCATATCATCCTTAATCTTACGTTCAATTCCTCTTGTAATAAAAGGTAGCTCCCATTAACCTTTGTGATTAAGTGTTGCACCTGTATACTAACTTTTAAGCATCCATGGACCTATGAGGTCCCTCTGCATCTCCAAATTTTGTAGTCATTTTCCATTTCAGTAATACTCTGCCTTTATATTCTTCCTCCTAAAATGAACAACTTCACATTTTCCTACTTTATACTCAATCTTGTCAGGTTTTTGTCAACTCATTCAACCTATTGACATTCATCTCCAAATAATGAATAGACTGTTCAGACAGAAGAAGAGTTTTGTAAAAGGGTCATATCAAATGCAAAACATATTCTTAAGAAGGGTCACTGGACTTGAAAAGTTAACTTTGATTTCTCTCCACAGATGCTGCCAGGCCTGCTGACCTTTTCCAGCAATTTCTAGTTTTGTTTCAAAATATTAACTCTGTTTCAGTCTTCACAGATGCTGCCAAATCTGCTGAGTTTCTCCAGGTCTTTCTGTTTTTATTTAAACTAAAACTAGGTTCCTCTTGACCATGGTTATACTTAGTTGCTGGGCACTGAGAAAGTCATCATCCCAGTCATTTTCTACATGATGACATACAGTGACAGATTAACCAGTGAACACCCAGCTCTACAGTTAGATCAGACAAACTGAAGTTGTTGACTTGCTCGCCGAGCTGGCTTGTTCTCGTTTAGACGTTTCGTCACCATGCGAGGTGACATCATCAGTGGAGCCTCCAATGAAATGATGTTATTCTCCCCTGCTTTGAATTTATACTGTCTGATCCGTTATGGTGAGTAGTGCCATTTCCGGTTTTGATCTGTATGGGTTAGTATATGGGGTCCAATTCTATATATTTGTTGATTGCATTACGGGTGGAGGATCATGCCTCTAGGAATTCCGGTGCATGTCCATGTTTGGCTTGGGCTACTATGGTTACCTTGATCCAGTTAAACTGATAGACTTCATTATCTGAGGGTACCGGTACTAAGGAGAGTTTGTCGTGCCGTTTTGCTGCTAGTTGATATTCATGTATTCTGATGGCTAGTTTCCTTCCTGTCTGTCCAATATAATGTTTGTGGCAGTCATTGCATGGTATTTTGTAAACCATGTTGGTGCTGCGAGTTGTGGGATGTCTACTAAACAGACAACAACAGGACATAGTACACCCTAACACACTGGCCGTACTGCCCTACATCAGAAACATAACAGAACTGACAACAAGACTCCTAAGACCACTAGGAATCATGGTAGCCCGCAAGCCCACAGCCACTCTATGACAAACACTTACAAGGATTAAAGATCACATTCCCACAACATGCAGAACCAACGTAGTTACAAGGTAACCATAGTATCCCCAGCCAAACATAGACATGCACTGGAATTCCTAGAGGCATAGTTCTCCACCCGTAATTCAATCAACGAACATACAGAATTGGACCCCATATACAAACCCATACAGATCAAAACCGGAAATGGCACTACTCACCATATCGGACCGGACAGTATAAATTCTAAGCAGAGTAGAATAACATCACTTCATCGGATGCTCCACTGATGATGTCACCTAGCTTGGTGATGAAACGTCTGAACAAGAACAAGCCAGCTTGGTGAGCAAGCCAACAACCTCACCCACAACCCGAGCTACAGATCTGTGCCAAAACTTTAATCAGACAAACTGCTAAAGGATTGAAAGATAGTTTTCTAGAGCTGGACAAGGTGTTCTAGTTTCATATTGGTATGGTAAACAAATTAACTATCAAAACAATCTGCTCTGTCAACTCTACTCAGTTGATTTTTGTATCATTGCCCATCTGAATTATGCTGGCTTTCACAATGTTATTGCCTTTTTGAATGTCTTTATTTATTTGATGAATACCTTCCTCTTGATAGAGCGGTATAGTGGTAAGGGTAAGGAGCGGGCAAGGGAAGAAAGTTCTGTTTCAGATGGTTGATATATACCATGTCTGTCTTAATGAACTCATCAGCACTATTTTGATGTGGTCTCATTTCGCAACATGCAAATCTCTAAAGTTTTTACATTTGACCCCATGTCTCTTGGCTTCAGGAGCTGCAGTCTGTTCTTTATTACCCTTTCTTTCCCATCATTGTCAGACAGGGATGGGGTTGAGGAAATGTATGTGGACATGGAGTAGTTAACTATGATAGCTATTGCTGAACTTTATTATTGCTGAAAAAGGGCATGTTTTGTCAAAGCCTGCTCTCACCAGGATAATTCACAAGTAAGATCACTGTAAAGATAAAACAGGTGACCTTTTTGTAAAATCATGAGGGGCATGGATAGGGTAAATAGGGTAAAGATTTTTTCCCTGGGGTGGGGGAGGCCATAGGCTTAAGGTGAGCGGGGAAAGATATAAAAAGGACCTAAGGGCAACATTTTCACGCAGAGGGTCGTGCATATATTGAATGAGCTGCCAGAGAAAGTGATGGAGGCTGGTGCAATTACAACATTTAAAAGGCATTTGTATGGATATATGAAAGGAAGGGTTTACCGGGATATGGCAAATGGGACTAGATTTATATAGGATATCTGGTCGACATGGATGAGTTGGACCGAAGGTTCTGTTTCCATGATGTGTATCTCTATGACTCTACAACATTTATACCGCCTGAGAGGAGAGTGCTAATTGGTTAGTAAGTGGATTTTGATTGGTCAAGATGTTGCATGGAGAATTCAGCAGTTAATGATGTTTGACAATTAACTGCTCAGCTTTGTTTAGGTTTTAAACCAGGCAGGTTGACTGTAATTGGTCAGGGTCCTGCACTGAGGAATGAACCAGGGAATGGCTGTCACCTATCTTGTTGAGTTGAAATAGGTGCAGCGTGCACACATGTTCTTCCTGTCTGCAACAAACAGCTCTCTGTGTAAGAATATATGTAGCTTCCAGTGCATGCAGTGCACCGTACTGAGAGCCTGACTGACAATCCTAATTTGGTTGTCAGTCATACTCTCAGCAAATGTTATCCCCTTGCAGAATTACATCTAATGTTAGACACTGTGATGTGAGTTTTACTAGCACTTACTAGTCAGTACAGTCAGCATCTTACTTGTTGCAACAGTCAAAGGGATACACTGTTTTATATAATCTGTCAATCGCTGGCATGTACAGCCTAAATACTTAGCATCACATCTGCGCAGAATATAATATATCACATTCTTCATTTGTGTGGTAGGCAAGTTGTCTTTTTGGGTTGATAGCAGTTTCCTGTTAGTGGTGTGTTGTTGCTGCACAATTGCAGCATGACACAGCTAATTTCACCTGATGTCTTGACCAAAGTCAATTTGCCAGTTTGAAATCTAAACAAAGCCTAGCAGTTAACAGTCAATCATCATTAACTGTTGCATTTTCGATACCAAAGCCTTACCAATCAGTCCATATATCAACCAACAAACACCTTCTTCTCATCCAGTGTGAATGTTGTTTCTCCCCTTTCTTGTTATTCATGCAAATTGTCCTGATGAGTGCAAAATGAAGAGTTTTAACAAAATGTGTCTTCAGAGCAATATTCAATTAAATGACTGTAGAGACATAAAAGTAATTTGTTTATTAAGTTTACATTATCTGTGAACTACAGACATGTTTATATGATGGTTACAGAAGACAGGGAAACACTACTCAATTTAATTCTCGTAACAATGAACACACAACATTGTACAATACTCTCTGAGACTTATAAGAACATAGGGAGCAACCCTCTTAAAGAGTTTTTATGAAAATTGATGTGTTTTTTGTGAGCAATGAATGCAAACATATTTCAATGATGAGAATGTAAATACCGGAATTTTGTTTAAAATCACATGTGGACCAAGAACAAGACCAGGCGTGTTTTGAAAATAATGCACCCGGAAAGCACATAATGTCCAGCAATGTCTGGAATGTGATAGAATATTTAAATCAAGGACTGGGTTATTGAGGGTAGTTGGGAACATACTTACCTCCTATTATTAGTCTATTAACCCCATAAGAAGCTTTTTATCGGGTCTTGGAGAGCTGATTTGATTTGGAAATGTATTTTCAATTCATAAATTGCCAAACTTAAAAGTCTGTCAGATTCAATATAAAGAATAAAAGATTTTTCTCATGTGCTGTGTGATTTTTGGAATGTGGAGCTTTTGTACTGAATCAGACACAGCATGTATCAGCTGTCTGTTTGGCCATCCTTCAGTTCAGTGATGTTGCTGAGCAGTAGGCAAGCTAATGCCATTGAGGGTCAAGCTCACTGCAAGCTCTGTCAATGTAGTGCTGTGTCAGGATCCAGAAATTGCTTGAACAATGGGCTTGAGACCCCAGATTGAAAATCAAGTCCAAAGCCTGCAAATATTTGTAAGATGTCTCATAAAAATACTTTTTGCTATTATTTTCCTGGATAAGTATTATTTTGTTACAATAGCCACTTGCTTTGTTTTGTTCTCTGTTACATAACATTTTCTGTAGCTTTTCCACTGTAATAGCTAAAATTTATTGTCAACATTTATTGTAGCGGTTTCTGTCCAGAATACTGGAAATATCTCAGTTTAATTGTTGCCACTTTAAAGCAAGCAAGCGATCCTAAATAAAATGAGGTCGCTGCTGTGTATAACCCTTGTCACCATTTTCCACCTTTTAGGTTTGAAGAAAAATGACAATCTTTTGATCACTATATGTTAGCAACATTTTATATGTCACTAGATATGACTAACATGCAGCAAGCAATATAATTATGCTTCAAATCACTATAATAATATTCACTTCAATGAAATCATATTAAGGAGTAGATGATCAGAAAGTTCAGCATTAATATTAAGCTACTTGCTATAATGCTCTAATGGCTGATGATTCAAACCAAGGACAAAGAGCCACTGCCATAGGGGATATTGGCAGAGTGAAGCAAATTATAATCAAGCATAATGGCAAGAGCCCAGACTGCATTTGAGTTCTTTATGTCATACAATGCATGAAGGTGAGGACTACAATAACTCACAAGAAGATCAACTTCACAATACCAGACAGACAATGATAATAACCATTGGAAATGTTACCATGGCAACTCAGACATCAGAAAATGGCATCCAATTCACAAAATTGTTACCGTGCAAAAATATGTTAAATTAACTCCTGTCAGAGTTTGAGTCCTATGCAAGAAAGTTACAGATACATTTTAGACTAAAATGTTTATGCATTTAATTGGATTTAATTGTTATATGTATGCAATATCAATGATTCAAAAAAGAATTATCGATTTGTTTAGGTTTGTCTTGCAGATTTTGTTCCTACAATTTAAAAATATTTGCAGTAAATATTTTAAAGGAAAAGTATGAATATTATTTGTCAAATGTGTGCAGTAGAAGACAGCTATATTGAAAGATCAAAAAATTAAATAGATCAAGTCTTGAAGAGGTGAACTGAAGAGAAGTATGAACTGGCTGTTTCAACTATTCATTGCCAGATTCCTAGCTTCTGACCTGCTCTTGTATCCACAGTACTTACATGGCAAGTTCAGTTCAGTTTCTGGTCAATGGTAACCCCCAGGATGTTGATAGTAGGGGATTCAATGATGGTAATGCCATTGAATGACTAGGGGCAGTGGTTAGATTGATTCTTGTTGGAGATGTTCATTACCTGGCGCTTGTTTGGTGCAAATATTACATGCCACATATTAGCCCAGACCTGGATATTGTGCAGATCTTGCTGAATTTGGACACAGATCCTTCAGGAGTCACAAACGATGATGAATGTTGTGCAATCATCAGCAAACATCTCCAATAGGTTTCAGTCAGAAATCAGTCTGGACTAGAGGAGTTGAGAGCAACTGTGTTCTTCACAGTTGTAAGCACTGATGTGCGCACGCTGGCTATAATTCCTGCGATGACAGCCAACACTGATCAGTGACTGCCTACCCACTGAAGCACAGCTTCTTCCCAGCCATTTTGAGGCACAGCATCTGATTATAGCTATCATCTGTTACAGCCTGAAATCAGATTGTGGCATCAAGCTGAGATTCACTACATTCAAAACCAAAGATCAGCTCTCCAAAATCTTCTATAAAAAATATAAAATTCAAGTCAAACAGTCAAACAACAGCTCAAAATATCCTCCGAAATCAGAAATGATTGTTCCGAAACTTAATTTGATGGAAACTACTTTTCAGTTAAATATCAGCTTTCTGAGGATTTTTCCGACTGGGCTTAACAATTAAGTGAATTAAACTTTTCCAGACACCAATGTCCCTCGGTGAGGGGTGTGCGATTGGGGGTATGACAGACTTGGCACAATCACAAAAGTTAATGAAGTCAGTGTATGGAACGAATAAAGAGCACTGTAATTGAGTCATAAGTTTTTGGGCATGCCTCTGAATGGACCTCTCAAAATTTAGAAGTAGAACATCAACTTTGCACTCAAAAGCCTGACTGAACTATAAGGAAATTTCTACCTCGTTTATTTCCACATCTTTTGCTGGTATTGCTCAAGGTCACAGGTGCAGAAGTATAAATAATGCACATTAATAATTGTATTGCACAAATATATTATGAAAATGGAAACCTAACACTTGGGTAAATTGTAAGCTGCATCATTTTGTTTCACCTATTTTTGAAAAATATTAAAGCATCTTAATCCTGTAAATTGTAGCACTTGATGGGCGCAGAATTAGTGACAAATGTGCCACTTCATCACATAGAAAAAGATATAGAGCTCTTTAATAATTCTTCTATTAAGGACATTTTTCAGTTCTGCCGTTAAAACAACATGAGCAGAGAGTTCAAATTTCACCCCTGGATTTTCCACGTTCAGTTCTAATTAACTACTCAGATCAGACTTCCAATAAAAACCTTTTTTGAGATGTAGCATCACGGGCACGGCCAGCATATGTTACCCTTCAACTGAGTGGCTTCCAAGACCATTTCAGTGAACAGTTAAGAGGCAACTACATTGCCTTGGGTCTGCAGTCGTATGGACACTGACAGATTTCCTTCCCTGAAGAACATTGTAGAACCATATGGGTTTTTACAACAAACAATGGGACTTCATCATCACTTTTACTGATGCTTGCAATTCCAAATTTTAACTAATTAGATTCCATTAGCTGCCAAGGTGGCAGATGAACCCATAAACTGTAAAGCATTAGCCTTAACTTCAGGCTTACCAGTCCAGCAATATTATTGCTACACCACCATCTCCGTTGAGCCTGACTGCAAGAACTGATCAAAAACTTGGAGGTGGTGTGGTAAACAGTATAAGAACAGTTCTTCTAAGGCTGCAATAAAATTTAAAGGGATTCAGTGACTCAACAGTAATGCTTACTTAGCAGCATAAATTGTTTACAAAGTCTATAAATCTTTCAGACTGTCCCTCAGCTTTTGCAAAACCCTTGTGGGGCAAATAAATGTCTGGGAGAAAGTAATCAAAATAAACACGCAATAAAATAACACAGCAACCAAAATGCATGGAAATAAGTTAAACTGACGAGGAGATCACAAATCAACTCAGAATCCATTACCTTCACTTAGAGGTGATCACCTTGGTTATCACTCTCAATGAGAGCGGAGAAAAATGAGCCAAAGAAAAACGAAACCATAAGCTTCTCTCAGGGTTTCCATCGTCTAGTATTGAGAAAGACAGCACTAAATACATGATAAACCTCTATCTGTTAAAACTAAGCATTTTGGTAAATTTGGACTGCAGCTTTCAATGCTGTGGGAAATCTGAAAACTTACTGTAGTGATATGAACAAGATCAGCCAGGTGCACCTCACAGAATATGAGTTCCCTGATTGGGACTGTTAATCTGGTCCAATCAGGGAACCCTGGCTGACAGATATAAACAGGAGTGTCAGGGGTTTTGCTCAGTCTAGGTGCCAGATCTGAGCCTGTTGAGTCCGTGTCATGTGTTATGCATGCTTCAATAAAGGGTAACTGAGTGAAGGGATACCGGACTTCATGGAGATATTTCAGCAGTGGTGAGAATAAATCACACCCCTGTAGAAATTTACTTGCAACAGGTATCTTTGATGTGGGGTAAACATTTCTGGCATCATGCCATTATTTGGGAATCTTGATATTTTCTATTGTGCCGTTGAAGACAGGGCCGAGTATGTGGAAAGAATGTGTTATTTTCTTCCGGGCAATGACATTGGGGTAGATAAGAAGCAATGAATATGTTGCTGACTGCTTGTGGACCCACAGGTTTTTCAGTGATTAGGAGCCTAACTTTCCCTGAGGCACCAGGTACTAAAACCTTTCAAGAGTTGATGGGTTTAGCTGGGAAATATTATAGCTCCTAGCCTCCACCAATTCTGAAATGCTGCTGGTTTTACTTAGCAATTCAAGAACTGTGGGAATCCTGGTTCAGGATTTTTGACAAGGTTAAGATGACTGGCAGAGGCATGTGATTTTGATTCAACTCTAAGTGAGATGCTGAGAGACCATTTGGTATGTGAGATTAGCGATATGACCATGCAAAAACGCCTACTAGCTGAAGCCCACTGGACTTCAAACAGGCACTACAACTGGCTTTGTCATTAGAAAATACAGCAAGTGGAGCAGGAGTTACAGGGTATTCCAGCAGAGGTGGAAACCCTCACCAGTCTGACTGAGCTTGGGGAAAACCACTTGAGTGAAGGCAATTGCATACCCTCACTCAGGACATATCCTGAACAGAGGGACTCTAGGTCAGACCACAGTAAAACCCCAAAACAAAGCTAAACCTTGGCCAAAAGGTTAAAATTTTCTTTACGATCCGGGCCAGCAGGCCACTGTAGTTGCTGCCGGTATGCAAACTCAAGATAGCAAAAGGTTCGAATTAGGCCTGAATTGAGTAATAAAGCACATAGGCCAGTATCCAGGAGAGTGCACGCCCTGGAAAGTCCACTACAGCTGGTTTGGTATAGTTAAATTGCTTAGCAACATCCAAATCAGAATCAATCAGAATAAATGTCTGGTTAAGTGGTCACCCAGTTCTCATGGAAGTCGATACCAGAGTGGCTGTATCAGTGATTGCGGAATCAGTCTTTACCAAAATTCGCTCTGAACACTAATCCTTAAGTTTGTGTAAGTCCTCAGCCAGGCTGAGAACCTATACCGGGGAACCTTCACAGATTAAGGGTTCAACTTCAGTTCCACTGTCTTATGAGAAGCAACTGTTTCAGTTACCACTGATTGTGTGGAAAAGGCCCAAGCTTGATGGGGCAAAATTGGTTGAGAAAGATTCATCTAGATTGGCTCAACATTTTTTGATTAGAAAATGGCTTCCTGTGTGAAGTCCTAATTAAATACGGAAAATTTTTCAGGAAGGGCTAGGGTCTATCAAAGCGGCCAAGGCCACCTCACAGGAAGCAATTCCATGATTATGCGAGGCCTGCCCAGTGTCATTTGCCTTATGGACAAAAGCAGAGGCAGAAATCAGGAGGCTGGAAAATGAAGCAATCATCAAACCAGTGCAGTTTTCGGGTAGGACAGCACTGGTCATACCGATTGCGAAGCCTGACAGGCCAGTTCAGCTTCGTGGCGACTTCAAATAAATGGTAAACCACTTTTTGCATCTGGATAAATACCCAATCCCTCGCATTGAGGATTTATATACAAAACTGGCAGGGGTCTGTCCTTCACGAAGCTGGACATGAGCCATGCGTACCTGCAATTGTGATTAGATGAGGATTCCCAGACATATACCACAATTAATACTCATAAGCGTTTGTACCAATGTATGACACTGCTTTTTGGGGTATCATCAGCCTGTGCCATTTTTCATCGGATGATGGAAAATATTTTACAAGGTCTATCCCAGGTTGCCATTTATCTGGGTGATGTGCTAATAACCCGGGAGACCAATGAAGAGCATTTAGAAAACTTGGACATAGTGCTTACATGTTTTTCCAAAGCGGGTGTATTCCTTATAGAGGAAGAATGCATGTTCCAAGCACCCCAAGAAACCTACTTGGGCTACAAAGTCAACAGGACCAGGTTGCACACGTTGGAAAATAAACTGAGGGCAATCAAAGGCGCCCGTCTCCCACGTCTATACCAGAGCTTAGGTTTTTCCTTGGGTTGGTGAATTATTACGGAAAATTCATACATAACCTGGCCTCCATCCTGACACCCTTACACCTGCTATTGAAAGAGGGTCAGCTTTGTAAATGGTCTCATAGCCAAAATGTAGCCTTTAGGGAAGTGAAGAAGCAGCTATTGTTGCCTAAGGTGTTGGCATATTACAATCCCAGATAAGATGTGGTGCTGATATGCAATGCCTCCCCATACGGTATCACAGTAGTATTGGCTCACCTGTGGCCCAATGGAGAGGAACGCCCAATACAGTAGGCTTCTTGGACTTTGGCTGATGCTGAACAAAAATACAACTTCATAGAGAAGGAAGGTTTGCAGTCATCTTTGGAGTGAGAAAGTTCCATCAGTACCTTTACGGAAGTAAATTTTTTATAGTAATGTACCACAAACCACTGCTTGGGCTACTTAAAGAGAATGTGCTTTGCCACCCACAGCTTCAGGTCAAATTCAATGCTGGGCTCTTATTCTGAGTGCATACAATTGCAAGTTGAAACACTGTCTGGGAGGCCAACTAGCAAATGCGGGTGCCTTCAGCTGCCACCCACTGGGAAAAGGGAGTTGGAGGTAAAATAAATTAAAAGCTTCAGTGAGAAAATGTGTCATTCAAATGCTTATTCATATGGGTGAAACCTTCTATATCAGTCACTTTTCTCATAGAATCCCTACAGAGCAGAAAGAGGCCATCCAGCCCAGGTCTGCACTGACCATCCGAACAGCATCTCATCCCCACAACCACACATTTATCATTGCCAATCCACCTAGCCTACACATCCCTGGATACTACACAGCAATTTAGTACAGCCAATCCACCTTACCTGCATATCTTGACTAATTCTCCAAAATTAGCACATGCATATTGTTTTTTTCTTTCATTTTACTCACTCCCTATATCATTTAAATCTAATTTAGATTTCGAACCCTCTACTTCCTGCCTTTAGCGCTGCAGCCACCTGGTTGCCAAGTTGGAGTCATTTACAAGTTGTGGACAGAAAACAAATCTGTGATCCCTAATCTCATTGTCAGGTTTTCTGATTTTCAGGAGTGCCTTTTAATGCCGTAAGCTGGTTTGGGTCATGAGCCTGCATCTGTCATTTCCAATCTGGCTGGCTCCATTGCGCACATAGGCACATCCCAGTACTCTGGACTTTTCATGGAGTCTGGCTAGAGAGCCTTTTTTTAAAGAGTTGTGGTTCATGACATCTCAGAGGTGTCCCATCAGCCATAGTCTGCATAAGGTCCTCATCACACACTCCCTAGCCAGACAATGCCCCATCCTCCAATTGTTCCTTTTGACTCTTGTGCCAGGCTGTTCATCCCACCAGTTACCCCAGGGCCCTCGTACATCTTACGTCAGGCTTTGGAACTGCCCTAAAAGGAGAACAGAAATAACCAGAGAAACTCAGCCGGTCTGGCAGTATCTGTGGAGAGAAAGCAGAGTTAATGTTTTTGGACTTGTGACCATTCTGCTAATTAACACCCTATTGCACTATAAAGATAAAGTTACCATAATCCTACTGGACTACAGGGTTGCCGTCTCATCAGAGAGAGATGACTGATGGTGGTTTAACCTGAGGGTCACCATGCCTAAGGTGAGGGCAGAGGTTAAGAAGGAGATTGGTAATCTTAGCTGGTGTGGGGATGGAAGCTATGCTTTTGGCGTTATTCTGCATTGCAGATCAGCTGTCCAGCCAACTGTGCTAACTGACCTTGCCCCCAAACCCCTTATTACACTGTACAGAGCAAATGAAGTCTAAAGTGACAATAGTGTATGACAGACAAAATGATTTTTTTTTAAAAAGTCATTCATTGTTTACTTTTCACAATGTTAACAAGTCCTTTTTACTACTGGACAATAGAAGTATCAATAATCTTGAACCTTTATTTATTGAAAATGCAAGCATTTGTTTCTCTGGAGCTCTGTTGTTTCAATGGAGCAATGGATGAGCCAAATCTCAACATATATTCTTGAATGAAGATATTGTGTTTGTGGATGCATCCTCCTGAGGGGGATACACAAAGCTTTTGCTCCACTCATGCCTTCACAATGAAAATCCAGGCCTGTATGTTTCACTGAGGATTCCTTAATTGGTTTTTGTGAAGAGTCTTACCATTTCTTCACTTACGCACATACATCACAGGTCCTCCCTGGAGCACTGGAAAAGATACTAGATTAGAGGAAATTACCTGCTCACAAGGCCACAGAAGGTCTGTGGGTCACTGTCCAGTGAAATGAATGGTGATTGCAGTTCCTCCACTAACACCCGCAAAATCTAGGCCTGTTTCTTGCATAAGTCAGCACAAATCACACTATATCACCAGTGCCTTTATGTCATCTATTTTTAGGAGTTCAGATTTATATACTTTGACGTTCCCATTCATTTACATTGTTTTCTGGATGTCTGCAAGGCTGCAATTTCTTGTCCATTCCTAATCTTTTTAAGAAGTGATCGAAGTTTTATTTGTTGAATTATTGTAATGCTAATGTTCCCACGATGATGTTAGATAGTGAATATGAATGGTGTTTCATTTTAACTTCACAGTATGTTTTTAGTTAGAGAAAACACAATTGAACCTTTTTAATCTATTGCTCTCGTTTACACTAAGCACTAGGCCTTCAGTATCAGTTCATGGATTTCAATAAATCACTGGAACATATCTGTTTGGGCATAACCGATTGAAGCAGGAAGTACGTTTAAAGAATTTTTGATTTAAGTAAACATTGGTTGTAAAATGATTTATATTAAATTTTTTTGTTTGGGTGACCTAAGAAATTTGAGAGAATAAAAATAAGCAAAGAAAAAGAAGAAGTGTTTTCTGAGCGGCGCAGTTAGAGTTTTTGAGGAATGAAGTCAGTAGATTGTAACCGACAGCATCAATTACCTGCACACGGTCCAAAGACACGCCTGTCTTTGAGCCTGAGAAATGGGCCTAGGAAAAGGATGAAATAGTCTTAAGATTTGCAGGAAATATGTGGCAATTCAAGCAGAAAATTAGCAATTACATTTCATGTCATCAGTAATAACGATTTCAAAAAGATCTTTGGTTAATGTTAGACAGTGCAACTGTAAATCAAATAGCTACACCTGTGTTCAATCAACTAGAATGTCTTCTGTGTAGCATTTGGCATTTTGGTTTAAATGTAGTTTTTACTACGATAAGCAAAACTGCTGACATGAATTCAATGAAAAATATCTAGGAATTTGAAAGTAATTCATTTCATGGCATAACCTGACCTTGGTTCAAAAGAGCAGACATCTATTTACTTACTGGAAAGCAATATGTCTTATCTGAAACGGATTTCATTGCATTCAACAGATATAGACACAGGTACTTTAAGGAACAGTTCAAAGCTGAAAGGGGCATAAAATGTGTCGCAGAGGTTTACAGTTTTTAGTCAAAGCTTGTAGAATCCTTCTAAGCTACGGTTAAAGAAAACAATTCTCCAGTCTTTTATCTGACTATTGCTAAATTCTCATTCCAAAAACAAGCATGAAGCCACAGTAAGAAAGCATTCAAGCCAATGCACAATAAAGTTTTGTTCTGAGAAATTACCAAGATGTGCCATGCTGCAGTTAAATCACTTTCAAATGGGTCAGTCCCTATGGTGATTGCTGCTGCCATTTTGAAGAGTTATTAGGAGCAACACTTGAAGTTTAGATTTTATGGTCCCTCAACGGATGATTGAAGCTGGGAGCATATTGAATTTCATGAATAGGAATCTCGCATCTACTCCTATGTCCCCAATCTAACTGAAATTCTGCAGGTGTAAGGGTGGAATTGAGCAGCCTACCCATTATGGGCCCATTGACTCCCTGAAATAGCCAGTCAGTAGATACTTAAAGGCTTCATTCCAACACCACCAATATTTAATCCAGGGCTGGGCAAAATCTACACCATGCAGAATATCCATCAGCTTTAGCTGCCGAGGCTAAGGATGGGCAAGGAAATAAGTCCACTTTTGCAGCTACCCTCATCTCATCCTTCACTAACCCTCTCCTCCAGCCTCTTGAATTCAGCTCCCAACTGCTCAACTCCTACTCAGGTCCTCCACTCCTGTTACTGCAACCCCCCAATCCTGAACTTAATTGGCTGCCTGTGCTCTTCAGGACTGGGAACAGTTTGTAGACCAAGAAATGGTTACTTGTAGAGCAGCTGGGCCATCCAATTGGTTGGCAATTTTTTGAGGCAACATTTAATGCTGAGAAAGAGGTGAAAATCTTGCTTTAATGCAATCAATGCCATCTACAACATTAGATGACTGTGGGACAGCCATCAGGATCACAGGCAGCTTCCCCATAAACCTTGAGATGAAGGGGAAAGAAGAGGGCAAATCATGGTGTCCTACAAAACTCAGCCTCATTTCAAAAAAGATGTGCACCAGCACCAACAGGCACTCTCAACCAGTGTGACAGAAAAAAATTAAGCCAAGTTATTTTAGTAAAGAGTGAGAGTTTTTTTTAATTAAACTGATATTTTAAAGCTCCCTCATGTAACCAAAGGATCTGATCTCAGAATAAAATCTATGGAAATTCTAGTAGATTCCCAAAGTAGCTTGATAGATGAATTGGCATTTAGCAATTATATTAAAAGAGTATTGGAGAAGCTGAAAATAAAATGGGGACTAAAACAAAGATAAGGGTTCACTGTAGATGGACTCCATGAGGGAGGCATGAAAATAGCTAACATTTTGGAATTTGTGACTTTGGGCAATGAATCTGCAGTTTGAAAGTCAGCATAAGGATGAACAGGGAAATGGAATGGTGATTTTATGCTGAGCAAAAATTCAGAGAAGTGTTCAGAGTCAGGGTTGTGGAGCTTCAGGCAAAATTGAACAAGGTGGCTTCAGTCTTTTCGATGTTTAGTTAGTTCTGGCTCATACATAACTTAAAGTTTGACAGGGCAGTCAATCACAGCATGGAGTTGAGGGAGCTGGTGGAAGCATAACGGAGGGAGACATTTAAATACATCGGGAAGTTGAGCTCATACGGATAATATTGCTGTGGAATAGGATATAGATGAGAAATACAAAGCGATCAAAGGTAGAAATTTGTAAAGCACAAGAGATGACTGATGGGCACAAGAAAAGTCTTTTGAAGAAATTTAGGGAGAAACGTCATAATTGAGGATCAATTATTTAAAAATGGAATAGACTGAAGACTCTGATTACAAGATTCTCTAATTCTAAAACATAGGAATTAAATAACATTCAGTGAATGTCACTTTTACCGCCCAGGAGTTAGGTGATATGGTGATCAATTACCTGAACTATTGATTGTCAGTTGTTAATCTATGAAGTTAAACAATTATGTTCAGGAGATTCTCTCATTTAACCAAAAGTGTGACCTGACCATCTGTCCTTATAAATGTTTTAATAATGTGATCATAGAGCATAATTTAGCCTTAATATTATCTGCATTTTCTCCCATTGTGCTTTTTTTTCAGTATGCTTGCTGGGTTTTTCATCATTGTTTATGTTGCATGTGCTGCAATGCCAAGCAGCTTGAGGTTTGGCAGTCTGTTACCATCATCCTCTTTCCTTGACTGGTTATCATAGAATCCCTACAGTGTGGAAACAGGCCCTTCGGCCCAACAAGTCCACACCGACCCTTGGAACATCCCACCCAGACCATCCCCCTAATCTACACATCCCTGAACACTAGGGGGCAATTTAGCATGGCCAATCCACCTAGCCTGCACATCATTGGACTGTGGGAGGAAACCGGTGCACCCAGAGGAAACCCATGCAGACATGGGGAGAATGTGCAAATTCCACACAGACAGTCGCCCAAGGGTGGAATCAAACCTGGGTCCCTGGCACTGTGAGGCTGCAGTGCTAACCAATGGGCCACCATGCTGCCCTAAGGTTCTAAGGAACTACTTAGTTTACAGTGGAATAAAACTACGAGCAAGTTGTAATAAGAAGAAACTGTTGCTGTAAACGGATTTAGTTTCTTGCATGATAACAATCAGGTACAAATTACATTAATACATTAGGCTAAGGACTGAATCTTTTTTTGACTAAGTCCAAATTGTGACTTTTTTTTAAGGAGGGTTTTTTTGGTATGAGGCCTGATAAATTTTCTGGTCATACCTTAGCACAGTCACTTATTAACCACCTACCCTGCCCCATGGCATCCCTTGCATCCGATTCTAGGCTCATCTTACCGTACACCATTCCTGGAACAACTGGCAACTCAGTGGATGTCTGCTAAGAGGCCAGCATCCCTTACATCTGTGCCATCTTTAAAGGCTGCTGTGCTGATGTTCTGAAGCTGCCCTGCTCAGTCAAGAATGTTTGCAGTAGATGCCAGAGAAGGGAAAGATGGCACTATGATTCTCCTTCAGGGATGTGGACATCCTAGTTGAGTGGGTGGTGCAAAGGAGAGGAGTCCATTCTGGAAGACTGACAGTGTATGACATGCCACTATGCCGTGGCAGCTTGGTCTGAGTTTGCCACGTGAGTCAGCGTTACCTCCAGGAGTAATTGCCAGCAGTGCCATAAAAAGATCAATGACCTTCCCTGCTACATCAGAATAAGTCCCATACTCTTCTCTCTGATACCTCACACTCAATCTCAGCAATTACACACACATTGGTGGCATAGTGGACAGTGAAGAAGGTTTCCTCAAATTATAAACAGATCTTGATCAATTGGGTCAATTGACTAAGGAGTGGCAGATGGAGTTTAAATTGAACAAATGTAAGATACTGCATTTTGGTAAAACAAACAAGGGCAGGATGTATACAAATAAAAGTAAGGCCTTATGTAAGTTGCAGAACAGAGCGACCCAGGGGTTCAGGTACATAATTCTTTGAGATTTGCATCACATGTCAACAGGGAGGTTAAGAAGGCATTTAGCACGCTTGACTTCATTGCTCAGATCTTTAAGTATAGGAGTTGGGAAGTCATGTTGAGGTTGTATAGGACGTTAGTGAGGCCTCTTTTGGAATACTGTGTTCAGTTCTGGTTGCCCAGTTATAGGAAAGATATTATCAAGCTAGACAGATTTTAGAAAAGATTTACCAGGATGTTGCTGTGGAATAAGGTTTGAGTTACAAGGAGAGGTTGGATAGGCTTGGACATTTTTCACTGGAGCGTCAAAAGTTGAGGGGTGACCTTATAGAGGTTTTCTAAATCATGAGGGGTATGTATAGAAAAGGTGAATGGCAGGTGTCCTTTCCCTATGATGGGCGATTTTAAAACTGAAGGCCATATTTTTATGGTGAGAGAAGAAAAATTTAAAAAGGACATAAGGAGCAACTTTTTTACACAGAGAGTGATTTGTGTGTGGAATGAACTTCCAGAGGAAGTGGTGGATGTGGGTACAGTTACAACATTTAAAAGACATTTGGATAAGTACATGAATCGGAAAGGTTTGCCAAAAGCAGGCAGATGGAATTAGTTTAGTTTGGGGATTATAGTCTGCACAGACTGGTTAGACCGAAGGGTCTGTTTTTGTGTTGTATGATTCTATGACCGTATGACATTCCACCAAGGCTCATGCTCTGTCACTCTGATTGATGCCTGCAACATCTTGCCTCACTCTTGCTTTCCTACCAACTCTTCATGCCCTTTGTGCAGTGTACTTAGTCCCTTGGAACACCTCACCATCTTTCCATCATTTGCGTCAACACTAACATCTGTGCCACTTACTTTCAATTCATTTGATTCCCTCCTTTCTCAAATTACAGGGGAAGACTGCCCATACCAGGGATGAAAGGGCCTGTATAGTTGGAGAGGTACCTGACAGTAGCCCCCTTACCTCATACAAGGAAAGAATCCATGCCATCATAGGAAAAGATTGGGACTGTTCCTGTGAGGATGCCAAAATATCCATGTCCCACCAACTTCGTAAGTATTACTCTTCATTCCGTTGTCACTCTCACACTAATTCTGCTGTCGGTTTCATTCATTGCATGCCACTTCTAACCATTTGCCATGATACCTTCTGTCTGCCAGCACATCTGTAACAAAATGACCAGTTCCCCTAGAAGCCACCTCCTTGACCTCTGAGGACAAGTGTGCCAAGCCCTCAGAGAAAGCATCAGCTCAAATACTGATACTTCAAACGGGAATGTCAGGCAAACAAGGTGTGAGAATACAAGCTGGTGAGCCCTTCACTGCGACTGCTCTACTTTTGGCCAAGAAAGAAATGCCCAGGCCACTGGCACTCAGAGGACTGCCAGAAACCAAGCATCTGCCCAGCCTCAGGCTGGAGAGGACCCTGTGTCAGGAATCAGGGCCTCTGTCCACATGCACAGGGAGGAACAGGGACCACACACAGGTAGGTGGAACACAATGGCTACCATTGCCCAGAAGATGCCTCCAGGGTGAAGATGGCAGAAATAGGTCAGGGAGCCTCAGCATCTGAAGGAAAGAGGCACAACTCTGCACTCCAGTGTCCCAGCCATTAATCTTTAGGGCTGAAGGCATGGCACACACTCCAGGTGCCCAATCCTCACAAGGAGAAAGGGCAGTGCTTGCACTCACTCTGCCAGAGGGGGAAACACACACAGCCCCCTCGTAAATTTCCACTCAGGTCACTCTGGAGGGGTTGGACTCTCCACCTCAATCCCGCCTGCAACCCCCTCTGATCCTGGAAATTTATCTGTGTCGTGTCAACTTGCCTCTGAGCATGCCTAGCCCACCCAGGCACATTCACCCTGACGTTGCTTGAGCAAACCTCCAGGGTGAATGGGCTCCACTGGCAGTGGGCATCTGGTTCCCACAAAACCTATTCCATTTAGTTTCTGTGCAAGGACCTGGCAGAGTGACTGTGGCCGACCCCTTTGTGCATCCCTAACTGGACCACCTGGACGAGAAGTGTCTAGACACCTGCCTGAAACCTATACATCTCCCCACCTGCACCTACCCTAGCCCATAGATTGGTCATGATGGAGTCACAGGACTGACCATGACATATTCCCCAGACAGCAGAGGCAATGACCTCCTGACCCAGAACACACCAAAAAGCCACCTGACCATGGCCAATCCCCTTCACTGGTATCAGAGGGTGGAAATTCCTGACTGATGGATGCCTCCATGCATTTTACTGAGGACTACCCCACTAAGGCTTGAAGGTATGCATGCTTATTTGCTGTATATGCCATCTATTTGCTATGAATGCTGCTGGAACAAAGAGAAGGTCTGAGAGGCAAGGCATGGCATAGATGGTGAGAGCAGGTAGGTAGTCAGTAAGTGAGCAAGGAATAAGAGAGTAAGGGATCAGCCCTGAGAAGTAGCATGGTTCAACCCATGAGCTGGTTCCCAGTCTTGGAGTGCATGGTATCCCTGCTGCAACCTATCACTCCTAGTTGCCGTGATACTCTGAAATGTAAATCCATTCTTCCAGAGCACCCTGCCGACGTGTCAGAGAGGTGGCAGGATGATTGTGAGGGTCTGACAAATGCTGGATGTCAATGTCTATGGATATATGCAGATGGTGCCCATGGGTCACCACACGGAGAACCTTTTGGAGGAAGCAGCAAAATGAATTCATCAGTTACCTCCTTTGAATTGCATGTCGGGTTTTCATGATGTTTAGATTGTTTGGCACATTTGGTAAGATAGGAAGCTGAATATTCATAAAACAATGGGCACTAACAAGGTCATCAAAGTGCAACAATCCCCTTAACTTGACAACTCGCCACTGCCCAGCAAGAAATTCATTGTGCTGCTTCTCAAAATGTAGAAGCTAGAGCCAGATGCTCCCACAGTTGAGGTCAATCTCGTTGGATTTCTTGATCAATTCTGCCATAACTCTAGCCATTGTCCATATCACTCAGACCCCTATAAGATTCCATTCAATGTTACTAAGACTGTCAGGAGATCTGAGGATATAGACATTCATTCTGCAAGATCTGAGGATGTAGATAAATACTACACAAGATTTTAAGTTGTTCTACCTATCATTACTCAAGTCGTTATGGCATCACTAGATTGGACGAAGCTTATTGCATTCTCCAATATCAATCCTTTCAGAACCCCAGCCATTACTCTTTACAACATCACTGCTCCCCTGGTCACACCAGCTCTCAACCCACCACCTCTCCGGCCACCACTGACTCTGGTGTCACAAATTCAGATGGTCTGGAGTTTTCATAATTTTCAAGAATATATACTCTTAAGACAGAGAAAAGTGGTAGGTCTTTGGCTTGATGTTTCTTGATCTTTAATCTATTTTTCAAACCTATGTGTCAGTAAAGTCTCTTTGCATCAGAGGACCTTTCAACTTTCTGATGTGCTTTGCTGAGAATGCCATTCTGACTAAACCATGAAGTTGGTGCATTCCTTTATCTGAAGACCTTCAATTTCCTGAAGTTATTTTGCAGAGAGAAGTTCCTCACTGCTGAATCAGGTTGTTGCACATGACATCAGTTGATCTCATTAACTTCTTTCATGGAAGAAGCTGCATTGTTGGAACAAACTTTTTGCTGTATCCTACATTTGTGGACCAATGACCTCAAGTGGATTGTACTGTTCATTCTTTTTCTCCTTGTCTAGCATGTTCTCCTAATTTTTGTTTTCTGTCACCTGAATTTTCTTCACAGATGATGTGACTGTTTTAAAGTCTTAATAATCCTGTGTAATTCAGGTTTTTTTCAATGAGTTATGATGTCTTCAATCGGTCTTGAGGTCTGTGGTCACTACATTACCGACTGAGCCAAAGCTGTATAGCTGCCAATCCCTCAGTGTCTTAATGGTAAACATTCTAGGGCTTCTTCCTAACAGGAAGATTGAATAACTTTCATCATGTCTGAGTGAATCATCTGCCAATGCAAAATACTGTCAGTGCTCAAATTATGTGTTCTAAGCCAACTCACTGAACTTGATACATAATATACTAAAGGGGATTGATAAAGTAGACATGGAGAGCATGTTTCCTCATGTGGGGTAATCTAGAATGAGTTGTCCTAGTTTGAGGATAAGGGGTAACAGTTTAAAACAGATATAAGAACAAAGAACAAAGAACAAAGAAAATTACAGCACAGGAACAAGTCCTTTGGCCCTCCAAGCCTGTACTGACATGCTGCCCATCACAACTAAAACCCCCTACCCTTCCAGGGACCATATCCCTCCATTCCCATCCTATTCATGTATTTGTCAAGACGCCCTTTAAAAGTCAGTATCGTATCTGCTTCCACCACCTCCCCCGACAGCAAGTTCCAGGCACCCACCACCCTCTGTGTAAAAAACTGATCTCATGCATCACCTTTAAACCTTGCCCCTTGCACCTTAAACCTAAGCCCCCTAGTAACTGACTCTTCCACCCTGGGAAAAAGCCTCTGACTGCCCACTCTGTCCATGCCCTTCATAATCTTGTAAACCTCAATCAGGTCGCCCCTCAACTTCTGTCATTCCAGTGAGAACAACCCAAGTTTCTCCAACCTCTCCTCATAGCTAATGCCCACCATAACAGGAAACAGCCAGTTTTTTAATCCATCTTGCAAGCTCACATCTGACCCCATGCGATGTTACCTTCTGTATCAGTCTGCCATGAGGGATGTTGTCAAAGGCCTTACTGAAGTCAATGTAGACAACATCCACTGCCCTACCCTCATCGATCATCTTCATCACTTCCTCAAAAACTCAATCAAGTTCATGGGACACGACTCCCCCTTCACACAACCATGTTGACTCTCGCTAATACGCCCACTGATTTCCAAGTGGAAGGAAATCCTGTCTCAAAGAATCCTCTCCAAGAATTTCCACCACTGACGTAAGGCCCACCAGCCTGTAATTAGCTGGATTATCCCTACCACTCTTCTTAAATAAAGAAACAACATTGGCTATTCTCCAATCCTTTGGGCCACCCCCTGTAGCCAGTGAGGATACAAAGATTTCTCTCGAGGCCCCAGCAATTTCCTCCCTTGCCTCTCTCAGTATTCCGGGGTATATCCCATCAGGCCCTGGGGACTTGTCTGCATTAATGTTTTTCAAGACCCCCAATACCTCCTCCCTTTTGGTCTCACCATGATCCAAACTATCTACACACCCTTCCCCAGACTCATTATCCACCAAGTCCTTCTCTGTGGTGAATACTGACGCAAAGTACTCATTTAATAGCTTACCTATTTCCCCTGGCTCCATACATAAATTCCCTTCCCTGTCCTTGAGTGGGCCAACCTTCTGCCTGGCTACTCTCTTGCTCTTTATGTATGTATAAATAGCCTTGGGATTTTCCTTAATCCTGTTGGCCAATGACTTTTCATGACCCCTCTCAGTCCTCCTTTCTCCGTGCTTAAGTTTCTTATTCCAGCCTTGCTTCATGTGTTCCCAGCCTTCTAGCCTTGATAAATGCTTCATTTTTCTTTTTGACGAGGCTCACAATATCTCTGGTTATCCAAGGTTCCCTAAACTTGCCATGCTTATCCTTCATCCTTACAGGAACGTGCCGGTCCTGAGTTCCTATCAACTTACACTTGAAAGCCTCCCCCATACCAGATGTTGATTTGCCCTTAAACATTTGCCTCCAATCTACATTCTTCAGTTCCTTCCTAATGTTGTTATAATTAGCCTTCCCCCAATTTAGCACCTTAGCTGACAACTACACTTATCTTTATCCAACAGTACCTTAAAGCTTACTGAATTGTGATCACTGTTCCCGAGCTGCTCCCCTACTGAGACATTGACCACCTGGCCAGGTTCATTCCCCAATACTAGGTTCAGTACGACCCCTTTTCTATTCGAATATCTGCATACTGTTTCAAGAAGCCCTCCTGGATGCTTCTTACAAACTCTGCCCCATCTGAGCACTAAGTGAGTACCAGTCAATATATGGGAAATTAAAAATACCCACAACAACAACTCTGTTACTTTTACATCTGGCCAAAATTTGCCTACATATCTGTTCTTCTATCTCCCACTGGCTGTTGGGAGGCCTATAGTAAACCCCAAACATTCTGATTGCACCCTTTCTGTTCCTGAGCTCTACCCATATTGCCTCGCTGTATAAGCCATCTGAGGTGCCTTTGTCACTTTAATTCTGGCTTTTCCATGTTAGCAGCGCTGTGACCTCAGTTTAAATTACTTCTATTGCCCTTGATTTACCTACTGCTGCCAAGCTTTGTGGTATCTGTTTGGTATAACAGCAATGATTATTGCGAATTCTGTTCAGGCTATTCTGCGCCATTAGTTTAAAGTCTTCCCCTTGCCCTAAAGGGATTTTTAACTTTAATCATTGAGTTCCAGTACCTGTTCATTTCCTAGTTGAATATCAAATCAGGATTGCTCCCTCAGATATTCAATTCCAATAGAACTGCCAGATGTGACTAGTTTGTAGCTCACCCTTACTTGTCTTACAAGATCTAAAGCTCTCAGATCATTGATTTGACTTCCAAACTGTATAAGCGTCCCCCCCCATTAACATTTACTCCAACCTGCTATGGAGGAACAAAGAAACAATTACATAGTAGCACTATTATGTAACCTGTCAGTTACAGTATATTTGATTCAATCTGCTACAATGTTAATATTCAATAAATCTTTACAAAATTTATCTTAACTTACTTTAGAAATATTATATTGTATAATAATTATGCTTGCTTATACTATTTCTGAGGGCACTGAATGCAAAATAACTGATTCTGATTAAATGATGACTGCAGCTTTTTTACATTTTATCAGATCAGCATTATTCATTGTCTTGTACAATTGGTAACATCACATATTAGAATATAAATATATCATGAAAATCTGAAATCTTATTGAAATATTGTAAAGTCCTATGCCCAAGCATTTTCAGTGTTTCAACAATTACTTTCCCTCCATCATATGGTGAGAAATGGAAATGGTTGCACAATGTTTCAGTACCATTAGCAAACTCTCCAGTACTGAAACAGTCCATGTCTGCATACAACAACATCTAGGCAGCATTCAGGCTTGGCTAATAAGTGGTAAATAATGTTGGAGTCACACAAGTGCCAGGCAATGAGGACAACAACAGCACAGACTGTACTGTTGGTGTGCAACTTAAATCCCCATCACCAAAAGTGGCTTAGTTATATAATTAACAGCTGACAGGACTGAGATCTGAAGGATATGTTCACCAGATTTGAATGGGTTGGGTTACAGTGAGGCAAGGATTGGAATTAGGGCTCAAAGAATTGAGCAACTGGAGGATAGGGATAGAGATCAGACGCCTTAGGTGAGAGTGGGAGGGTGAGATCAATGGACTTGGCAGGGTGAGGATGTTGATTTTAGGGTTTTGTAATCATAGCTATTTTGTTTAGACAGTCAACAAACTGTAGCAATTTTTTGACAGTTTGAGATTGTTAAGATGCAGCAGTTTATATATGATGCTTTTGTTAATTAGACAAAGAAAACAACACAACTGTAACAATTGGGGATGACATACCGATACTAGAGGACAAAAGGACTCTTTAAAGTTTTTGAGAACACTTATTGCAGTGGAATATATTGATCTTGCTAAAGTTGTGAAGGCAGAATCCTGTTCTTCATCTGAGGTGTTAGGTAACTCTTCCTCATTCTTCCTCTTCTTCTAATTCAACTTCCATTTGGAGAAAATAGCTTTCTAAAGACCATCCAATGAGGACCACCTGATGAAGACCACTGTCCCATAAAAACTCTCGTATGCCCCAAGCAGTTGTTGATATACCCTATTTTGAGGGCAGGTAATTTACACTGCGTCAATCAATGGCCTGATTACTTTTGGCCAATGCCCATGAACAGCCACACATGATGCCAGGACACTGCTTGTCCCCTGCCCATCTCCATTTAAAGATTAGTTTTCATTCTTTCTCAGAACAAAATCTCCTTATTTTCAAAAACTTTACATTCATAATCAGGCAGCCTGTTGCTCACTAAATCTTCTACTTATGTTGTGGAAGGCTAGTTACTATTGTAACATAATTAAATGAGGTTTAATGTTACAGAGGAAATACTAAATATGGAATACTAAAAACTCACAGATTTATAAGAGACCTCAATTTCTAACAGGGGTGAAGATGAGAAAGGAGATTCAACACATTGGGGTAGGGAGTGAATCCAGGAGTGTTGACCATAGAGGGTTTGGTATCAGAGGCCTCAATTAGGAGCACTTTGGGAAGGCTGGCGGCCAGGGTGAAACTAGACACCTAGTGAACACATTGTAGATTGTGCAGGGAGGCAGATTGGAATTCTTGGTGGCTGAAACTGGACCTTGTGCAGGAAATAGAATTGTTTACCTCAGTGGGGGAGATTGGAGACTTCACAGGGAAATGTCAATTGTCTCTGATGGATGGAGAGATACAAGGCCTTGGGGAGGGAGGAAGCCAGAGGATTCAAGTGCGTGGGGGTAAAAGTTAGAGAAAGCTGAGAAAAGTCATAGTGTGGTCCATTCACCATGTTTTAAACAAGTGTTCTGATCAGATTCTGGATTCAGATCAGATCTAGCCACCCAAAACTGGGCATTAGTAATGCATCATGTGTGGATCATTGGCAACAGAATCATATTCAACTACACTCTGTAACCTTGTGTTCTGGCCTATCACTCACTCTGGTATTGCCATCAAGCCACGGGATGAACCTTGATTCAACGATGGGCGCAGGAGAGCACACCAGGAGCAATACCAGGCCCAGGCATGTTAAAAAACAAAATGTCAACCTCGTGAAGTATCCCACAGGCCCACAGGATAATGTATGTGCTAAAAAACAACAGAAGGAGAAGCTCGCTATGGATAAAGTCAACAACAAATGATCCTATCAATTCTCTGATGGCCTGTCACATCCATTCAGGAATGATGATAGGTATTTAAATAACTAACAAGAGGACGTGGGCTTCATGAATATTCCCATTCTAGATGATGGGGAGCTGACCATGTCATGCAAATGTTAAGGATTAAGCATTTGCGACCACCTTCAGCCAGAAGTGCTGATTTCAAGATTCATCTCAGCCTCGTGCTGAGGCCCCCATCAGCACAGATTCCAAGATTCAGTCAATTTGATTCACTTCACATGATTTCAAGAATTGTCTGACAGCACAATGTCGGCGGCACGGTGGCACAGTGATTAGCACTGCTGCCTCACAGCGCCAGGGACCCAGGTTCGATTCCATCCTCGGGCGACTGTCTGTGTGGAGTTTGCACATTCTCCCCATGTCTGCGTGGGTTTCCTCTGGGTGCACTGGTTTCCTCCCACAGTCCAAAGATGTGCAGGTTAGGTGGATTGGCCATGCTAAATTGCCTGGATTATTCAGGGATGTGTAGATTAGGTGGGTTATAGAGGGATGGGTCTGGGTGGGATGCTCTGAGGTTCGGTGTGGACTTGTTGGGCCGAAGGGCATGTTTCCACACTGTAGGGATTCTATGATTCACAAGACACAGCAAAGGATAAGGGTTTAGACAACATCCATTTGTAGTATTCAATATTTGTGTTCTGGGACTGGCTGTGCCCCTAGTCAAGTGGTTCTATTAGAGTCACAGCAATGACATCTACCAGATAATGTGGAAAATTGCACAGTCAACAAAATGCAAGACAAATCCAAGTTGACAATCAGTCTACTCTTGATCTTCAGCAAAATGAAAGAAGTTACAATTGGTTGTGTTGTCAAGTGGTGCTTACTCACCAATAACTTGCTCAATGATGTTAGTTTAGGTCCTTCTAGGGTCACTCAACTCCAGATTTCATAACAACCTTTGTCAAAATGGGGTGAAAAGCATTGAGCTCTAAAGGTGAAATGTGAATGACATGAATCATTTGATTCATTGTTGTAGCTATGAATAAAAAAAACTGAAGGCAGTGAAAATCAGGGAAAATTTCTACCATCCTAGTGTCCCATACACAATCTTTAGCTATTCATCAATGATCTACTCATAATCGTAAGCTCAGATGGGTGATACTTTTTGATATGGCCCAGTGCCCAAAACAATTCTCAACTCCTCAGAATCGGATGAATTTTTTACTTACATATAGCAAGAACTGGACAATATTTGGAGTTAGACTGGAAAGTGGCCTGTAACACTTGTGCCATACAAATGTTTGGCAATGGCTATCCCCAAAAAACAAGAGAATCTAACCATCTTTCCATGACATATGACATTATTACCCTCAAACATTACCCTCACTGAATTCAAGCACCAAAATAATCCGGAGTGTCGTCATTGACTATAAATTTAATTGGAGCAGCCACGTAAATATCATGACTCCAGGAGCATGTTAGACGTGAGGGATTCTCCTGCAAGTAACTCACCCCCTCATTTCCTAAAGCCTTCCCACCATCAACTCCCCACTTGCCTGGATGATTGCAGGCCCAACATCACTCAAGAAGTTGAACAAATATCGTGTAAAAAGCAGCCTATTTTACTGGAACCCCATCCACCACCATAAAAGCACTCTGAGTGCACTGATATGAGAAGTCCATTGCAATTGAAAAACACTAACATTTTTTGGGCTGTTCAACATGCACCATAAGTGCAGGTAAGTCCTATATCCCATAAAGAAACTTTTTAAAAGTTAGCTAAGCGGCATGTAGGATAGAAATGAAGCAGAGTAGAAATAAAACAGAACAAGGTCATATTTCAAATTCATGGTTATCCACATATAATCCCTTTAGAATTTCATCCTCAAAGTGCCTACTTCCCCGAAACAAAAGCAATCTTCTTCTGCTAATCTCAGTCGTGAACTGGTAAGTGGTGCATTCATGGGTTTATCCTCGATTGATTTGTTCTTGAAATCTCTCCCAATGGAAAAACTAAACTCAAGAAATTACCGTATGGGATATATAATCTTGTACCATACCTGCTTCTTGCATTGCAGATATGGGATGATTAAAATTAAAATGTACTGTTTACAATATCTATAATCATTATCTGTTATAATGTTGTGTCTACTGTAAGATTACATGGGACTGGAATAAAACATTCCAGATATAGATAGAACAATGATGATTGAAGGCTTTAATTATAATTTTATGTGTTTAAATGTAAAAATGTTAAATTAGACTTCGATTACTTTTTCATAAACTCCTTTCTGGAACTACTTAAATTTGAACAAAATCCAGAGAGAACTACTTGCTAATTCTGAAATTCTGCAAACCACAACAACACATCCCAAATGTATCTTCATGATTGAGTGGTCATTGTTAGCAAAAGCTACAATTTTTTTTAATACATCCCAAATTTACTATGAACATATTTTTTTATTTTTGTTTAAATGTTTAATCATTACAGTCCTTAAGGTAACAGTGTGATTGGATTGAGAGCTTTTTATTCACAAACATTATTTCATGATGTTATCACAAATAAAAAAATGACAGTGCAGTCTGTTCGTTTGTTCATCAAATTTATGATAGCTATTATACAAAAAGCGTTATGAAGTGAAAACAGATACTAGATTTCTTTAAGGTTTTAGAGGAACATGATTTTCTGTGGCATATTACTTGACAAGTGTCAATACAATGTGCTTGTCTACTGGGATTATGAGGTATATCACTACATGGCTAAATGTGACATATTATCCTGACAGCTGTCAGCTTCCAGAATGAATGAGAGACTATGGGCTGAACTTCATATGTTTTTGGCTAAATGTCAGTTGCGTTGGATTTTTTGGATGGTTTCTTGCAAAGCAGCCTCGCAAGATCTCTTGCTATATCTTAACCAACTGGCCTCATTATCTATCTATCTTGCCCTCTGGAGTTCCTCTCACCTGAATCTAGCCCCATCTTGCCATGTACCATTCCTAGAAGGCCGCTCTGCTGTGCACAGACCCACATTCACCTCTTTTTAAGTCATACCTGTTAACATCTGCATTAATAAGGTGCCAATGACAGATTTGAAAGAACCAGTGGCATGGTGCAAATTGCCTTAGATCAGCATATAAACCTTAAACATATTCACTCTGCATGCAATGCAAACGGGCAAGGAAATGATTGCAAATGAAATGGTAGATGGAGTTTGCTTCACAAGCTTCAAATATTTGCTTCTTCAAAATCCTAGAATCTAACGGACATGGATTCCACAATTTGGTTCATCAAACTGACACTAACAGTGCCCAGCCTGGGAGCTGATCCAGCCATTTTCCTGTTAAATTTTGCTTCTAGAGAACTGCAAACGATGGCAGGGAACACATCTTGTGTTCCATTAGCACTGGCTTCTAACTGGTCACGAGGTAACACCCTAGAGCCTCCATGTCCTCTTTTAGCTCTCACAACCTTGACAGCCCATGTGGAGAAGCTTCACATTGAAATTTGCCTCCAACTGTCCTCCAAGCTGCCTTATCCCAGCCACCACACCTCAATGATGCCTACTCTGGTGCTCTAAGATCCTCTACGGAGGCCATGGTGGTGGTCACTGCCAGTAACTCTCCTTTCTGCAGCCTACGATGCCCTCCAATGCTGATTCTCCTACTTCCCTTGAGTTTCCCCTGTTATTGTCTGTATCCCAACCTCAGTTTGTGCTGCTGCTTTAACTCCAGCTTTGGATGTCCCACTCCTTTTGGCAGTGATTACCTGTTGACCCGCCAGACCTACCCTTAAACTGTCTCTCAACAATCAACACATAGAACCACCATCACCACCCACCCACACCCACCAAACCCCCTCCTCCATCCCACCGCCCCCCTCCCCCCCCCCCCTGCCCCCCGCCCCCCCCAACCCCACCACCGGACTGTATTTACTCTTGACTTCTGACCGACTTTGAGAAGAAGCCCCTAGGCTGACCAAGCTCTTGACTGCTGCTAGTACAGCTCCCTGACTGATCTTATATGATTCCTCTGAGTGCTTATGATGGTCCAATAGGACTGAGCATTGTCTGCTCCTGCACTGTGATCAGGCATATCTCATGACAGTAAAGAGCCTGAGCAGACGACTGGTCATGGCCAAGACCCTGAAATGTGTGCAGACCCTGCCTGTGGCTGGTGGCACTGTCCACTGATGGACAGCAGCCTCCTTTTGGTGAGACTGAGGACTGGCCTCACCAACTTTCAGACATGGCCATTTAGTTGAATAAATGGGCAGTGTTTGTCTCAAAGTTGGCTGGCACATGCTGTAGGTGTTAGATTGATATCTCAGTGTGCCAAAATGATGTCCCCTCATTGCAAACAGATCCCTATGAGCAAACATGACAAGCAGTCTGTCACTGAGTCTGCACAAAAGAGCAATACGACAGTACTGATAAACTTTAGGCATATGTGCTAAAAGGCTTGGCACAGCATCAAAGCAAGGCAAGGCATGGATGCTCTGAGAGTAAAAAGAGGAGCAAGCAGCTCTGAGATGCAGCCTGATGCAATCCATGGACTTCGTACCCGTCCCTATGCGCAATGTATCTTTGCAGCAGCCTTTCGATGTTGATTACTGCAGCATCTTGCAATGCAGGTCTGCATTTCCTAAGCATTGCCAGATACACATTCTCACTTCTAGATCAAGAGTAGTTTGCTTCTAGTTTAACAGAATGTTTGGTAATATAGGAAGCTGCACATTAATGAAGTGAGATGTGGCACTAATAAGGCATACAACAAGCTATAATGTCCCTCAACAGGCAACTTGCTGCCGCCTAGTGAGAATCTTGCCTCATCATTGGGCAGATGCCTAAAAGATGCAACAAGTACCTTCTGACGTCAATACAAGCCTCACCAAAATTCTTACACAATTCTGCTACAAATGTTACTATGTTCCACATTGTTCAAGCTGCTATAAGGTGAGATTTGGCAGGAAGTATGCAAAACAAGGCAGATACTTAGCCAGGACCGTCCAACCAATCATCAAACTCACTCATATTACAGAGTAGGGGCACATGCCAAAAACACCAGCCTGCTAACTATATGTAAACAAATCATTAAAGGTTATTTTTGATAAGAAATTATTCACAGGATGTAGGTGCTGCTGTCCTGGCCAGCATTTATTGCCCTTCCCTAATTGCCCAGAGGCCAGTTAAGAATCAGCCACCTTGCTGAAGTTCTGGAGTCACATGTAGACCAGCAGAAGTAGGGATGGCAATTTCCTTCCCTGAAGAACATTAGTGAACAAATGGATTTGTAATGACAAACTGTGGTCTCGAAATATGTCATGGAGTCCAATGACTAACTCTGTGTGGCTAACTGCCGCACTTGAAACTGCACCGACCTGAAAGCAAAAACAACATATAGCAAGAGGAAGACATGGTTATCACAGAAAGTGGCAGAAGATTGTAAAGGTAGAAAGATTCCTTTCATAGAAGTAAGGCCCAGGCAGCTATACTGATGACAGCAGGTGACAAGAGATTTGCCAAGACAGCAGTGGCTGCCATACTGGGGGGAAATGTCTCAAGAAGTGAGTGGCAGCTCCCTTATTTCCAGCACATCTTTCATTCATTCATTGTGGGATACAGGCATTGCTGGCTGGCCAGCACTTTTTGCCAGTCCCTCATTGCCCTTGAGAAGGTGATGGTGAGCTGCCTTCTTGAACCGCTGCAGTCTGCCTACTGTGGTTTGATCCACAATGCAACTGGGGAGGTAAGTCCAGGATTTTGACCCGCCAACAGTGAAGGAACGGTGATATATTTCCAAGTCAGGATAGTGAGTGGCTTGGAGGGGAACTTGAGATGGTAGTGTTCCCATGTAGCTACTGTCCATGTCCTCCCAAATGGAAGTGGTCGTAGGTTTTGGAGGTGCTGACTGAAGATCTTTGGTGAATTTCTGCAGTGCATCTTATAGATAGTACACACTGTTGCTACTAAGCATCAGTGGTGGAGGGAGTGGATGCCTGTGGATGCAGTGCCAATCAAGTGGGCTGTTTTGTCATGGATGAGGTTTAATGGCCAACTTGGTCAGTAAAGTAAGAGTTTCTGCTTCAAACTGCTACTAATTGTATATTTTGTACTCTATCATATTGTGGACTTATATTTATAATAGTGCATTTAAAATTCTGTGTGTATCATATTGTGCACTAAATGAACTGTACTGACACCTGCAATTGAAAGATCCAGTCAGTTGGAGACAGCATCCTTAAATGCATGTACATCTTTTGAAGTCTCACTGTCTTTGCAGAATTTCTCTGAAAAGCGACAAGAATTCTCAACTAGTTGTCCAATTAAACAGACTGTGACTGACAATAACATGTGCTATTTTGTCATGCAGGAAAGATTGTGCACATTTCCTAACAAGGACAGGCTGCAGAAAGAGAGACAGTGGAGGAGGACACAAGCCAATTTTGGCAACTTACTCACTAATAACGTAAAGGAGGGAGATACAGGAGAGCCACATGTCTTGAACTGATTAAGCAATTATATCCAAAAATCAGAGATGCTCATTCATTTCTCAGTGTAATATAGGTCTTGCATAAAGAAAAAAAATGAGCATCAGGGAGCTCATTACAATTCCAAGTTTAATGTTTCCAGAGCACCTGGAATGAAGAAAAATGCATCAGGAAGAGAAAAAGTTTGAAATGATTAATTGCAGAACCTTCAGTACCTGACACCGTTAGCTGAGATTGCACTCCACCTTCCCTGCAGATGAACTCTCAAAAATGACCAGCCAAAGTAGGTTACCTCAATTTGATACAGATGGTTGCAGATTAGCAGCAAATCGTTTCTAACTCACAAGCAGGTCAAAGGATAAGGTTTTGAGGTGTAACAGGTTTTACATGAGGTTAGGAGATGTCAGAACTTGTCCGATGAGAATTCTGAAGGACTTAAGTACAGTAATTGTTAAGTCTTTCTTCAATTGTATAGCAGTCTGGTTGGATCACACCTAGAGTACTCTGTTCAATTTTGGTCTCTTTAACTCAGAAATGATATAATTGCTATAGTGGAAGGGCAATAAAGGTCTATCAGACTTGTTTCTTGGATGACAGGGCCGTCCTATGAAGAGAAATTGGGCAAAAGGTGCTGTATTCTCTAGGCGTTTGAAGAATGAGAGTTGGTCTCACTGAAACTTACAAAATACTTAATGTGATGCATGTAAAATGTTTAAAAAAAACTGAAATTGCTGGAAAAGCTCAGCAGGTCTGGCAGCATCTGTGAAGAGAAATCAGAGTTAACATTTCAGGTCTGAGTAAAGGTCACCGGACCTCAAACATTAGCACTGATTTCTCTTCGCACATGCTGCCAGACCTGCTGAACTTTTCCAGCAATTTCAGTTTTTGTTTCTGATTTACAGCATCTGCAGTTCTTTTGGTTTTCATGTAAAATATTTTCTCTAATTGGGAAGTCAACAACCAGGGGCACAGTTTAAAATAAGGGGAATTCTATTTAGGACTGAGATTAAGATTTTTTTTTCAGGGGTGATGAATCTTTGAACTTCTTTAACCCAGAGGGCAGTGGAAGCTCAGTCTTTGAGTATATTTAAAGTTGAGGTTGATAAATTTTTGATTAGCAATGGCACAAAGGACAATGAGAATATTATGAGTAAAATGCATTGAAGTGTTTGATCAGCTAAGTTCATATTAAATGATAAAGCAGGCTCAATGGGCTGAAGGGCCTTCTCCTGTTCTTATGTTCCTGGCAATTATCTCAGCAGTGTTCTCATGAAAGGTCAAAATATTAGGTCTTGAGACATTGATGAGAGAAATACAATTTATTCAACCTAGCCTGTCATCAGTTCTAACAGAAGGCATGGATTATTCCTCCACTGATCTATCCAGACGTTTGTGTCAATATTTGTCAGAAGAAAAGCTTCCTGACACAATTCTAAATTTATGCTTTGTGAGTTTAGATTGTGCCCTTCTGCTGCTGTCATCAGCTAGTTAGAGATATTCTCCTATTTAATGATTTTCCCCAACACTGCATGTGAGGAAACATTTGATTTAATAGTAGTTTCTTCGAGACTAATGACTTGGGTAGTTTGTTGATGTTGTTGACAGCAGCTTATGTTGAAATTTCCTCAAAATCACATTATTACATAAAACAATCAGAAATCAACACAAACAGTCGGGACCTGAAGCAAGTATAGACTGTGTCTATACTTGCCTCCTTAAATTCCTTCATATCTTGTTGATATTATGGTTTTTAAAGAGTGAATTTGCGAAATCATCATTTATGTACAATGTACAGTTTATTGAAGAAAATGCAATTGTAAAAATGTTATTTGAATATACAGATTTGGTTGCTGTAATAAGCACTTAGACAAATAAAGAATACAATGCCCATCTCAGTGAGGAGAAATAAAAAATTGCTTTGAAAACAGCTACAAAACATAAGTAGTAGCTGGGTCTTGCTTCATCTAAATATTTGCAAACCAATTTTTACTTATTTACAACTGAATACTTGGAACAGTGCTCTCTGAACCCACACATGGGGGGAGCAGACATGTCATTCAGCTAAATCTAGGTTTCAGTGGATATAATTTGCTGGCATTACAAATAATTGAGGTATAGCAAAGCTCTGGCATGAAACCAGTACAAACCACCTTTAAGAACATTTCTTTAGTAAAACCTGGTTCAACATAGCTTTTATGCTATTGTTGTAATGGAAATAATGAAGAAATACCAAGCTATTAAATTAAAGAAGAATTAGGCTGCTTCTTCATCTTCACCAATAATCCTAAAATGATCCTTTTTATTGGAGTTATCTCTAGCACCAACAGCAGAAAGGCTCAATATGTTGCAGGTTAATAGCCCCTGTATAGATCACTGAAATTTAGAAGCTATAAGCTAGATTTTCAGATGCAAGATATCAAAGCATTTTTCTTTGGGATTGGCCAAAACCCTTTGATGGACTATATTTTTCAATTATTTTCCCTGCTGAGATTTATTTGCAAACTTAATACACAGGGGTATCTGCAGAATAATCCCAAAAGCAGCAGGCAGTTGGCAGATCTAAGCAGTTATTCACCCAATGATTCAGAACAAAGTTCTGTCAAACTATCACACTGAGTTGTGTTATTAAAGGTCACGGAATAGTTGATAAATTGTCTGAATAGATTGAGTATTGATTGCCAACTAAGGTAGAGGGCAGTGATAAAAGGACAAATTCTACCAGGAAAAAAATAACCAGTGGATTTTTTTCCTGGTAACCAATTGTTTTAAAATTTTTGTGACTGTTGTGGCAAAGGGCACTTGCATTGATGATATCAGAAAGTTTTGTGAGCAAGCAGTGAGTTGATAAAAGATAAATATTGAAAGGGATTTCCCCAAATACGTCAAAGACCTGACTCATTACAGTTGGATTTTAATGTAGATAATGTGGAGTAATCGGCAGTAATAACAGAAAAAAAATTAGCAGGAAGTCAGAATAGAACTGATTGAGAGTATTACTGACCATACTCTGAAACAATTGAAACAGCCTTAGGTATCTACTAAGACAAGTTAGTCACTGGACTGAACTATTCAAAAGTGGTGTACACAGATCAATTTCCACTGTAGAAGTTGCCACTTTGCCACTGAAACCTCCTAAAAGTAATAGATGCAAAGGGTTTTACAGAATAGCTACTAAAGTTATTTCAGACTTTGGGGGATTAGGTTATGAGGAAGAACTGAACAACTAAACACATTTCTGTGAGAGATTCAGTGGCTAAGAGGAGACCTAGCATGCTTCTCCAAAAGAATGAAAGCTACAGATAAGGTGGGAGTATGTAAGCTGGCACAGGGAGCATTTGTCTCGGGGACAAAAAGAAAATCATACGCATTGAACTATGGTAGAAAATACATTTTTCCCATGATAGGATATTGGAAATTTTTTTGGAAACAAACTCCAAGAGAGTGGATCTGATTTGGGGGTCAATTAACATCTGAACTGGATTCCAATTTGTTGAGAAACAGAATTAGGATTTATTTTGTTTATGTATTTACATAAACAACAAAATTTGATTTGTTTCAGTGAAAAGCAATTACTTTTCCCAAAGGTAACAAGTAGTGCAGCAGGAGGGCCAAATTAGAATAATAATATGTCAGCTTCAAGTGGATTGTATTTGATGAGTCCAGGATTTTGTTTCTATTCTTATTTCTGACAACTGTTCTGTTAAATATCAAATTTAAACACCATTTCTGAGCAATTCCCAATGGACGAGAAGCTGTAGCACAAACCTATCTGGAATCAGCCACAATGTGGCAACTTCACTTTGGGAGTTTGTCAACCCCCAGACAGTGAGGGTTTCAAAGTGAAATAATGTTAGATTGACATTCAATGGCAGCTGCAAATGCAGTAACTAATGTAGACACTTCATTTGTTCCTTGTAGATGCGAGACATAATCATTGGAAGTTGGAGAAAATGAACTTTATTGGTTCCCATCACTCTGATCACAAAACTATCTTGATACTTTGGAATAACGGTAAGTATCAATGCCAAATCTGACAGACAGTTGCCTATTTATAAATATACCCCTATTATGAGCTTTGACTTTAATACCATGTGATGCCCTGAAGCCTGTTTTAGTCTTCTGCAAAAGACAATATTGCAGACTGAAGGATGCCTGAAAAGTACAAAATAGTCTTGCCTAGTGATTTCCTTACATTCCCTTAGAGCTGGGCATTTCTTTCTACCATAGCCTATGTTTTTCCTTGTCCTTCACAATTTTCAGACTGCAACTCATCATTCTGACTTCTCAGAGGACTGTGATTTTTTATTTTTTCTGGATGCAAAAGCTTCCCAATGTATTTCTTAAAACATTTTTGGTGCACAGAAAAAATAAATTAAGAAAAAGATTTCATTGCCTTGGCCTATACTACAAAAGGGAGATGTACATATTGATTTCCAATGTTATGGACAAGACCAAACCTCTCAAATATATTAAGAAGGTCGCCTGGACCCTAACATTTTCTTATTTTAAATGCAAGTGCCAGGCCTTGCATTCTGGATGCAATTTGATTGGTCAAACTACCAGTCTTGAAGCAAAATGTACTTTAGTCATACACTATGGTTAGAATACAACAACAGAAAGAAGAAATTGGAATACCTCTCCAACTCTGTTGGAAAACTTAACAGAATAACAGATTATTTAACTACTAAACAGTAACTATTCCAATATAGAAACACGCCATAAACCCACCTTTGGCAAAGGCAAATTCAGTAAAATAGATTGTCTCAAAGTCAATTCTCCAGTCCAGGAGGAAAATACCAAGAGAAAATTCTGAGAGAGGGAGAGAGAGAGTAGCAGGGAGAGATGTACTATAGTTTCCAAACTCAGCTTCAAGACCCCAGCAATTGCTACTGAAAAACTAAAACTAAAAATGCTGGTTCTAGGGTAGCTTGACCCCACCCATTCAGGCTGCTTCTATTGTTCCAATTTTTTTTTAAAAAGAGGCCTCACAAGCTATTTACTTTATTGGATTCAAACAGACAGCTTTTCATCTCTGTCTTAAACCTCGCTTCAAAAAGAAAACCAGGACAAAATACACCTCTTAAAGCCATAGTATTGTCATACCAATGCCCAGGGAAATATGTGAACTGGATACCCAAAAACATATGTTATGGCACTGGTCCCATCTGGGGAGGAAGTTGCCAATCTGAGAACTGCCATTCAATCACTTTGCCAGGGCTAAACTGGCAAACCCAAATGAGAGGCATGGGAAACCTAGTTTACAGGGCAGAGGGAGACATCCAAGGAGAAGCCAACCCAGAAGCTGGTACTCCTACACTTGCCCAGCATCTAGACCTAGAAAGGAAAGCTGTTGGTCTGGGGTAAAATGTTGTGTCCTCCCTTGTGGTAGGTTCAGTGGCAGTGGGCATTTAAATATTAGGAGTATGATGGCTGAAGGTCATCCCACTTTCATGTTTCCGCTCCAACTAATGCCCGTGCATAACTTCTCCACTGATTGAGGCACGTGTGTGGCCTACGAATGCTCACTAAAGGGCCACTCTTCACTCCACTTCAGAATCAGCTCAGCTGCACATAGGGAATACAACAAACTCCTTTGCATGTTTACTCGCAGGAAAGGCATTTAGTGCTTGATCAAACAAGTCAGCATTGAGAAGGTAGGGTACAAAGGGGCCTCTACCCTCTCCCCAACAGCACCTCTCCAGCAGCCCCTGCCTGCCCACTGCTCACCTCTGCCTGGCTCGCTCATTGATCTGAGGCCTAGGCTGATAAGTACAGAGAGTTGCCAGTGTTATATCAGCCAGCAACTCATGTCAGACAGCGCTTCTACCTCCAGGGTTTGTGATTGCATGGAATGACTGCCATTTTCTGTCAAGTGTCTAAGTGCAGCAGGCATTCTTAAAAAGAGGAGTTACATTACTATAGGCAGTTCTTTCAGCTGGAAGCTGAGATCACCATAATATCCACAAGATTCCACCATTGGTGAGGATTTTTCTCACCCTGATTTAAGGAGCAATGTCAGGTGGAAGCCTTTAAGTGGCAATGACTAGCTCACTCAGAGAACCAGATCTTAATGACACAAAAAGGTACAATATAAAATAAAGTTCTACAATTAACTTAAACTCAAATGCCTTCACATCAGCAGTCCCAGAAGGAAAGCATGTTAATGTATAGGCATTTTTTCCACAAACTTCCTTTAAAAGCTGTAGAACTGCGATTGTGCGAACACAGACCTTTTTGGATGGATTCACAGCAGTTAAACAAACAGCAATTAAAGTGACTTCACGCTGAAAATGCTGCATATAAAATGTTGAATTAGTAAAATGTCAATTCAAATCAGTTTAAATAACTCAACTAAATAACTTCGAACACATAGCAGGTGTTAAACATTTCAGAAGACAAAAGTATGAATAGGATGATTGTCCAGAGTTTAAAACCTTCTCCCTTTCAGTAATCTGAAGGAAATTGGCCACTCAGTGATACAGCAACAAGAGGTCATTGTCTGCCTGTGAACATTGTCTTTAAGATTGAATTACCCGGGCAGCTTATGCAACAAAACAAACCACAGAGCCTTTGAAATGTTTTAAATATTCAGAGGTGGTTAAATCCTCTCCACATATGTCTCACAGCAGGTTTTAAAATTATTAACGTAGTTCAACATAAATCTCTTTCATTGTAAGTACACCGAAATCTGCTCCCTACTGGGCAGCATTTCACTGCATCACACATCAATGAACGCCGCAATGCTCTGAGCAGACAAACAACGTCTGCAACATGGTCAGATGTTTCAGAATCAGTGAGTATTCCACAGAACGAAAGGCGAGCAAGATCAATCTATTTTCTTGAAGGAAAGCAGTGACTATAACGGTAATTTATAAATTCGATGGTCTGCACTTGGGACTGAGGGAGCATTTTGGTAGGGGAAGGGAGGATCTAAGTTGAAGGCCAAGCTATCTGCCCACTCTTCCCCACCCCTCCTGCAATTTTACAAGTGGTGGGGAATATTTCTTCCTTGGAGCAATTGAGGCCTTTTAAGTGGCCAATTAATGGTCAATTTAAGGATCTCCTTCCCCACCTGCCTGCATTTAACCCATGGTATGAGAGGCCCACATCAAGTGTGCACCCCAGTAGTACTCACTGCCTGGATTAATGGCCAGCATAGGAGGTTTATCTCCATTATGTACTCTTTTCGACAATTGGAGGCCCCACTGTAGTTTCAACCCACTACCTCCCCCTATATCTTCTCAGAATCCAGCCCATCCCAACCTGCCAACAACCTCACCACTATTCCAGGGCATGGCACCTTGGCCCTGGCAATAATCCCCCACTCATCACTGCATCCAGCTCCAGAGATAATTGCCCTGAGAACTGGATCAAGTACCAGCACTGGCTATTGTTCCTCATGGTGCTATTGGGACCAGAAAACTAGCAGTTATTTGACTGGCCAACAGCTTTTGGGAGCAGAATTTTCCTCCTAAATGAGTGCAGGAGTCATAACCAGTAAATGACTGCGGGGTGAGCTGGCAAAGAATGGGGTGATAGCGTGAAGACTTGAGCTCACCACTGACTTTTGCATTATAGATTGGGAATCCCACGCTCACTGTAAAATCAAGCCATGCTTTTTGAATACACTCACTATGTACATGTTAATATAGTATAAGTGCAGTGAGATTTCAGTTTTATGATGAATTGTTTGCTTTATGTTGCTAACTTGCTTTAAAAGTAGATTTCTATTTCTTTTCTATCTTAAGTTGTTGCTTTTTGATTGTCTGTTTCAACCTAGTGTCACTTCTTTTTACGAAATGTCCATCTAGAAACATCATCATTAATCAGCGGTCATAGTACTAGTCAATTTAATGAATGGGGTCAATGAGAGCTACCAGTAACTGAAATTTATAAATTCTATGGCATGGATTTTATGGCAATCAAGTTGCTGACAAAAGTGCACAAGCAATGGCATTGCAAGCAGTGTCTGATCTAAAGTAATTTGATTATAATTGTTTTTGTCACTTTGTGGGCTACCAAACATGCCCTGATTGCAATGCAACAAAGAATCCAAGGCTGCTTGTTCCATCATTTGATCATTTGGACCATTTTAATTTTCTTTACTTATTTCAAATGAGAAATAATTTTCTCTCTTGGCTCTTAACAGTTTCTTAAATAGCAAAAAAGGGTGAGAAAGATTAGGAAAATGAATAAATTAATTCATAAGAGTTCGTTACAGAATGAAGCCTGAACTCAGAAAATGAAACAATCTAAACCAGAGGTTTACAAAATTCAGTCATTTAGGTTTTGATACAACTACTTGGTAAGAAAGTGATTGTTCACAGAGGATATGCAGGAAGCTATCGTACAAGAATAGGTTCGCAATAGAGATGGTTTTGTTAATTTTATCTTAAAACATAGAGGTTCACTAAAAACACAAGGTTGAATTTGATGGCATAATACTCAAGCTGGAAAGGTAGTTTAGCCAGATCCTAAAGTGGTTACAATGTTTGTGGGACATCACTTCATATCAAGCTTGGGTAAATCAGCTATCACAGGAATTAAACCTAAAATATGGCTGTCATTCACCACCGTTCACAAAACTATATATCTAACTGAGCTAACCGATTTAAGAAACTTGGTACTTCTAGAGTAGTACTTCCAAGAGTACTTAAAACATTGGCCCTAGAAATTTTGGATACATTGGTGGTCATCCTTCAAGACTCTTTAGACTCCAGAACGCTTCATACAGATTGGAAGATAGCTAATGTAACGCCACTATTTAAAAAAAAGAGGTAATGAGAAAATAAAGAATTATAGACTGGTTAGCCTGACATCAGTAGTGGGGAAAGTGCTAGAGTCCATTATAAAAGATTTAATAGTAGAGACCTTGTCTTGGGATGAAAACTGGCAAGTAACATTTGGACCACAGAAATGCCAGGCAATGACTATCACCCCTTGATATTCAATGACATTACTATCACTGAATTCCATACTAAAAAATTCTGGGACATTTAGAATTGGCCAGAAACTAAACTGGTCTAGCAATGTAAATACTGTGCCTACAAGAGGAGGACAGAGACTAGGAATCCTACAGTGATTAGCTCACCAAAATAAGTATCAGATGATGACTATTTCCAACAAGAAAGAATCTATCATCTCCCCTTGTCATTCATTGGTAGTTTCATTGCTGAATTCTCAACTATCAACTTCCTGGGTATTATTGTAAATGAGCCATATAAATATTCTGACTACACCTGCAAGTCAGAGGCTGGGAATTCTGAAGCAAGTAATCTATGATTTCTGTCCATCATTTTCAAGGCATTATTAAATCAAGAGTGTGATGGAATATTCACCAATTACCTGGATAAGCACAGCGCCAGCATTGCTCAAGAAGGTCACACCTTTCAGGAAAAGGGATCTACTCGATGGGCATCTCTTCAAATAAACATTCACTGACTCCACCACTGATGCACATTGACAGCAGTAAATAACATCTACAAGATGCACTGTAGAACCTCTTCAAGACTCTTTCAACAGCACTTTCCAAACCTGTGACCTCTATTATGTGGTAGGGCAAGGGTAGCAGATGCTTAGAAATGTCACCATTAGCAGTTCCCCTCTGTTACATTCACCAGTTTGACTTGGAACTATATCACTGTTCCTGCTCCATTATGAGGATAAGGTTGTCAAACTCCCTTCCTAACAGCACAATGGGTTTACCAACACCAAAGGGGCTGTACTGGCTCAAGAAGGCAGCTCCCCATTACTTTTGAAGCAACAATTAGAGATGGTCTAGCTCACAATGTTAATAATAAATAAATTGATTAATTAAAATGGAAGATTAACTGATGTATTGTGAAGGTACAGTGAGCATTAGGGAGGCAAAATGCATTTGGCCTTTACTGCAAAGGGACTGGAGTGCTGAAATTTTTCTATTATTACAATAGAGTTTGATGAAATCACACTCAGAATAATGTGTGCAGTTTTGGTCTTCATACTTGAGAAAGGAAATACTTGAAGTGGAGGTAGTATTAACAAAGTTTTAATGGATTTGTCTCTTGGATGAGAAGGTTTCATGCTCAGTAATTTTTATTTTATATTCTCTGGAGTTTAAAAGATAATACCATTGAAACATCCAAGATTCTTAAGGTGCTTGACAAAGTCGACACTGAGAAATTGCTTCCCCTAGCTGGGGAATCTAGAACATGGGGCACTGTCTCAGGATAAGGACTAACCATTTAGGACTGAGATGAGAGGAAATTCATTCACTCCAAGGGTTGTGAATCTTTGGCATTTTCTACCCAGAGGGTGTGTATGCTGCATCATTCAATATATTAATAGCTGAGATAGACAGATTTTTGATCGCTTGGGAAGTCAGGTGATATGGGGAGTGGGAGAGTGGAATTGAAGCCAAGTATCAGTCATGATTAATTTGTATAGAAGAGCCCGTTTGATAGACTGGATGGTTTACTCCCATTGATATTTCTTATGTTCTGAAAGCTGAAAATATTTACAGCCATTCCCACATGCTGAAATGCACATGCATACAAATTTTTATTTTAGCTGAGGAAGAAACAAAGAAGAAATAATAGACCATTAAGTGTGAAGCAAATTTCTACCAGGTCATCCTATTTATAATAATAGCATCATGAAATTTACTCTTACCACAACATGAACGAATTTACAAAGAAAGAGAATTGTTTCATAGCGTGAAATATTTGTATTGTGCTTTCAAATTTTGAGGCTTTAGAATACTGCAGACTCCCATGTTATCACTGAACTGGAAAACTAAAGAAATATTAACTTTTTGTAGGGCCATGTGCTGTTTTATGTACATTATGCATTGTACAAGTTGACTTTATCACCTTTAGACAGATGTTACATCCCTATGGGCTTGGCAGAATTCATACTTACAGCCTCAGAGATAAAATGTAACAGATAAACCCTGTGGGCCTAATGTAATCTAAAAGACAATTCTTTTAAAAAGGACATCTTACCTTATATATATGAAACTCCAAGAACCTCCACAATGTTTTTATCCTGCTCAATAAAAAGAGAAAACCTTTTTTTGTACACCATCCTGTGTAGTGATTTTTCATCAAAATGGATGTTCATTCAGCCACTGTGCAGTAAACATGTTCTTCAGAAAATGTAATCAATTTCCATTCTCAACCAGGGGCTTTTTCAGGTTTTATAGTGAAAATGACTTTAACATTCTTAGCAGATAAAATCAGTAACTGAACAACATTTTAGCACCTTAATAAATCAACTATCTCTGACAACTGTTTTTTCTTTCTTTTCCAATGTTCTATCAGAGGGCATCTCTGAATTAAAGAACTGCATGCAAACATTTTAGCTTGCTTCTAAACATTCAGTGTCTACGTGACATGAGTGCTCTTACCTAGCAAAGACGTCTTATAAACCAATTTCTTCCAGCCAAGTTCCCGTTATTTTATTTAAATAAAATCCAACAAAAAGTCCATTATCTCTCTCTTTGAATTTAAGACTCATGTAAAATTCGCTGCCTGTTTTAGTAACAATAAAAAGTAGTGATGATTAAGAGTAATTAAACAAGGATTATAGGAATATAAACTTTGAGGTCAAACTAACTAAAAAAAATGTGTAAGGAGACTTCAATATTAATGAATGAATGAATGATTTTATTGTCACATATCTGGGAAGATAGAGTGAAAAGTGATTTGTCGCCACAATCCGGTGCCATTTTGATTTCAAAAAGCATAAAAAGAAATTAATTAAATAGAGTTCATCTTCTGGTCAAATTGGGTCTCAAGCACAGTGTCCAGGGCTTTAGCAAGGTCTCTGTAAGATGTTCTGGCCCTCAAAGAGTCCCCGCTCCAGGTACATCAACGAACATGCTGATGCCCCAGGTGACCTCTGCTCCACAGCTGCCGCTGCCACCTCGCCGACATTGCCAAGAGTCCCTACTCCAGGCCTACCACAGCCAGGAATTCTTTCTTTGGGCACTGCCTTGGTCAAGAATCCAGGCTCTGGGGCCTACTGTAGCCAGGAGTCCCCACGTGGTGCACTACTACTAGTGTAGGATCTGGGCCTACTGCCACCAGGAGGCCCCACTATGGGCACTACCATTCCCTAGAGTCCAGATTTGGGGCCTACCGCAGCCAGGAGTCCCTACTCCAGACATCGCTATCACTCAGAGCCCAGGCTCCAGGCCTACCGCAGCCAGTAGTCCCCACTCCAGGCACTGACACCGCCAACAGCCCGGCTCCAGGCCGACCACAGCCAGGAATCCCCAGTATGGGCCCCACCACCACCAAAAGTCCAGGTTCCAGGTCTATCCCATTTGCTGGCCCGCCAACATTGTTCCGGCATTGAAGATGAAGAAAGAAAAGAAAAAGAAAAGAAGGTGAAAAGGAGAGAGAGAAATGGATGCTGCCAGCCTGGAGTGGACAGGGTCAGGAGCCTGAACACCACCTGCTATGCTGGCACTGCCATCTTGAAAAGTATTACCCAAGTATTATATTATGTCTCACCTTTAGCACACAGTATATCTTAAAGGAGTGTGTTTGTGGTCTGATCACTGTGTCACAGCATGTAGCCTGAGGGTATAAAGTTCTCAGACTCCACCTTAACTGTAGTCCCTTGAAACATTGCACCCTGATGGAAACATGCAACCTTTTGTCACCAGATAGCTAAACATTAGTCCAGACAGTGAGTGCCTATGACTGTAATATATGCATATAATAAGAGCAGTAATAAAAGTCTGATGAATCTTTTAATATCATGTTACCATGTTTAGTTCTGCTGGTACAAGGGCTAATAAAGCATTGGCACTTCAGGTAGGAATACCAGCTGGAGGCAAAGTCTACATCATGGTGGCAGCACATGATATACAGTGGTGGCAGTTATAAAAGAGTCCGCGTTTTCAGTTGTAGACACTTGGAAATCTCAGTGAACATCAGTTAGATGACAGACTTGGACTTCAAAGTATTAGGGAAGCTAATAACAACAATTTCTGTGAGTTGGCATCTGTAAATTAAACAGCCAGAAAACAAAGCTAATTTTTTCCTGACTGAAGGATAAGACTGTTAACCTAAAAGCCATGTCATTATTTTTTGAACAATGTGAACCATGAGCTTACATTGCAGTTTAAAAGTTTTAAAACACAGTATAAGTCTTCTTTCAGCAATTATAGAGAGTTGTCCTGAATGAAATATAGCTTTTAAACCTCTAAAGAGTAGATTTCAGAGCTAACCAGTCTTATAGTATGTCAAAGTCAATTGGTTCAACCCTTTTGTCTCTCCAAATCTGTGCCAATGCAAAGGGAACCTGCTTGATAACATCATTTCTTATTTAGCACAAACACCAACAACTGGTGGAAAGCTGCTACTAAGGGCCAGAATTTCTTAAAGGAATGGTTTTAAAGTGATTAATGTCCAGTAAAGGAGCAGGAACAAAAAAAAATAGTTAAATAGAAGCAGAGAAGGAAATATAGAAAGTGCAATAAGCAAATCATTAAAATAAGCAAACAAGCACTGAAGTCTACTTCATAAAAAGATATTCAATGAGAAATGGAAGGCAAGCAATGATTTATGGACTGGGAAGCAAATGGCACATTTACTGAATTACAGCTTTTCAAGTTACAAGTATTAAGTGACCCCTAGAAGAGGTCTATGAAAATATTGCTCGCCATTAACAAGGAGGTTCTTCGCAGAATGAATATATCTAGTCCTTCCATGGAAGATCAGAAAGATACAGAAAAGATCTGGAGGGAACTCAAAGTGAGCTCACAGTAAGAATTAATTACAACTCATGTTATGCAGACATAAACCTCAACAGTTCATTGATAAGTTTACTATAAGATACTGTAGTAAAGGGCATAAGTGTGATTTCTCTGAAGAAGAACTCTCACCAATCTCCAGGCTGCTGCATTATCCTAGTCAGCGATCTTAAAGGTGATGGATCACAATTTTCAAACCTCAAAGGAAATGTAATGTGCACATTCAGGGGAAGCTTCACGCAGAACCCATTATTGGGGATTGGGGTGGCAACCTGGAGGGACTGGGGATGAAGATTGTGAAGGAGGCGACTGCATTTGTAAGGGGGAAGTACAATAAAGCATTGGTGAGAACACAATCGTTTTGGAAAGGGAAGGGGGATTTGTCTACAACGAGGAATATCTTGACATCAAGATTGGTTGGGGGTTGGTGGCGGTGGATGGCAACATCTGGCATGGTCACCTCATATGCCAGGGGCATAAGATATATATAGACGGGTTCGGTAGGGACCTGAGAAGTGCGAAGCCCAGAGGTTCACAGAAGGCTATCAGGAAGGTTATCTGGATGTCTGGGGACTCACCAACCTATAGAGGTAGAGGTTGCAAACCATTAACCAAAGGGCACATGCTGTCGCATCCCATCAAGCTAGAAATCAAAGCTTCGCGATGGGAAAGAAAATGGCCATGTGGATGTGGTAAATGTCTCAACTTATCAGATAAACTGCTGCATGAGACACCAATGTAAGATCCTTTAGAGGGCAAGAATATCAACCGTAGAGCAATGTACCATACAGGATACAGACCTACAGATCCCTAATCTCTCACGACACAGGGCAAGTCTCTGACAAAGGTCTATAGTTCACTGGCAAAATATTTCAAGACATGTGTAAGGAGTTAAACGTATCCTTGCCCAAACAGTCCAGCAAAATGTATAGAACACATTATCAAATCAATATTATCTAGTGTTAACTAACATGATAAGATTTTCACATTACTTTGCTGCATTTTCATGCAACTCCAATGGAGAAGGGTTTATCATCCCTCCGAAAGGTATGTACATGACTTGCCCAGCAGCTCATTGTCTCACCATTCTGAGACACAGGACATTCTTTTTCAAAGACAGTGGAGAATGAAACAGACACATGACCAGCCCAATTGTGTGTAAGTCTGTGATATCAATGGTATTGTTATTAAACTTCAAGACATCTGTCTCAACAAGAACCTAAGTCCTCATGGTACAGGCTAACACATTGAAAACTACAAAATTCATTACTCAAGGCTAATTTTATTACTTATTTCCCCTTACAAAGCAATCTCTTTGTGTTCCCTTAGCACTCCTCAGGTATGGGCATAATCTTGCCAATTCCTACTATAAATGATCCAGCTCAGTTTAATAATATTTTCTTCAGCTAACTTCTTCTCATTAGGGAGACTTTCTTCCCTCCTGTTACTACCAACAGCCACCATTAAGATATATTATCAAGTTGCAATCTAACACGAACTTGATTTAAAAATGGAACAGTGATTGGAATAACTAGTGAGCTTCAGACCAATTATGTGTCAGAGAGGGATTTCTTGACTTGCCTCCTGCCCTTCTAGATGACAGACACTGCAGCAGCTTTATCGATGATGAAAGCAAGTTATGAATCTGTGACTTCCAATTTGACTGTAGCTATTGGAGTTCTGTCTTCAGCCCTGTCAGTTTCACCTTCTATGTAATGATTGTCCTGCTGTCTAACTAATACTTTTGATCTTCCTGTTGAACTGTATCAACTTTTGTTTCCTATCCTACATGCATTTGAGGATTTCTAGATACTTGAACAAGGTTTACATCTACTACGACCTTAAGCTGCTGCATGGCTTGGTGCTTTAAGCTAACCTGAAGCATTACTGCTCCGATTACTCCTGTATACGATCCGAACATGACTGAGTTTCCCAGAGTCACAGCATGCTGACTGGAAATGGGACCATTTCAATGGATGGTGATTACAGTGGCAATGGTAACTTTCTTTCCAACTCAAACTATGAACTTGGCTGCTGTGACTTGAATTTTGTTGCTCCTGGTTGTTGTTCCAATGACAGCTGCCGACTTTGGTTTTCATATTTCAGCTTTTGACTGATTGTTTGTGTATTCATAGAGCAGTAATTCTCTTAAAATGGTGAATTCATTTTCGTTCAAAAGTTTCTTCTTCTTCTGGCTCAAATGGATTCTGTTTGATCACTACTGTTGAAATTACCATGTTACATTTTCTGATACCACGACCGTCAGCACGTTGTGTTCTTGTTTGGGTAGTTCACTGTCACCAATCCTCCTTTCTTGATGCTAAGTTTAGGACCTGTCCAATCATCAGTTGTAAAGGACAGACCACTGGTGTTTTAAACAGAAGAGTCAAATTATATTATATAATGAGGTGGTTTATTGCATGGTAGCAATCCATACAGTCAACATGATTAGTATGCAAGAATCATTCACTATACTCAGTATATGCTTGCTCCCCTTCCAATGTTTGTACAGAACTCAAATACCTCCGTTGAAAGATATGATATCATCAGATTTGGTGAATCTTAATACAACATTAACTGCTTCAGAATCACAATCTTGCACAACAGATACAACACTCCAGCTGAGGCCAAACTAGTGTCTTACATAAATTCAACATGACATCCTTGATCTCATATTCTATGCCCTACTATTCAAACTGAGGATATTATATACTTTATTAACCACTGTAGTAATGTGTCTTGCCACCTTCAATGACATATGCACGTACATGCCCAGGTCCCTCTGCTCCTGCAACTCGTTAAGAGTTGTACCCCTTTGTTATATTAACATTTTATTTTGTTCCTACCAAAAAGTGAGTCACACTGCTAACAAACAAAAACAGAAATAGCTGGAGGAACTCAGCAAGTCTGGCAACATCTGTTGGGAGAAGACAGAGTTAACATTTTGAGTCTAGTGGCCCTCCTTCAGCACATAGTCCCCCAACTCCATACAGCCCACTTTCACCTTCTTCCCAAAATCCACAAACAGGACTTCTTAGGCAGAGCCATTGTTTTACTCTGTTCTGCCCTGTGGAACATATTTCTTCAAACCTTGACTTGATGTTTTTCTCCCTTTGTTCAATCCACACATATCCGTAATTCTTCTGACGTCTGTTTCAGAATTTCCAGTTTGCAGGCTCCAGCCACCTCCTCTTATTTTCACGCGTACTCCATTGTAGGAGTACAGTGAAAAGCTTTTACAATGTCTCCATTCTTATGGTGATATCTTAGGTACAAGCACAATTCTTGGATACAGCAGAGGAGTAAAAGCAATTGCATTATTTACAGAGTTGAAAAATAAGTTAAAAGTAGGACATCATTAAAGGGTTGACTTTACAGTAAGGTAGGAAATTTCAAATAGGCTTTACAGTGCAGCTGCTCAGCACAGGGCCTCTGCATGTGGTCTGATTGCCCGCACCAGACCCCAATCCAACAGCCAACCCCGCTCTGCACCAAGCCCCAGACCGCTCCATTCCAGCACTCAGCTGCTCCAAGGTAAGTGCCAGAACTGTCTCCCCTGTGCCAGTCTCTGGTTGAACACATTCTCGCTTTGACTCCTCTCACTTTGGTCAGGTCAGAGGGCTGGCTATGGGTACCCACTTGGGTCCCAGTTATACTTGTCTCTTGGGGGGGTATGTGGAATATTCTTTGTTTCAATGCTACTCTGGCCCCTCACCCACAATATCAATGACATCATTGGTGCTGCTTCCCTCTCTTGTCCAGAATTGGAAAAATTTATCAGTTGCGCTTCCAACTTCCACCATGCTCTCACCATTACTTGGTCTATGTCTGACTCATCCCTTCCCTTCCTTGACATCTCTGTTTCCATTTCTGGGGATAGGCTGGCCACCAATATCCACTACAAACCCACGACTCTCATAATTACCGAGACGATAAATCCTCATACCCTGCTTCCTGTAGGGCCTCCATTGCATTCCCTCAGTTTCTCCAATTCCATCACATCTGTTCTGATGATGCCACCTTTCACAGGGGGGCATCAGAAATGTCCATCTTATTTCTCAACTGAGGTCCCTTGCCACCGTGGTTGACAGGGCCCTCAGTCATTTCCGACCCATGTCCAGCAAGTCTGCTCTCATTCCGTCCCTTCTTTCGCACAACAATGATAGGGTTACCCTTGTCGTCCTTTTCCATCCCACTGGCCTCTGCATCCAAAAGATCGTAAGTCATCATTGCCGGCAGCTCCAGTGGGATGCTACCACTAGAAACATATTCCCCTCCTTTCCTTTGTCAGCTTTCCAAAGGGCCTGTTCCCTATGGGACAGCTTGGTTCACTCCTCCTCCACTCCCAACAGCTCCCCACACCCCCATAGCAGCTTCAAATGCAATGGCAGAAGGTGCAACACTTGTCTATTAGCTCTCTCTCTTTTCAATATCCAAGGCCCCAGACACACCTTCCAGGTGAAGCAATGATTTACCTGCACATCACTCAATCTAGTCTACTGTGTTTGTTGCTCATAATGTGGTCTCTGCTACACTGGAAAAAGAAACACAGACTAGCTGACCACTTGCCAAACACCTATATTCCAAAAGTGACAGAGGATTAGCTGCTCAGGGACCAAGTCTAGAGACTGAGTGAGTAATGTCTGGAGGGAAATAGAATGTAAAATCGTTATTTTGTGGTTTGTACTTTGTGAGGAATAGACAGCAAGAGCGAGAAATCTAATTTTGGTGAGTAGTAAGTAAGGTTGAATAATTGGTTCCTAGTTGATAAGGTTCACAATGGCAGGAGAACACAGGCCAGAGGAATGCTCCTCCTGGTATAGATGGGAAATCAGGAACACTCCCTGTTGCCACGGTGACCATATATGCAGGCAGCATATTCAATTGCAGCCCCTGATTTTCTGCATGGAGTGGCTGGAACTGCGGATGGACTCAATATGGAGCATCCATAAAGCTGAGAATGTCATGGACAGTATGTTTAGTGAGCTGGTCGCACCACCAGTAAGGGCTACACAGACAGAACAGCAAAATGAAAAAAATGTGGATGCTGGACATCAGAAACAAAAACAGAAATGCTTGAAGTACTGAACAGGTCTGGCAAGATCTGTGGAGAGAAAACCTTAGAGTCTGATGGGATCTATCCCAGGCTACTGAAGGAGATAAGGCAGGAGATTGCTGGGACCTTAACAGAGATCTTTGTATCTCCTTTAGCCACAGGTGAGGGCCTAGAGGACTGGAGAATAGCCAATGTTGTTCCTTTGTTTAAGGCAACGGGGATAATCCAGGAAATTATAGGCTGATGGGCCTTATGTTAATGGTAGGGGAATTACTGGAAAGATTTTTAGGGACAGGATTTACCGCATTTGGAGAAGCATGAACTTAATAGAAATAGTTAACATGGCTTTGTCTGAGGTGATCTTGAGTTTTGAGGAAGTGGCAAAGATGATGAATGAGGTTAGGACAGTGGATGTTGTCTACATGGACTTTACTAAAGCATTTGATAAGGTCCCTCATGACAGGCTGGTCCAGAAGATTAAGTCACATGGAATCCATGGTAAATTGGATACAAAATTGGCTTGGTCATAGTGGACAGGGGTAGTTGTGGAAGGTGTTTTACTGATGGAGCTCTGTGACTGGTGGTGTGCTACAAGGATCAGTGCTGGGACCTCTGCTGTTTGTAATCTATATAAATGATTTGGATGAAAATGTATATGATCTGATTAGGAGGTTCACTGATGACACGGAAGTGGTGGAGTTGCAGATAGTGAGGAAGATCATCAAAGGATACAGCAGGATATAAATCAGTTGTAAGCTGGGCAGAGAAATGGCAAATGGAGTTTAATCCAGACATGTTTGACGTGATGCATTTTGGCAAGTCAAATGCAAGAGGAAAGTAAACAATAAGTGGCAGGATCCTTAACAGCATTGATATACAGAGGGATCTTTGGGTACAAGTCCACAGCTCCCTGAAAGTTATAACACAATTAGAAAAGATGGTAAAGAAGAAAACTTGTTTGTCTTCATTTGTCGGGGCATTGAGTATAAAAGTTGACAAGTCATGATGCAGCTGTTCAAAATTTTAGTCAGGCCACATTTGGCGTGTTGTGATCATTTCTGACCACCACACTACAGCAATGATGCGGAGGCTTTGGAGAGGGTGCAAAAGAAGTTTACCATGATGTTGTCTGCATTGGAGTGTATTACCTACGAGAGGCAGTTCTCCAGCAAGGTTTAATGCAAACTAGAAGAACAACACCTCATCTTACACTTGGGGACATTACAACCTTCAGGACTCGACATTGAGTTTAACAATTTTAAAGCATGACCACTTCCTTTCATACCCACCCCAACAGCCCAGGTCCTGTCAACACATTGTGCTGAAAGCAAACAGTCAACTCATTTTCAACTACCCATAGTTCCCATTATGACTATTTCGCTTCTTTTCTTTCCTGGCTTACTATCAACAACTCCTTTGTGTGCCTATCTTTTCTTCTCTCTCTCTCTTTCCCTCTCTCTCACTCACTGGGTTCTGTCTCCACCTATCTGCACACTCTTTTAACACACCCCCCACCCCCTTAATCAGCATAAATACCAGCTGCTTTCAGTTCTGAAGAAGTGTCATTGGACTTGAAATGTTTTTCTATTTTCTCTCCATGGATGCTGCCAGACCTGTTGAGTTTTTTTTTTGTTTTAGATCTGTCATTGTTTGGTTTGTATAGTTGTATCACTATTCTCTGCATTGAACTTCACCTAACACTTATCCGCTACTCCACCAACTTGCCTAATGTCTTACAAAGTCTACAGTGTTCTTGTCATTGGTTGCAATGCCTTCAAGTTTCATTTCAACAGTAAATTTTGCCTGCAGATCAAGATTATTAATTATTCTGGACTACATTATTCTGGATATATTGGATTATTCTGGACTATACATCCTCACATCCTGTAAAGACTCCATCCCATTCTCTCAGTTCCTCCGTCTCTGTCGCATATGTTCAGATGAGGCCAACTTCGACAAGGGAGCCTCCGAAATGTCCACCTTCTTCCTCAACCGAGGATTCCCCAGCTCTGTTGTCGACAGGGCCCTCAACCAGGTCTGACCCATCTCCCGCGCTTCCGCCCTCACCCCTTCTCTTCCCTCCCGCAACAGCAATAGGCTTCCCCTTATCCTCACCTGCCATCCCACCAGCATCCACATCCAGAAGATCATCAGATACCATTTCTGCCACCTCCAGCAAGATGCCACCACCAGACACATATTCTGTTCCCTCCCTTGTCCGCCTTCCGCAGAGACCATTCCCTCCGGGACACCCTGGTCTACACTTCCTTCACCCCCAACACCTCCCCACAGCCCTACGGCACCTTCCCCTGTAACTGGCAAAGGTGCAACACCTGCCCATTTAACCCCTCTATCCCCAGTATCCAAGGGCCCAAACATACTTTCCAGGTGAAGCAACACTTCACCTGCATTTCCCAGAATCCAGTCTACTGTGTTCGCTGCTCACAATGCGGTGTCCTCTACATTGGGGAAACAAAGCATAGAATTGGCAACCGCTTCGCAGAATATCTATGTTCTGCTCGCAAAAAAAACCCTGAACTACCTGTTGCCTGCCACTTCAATGCACCACCCTGCAAAATCTCTGTGTCTGGCTTGCTGCAGTGTTCCAGTGAAGCCCAACACAAGCTGGAGGAACAACACCTCATTTTCCACTTGGGGACCCCACAGCCCTCCGGACTCAATATTGAGTTCAATAAGTTTAGGGCCTAAAGTCTTCCATGTCCCAGCCCCCCACCCCACACACCAGGCCTTGTTACCACATAGCCTGCCACTACACACCCCCTGTTGTTAGTCACGAACAGTCCCCATTAACAACTACCACCCTCCCAGCCTGATCGTTAGCAACTCCTTTGTCTGTCCAACTACCTTTCTCTATCTTTGGGCTCTATCCTATCGTTTACTCCCTACCGCACCCACCTCCCTATTTTCTGCATATAAAGTGACGTTTTCCCAGCCACCAGTTCTGAGGAAGGGTCTCCGGACCCGAAACGTTAACTGTTTTCTCCTTCACAGATGCTGCCAGACCTGCTGAGCTTTTCTAGCAACTTTGTTTTTGTTCAAGATTATTAATACACATCAGAACAAGAAATTCCTAAGTCTGATCCTTGAGGAATCCAAAAAATGTATCACACTATTTATCAATCTTTAAATTCTCAAATGAAATGTACGAAAGAATCCCATCATATCTTATTTTTACCTTTGTAGTTTGTATGGCACCGAATAGGACTAAGACATCCTCATGGCCGGCAGCCATTGTCAAACAACTTTATTTGTAACTCTATACAGAGAGTGCATCAGAAAGGATAAGCAAACTAAATGCATGGCTATGCAGTTTTTTTTATTTTAAATTCAAAAGTTTGAGAAGGAAGACCTCCTTTTTTGCATAACTTGGCATTAAGTTAACCTAACATTACCACTAATTACTAGGGATCAAGACGGAGCATCCTCTTTATATCAAATTCTGGTAATAAAGTGAATTAAAATTGATTCTGTTTTCTGGCAATATAATAAGGGCCTTCAACATGATAAGGATCAACTGGATGAACTAGTGGAAGTACTCTCCTTCGCACTTAGCTGTCTCGTGGGTTATTTTGTTGATTTTCTGCCACCGTGTGTCGGCTTTGCCTCCAGCTGTATATTTGTACTTGATGTAAGAATGCTTGTGTTAGTTCCCATAACATAAAAACTAAACTCGGTTAATAATAGATGTTTATTACAGCTCCTAATACATGCATATGTTACAGTCACAGCCCACGCAGTCAGTGTCTGAGCTAATAATAATGTAATCCAGTGTCCCAATCAGTAAGAGCAATGCCCAGTCAATGTTCATACCAGGCAAGTCAAATCTCCAACAGGAACCTGCCTGGAATTATCATAATTTAAAAAAATATATACTTTTGTTATCAAAGTGACCTTTTACTCAAATATAAGTGTGCAATGTTATTGTCTTTGTTTTAACAATAAAACAAAAGTTTATTAACAGTCAAAATTAAGGTAAACAAAGAAAACAACAAAATTGCCTTATAAAAAAGACTTTTAAACATGCGGTAGAAATAAGCCAAGTACTTTTCATACGTTTAACAAAGACAACAGCTTTGCATCAGTACACCTTGTTAGAGTTTACATGCATTGTTGCAACTGTAAGAACATCATTGTAAGCACTTCTAGCAAGACCTGGCCCAGCTCATTTCCAAAAGAGAAAGACACTATTTTTAATACTTTGAGGAACTTGGAGTAATGAAAATTTCAAATCATTCACTGGAACTGAAGATAACTCTTCCCTAATTATTATTATTACTATTACGCTCCTCATTTAACTTCCTTCAAATGCTGTACTATACCTGACACAGCTTCACTTGCAAGGAGATAGCAAGAACTGCAGATGCTGGAGTCAGAGACAATACAGTGTGGAGCTGGAAGAACACAATTGTCTGGCCTGCTGAGTTCCTCCAGCTTCAATTGTTTCTTTTCCATTTTTTTCTAAATCCTGCTCTAGGATTAATAATAATTTCTTATTCTAAAATGCTTGCATTATTTTAAACTCCTTTTCTTAGAAATGCTGCTAAGTACATTTTACTCTATCGAAAGACTTCTCAGCACACACTTCTCTACAAAACGACTTCCCAGCACAGACCAAAAACAGAAGTCAGATAATGGAGAGTTCTCTGCAAAGCCCCTCCAGGTAGTTCCCAGGGAAAACTGGGTAATTTCTGTTCATTTGGAGTCATGGATATTGTAGTTTTTAAAAGCAAACGCCATCTTCAAAACATAGAATTTGAAGAACCCAAACTTTCAGTAAATACTATTTAAATACTATATTTAAATCTCGCAGTTCCATCATGATACTAAGTAGTTCATTTACAAATAGTGGTATGCCTCCTTCAGTACTTTATACTCTGGCCCCAATAAAGATGGAGTCTGAGACCTTTCTACCATCAAGTCATTTTCCATGACACAGTGACAATACCATGATCATATTTCTTAAAGTACACGACATGCTAACTGTGAATCATAACACAATGTCCTATTTACCCCAAGATGAAAAAATCATCTTAAACAGATATACATGGTTGTACATATGAACATTTTGTCAATTCAATAATTATACACAGTTAAAATTGTTTAACAGATTGACATTCAACGTAAAATTTGGGAGGTTTGACAACTTGGCATTGTCTGGTTATTGTATGTCCATCTGGAGAGGAATGTGTTGTTTTCATTTATACTCGATTGTCAACATCGCCACAAAATCATCAGCATCAGAGGATTTTTGCTCACTCTATTTGCGCATGCTTGGTGTGCTGTACATTGGTTTGAGCTTTTTTTTTGTTCCTTCATAGTGTAGAACCATGATTAGCATTGTCTTTGTATGATCTGGGCTGGCTACATAGTCTAGAAACCTTTGCTGCTATCTAAGAATTTGTATTTGTACTTCTAATTCATGCACCAATCTCATGTTGTTTCTCTTTACCTATGCACCCTTTATGTATATGGTCTAGCATGTCTTGACATGGAACTTGAGGAATTATGAATTTTTTGCCTTTGAATATTCCATCATTGAAGAGGCTAAGATCCCCTCTAAATGAGAACAATATATACAGCTCAGGGACCTGTGGATCATGTTCAGGCAACCTGCTGATGTTGATCCTCTTGTGAAATTGCAGCTCGTCACCATCTGATGTATTTTCCTGAATCTGCTCTACTTGACTCTGAATTAAATCTATGAGATCAATATCATGGTATGGAATCTTTGGTATTGCAAGAGATGAATTTGTTACCTCATGAACCATAAGAAGATAATAATGATAGTGGTCCATTTGTTCCAACAGTGTAAAACATTTTAGGTGTCCATCCCAAAGATCAGTCTTGGTATTTAAGATGGATAATCCTAATACATGGAATGGCGGACACGCTGTAAGTGGTTAGATTATATTGTATGGACTGCACCTAGTTTTGCCAGTTTTCTAAGTAAATCTCATTTAACATACATAAGGCAATGATATTTGCACTGGCACCAGCATCTTTTCTTTGGCATATAATGCACATTATCTTTAATGCAATTTAGTGCAATGTTAGCCTTTATTATAAGAGGAACTAAACATAAAAGTGAGTATGTTGTGCTTCAGTTATACGGGGCATAGAGGGAGGATGTAAATGTGTGTTTGGTGGAGGTTTACCAAATTGACACCTGGAATAATTGAATGTCTTATGAGGAAAGATTGGGCAGTGTGGCCTTCTTTTTATTGGAGTTCAAAATAATGTGGGGTGATTTCAATTAAATTTGTAAGTTTCTGATTGGTTTTGACAAGATGCACATGGAAAAGAATATTTCCTCTTGCTGGAAAGCCCAGAATTAAAATTGGTTCCACCGTTTTAGGACAGAGATGAGGGATTTTTTTTCTCTCTCAGATGGTTGTGCAACTCTGGAATTCTGCCTCAGAACGCAGTGGAAATGAATCATTGAATATTTCTCAGGTGGAGCTCGGTAAATTCTTGTTAGACAAGGCAATCAAAGATTTTCGGGAATAAAGGGAGAGTGGAATTTGGAGCACAAATAGATCTGCAATGAATTTATTGAATGGCAGAGCAGGCATGAAGGACAAAGAGCTCATTTCTGCCTCTAATTTATATGTTTGTATACTGACCATTCCTTTTGGTCTATGTGATTTGAATGGAGGTAAAAGCATCAGCTTTTCTGCTGGCATCCATGTGGTGCATCAAATTTACCACATACTGGCTGACTGGGGGCAGTAATGTACATCATTGCAGTTATCTGGTGGACTTTATTGACATGTTTGAGAGCCATCGATGGAATTTTGGAAACTTCTTTGTTCCTTGCTTGGTTCTTCTTCACAGACTGCTGTTGAGTATTATGCTATACTTTGGGCTTCTCTGGGTAATTGGATTTCTTTTATTCATTACTAGGATGTGGGCATTGATGGCTTGACCAGCATTTATTGCCCTTCTTCAATAGCAAGGTGCAGTTAAAATTCAACTACATTGCTTTGGGTCTACAGTCACATGTGGGCCACAGGTAAGGCCAACAGTTTCCTTCCCTAAAGGACATTAGTGAATCAGATGAGTTTTTCCAACAATCGGCAATGGTTTCATGATCGTCATTAGTCTCTTAATTCCAGATAATCATTGAATTCAAATTCCATTATCTGCCATGACAGGATTTGAACCCAGATTCTCAGAACTTTGCCTAGATTTATTCTATTAGGCCTCTGCTTCTCCTTAATTACACAATCTAGCCCAATGTCCTCTTGCAGATCATAACTTGCACACATCATGGAATGCCAGACACTGTCTTACGAGTGAGACAAGCCACACTTCATGCAGGATTTGAATGTTCTACTGGCCTTGTTGATTGGAGCATTAGTTGTTTCAGAGTCAAGCATTTGCAGGGGAAGGTAATGGTGTAGTGGTAATGTCACTGAACTATTAATCCAAAACCTTAGACTAATATTCTGGTGACATGAGTTTGAATGTCACCGTAACAGATGGTAAGACTTGAGTTTGATAAAAATGAACTAGAATGAGAAAGCAAGCCTAATAGTAATCACATATCCATTGTTGAAAACACTAATGTGCATTAGGGGAGGGAATCTGCCATCTTTACACATTCTGGCTTAGAACATAGAATATAGAACATAGAACAGTACAGCATAGGACAGGCCCTTCGGCCCACGATGTTGTGCCGAACTTTTACCCGAAACCTAAGGTCTATCTAACCTCCACCGCTACCTTATGCTATCATCCATATGCCTATCTAATAGCCGCTTAAATGCCCCTAATGAGGCTGACTCCACTACCGTCTCCAGCAATGCATTCCACGCCCCTACCACTTACGTGTAACACCAGACAAATAACAATATGGTTGGCTCTGAGAAGCTTGAGATGGTTAATAAATGCTGGTCTAACCAGTGATCCCACAACCATGAATGATGTCACAATTGCCTGAATTTGCACCATTCTTATAGTACAGCATCAATTTATATTCTTTGGGTTTGTCCAGAAGTATTTTTCTGAATGATTGGAGTAGAGGCAATGACCAGTTTCATACACCTTTTCTGCCAATTTAGTTGCAGTGAAGTCACAATTTGTACCTATGCTTCATATCCTTACGTATAAATTGGTTTATTGTTTCACTTGACTGTTTGCAGTTTGACACGAGCTCAAATCTTTGCATCCTGTAATTAAATCAAACAGGAAGTTGATCTTCAAAAATCTGGATAAAATTGCCAGGACCTATGTACTCACTGTTGGAAATACCAGAGGATTTTATTTTGCCTAACCCTTTAGTACCCAAGTGAGAGGAAGTTTGATTATCTGTCATTTTTTGTAAGTTACCTATTGATCCATGAAAGAGATTTTGAATTTTTCTTGAACCAACTAAAAGTTCTGCCAGAATGACAATGGATTGGTAATACATGAGATGTTTGCTTTCCATCTTTCTTTTTTATAGTTTAATGCTCTCCAAAATGTCAGAGTAACAATTTGTAATACAATGTGGTGTTTTTCCTATTTTAATTTTTCTGTTAGCTTCCCCTCTCTTTCCTATATTATAAAATGTTGTTGCCCCTTTAAATGTTGCAGATTTGTGCCTCTATATGAAAACAGTGTGAAAGCAACAGGGAGAAGTAATTTTTGGCATTCAAAGTTAGGTAATGATACTGAAGAACTGGTGAAAACTTGTGAAGTATATCCCAGATGAGAAATGATCCAGCTAAGATGCTTTTCATTCAGTAGTGAAGCATCAGAAATTCATGGGAATGAGAATATGTCAATTTCTTTGAAGTGGAAGTGAAAGAGTGCTTTGTTTTTGTTGATTGCTATAGCAAGTGAATGAGTGTTGAGTCTATGCCCAATACCACAAGTCCCAAAATTATTGACATTTCAAAAAGTTGGTTTGCATTTTTTTGTGTCGCCATAGGTGTGGGTGTCAGGAAGTGGTCACAGTTTACATCAGAAGAGTTTGAAATATTTCTATGTAAGAATGGAGTCAATCACATTCTAATGCCATTGTATCACCCAGCAACAAATAGTGAGGCAGAAAGAAGTGCACAGATTGTGAAGAGATAAATATTTGTGGGTGACACGGTAGGGCAATCATTTCAATGTTACTCTTTGACAGAAGCTTGACAATTTTCTGTTCTCTTACAGAATAACCCTACAGTTCACAACAGGATGATTGTCTTATGAGTTAGCATTTGAACTCACTCCTAGGACAAAGCTTAGTTTGCGTAAGCCTAACATCAATAGAAAAATAAGAAAGTAAAACAAGATTATTATGAGTCATAAGACATGAGACTCAAAACTTAAATAGTTGAGTGCCCACCAGAACTTCATGGTGAAAAATCATTGGGCTTCTAAGGAGAACTATGTGATTGCAGTGTTGTAAAGAGACTTGGTAAAGATTGAGATAAACTCTGAGACTGCTATTTCAATAATTAGGTTGAAAAAGAAAATCTAATGAAAGCACTTAATTCTGCTGTCGTCCAAACACCTCCTACAGTTCTAAATGAAAGACAGAAATAAGTAATTGTCACAAGGAAATTGAAGGTTTGTCAGTATCACAGAGCAAAATGACTCAAGATCTTTAAAACAGACAAATTGATCTATGGCATAGTCTCAACCATGAAGGGAACTTGATAGTCAATGTTGAGACCTGACACAGTCAGAGGTGTTGATAGAGCAAACTCAAGCAAATGAAAACAGGGAAGGCACTACATAGGTTAATTGAAAGAATGACGAAAAGTAAGAAAGAAAACTAGTTCTTTTCATTATTTCTTGATGATATTTTTTGTGAAACAGCTAATTGTATTAAGAAAAAACATTATTCTTTTTGCATGCATATTACATGGGAGTAGAGGTCATATTTATTTTAGCTGTAATGATAGAAAAAACTAAATATGCCACCCACTATGTTAAATTTCAGCTATTGAAACAGATGTTGGTTTAAGTCATATTGCATTCTAGAAAATTAGTATAGGAACAGGAATTAGCCCATTCACCCCCTCAAGTCAATCCCACCATTCAATGAGATTATGGCTGACCTGTGGCCTAATCCATATATCTGCCTCTGGCCCATATCCCTTTGTACTTTTGCTTAACAAAAATTTAGCTTACTCAGGTTTAAAATTAACAACTGATCCAGCATCAACTGCTACTTTTACAAGTGAGTTCCAAACATCTACCACCCTTTGTGTGTAGAAATGCTTCCTGATATCTCTCCTGACAGTACGGATCTAACTTTTCCCCGAGTTTTAGAATCCTCAACTGGCAGAAATAGTTTATCTTTATCTGCCCTGTTTTTTTTCTGTTAGTCTCGAAGATTTTGATTAGATCACTTCTTAACCTTCTAAGTTCTAGAGAAAACAAGTCTAATTTGTATACTCTCTCCTCATGATTAGCTGCTGAAGTCCAGGTATCATTATTGAAAGCTTATGTTGTACTCCCTCCTAGGACAACACATCCTTCCTAAGGTGCAGTGCCCAGTCTTGCTCACAGGGCACCAAGTGGGGTCTAATCATGGTCTTGTATAACTGTAACATAACTTCTGCATCCTTATACTCCAGTCCTCTAGATATAAAGGTCAGCATTGCATTAGCTTTCTTGAGTAGATGACTTTGTTACAGAATGGCCAGTTTGCAATGCAGATTGGGTTCAATTCCTGCACCAGTAGAGGTTACCATGAAGGACTCTCTTTCTCAACCTCTCCCCTTGACTGAGACATGGCGATCTTTGGGTTGAACCACCACCGGTGATCGTTCTAATGAGAGTGCGGTCATAAGGGGCTATTGTTAGTTTACCCTTTATATTTTAATGTATAAATTGGCTTTTGAAGTAGGTTTGTAATATATATTGCAGTAGATAGGTATTCTGTGATATTACCTTCTCTCTTGCCCTGTTTGTTGGTGAGCTGTCAATAAAGATGTTCAATAATGACTATCTAGATGTAAAATACTTGTAAATAGCTACAGATAAAGGCTACCTCTACGTTGAAATGGTCTCCTTGATAGCATACAAAACAAAAGGCAAGATTTTCTTATGTGCTTTGGGATTCCGACGTCAGAGCCATATGGCAGTCCTTTGTCTGCGCTTGCTGGCAGCCAGATTGACAGAACAATTTCATGAGAGGCAGCCTCCTATTCAGCTGTCTATCTGCTCACTGTTCTATCCAGCACAGCGGGTGGTCTCTCAATGTTATCAGCCCAATCACAAAGTAAGGAGCTCTCTAGAACTTCTGCTGCCATACCAGGAGATCTGGACACTGCTGATGCTGGTCATAGACCAGGAGGGCCCCTCCAAAATGGAGGCTGTCTCAACGGTGTTAAAATCATGAAATATTTGAGAAGAATGTGGACGGGAAAGCCCTGTGGATAGATGGTTATGGCTATTGGGAATGATATTTCTGATGGTGGTCCTCTCTTTAGGTAATGTCCCCTCCCCCATCCACACCCTGGATAGCTGCAGGGACGACACCCCAATAAGCTGTAAAACTGTCCTGAATGATTTAGATTGCCCTGGCTAACTAGCCTGGCAGTGAGAATACACTGGAGAACGGTCTTGTGGCAACCCCCTCTCCATCAATTTTCCTGCCAACACCTGCTTCCATTTCCACACCACCGGACAGAGAAAATTTAGCCAAAAGACTTTGATATTAGCACATTAACCCTTCTGTTCTCACTAAAATATAATAAAATCTTAACGTTAATTTTTAGCAAGAAGACTCCTGGTAAAGTTTTCACCAGATCAGAGTGTCATCTGGAATTCTGGATATTTTTTGGCAGTTAGCCTTGAAATGCTGAGAATGGACTTGACCTTTTGTTTTCGGTGAAGTGCAGCTTGCGGTGAGTCTTTTGAAGGTCTTCTCATGGTGAGGCCTAAAGTACAAGGGGAAATAGGCACCCTGCTTTGAGAGTAGGAACCCAGGTCCTCTGCTGCATGGGGTGGGCGCAGACTCTGTTAAACACTATCTTCTACCAGGAGCACGAGTGGAGGCCACAACACCAAACCATGTCAGACTGGTCTGAGCTTGTCACCTGGGTCTGTGCGGTCTCAACCATCGGATGAAGTGCACAGAAATGTAGGAAGAAAGTCAATGTCCATCTCCACTCCACCAACATAAATGAGACCGTCTTCTCTCTGATACCTCACACTTACTCTGTCCCTGCTGCTGTCCCCAGCTTCTACCAAGATTCATGCTGTATCATTCTCACTATTGCTGCAACATCTTCCCTGACACACTCTTATACCCATCGCAATCTCCCACACTACTTACCCAGCATGCTGCCTGTGCTGCCTACTCACTCACACAAGACACCTCCCCACTGCGTCAAAACTAACTGCTGTACTATTCACTTTCATCTCCGATAATACTTGCCTGTCTTTCTTTCCAGGAGGTAACTTGCTCAGAATAGGGCAGAAAGACTGAAGTGGGCTGTTTGGTATTCAGATCTTCATCTTTTATGGGAAGACCATCCTGACTCCGATCACTGTGAACGGCTGACTGACTGTGTCCAAGCCCCTGGATTGGTTTTGGAGGTTGATTTTAACTTACAGTGCCTGGAGCATCCTGAATAAAAGAAATTCCTTTGACTTTCCTGAGTCCTGCTGACAGCCATGACAAGATTCCTGGCTTCATACTGTGAGGCAAGGCAAGATGGAAATAATATGAGTGTGGTATCTCTGGTTAAGAGGGAAACACGCAAAAAGGCAAGGCAAGGCAGGGATACTGTGATTCAGGCTGAGTTGGTGATATGACAGTAATTGAACAGGGCCAAAGATGCAGCGTGGTCCACTCCATGGGCTGGGTGCCTGTCCCTGAGCACACAGTGTCCCTGTTGCAGCATTACAATGATAGCTGATTGTGCAGTCTGAGGTGCAGCATTGCAGTGCAGAAGCACAGGGCAAATAGATTTGAGACATGCCATGAGTGTACTTAGACACTGGCACAAGTTGAGTGCCAGTGTTTGTGGATTAGGGTTAGATGTGGAGAGTGCCCATGGATTTTGGTGCGCAGTGTCCAACATGGAGGTCCTTTGGAGCAAGCCACGAGTTGAAGTCACCGGCTACCTGCTGTGATTCCATTTGGAAATTTCTTGACCTTCAGCTTGTTGAGCAGATTTGTAAGGTTGGATGCGGAATATGAATGAACTTGTTGGGATTTACATTGATTCATGATAACTAATTCACTAACTAAAATTTTAAAAATCTTATAATATAAAAAAGTGCTTACTTAGCTGTACCACTTTTGGTCTAACCTAGAGCTCAAAGCGATGTGATGCTTCTCCCTGGTGTTACGAAGTTGGGTAGAGTATTTGTGGATTGGAAGGCAGGATGTGACAATTTGGTGTTTGTAAAATGATAGGGGGGAAGTGTGTGTGGTGCCTTTAAAAGATGATGTGTTTTTTAGCTTAAAAAATGTCTGCAGGTAGCAGCAGAAGCACAGAGAGTTCTTGAAATTGAAACATTGTATCAAAAGGCTATACTGTTAGCAGGCAAAGCAGCATTTTTACCAAGACAACAGGTTTTTGAATTTCCTACCTTGACTCAGTCTTCTCCCCCCTCGTCCAATCCCTACCCATATACATCCATGATTCATCTGATGCCTTATGCCGGTTTCAAAACTTCCAGGTTACCGGCTCCAGCCGCCTCCTCTTTACTATGGACGTGCAATCCCTTTACACATCCATTCCCCACCAGGAGGGTCTTAGGGCTCTCCGCTTCTTCCTGGAGCAAAGACCTGAACCATCCCCACCCACCACCACCCTCTTCCGCTTGGCCGAGCTTGTCCTCACCCTCAACAAATTCTCTTTCAACCTCTCTCATTTTCTTCAGGTAAGAGGGGTTGCCATGGGTACCCGCGTGGGCACTAGTTATGTCTGTCTCTTCGTGGGGTACGTGGAACATTCCTTGTTCCAGTCCTATTCCGGCTCCCACCCACAACTCGTTCTCTGGTACATCGATGATATATCATCAGTGCTGCTTCCATCTCTCGTCTGGAGTTGGAAAACTTCATCAATTTCGCCTCCAATTTCCTCCCTGCCCTCATTTTCACCTAGTTTATCTCTGACTCCTCCCTTTCCTTCCTGTTTCCATTTCTGGGGATAGACTGGCCAATAATATCCATTACAACCCACTGACTCCCACAGCTACCTGGACTATACATCCTCACACCCCACTTCCTGTAAAGAATCCATCCCATTCTCTCAGTTCCTCCGTCTCTGTCGCATATGTTCAGATGAGGTCAACTTTGACAACGGAGCCTCCGAAATGTCTACTTTCTTCCTCAACCGAGGACTCCCCAGTACCATTGTCAACAGGACCCTCAACCAGGTCCGTCCCATCTCCCACATTTCCGCCCTCACCCCTTCTCTTCCCTCCCACAACAGCGGTAAGGTTCCCCTTATCCTCACTTACCATCCCACCAGCATCCACATCCAGAAGATCATCAGACGCCATTTCTGCCACCTCCAGCAAGATGCCACCACCAGACACATATTCCCCTCCCCTCCCTTGTCCGCCTTCCGCAGGGACTGTTCCCTCCGGGACACCCTGGTCCACGCTTCCTTCACCCCCAACACCACCTCACAGCCCTATGGCACCTTCCCCTGTAAGCAGCGAAGGTGCAACACCTGCCCATTTACCTCCTCCCTCCCCAGTATCCAAGGGCCCAAACATACCTTCCAGGTGAAGCAACACTTCACCTGCACTTCCAGAATCTAGTCTACTGCATTCGCTGCTCACAATGTGGTCTCCTCTACATTGGGGAAACGTAGCATAGACTTGGCGACCGCTTCACAGAACATCTACGTTCTGCTTGCAAAAAAGACCCTGAACTACCTGTTGCCTGCCACTTCAACACACCACCCTGCTCCCTGGCCAACGTCTCTGTCTCCGGCTTGCCACAGTGTTCCAGTGAAGCCCAGCGCAAGCTGGAGGAACAATACTTCATTTTCCGCTTGGGGACCCTCAGCCCTCCGGACTCAATATTGCGTTCAATAATTCTAGGGCCTAAGCTCTCCCATGTCCCAGCCCCCCACCCGACACACCAGGCCTTGTTACCACATAGCCTGCCATTACACACCCCCTGTTGTTAGTCACTAACAGTCTCCATTAACAACTATTCACCTCCCAGCCTGATCGTTAGCAATTCCTTTGTCTGTCCAACTGTCTTTCTCTCTCTTTGGGCTCTATCCTATTGTTTACTCCCTACCCCACCCACCTCCCTATTTTCTGCATATAAACTGACGTTTTCCCAGCCACCATCAGTTCTGAGGAAGGGTCACCAGACCCAAAACGTTAACTCTGTTTTCTCCTTCACAGATGCTGCCAGATCTGCTGAGCTTTTCCAGCAACTTTAGTTTTGTTCCTGATTTACAGCATCCGCAATTCTTTTGGTTTTTATTTAGGTTTTTGAATTTGCCATTTAAATTAAACCAGGTCCTAGATACCAAAACACGGTAAAATTTAAATCTGATGGTTTTGACAACCCAGGAGAAATCCTGTTGTAAAAGGTTAATAGGTCATCAAGGGTACAAAAGAAGAGGGCATTTGAAAGTCAGTGTGAGAGTCAACTGCCATCTGCCAAGAGAACAGCTCTCAGCTATAAAAGAAAGAATCATTGGTTCTCAAAGAATTCTCTAACCTCTTCGAAAAACATCACCTAAACTAAAGGTACAGCGGCACTCTTAGCTAATAATCCTGATATAAGAAATTGATAGAGAAAGGCGTTCCTGACAGAGGAATTTGACGGAGAAAGACGTTCCCAATTGGAGAACATTGGAAAAGGCATGGAACATTGCAGAAGCCTTATCCTGGCTGTAATTTTGACAGACTAAGTTTTAATTTATTTTTGTTATTACTTTGGTTTATATATGTGTGACTGGAATTTATTGGAAGAGCATAACATTGAAATTTTGTTTATTTGGGAATAGTTAGTAGTTAAAGGGGAATTGTTTGGTTTGTTAGTAGTTCTGTTAATTTGTTTACTGTTACATTTAGATAAATAAATTGTTACTTGTTGATTATAAAGTGAGTATCAGGGACTTCTTTCATTTAAACATTCCTTTAACAGATTACGAGGTGAGGTGAGCTTCTCTGGGTATATCAGTTTTACTTATCAGAGGGGGATTAACCTCTGCTTCGTAACACTGGAGAGTTTCGACTTTTCCATTTTGGAGCTACAGAATGATTCACTATATTAAGATCTTACAAAGCAAAATACTGTGGAAGCTGGACATCTGAAATAAGAACAAAAATAGTGTTGAATTTATTCAACAGGTGAGGCAACATCAATTAGAGAAACACATTTGCAGTTGATGACTTTTCATCTGAACAGGGCTGTTCAAGTGAAAAGTCTTGAAGCTGAGACATTCTTTCTGTTTCTCTCCACAAGCGCTGCCTGACCCATTAAATATTTCCAGCAGTATTTTGTTGATGTTACTAATGTCACTGGTTTTTAAAAAACCCACATTAAAATAGTAAGAGCACATACTGTTGTAGCAGATGACTACGTAATATAAACCTGTAAAAATCATCAGGGAAATCAGAACAGAGCTGTAAAAATGCTTCACGTTTCCTTCTCAAGTGGTTTAATTGGCACATAAGCAGTCAAACTAACAAAGATGCATTTAATCCAGCTGCTCATTGAACAGAGGATACCATTCATTTAAAAGGCCTGACTTTTAAAAGGCTGCAATCTTAATAAGGTGTCAAGGGTCTCACCTGCTGGCTGGAGAGAAGTTGAGAGAACTGTGCCTGCTGTTCCAAGTAAGGTCCTCTAAACCACTTGTCTACAATTCAGATCCTAGTGGCAGATCCGACTCAGTGAGAACTGCAGGCCAGTCAGAGGCCAGCAGCTCTTAATCCTGCAGCACCTTGGATGAGGCCATTCCTGCTGCCACAAGAGCACACTGAGACTCCCAGGATATCTCAAGGTCCACGATAGGGATGTAGGTGACAAGCAAGCATTTCTTGGGTTGGGTGTTATTTTGGGTGCTGAGCAAATTGAGACAGGGCAATTCTGAGCAGACAATCCTTTCCTGTTGTCAAATTCCTCAATTAGGCACCGATCCTTACTTACGCTTCCGGATTGGTATGGATTTTCATACTCTAATGAAAATTTTGAATATTCTGCTAACAACCTGAATGGAAATTCATGTGTGTGCTATAAGTATAGAGCCATGAATTTCAGGTCTTATTATTTTCTGGCCCTTACTTACCATGCTTCAGCCATTTTTAATGGCCAGAATTTTTTGCTACTTTTTCTCAAGCAGCAACTCACAGTCCACTCATCAATCACTGAGAAATCAGCTGACCTAATGATCCACATTATACTTCTGGTGGTATCTTCCAATCTACAGCAGTAAATGTCACAAGTGTACTGTTAAAGGATTAATGGTGCTCAAATCTTTTCGCTGATTTAAAAGAGGTGAGCTCAGAATGCAAATTATAACAGTAAAATTATTACTGCAAGGCAATTACAAATTAATTATCTGAAATTAATTAATATATGAATTCTCCATCATGTACTGACAGACACTAATTGCACATCATAAGAGAAAAATCATCCTTTTTTGCGCCTAGAACAACAGTGTCTTTTAATATTTGTTGATCATCTCACTCTTGTTAATATGTTGCAATTATTTGTATTCATATGATGAAGCTTAAAGGCATGGACTTAATAGTTTCTTGCAGAGTTTAGTGGATGCTAAAGAGCTTATGTAAAGTACTATGACCAACGTTGATGCCAAATTAGCACCCAAAAAGCAAACTAATTTGTCCTTCGTTGTTTGTGGGATTTTGTTGTGAGCAGACTAGCTGCTGTACTTGCCTAGATTGTAACAATTGAGTAGAATATAAAATGGCATTCGAATTATAAGCAGCACTCAATGGCCTACTATTACAAAACTCTTTCAATGTATTTTTGGACAAAAAGTATAGTTAAGTTAGACACTTAATTTGTTTTTGGTTACAAGTAACTCTTCTGTCACATTCCCCTTGTATAAATTTTATCTTTTCTTAATTGTTGCAGTTGTTAAAGATGGTGTAAGTGCAGAGACAATGTGAAAGAACAAGCAGAAGGGGAAGATTGTGTCAGAGCTGGAGGCAGAGTGACAGATAGGGACAGTTGACAGTAGAAAGCCTTGAAGTAAGTCACAGCCAGATGTTAAAAAGCTAACAAGAGTACTGACGAGAAAATAATTTCAACAATGGAAGGAAACAGAATGAAAAGGAAAAATCTTAAAAGCTATGATGAGAAAGTTTGGTTTTGGTAAACAAGTATAGATTTATTTATTTACATACCTACTACTTAAAAAAGTGGAGTATTCCTTGTAAAGAATCTAATAGCCAAAGTATTCACACTATCATTTTGCTTATCTCATGCTTAAGCAGTTTCATTGGCCATTGGAATGCAGGTAAATATATCATTAGCTGATATTCGAACATTTTTCAGAAGGTCACCATTACTGAGCTTGCATTGTGAAATAAATACAATCAGAAATGAAAAATATGAAATAAGAAGTTCAATGTGTTAATATTTGGATTATTCACCTAACTTTTTAAAAATAGCAAATTAACTAAGTATTTGAGAGTTTCCATACAGTTCTTAAAAATATACCCACTGCAGGTATGAGGTTACATTGCAAGAGTTTGTTTGTAAGGTTGATTCTATAAGGTTGTAAGCTAGGAAATCACATTAATGGAAACACAGGTCAGAGATAACCAACCACTTGTCTACATGATTTCCCAGCCTGCGCTGCGCTGTTGTAATTACAGGATTAATAATCAGCTAAAATCTCCCATGCTGTAATTATTTGCATATTTCTGTGAATTATAATTTAAAGGAAATTAAGTCTGTACTCTTAAGTATAACTATTGAGCATGAAAGGAGCCTTGTCATAGTGACATCAGAGCATTGGGAACTGGAGCCTGAGTCTTCTTTCTTACTATCCCCTGTCGATAGTTGTTTTTAATAAAGCTGTTCATTCAAATAAGTGCTGATTTCACATCACTACTTATTTTTAAATTCATGCATTCATAGGTTCAAGCATGTTAATACATCCCAGTTGAACCATAGGAGAGTACTTATCTTTTCAATGTGCCATTATATAAACAGGATGAAAATAAATACGAGGAAATATTTGTGGAAATGGATCTGAAAGACTTTGTGTCCTGCTCCCTCAACCCTAAGTGCATTCCATTTTCTAGATCTATAACTCAGATCACACCCATATTGACCCCATCTCAGACTTTAATCAATTTGCTGTTATGGTTGTGCGTTCAATTAATTCTAGAACTCATGATGGTCAGTTTTTCATTGATCCTGAATCTATGTTTTAAGATCAAGTGGGTAGCTTGTAAAAATTCCAGTTGACTTTGATCTAAGGTTATCACTGTAAACTCATTTTATTAAGTATACTGTTCTGTCTTTTCTGACAGTTTGCAACAAAAATGCAACTAATTTGCGATTTTTAGTGCGTATCCGTCTCATCATGGATTTTAGTATTGTTGTAAGAATACACAATTCTCTACATGCAGTTGTGTGTTTATTAGGAACTGTACTTAGCTTGGATGTGGGTGTATAGCCAAGCAATGAAGCCTTAAAAATGCCATCAAGGTTAAAATGATAATTGCTATTTTGAACTGTCACTAGGATTGAATACAGAATGGGCATCTTAAATGTTTTCCTGCCTATTTTCACAATGCTGTCCATATTGCCCATTTGAGCCATTGCTGAGAAGGTATTAGTGATATTAGTAAGTGAAATATGCATTTGTAAGATACAAAATTGAGGTTGACTATTAATACAATTACAACATGTCGTAGGTGAGAAAGGTAATTGACTTTTTTGCTGGGAATGTGATTTCTGGAGCTGAAGAAATTAGGTTGTCCTATACATCTGGTCAACCTACATAACAAGGTGTAGAGCTGGATGAACACAACAGGCCAAGCAGCATCAGAGGATCAGGAAGGCTGACGTTTCAGGCCTAGATCCCCGAAACGTCAGC
>NC_063334.1:76324287-76348504 GCF_021869965.1 Rhincodon typus | reverse complement strand
TACACCTTGTTATCTCAGATTCTCCAGCATCTGCAGTTCCTACTATCTCTGGTCAACCTACATGCTGTGATTTACAGTAACCTTTTCAGATAATAAAGGAACTTTCTTTTTTTAAGTTTTCAACGATAGAAAAGTAACTCGTTATCTCCTCTAACCCTTTGTTAGAGCTGGTTTTTTAACATAGATTCCTTCACATTTCTTTTGTGCTTCCTTCCACAAATAGACAAATAACCTACTTGATGCTCCATCATGCTTGAATCCACAGTCCCAGCATCATAATTAGATCTTATCCCCTCAATCCTTTCAATTCTCTCAATATTCCCAGGTGCTAAAATTGCATTCGGCATTACATTCTAGATCCTCGTATCTTTTTCTCTGGTACCTCCACTCGCCTAGTTGCCTGATCCCAGGATACATTTGCCAATCATCCTTACTCCAAAACCAATCATCGAGTCCATGCAGAGGTGCTTCTTTCTCAAATTTCTTTCAAGCCCTACATCCATCTTTCCACATTTTTGTTACATGCACCATAATTGACTGCAAGCTGAAACATCTTCCCCAAGATCTTTCCGTTAATCCTAGACTTTCTAAATAAAGTAGTGAGAGATTTAATTGATGGCACGCCTAAATAATAATAAGAATAATAATAAAGCCCACTGATTAGCAATTTGCATACATATATGGGCATAATCTGCATCTTGATATACTTCAATTAGCCATGATATTGTTTTGCTAAAAGCATATTTTAAGCTACCAATATTTAATCACAGAATCAGTTGACCTGATAATTTGGTGCACATTGTGAATAAAAGCATAAAAGGCTTGCTAAAGCAGAGCTGTTTCTTTGATCTTAGAGCTGTTCTCAGCTCATAATTTTTCATTCATCCCTGTTACGGACAACGTTCGCACCAACATTACCAGTATCCTATGCTCTCCACTGGTGCTATTACCTAGCCTGCTGCTCAAAATACATACATTTTGATCTCACTGCTGAGGTTTGAATGCTCTCAGAGCTTTGCTTATGAATGGTTTCTGTTGTTGTCTAGCAACTACCTTTGAAAACCAATGTTGAATGTTCTTCATGCAGATGATTGTTAGGGGCCATTAAATACAAAAGTATCAGCTTTGAAAATTCTTTGGGATATTCTAATGTATTTCAAACTAATGCAGTTGTTTTTTGAACAACTGTTCAATCTGTTGCAATGTAAGGAAATGTGACAACCAATGTGTACAGAGCAAGATCTTACAAACAGCATTGAGACCACTGACTGGATAATTCTTATTGTGTGTTTATTAAGGGATATGTATTAACCAGGACATGAGAGAACTATCTGCAGTTCTCATAGTATCACAGGATCTTTCATATTGATCTAAGATGGGAGTTGGAAATGGTACTGACAGCATTCAGAACTGAGCAATAAGATCGAAATGTATGCATTGATATTGTTTAATATTTAATTTGACAGATGGAACTACTGATAATGCTAGTCTCCCTCAGTACTACATTTCAGTGTTAGTTTAGGTTATGTGTTTACATCTCTACAGTGAAGTTTCAACACCTGATTGAGCCAAGGCTAACAATTGTTTCTTGAAAAGATATATTCTTGGAATAAGAGGGTCATTTATCAAGTCAGCATCTTTTGCATATCCCTTGTTTTGATTGGGAAAGCAGTAGTGAGCCGCTTTCCTGAACTGTTGTAATCCATGTCTTGCAGGTACTTCCATAGTGCACTTGTAGTTAAGTAGGAAGTTCCAGGATTTTGGACCAGTGATGATGAATGAATGGCCATATATCTCCAAATCATGAATCTTTATGGTTTGCAAGGGAACCTGGGGTGATGGTTTTCCCTTGCATCTGCTGTTTTCCGGGTCGTATGGCTCTTGGATTTTGGAGATACGGTTGAAGAAGGTTTGCTTAGTTACTGCAGCACCATACAGATAAGTTGTTAGGAGAGGGGGTGTTTATTGGCACATGGATTGCTTCTTTAACGACTCATTAGAGGGTTTCATTGTAGCCAACTTCACATAAGCTGAAAAGTGTGGTGATGACTAACTAAAGCATCATAGAAAGCAGGCACCTTATAAATTTCATTTGCAAGTATATTTGCATAGATTCCTTATGCTGTGAGGAATTTCTGGGAATATATCTGTAAAACATACATCAATTAGTCTCTTGAACGATTGTTGTGTTTTTGAAATGAACTCTTCTTAACAGATTTGAGGTTTGACATTTCATTTATCACTGTATCAGGCAGGAGGTCAGAGTCTCTCATGTTTACAGCATTGATCGAACAATGAATTATGATAGTGACTTTTATCAGATCCCTCAAAGGAAGACTTATGTTTCAAACATACTAATGAAGAGGAAGAATTATAGAACATTGCTGAACAAATGGAAAAATGATTGAAATATCACAATACAATGGGGTCATATGTAAAAACTGATCCCTCCATGGGAGAAAATTCAGCAACAATTTTACTGCAGTCTTGGATTTCACTGAAATAATTTCAAAACAATCTGTTTCCTAGGTGTGAAGAGAGTACTATGGCAACTGGCACACAGAGGATAAGCAGTCTAGCAGCTGGCAAAGGGCAGCTGTATGGGCAGCATTGCTGTACAGTTTGGAATGATGCCCGGGAGTAATCCTAAATACTAGATGTGCTATAATTTCAGGAGAAGGCCATCAGAAACCTGAGTCAAATTACAGTGACCATTGCAGAGACTATGAACTGGACAAACATCTCTTCAGTCCTATCTTACAAAACAAAGTATGTAGCTGATGAGTTGCCATACAAATATCATTGAACTGGAGGCTGTGAGTGGAGTTAATGGAGAACCTGTCAAGGTCAGAATGTGCAGAGACAATAATTCAGGACAGAACTGCTATTTGGAATGGTATCGGCCAATAAATGAAAGTCAATATGGAAATGACAACGGATAAATTTTGCTTGACTAACTTAATCAAGTTATTTAATGAAGCAGTGATGATCATTGTGAATATGGGTATTCAAAGGGCATTTGTCAAAGAATCACATAATAGACTTGTCAATAAACCAAAATCTCATGGGATTAAATGGACAGAAGTGGTTTGGAGAGGCTCAGTGAACAGCTCTTTATGCCTCTGAGCTCAAAGGTCCTGGATTTAAGTCCCAGTCCAGGGATAGAAAATTGCAGGAGGATGGATGGCTCAATCCCAAGAAGGAAAGTTAGAAAGTAGTCAACAGGCCTGGCAGGTGCCCACCCATACCCATAACACCCTAAACTGTTGGAGAGTAGGCTTCGGTCCCTTATTGGGAGACAGTCCCATGCTGTGAAGCTGTCTGTCAATCAGATCGGCCAGCAGTTTGTACAATCGTGGCAGTGCCAGAACTCTGTGATGTGTGTGTGTGTGTGTGTGTGTGTGTGTGTGTGTGTTTATGTTTGTGTTTGTGTGTGTGCATGTGTGTATGCTCACAATATGCAAAAGGCATCCTTTCATAACACTGATTCCTTTCTTCTGCAGTTGTAAACTCGTTCAAAACAATGGAATATCCAGTCTCACAAGACTGCCCATGCCGAGCGTTTTATGATGTGGCAGCATAATGTTGGGGTCATTCGAGCTTTTGACAAGTTCAATTGACCTTTGATTACATTTGGTATAAAGGTTGCTGATTTCAGCACCCACCCACCCACTGTATTATCAAGGTAAGTTCTGAAGTGATTGAGAAGGTAGTGGGTTAGCCATCTGACCTGAATTTCATACTCCTCCTGCTGAAAACAAAATGGACAGAGATATATAATATAATGCTCCAGGACTTGCACCCCACGGAAGAGCCTAGTCTCTGGTTTGGACACACTATGTATTGATCCCCAGCCTTCAAAACAAGGGCTTATTCGTGGCATCCTGAAGGTGATTGACCAGAATTATGGTAATTTTGTGTAACAGGTAAAAGCTAAGAAAGGAACTGATAGAAACAGCAAAGCTACACAATTGCCAATGGGTATGCAAGACGCAATGTCAAAATTTCAAGATAATACAAAGTTCAGCAAAGTATTGAATAATTAAAAGGATTGGAAAGAGGGCATAGAGTGACTGGTTGAACCGGTTTAAACAAAATTCACTGCGAAGTATAAAATTTTAAATTCTGATTGGATGAATGAGAAAAAGCAATATTAACTAAATGGTAAAATTTTGAAGTTTTTAAAATTAATAAATAGAATGTTGGCATCATTGGCAACATGAGCATTCATTGTTCATCCTTAATTGCCCTTAAGAGAATGCTGGTAAGCTGCCTATTGATCCACTGTTGTCCACGTGGTATAGTTTCTGTTAGAGAGAGAGAGAGTTCAGGGATTTTAAACCAACAAAAGTGAATAAACGGAATGAATAGGCATTTAGTTCTAAGTCATGACCATGTATAGTGTGGAAAGAAACTTGCAGGTGGAGGTGCTCCCATGCATCTGCTTACCTTGCTCTAAATTTGCAAGATTGGAAAGTGTTGTCAAAGGAGCCTTGGTGAGTTGCTGCAGTGCATGTTGTAGATGGTACACACTACTGCCACTGTAGTTCAGTAATAGACTGAGTGCATACTGAAGAAGTAGGTAGGGTGCCAATCAAGAATGTTGCTTTGTCCTCCTGGTGTCATGTTTTTTGACTGTGTTGAAGTTGCACTCATTCAGGCACACTCTGACTTGAGCCTTTTAGATGGCGGACAGGCTGCTTTGGTATGAATGGTATGAACTTTTTTTGAATGTTGCCAGTGCTATACTCATGCAGACAAATGGAGACTATAATATAATATAATACATCATATTCCTGATATGTGTTTTGTTGGTTGGGGAGGTCAGGAGTTGCAAATTACCACAGAATCTTCAATCTCTCAATTGTTCTTGCAGTTACACTATTTATATGGCTGTTAGGTCAACAGTGACCACAACTCCCCCCAACCTACGTACCCCCCAAGATATTAATCTTATCTTGTATGACGCCCAACTAGTGATAAATTTGAAAGGTGCAGAAGCAGTGAGAAGGAATTGTAGTTTCATAAACCTTCACCTGTGGCAGGACAAATTGAGGAGGTTATTAAAAAAAAATTTACTTATTCATAAGATGTAGGTGTTGATGGCTGGTCCAACACTAACTTCCCATCTCTAGTTGCCTTGGTGGTGAGCTGACATCATGAATTGCTGCAGTCTATTGGTGTAGGTAGACTCAAAATGCTGTTAGAGAGTGAGTTCCAGGATTTTAACCCAGTAAACTGAAGGAGCAGTGATTTACTTCCAAGTCAGAATGGTAGGCAGATTTGGAGGGGAACACGCACATGGTGTTATTCCCATGTATCTGTTGCTCTTGTCCTTCAAGTGGCTGTGGGTTTGGAAACTCCTGTTTTTGGTGCTTTGGTTAGTTGTTGCAGTGCCTCCTTTAAATAACACTTACTGCTGCAACTGAGCATCGGTTGTGGAGCGAGTGAATGTGGATGTGATGCCAATTATGTAGACTGTTTTGTTCTGGATGGGCAAGATTCTTGAGCGTTGTTGGAGTTACACACATTCAGGCAACTTGGGGGTATTCCAACACACTTGTGCTTTATAGATGCTGCATAAACTTCGGGAATCTGGAGGTGAATTACTCACTGTAGGATTCATAGCCTCTGACCTGGTATTGTAGTTACTGTATTTATATGGATAGTTCTGTTTCTGGTCAATGCCAACTTTCAGGCTATTGATCATGGAGCATTCAGTGATGATGATGCCATTCAATGTCAGGAGGTTATATGAGATTCCTGATGACTAGAGTACAAAAGCAAGGAAGGTATGTTAAACATTTATGAAACTCTGGGTAGAACTCCTAGGGTATTATGTCCAGTTGTATGCACCACATTTTAGGAAAGATATTAAAGATGCATAAAAAGCTTATTGGAATGGGTAAGAAGCTTCAGTTATGTAAAGAAGCGGAGAAGCTATGGTTGTTCACCTTGTGAACAGGAAAGAAGAATTAAAGGAGATTTGACAGAGTTTTTCAAAATTATGGATGGTTTTGAGCATAAATAAACAGAAGGTTTCCAGTGACAAAACCATCAGAAACCAAAGTCCACAAATTTAAGATTAAAATGGATAAAAAGAAACAGAGAAAATGTGAGGAAATATTTTTCACACATCAAATTGTTAAGATCTTAAAGTCATTGCCTGCAAGACTTATGGAAGCAGATTAAACAATAATATTCAGAAGAAAATTGGATTAATGCATGTCGTCAAAAATATGTTACAACGTTACGGGGATAGATCAGGGCAACGCAATTAATTGGATAGCTCTCCCAGAGAGTGGGCTCAAATATAATGGGCCAAACAGCCTTTAGTATATGATATTAAGATAAACTATGTGATGTAAGCTGTCTCATTTGTTAGATTGGATTCCCCAAAGAGAGACACAGACAGGAAATATAAGAAATAAAATGAAAACTTTCAATTTAAAACTTACAGGGACAGCAGATTGACTGGAGAAGTAAGACTAAATTTGTGCACTTTTTGGGCTGCCAATGCAGGTTTTTATCATTAAAAGGATTCTTAAGTGGCAGCTTTAACTTTCAGTGTTGAGTTTAAATTGTTCCAACAGTGCAAATGCAGCAATTTCTTCAAAATGCTAGAAACGTTGACATTGATTTCCCACTCTTACAAGGCTAGCAGTGGAGAGGTGCAAATTGTCTAGCAATTTGTAACTATCTACAACTCCTAGCATTTGCTGCTCACTTCAAATTATTAAATTTTTATACACTACTATTCATACATTTTATCAGTTAATAACAACATGGATGTTCTGAGGGTTAATTATTCCATCAGAACAGTTCTGTTATATAACTCATGAAAGAGACTATAGAATTGGGGAACATTGAGCTCAGAGGAAGCTACCTAACAGAGCTTTAATGTTTGGTACAAAACAGAAATTGCTGGAGAAATTCAGCAGGTTTAGCAGCATCTGTAGAGAGAAAGCAAAGTTAATGTTTTGTGTCCAGTGATTCTTCTTCAGATGTTGCCATAGCTGCTGCCAGACCTGCTGGCTTTCTCCAGCAATTTCTGTTTTTATTTCAGATCTTCAACATCCACTGTCCTTTATTTTATTTCAGTGTGTAATGTTTAGTATTGGACTCATAATGCAGAAGGAAAGAGAAGCAGTCAACAGCAATTTAATCGGTTTTGTCTCAACAAAATAGACATCCTTCCACCAGTGCCTCAAAAGTTATGCTGAAGTTTGAATTAATGAAACGGAGCATTGCAAATTCAGAAGGCAATGGGTTAGAATGGAAGTGAAAGTGGAGAAATGGAAATAATTCAAATGAGGCAACATTTCTCAATGAAGAGATCTGAGAACAGATAGGTGGCTGGAAAGAGGGCTATGAATAGATTACAGTGGCTGAAGACAGGACAAAGAGAATTGTATGAGTTGGGCTAGCATGGCAAACAAAAACATTGGGAGATGGAAACAATGAAGAGAGCTTGGAATTCATTGATATGAGACATGGGGGTGCTGTTGAAGTTGAAAACTGCATTTTAAATAGGACCTTTGGGGTCAAAAAGAGAAGGATAGAGGGAAGGAGATGACATATCAGAAAGGGTTGAAAGAGAAGAGGAACCAGGAGAAAGGATGTTATCAAAGACTTGCTCAAGTTTTTCTCTGAAGACAATTACAAGGATTTTGTTAAAATAATAAATGCAAGAAAAGATGATATATGGAACTAAGAATGAAGTCAAGTACAAAACAACGTGAGAAAATCCTGCTGAAGAAAGACTTCATGGTGCATTGTGCAAAGGAGGGATTTCATAAGAAATAGATTAAATGGGACTGTGATATCAATGGTCGAGAGTAATGGCCAAAACATCCAAACAGAGTTAGACAAAAAAAAACACATGTACTTTAAAGAAATTCTTCCTGCAAATGTCCAGGTCAAATGTTTGCTCAGCTGAAGCCATCCAATGAAGGCCCTCAGTGCACCCAGCAGTGAAAAATATCAGCATTGAAACATTATCCATTTCTTGTGAGAATTCTTGGTGTGTTACAGAATTTAAAGATACTAAATACATTTTCACAGGTATGGAGAGAAGGTAAGGGCGTAAAATGGGTGCAGGGGTATAGGTGCTAGGTGAGTGAAAGGGATTATGGTGGAGGATTTAGGCTGCCAAATTAGTGATATGGCAGAACAGCAGCAGGGTAAGGATGCAGGGTGATGTTTGGTTGGGGGGGTGGGGTTTGGGTATAAGGAGGTTGGTAAAGGGGCAGGGTGTCAGGTAAGAGAGGAAGTGTTTATTATAGGTCAGAAGATTGTGGAAACAGTTTAGGGTGGATGAGAAGGTTGGTTTTTTGTGGAGTTGAAGGATTTTGGAGGAACGAATCCTCAGGGAGACAGGTATGAGGTCTGGGGATAAGAGTTGATATCAGAAATGTAGAGAGCTGAACCAGGGAAAGGGGAGTGGAAAGTTAGGTACAGCAGGAGGATTTGGCAGAGGGTTAAGTCCAGTGGGTAGGAAGGCTGGAATTGGCAGGGGGTATCATGGATTGGCACATCGGTAGGGTTGTGTCTGGATCTGAATTGGGATTGCCTGCCCCTAAGGTGTCCAAGGGAGAATCAGTCATAAGTCAGAGGTAGGATGGGTAGGGCTCAGATTGATCGTAAGCCAAGATTTTGAGCAGGTTTTAATTTCTCTAATATTTCCTCAGGCTTCCAGATTTTGACTTGATTTATTATTGACACTTGTACGGAGATACAGTGAAAAATATTGTATTGCATGCTAACCAGACAAATCGTATCTTACATAAGTACTTCAGGGTTATAGAACTGATGCTGGGAATTCCCCATCAAAAGTTTCAATTTCCACATCAACTCCATGGAGTCATCTGAATCAAGATTTCTGCATGGTCCCAACATGCAGTCTATGTTGCTATGTCAGCTGCCTCCCCTTCAGAGGATCTAGGCCAAAGAATCAGCATTTGACATAGGTGCTAAGAGGAAAAGTATGCTGAAAATCTGGATCTTAGTGAATACTATCTTGCTCTCAGATTTCAGACATTGAAGATGTGTCAGTTAAAGAGACTGACAATAATTGCACTCAGAGGAGACCAGAGCTACTTCAAAGTTGACAGTTCAAAAGTCACCTAGTCACAGATCAAAGGTTGGGTTGCAGCGAGAGTCGTGAATTTACTTGACAGCTGTTTCTGCATTCTTATAAGAAGAAATCAGGGCCATTGATTGACTGTGTCCTCTGTGATGAATAGCTTGTGGTTAGATACTTTCTCTGACAGATTTATATATTTGTTGTACAGTCAGTTTTTAGTCAGCCGTTAGTGAGTGAGATTCAAAGACAAAAGTTACAATGCTAACTGCTTTAAAGTCAGTGCATGTTCCACTAAGGATAAAGGCTAGATCAGGTTTCACAGCTAGTAAATCTCTGGAGGAGTGTGTGGGATCCTCCAATACCCTGACTCCCCAAAGCATCCAGGTTTTTGTATTTAACTCTCCAAATTAAACAGGCTGCTTTAAGATTCACACATTCCCTGGTCTCATGTTGATCTTTTATTTCTCTAGTTTCTCCCAGCACACCTCCTTTTAATCATTAGTGGGCTTTGTTGTTTTTTTGTATACATGTTTTGCTCCATTCATTCAGTTACTCCACTTCTATAAACTGATCATTTGTGTTACATTTGAGATGTGATGTCTTAAATATTAACATTCAGTCTTCATTTGCAGATGTTACATTCTAATGTTTTTAATTTTTGCTTTGAAGATTTAGTGATGAAAACCATGAAAGAACCTTGTTTCCTTCCACATGGCAATTTGTTGACGGGGTTGGGGGATTATTTAATCAGGCACAGGGGCTTTCTATAAACTCTACCATCTGCTTGCCCACACCCTGATTGTTGGTCAAAGGAAAACCTGTAGATCCTTAAAAGGACAATTGATGTTCACTTATAATGCTTTTGCCAGTGGCCGGTTGCTGGGAGGGGCAGTGAGGTGGTAGTTACAGTATGATCACCAAACAAGGAGAACGACAAGTGATCCAGTGTACGTTTGAGTGTTCAGTTCCTAGAAAAGTCCCTCATTCAAAGGGAGTCAGTGCCTTATTGAGAAATCCAGCATCGGAAAGCTGTGGAAGCTGCTAAGACCACCTCCACACTGCCCTTGGTGCCAAACCCCTCCTCTGCGACTCTGGAACTCTCTTTCTGCCATCTCTCACCTGTGCCTGGGTCTGAAGCTTCAGGTGATTAAAGTACCAACAGCATCCATCACCTCTTCTGTGGCACTGCTGAGTATGAAAGAGTTATCAGCTGGTTGGCAACTCTCAGCGAATGTGACTTGAGCCAGAGTCTGTGCTGCTGGGAAAGCCCTGTAAAATGGCTGAATGAAGATGCATAGGTCTTTCTTGAAAAGATGTAACATTGGGCTTTGCTGGGTCTTCTGACAGCCAAGACCCTCGTTGCCTCCCCATGCCCAAGTTTATGTTCACGTCTCAGACTACTCTGGAAATAGGTACTCTGTCAGGGAACTTGGCAGAATGACATTGAATCAGTTGTTTGCTCACTCCTCAATGCCCTCAAACTGTTGTGGCTGCTTCGCACAACATCAAATGCCTTGTAGAATGTAGATATTGAACTACAAATCCACTGAGTTTTTTTTGTATTCATTCTGTGGATGGGAGTGTCACTGGCTAGTTATTGCCCATCCCTAATTGCCCAAAGGGCATTTAAGACTCAACCATATTGTTATGGATCTGGAGTCACTAAAGGACATTAGTGAACCAGACGGGTTCTTTCCCAACAATTGGAGATGGATTCATGATTATCATTAGAGTCATAATTCCAGATCTTTATTGAATTCAAATTCCACCATCTGCCACGATGGGATTCAAACCTGAGTCCCCAGGAAATTACCTGGGTCTCTGGATTGACAGTCCAGTGATAATACCATTAGACCATTACCTCCCTCATGTATCTGTACAGGAACTTTTCATTCTTAAGAGTGGATGATACAGGATACTTGTTTAAGTTTGATCTTTAGATTTTGACACTGACTTCAATTGGGAATGTGGAGGAATGATTAACATATTTTAATTATAAAATTAATTATCATGCACCCTTCAAAACAAAGATTTACATGATATGATATTATAATATATTATGAAAACATGCTGGGGTGTGTGTGTGTGTATGCGCGTGTGTATGCGTGCATGTGTGTGCGCATGCGTCTTTTGCACAAAGTTCAGGATTGGGAACTCAGTCTGATTGACAGGTTTGCCTTCTAGCCATGCAGGAGGAGTCTACAGCAGCCAAGATCAATTCATGGCCCACAGGTGGTACATCTCACCGCAGGGAGAGTATGATCCTTGACTCATATTGCAGGTTTGGGTGGAGGTGGGGTGGAAATGAGGATGGAAAGTGTGAGATTTGATGCTGTGGTGAGGCATAGCCAAACCCCAATACTAGGGATTAATCTGGTTCCCAGGAAGATAGAATCTAACCTGAATTTCTGATCCTGGAGCACCCCACCTATGTGTGTGCGTGGGAGTGACTGAGTGTGGTGGAAGAGTCCAATCCCTGACGCCCTAGGTGTTTGTTTGGAAGTGGTGTTGCGCAGGGGGTGCCTAGGGACTGGAATGGAGAGAAGAGTGCTCACCCATTCCTTCTGGCACAGACCGCTTCAGCTGTCTTCAGTGACAATGGCACCTACAAAACCAAGCAAATCATTGTTAACTTGGAGCAACAAATTGCTATCTGCCTCTCAGCAATAGATTGGCCTCCAGCCTCTTGACCCAACTCAAAAATGGGTGTATTTGAGGGGGTTTTGGGTCACATTTTGAAATTTTAAAATTTTTGCACCTGAACCAATTTTAATCCGCTTATTTTGGGTATTAATATTGAACCATTCCATCAACTTTGACCCTATCCATCCCTTTGTCTTTTCAAAGACCTCTCTTTGGTCATCCTTCAACCTTCGCTTTTCTAGGGTAAACAGCCCCAGCATGTTCAGTCTTGCCTGACGATTAAATAAAATAACTTGTAAAGTTATTTTAAGATGTACAGGGACTCCAAATTCACTGCGTACCATGCTATCTGTTTTCTCAATCCCTCGTTTCCCCATGCCATTTTCTGAGAAGAAATCAAATTTCACAGGCTCCAATTATAAAATAACTTCTCCTGCAAATCGAAAAAAAACGATATATGAATACTATCAACCAACATGGATATGATTCAAATATCCAGAACAATAGCCATCTTAATTATTTTACAAGGCCAAGATAAAAGATAAATTTGTCGTGGACGAATCACCTCCTACTCGAAAGGTGGAACCATGGATTTTTAGAGTTTTATTCTTATAAATGGAAATACTCTGAAATCAGTTACTGACTGATTCCTCTTAGTGATATCCTGAAGACAATTAAACCAGACGTTTAAGCAAGATTTTGCTCAATTATTTTGCCATGAATTTAAATAGGTCGCTTCAAATTTATAATTCCCATCTAAGATTGGTATTGCCTGCTGATGCCATGATATCTTGCAAAATGTTTATCTGCATTTTAAATCAATATTTCACTTATTTATAAATAAGTTGTTACAGATTTCTGATTCATTATAAATAAGGCTGAAGGGATTAATGTAGAGTAATGGGTTCGCATCAGAAGCATACATGGTAATGATGTTACAGTCATGTGAGGGGTTGTGTGCCCTGGAAGAAGGCAGAAGCTCAACCTGTTGTGAAAGTCTGATGGATACATATCTTCAGCTGTAAATAAAGAGTCCTCACAAAAGGGGGAACATGGATTCAAACAGCATACTTTTGAGAGACTGGACAGTCTCAAATAACCCTCTGCAGCCAGCACACACAATGAAACAGTATGAACCACACCCATGAAATTCAGACTAAAACAGCTAGCAAGATATCTCTGCACATATTTAATTGACTGGACTTCAAAAATCAAATTTCAAATGTTCTGAGGTAACAACTTGGCAAGGGTTTGGGTGCCTGTGAAATAGCTGTTGCTGTTGTTATGTTAATTGGCAGCAAATTCCTTGCTCATTCCAAAGCTGAAGTAAATCAATAGAAAAAGTCATTTCTTTGTCTTCTTTTTAAGATTGGCTTTAAATAGTCTGGATAGACATACAACTGCTGAAAGTATACATCTCTAAAATTGCATTTTAATGTGTATTGATGAAAAATTACCATTTTGTCTTCTGGCATGCCAAATAAATTTCTATTGAAAGTTTCACTGCTTGCACGTATATATCTTATCACATAAATAGCGAAAATTAGTGAGAACAGCTGGAGAAAGTGTTTGTCATCTTGACATTGTGGAGATTAATGCTAAACAAATGTCTGGTGATCCCGCAGTGCATAACATTTCATGCCATAGATTTCAAGCCAATTGACTAAATCTCTAAACACTAGAATAGGTTAATATCAAAATGGAAATCACATTAAATAATGCAAACCATGTTCCTGATAGCATCAACAAAATTCTTCGTGTAATAAGGTTAACTAAAGATGAAAGGACTGCTCACTTTTTATTTTTGCAGGCTATAATGTGCATAAGAGATGGATCATTTATTTTAAATTGTAGAACTTAACACAAGCATTATGAACTCAGATGACTATTTCCTATTGCTTTTGAATTAATGTCACTGGCGTCTTAACAATATCACATTTCCACGTGCATATCATATAAATAATGAATGTTTCTATCAACCAACGAGTACAAATGCTTCTATTTGGATTGCAAATATTTCTTGCAATTGATACTTCAGTGTGTCTATGTTCTAAAGCCTGAATTTCAACTCAGGGATGTGAGTCTGGTTGGCAGGAGTTAAATCGGCAGCAAGTTATTGAACCTCCACGGCATGAGATCTGAGAGATTTCAATCACTAGCCCTCATGCGTATAGATCCTGTCAATTTGCCATCCAAACTTGGTGTGAATTTGTATTTGGCTGCCCTGAAATGCCAGGTGGAAGGAGGTTGTTAAGGAAGGTATATGGAAATTTTTAATACTCATTATGTAGTTGGTGCTGCGAGGGCAAGAGATTTGGGACCAGTGACGAGGGAAACCTCATTTACCTCTGGAGACAGATAATTGTGCAGTGGTAATGTCTGGACTAGTAATCTAAACTCTCCAAAGATTTGGGCTTATGCTCTGAGGATGTGGGCTCATATCTCACCTTGGCAGCTGGTGAAATTATATTCAATTAATAAGTCTGGAATTGAAAGCTAGCTAGCTTCAGTGATCATGGCCACAAAACTATAGTCAACTGTCATAAGTGCCCATCTGGTTAACTAATATCCTTCAGGGAAGGAAGTCTGCCATTCTTACTTGGTCTGATCTATATGATTCCAGTCCCAAAGTAATATGTTCGACTCTTAACTATGATCTGAAATAGCCACACAAGATATCAATTCAAGGGCAATCAGGATGAACAACAAATGTTGGCCTTGGCAGAGGCATGTATAAGCCCATGCAAAAGTAAATTTAACAAAAAACTCTTGCCTCAGAATAAAGTTGAAAGCCATTGAAAACAATCTTCAATTATTTTTGTATGCCTTTTTGGACAAGAAATGAAAATATGTGTATAACTGTCAGCTACAGAGATCATGCAAAAATGAGTTTGAAAGTAACATTAATGTATTCCTTCCATCCAGAATTGTTGAAAATACAAGGTCATTTCAAAGTAAAATTGAACAAAACTAGGATAACGAATTGGGGCACCATCATGAGAACACACAAACACAATAAATAGGAGTAAACTAGACCATATGGCCCACTGAAACTGTTTCACTATTCAATGTGATCATAGCTTATTTTGGATTTCAACTCCAATTATCTGTCTGCTCCCCTTTTCTTGTGACTTTCTGATAGACAACTAAATCTGTATACCCTACTCTTAAATTCAACAAAGGAACATTCACAGTCCTTGAAGCTGGAAAATTCCAAAGACCCACCCAGTAGCTCTACTAAATTCCCATTGAAGGGATAACCTTCACTGATTTGTCATTTGACGACTAGTGGTCAAATATGAAAAGCATCAATTGTGCATTTTAAAATATCCAATGAATATACGAAGAACCAATGGTCTACTTTTGTCTGTATGATTCCATTGCAGGGAATTTCTTTGGGGGTTCACCTGACTAGTTTTGGCAAAAAATCATTAAACACCAATTTTCTACTGCAACTTCAGCAGCCAATACAAACTCCAGTAAGACACAAGTAGAAATAGTTGGAAAAGCTCAGCAGAATACTTTCTGAGGAAGGGGCACTCGACCCAAAATGTTATCTCTGATTCTCTCCACAGATGCTGCCAGACCTGCTGAGCTTTTCCAGTAATTTCTATTTGTGTCTCTGGTTTACAGCATTCACAGTTCGTTTGGATTTTATGTCAGAACTCCAATGCTATTGAGCACATGATATGATTTCATTGCCCAAAGTCAAGTCACACTCTGCTTTTGACAGTTGCAAACTACATTGACTGGGAAAGAACCTGGCAGAAGGAAAGAAATTGTGGAAAAATAGAGTAAATTGCTTTAATAAAAACTTTGCTAGCAATTTAGTTTTCAATGGAATGTAAAGCAACTGTTCTGTACATTTTATTTTAAAGAAAATTTATTAGTAGACTTCATACTGTTTAATTGGGAGAAATAAATTACTCAGGGAAGATTGAAGCACATAGATTTGCAGAGTTACATGGTCATTTAATCAGGTGTGGAGAATTATTTGATTTGAGCCTGAGTGGCGGCTTAGATACCACATTGAATTGAAATGAATCAGCTTTATTTTCATGTGTACTTGAATGAGTACAGTGAAAAGTTTACAAGTTGCTACTTATGGCACCATCGTAGGTACAAGTTATCTAGGTACAGATCTTTCAATACAAGTTCTTGGAAAAGATTCTTTTTAAATTCTAGCATTGCAGAATAAATTATAAAAATAGAGAAACAAAAAGGACAAGCCGGTAGAATGCTTCAACAGGACATAGCCTCCTATTTGCTGTCCAGTGACTCCTGCTGAAATGTGTTTCTGTGTGGAGGCTAGATGAAGAGAAGGTCAGGTTTCTCTGCACTACCTCTCAATATTGTCAATGCTCACTGTCTAAACTCATACAGAAAAGAATGTCATTTGACTGTGTCATCGAATAATTGCCAAAGTCATTGAAATTATACCTCCATGTGAGTCAGTATCTTTAGTGCATTCTACATATTACAAGAAGAGAAAACATTTGTGATTCACTTTTCTAAGAACAAAATCAAATTAAAATGCCTTTTTTTTATTATTTCAATGTCTTGCTTTGTTTTTGTGTCTGCCTGTTCTGCACAACATTTTGATTCTTCAAGCTTGTATTGAATCAATATCACTAACATCTTTGTCTGAAGAATCTGACAGAAAATCATTCTCCTTCTGCATAATTCAACCTCAGCACCAGATTCCCAAATCATGCCTGATGCATAAGTTAAAGGTCAAATTTCAGGTGTACTTGGAACATTTTTTCAATAGATTTTGGCATGTTATTACTTTGTTTTATTTTCAAGTCAGGATATAATTCCTTTGTTAGGATTTATGTCAGTTGAGCTCTATTCCCCTACCTCAGTTCCTTCACTGCTGAAACCCAGCTACATGCCATTAACATCTTCTAAGTCTTCCTTATTTACCTGCATTGTGTTCCCATCATCAATGGGTACATTTCAAAAGTTTATCCTTGTTCTTGTCGTCATGTTCTCACCCCACTCCATCTTTGCAATTTTCTTTAGTGGTCAACTATTGGCAAACATGCAGTTTTTGTGACACTATTGTGTATCTCTCTTTAGAACCTTTTATTTGTTGAGGGCTTTGGTCACCCCTTTTTGGGTTGCAGTCTGTTTTCTTTGTGTAGAGGTATTTTACAAATGAGAACTGTTGATGTATTGTACCTCACTCACCTCTTAGTCACTCTTCAGGCTTTGAACATGTCATCAGTACTAACACAACACTAAAATAATGCTGCTTTGGTCAAGGTATTCACCTTTAGACAAAATTAACATAAAGCAGTGTCTGTTCTGGTAAATAACAAACATTTTATAGCGGGCTTTGAAGAGGAACAGGCAGTTTTAGCCAATCTTCCTCCTTCAACATTATCCTTTGAAGCATATTAATGCGTTATTCAACCTATTGTTTATCTGTATTTTTGCTGTTAATTTACCCAAATAACAGTCCTTGGACATTTAAGCAACTCTGTGTGTACAAATGTAAGTTGGTTTTTCAATTCAATGAAGAGTTAATATCTGCAAATCAAAAGGTTGGCAGTAAATTATTTGTACTATCTAGTACTTCAGAGGCTGAAAGCCAACTAATCATTTGATCCTTTGAAGCCTGTGCAGTAATCCAGTATACTGAACAATCACTGAAGCAAAGAGGTTGAATTCACTAATTATAGTCTTCTGCATTCTGTTAGGATCATTTTACATTCGGATTGAAATTACTTTCTAAATTCCTATCAGGAAGGGAAGGATATATCATATGTAAATTTTTAGGTCCATGTCATAAGATCAGGGGAGGAAGACTATTTGGATAGTGCTTTCAAAGAGGTGGTACCAGCATGATAGTTGAATGACAGCCTTCTATTTCATTCTTTGATTCTAAATGTCTTTATTATGTCTGGACCTAAAGCTTAGGTTAATTAAATCATTGGTGTGGATAGCAAAGCTTATTTCAAAGGAACAGTAAGGATTGTTAACACGTTTAAAGGTTCACAGATTCGTGTTTAATCAGAAAAAGAAGAGAAATAGTACTCTTTTCATAGGGATAATGTGAATAGATTCACATGGATAACAGATGACTCAAAGAATAGGCAACACAAATACAAAGATACTAATGTAGCTTTTGCTTTAACTTAGTTGATGACAGAATTAAGGCTTTCTGAAACAGCAGATGAGATTAAATTACCATCATGGCTCAACAGTCCAACCACATCTGTCATTGCAAACAAAACAAACAAGTCTTACTTACAAAGAAAGGCACAAAGTGGTACCTGAAAAACAAATAGCCATTTGCCTCGGCTCTAAAGTCTTTGTGCACCACAATTAAGAATATTACTGTTTATTTATTTCATATACAGTTAATCTTTGAAAAGTATCTCCTTCTTAGAATCATAGAATCATAAAATTATTATACTACAGAAGGGGACCATTTGATCCTTATTGTCCACACAGGCTCTCTTTATCAAATACATTGCCTAAGATAATTGTTGATGTAGCATCTTCACCACAATTTTGTTTTGCCTATTTAAATCAAACTTAAAAATGTTCAATTATTGATTTAACTAATTCTGAATGAACTGAAACAATCGTCATAATATTTTCCACTCCGGAATAGTTAACTTCTTTGTGTGGGCAAAATTCTTCCAGTGAGTCAAAAATTCTACTATGTGAGGTCCATGGTAACATACAATCTGAACCTTGAAGCAAAATATGGTACGTGTACAGGGAAAGCATCTATCATCCTCGACCAACTGACAAACATGCATGGAATTACATCAAGCTGACTTTTAGGACCAAGATGCAGTTTTATATGACCTGCTCTCAATTATAGTAAACAAAGAAATTGTTGGAAATATTCAGCAGGTCTGGCAGCTTCTATGTGCAAAGAGAAGCAGAACAAACAATAGGACAAATCACACAACAAACTATGAATGCTGGAGATCTGAAACTAACAAAAACAGGAATTGCAGCAGGCCTGGCAACACCTATGAAGAGAAAACAGCATTAATGTTTTGAGTCCAGTGACCCTTCTTTAGAATGTGCATTTCTTCAAAACTAGGTTCTCAACACCTTATTGTGTGGGTTAGAAACATGAACAACTTACAGCTATCAAGAAAGGATATCATGGCTACTGATGCCATGATGGATTTATCTGAGAACTAGATTTGTGGCCATTGGCAGAGTGTGGGGCACTCAGATAGCTGGCTTTGGTGGGAGTGGAATTCTTGCAGTGGTCTGTTCCAGTGAGAGTCAGTTAGCATCAAACAGACATCATTGTAAGCAAAATATAAGAAACGGAATTCAAAATCACTTTTGAGCTCAAAAATTGTAACACACGGTTTTAAAGTTGTCAACTTCACAGAATCTCACTTTGATATTATTCTTGACAATTGAGCAATTCAATACTATTAGTATGACATTTACAAATGAGGCTACTTATTTAAAAAAGGTACAAAGCTGCTTCCATTCCAAGTTCCTTGCTTAGATGTTTTTCCATGTAAGTCCTGCTTAGTAAATTCCCCCAAAACCAGAAAATTTATCACCCATGTTCCTTGGAGAGAGATTTTGATACAGAACTGAAGAGACCTGCTCTTTTTTTCAAAAATCTCCTTCACCCTCTCCTTGGCCCAATTGCTTATAACAGTGCGGAATTTTGCTGTCACAAGATTCATCAAAGGCATATTTGTCTGCCAAACTGCTGTTATGTCCTTTCTAATTTAAGTATTGATTGAACTTTCCATGCTACAGTTTGCAACGATGACTAACCATTCTAAAGGTACTCAACCTAGTCTTGCGTATACACCGATACACAACTGATGCATCAAGCTTTTTATTAGACTCCCACTATAAAATCCCGATAATGCTGCTTTTATTGTCATTCTACTCATTTGCCATTCAGAACACATAAGTGATCTCTTGATTCTGAAGTGGCACACAAAAGATGGCTGACAGGCCAACAATCAAAATTAATTTCAAAAATGCTATCTAGTTCTCTGTGTTTCTTTCATTCCACATTTTATCAAAAAGCAAGTTTATATCAACATAGAATCATATAATGGTTAAAGCACAGAAGGAGGCCATTTGGCCTGTACTGTCCACATTGGCTGTCTGCAAGGGCAATTCGATGAGCATCATTACTCCTCACCTTCCCTGTTTTATTTTAATCTTTAGGTGCTAATCCAATCCTCTTTGGAAAATCACTATTAAATCCACCTCCACCATACTCTCAGGCAGGATATTTGAGATCTTACTCTCTAACTGTGTTAAAAAAACATATTCTCATGTCACCCTTGATTTAGTTCTCAATGTTTCTGCCAATGGAAACTGTTTCTCTCCACCTACTCAATTTTGCCCCCTCATGATATTTGAACAGCTCCATCAATCTCTTCTCAACCATCTCTTCTAAAAGAGAACAATCCCAGTTTGTTTTATCTATCCTTATAACTGAACTCGCTCATGCTTGGAAACAATCTCATAAATCTTTCCTGCACCCTCTCAAAAGTTCTGACATCTTTCCAAAAGTACATTAGCAAAAATACTCCTGTTGAAACCAAACCAGAATTTTGTCATAATTTCCATGCTTTTTATTGACTGTCCTAATGCTTCCTTCCAAAATGTGTCACTTCACATTTCTCTGCATTATTTATCTGTGGCATGTTCACCTATTCTACCAACCTGTTCAAGTTCTTTTGAAGTCTTTATCACTGTGCTCCTCACAGTTCACACGACTTCCAAACTCTGTGTCACTTGCAAATTTTGAAACCCAAGTCCAGGTCATTAAAATAGATTAAGTGCTGCAGTCATTGTGCTGTTGACCACTGAGGAAGCCACTTCCCTCAAGTCAAAACAGGCCGTTTATCACTTTTCTCAGTTTCCTGTTATTTACCTAAATTCATATGCCCGTCATTTCTACCCATTGTATTCCAGAGGTCTCAATTTTGCAAACAGACCTATTATGTGGCAGTATATAGAACATAGAACATAGAACAGTACAGCACAGTACAGGCCCTTTGGCCCTCGATGTTGTGCCGAACTTTTACCCTAAACCTAAGGTCTATCTAACTTCCACCCCTATCCTATACTATCATCCATATGTCTATCTAATAGCTGCTTAATATCAAACACCTATTCCTGCTCCTTATTCCTATGTACCATTTAAATGTATATTTACCCCTTCATTTTCTGTCTCAGTCACTCTTCAAAAATATCATAATGTTAGTGAAACGATTTGCCCTTAACAACTTATGTTGGCTTTCCTGATATAATTCACCCTGTCCAAGCAACATTTAATTTTATTTTGGATTATCCTTCCTAACTTCTTTGAACTTTATTTCTTTATTTTCCTAATTTATTCTATGAAGAACCATAATGTAGAACTTGTGGCTTTTTTCTTTATTTCCCAATTTTTGTACCTAATTTAGTAACCTAAGATTTGTAACTAGGTACTTTGTACCTAAGATGGCACCGTGTGTGGTGACATTTTACACTTTTCACTGTACTCCTTTACTTGAGTACGTGTGACAATAAAACCCAATTCTGTCTAAAATAAAAGCTCTCCAGCATCAGGTTAAACTGAGCCTATAACAGGTAGGTTTATTCTTACATGCTTTACAAAAATATGTATTTATTTGCAATTGCACCACCCCTCTACTCATGGAAGATTGAAAGATGATGAATAGTATCTTCACAATTTTCCTCACTTCCCTCAGAATCCTTGATGCATTCCATCAGTCCTGGTAACATTCCAGCCTTAAGTTAAGCCAGCCTTGCTAAGACTTCCTCTTGGTCAGCTTTTAGCTGTTCCACTATCTCAACTATCTCCTCTGTCACTATGACTTTGCTGACACCATCTTCCTTGGTACAGAGAGATGCAAAGTACTAATTTATTTTCTCAGCTATTTCCTCTCCTCCCTCATAGACACACCTTCTGAACCCTAATCATCCATACCCATTTTCTCTTCACTTTTTACTATTTATACACTGAGAAAAGACATTAAGAGTTGAATTTTGGATTGGGACTCCAGAATTAAAACACTCCTTGATTCCACAAACCCAAGCTGGATGAAAGTACCCCAGAAGCTGGAATTTTCATTCCATGGTGATGGGGTTCCCTGGGATTTGGGCTAGCTAACCCCACAGCAGTGAGGAGAATGCCAGGCGCTGTAATTAAATGGATAGAAGGTCTGCCTTGAGACTCCGGCACTGTGTCCAAAATTGCAAAAACTAATACATAAAAACATCCCTGCAGCTCATACTTCTTCACCTCCACACCCTCCTTTAAACAGCCCCCTGCCTCATCCATGCTAATCCTTGCTACATCAGACCCTGGACCCACCATCCAAATTTCTTCATGCACTCTATACCAGACCAAGCCTCCATATCTACAACCATGGTCAATACAGTGTGGAGCTGGAGGAACACAGCAGGTCAGGCAGCATCAGAGGAACAGGAAAGTCAACCTTTCGGTTCGGCACCCTTCATCAGGGCTGGGCTGATGAAGGGTCCCGACCCAAAACGTCGACTTTCCTACTCCTCTGATGTTTTCTGACCTGATGCGTTCCTTCAGCTCCACACTGTATTGACTCTGACTCCAGCATCTGCAGTTCTTGCTATCTCCATATCTACGACCATGATCACATAGCCTCCATGTAAACTTATGTCTCTGTACCCTTAGTTCTTTACAGGCCTTGTGCCAATTTAGTACTTGCTCATGTCAGCCCATGTGCCCTCATCATCACACTATGCCCTTATACCAGCTCACCCAGTTTCCATCTTGGGCAAACATACATTATCTATGTCAGATTTAAAATTATCAACTGATCCTGCATAAACTGCCATTTGTGGAAGAGAATTCTAAACTCCTAACACTCCTTGCATGTAGAAATGCTTCCTAACATCTCTCTTGAATGATCTGGCAATAATTCTCAGACTATGCCCCTAGTTCCAGAATCCCCAATCAGTGGAAATAGTTTATCTTTATCTACGCTATCTTTTCCTGTTAATATCTTGAAGACTTTGCTCAGATCACCCAAAACAAAACCTTCTCATTTATGAAAACAAACATTCACTGCAATTGCATTCCAAAACAATATAATACCTTATAAGCACAGAATCCGTTTAAAAAGCTGTTATAATTTATTGTCCCACTTCAAAGAGTGTCTAACCACTGGTAGTTGCCAATTAAAATGTGAAATGACAGGCATCCTGCTATCATAATGGATTTTTTGAAATTCCTTATGCAACACTAATTTAGCAATGATAACTCTCAGGCTTACATCAACAGATAAAGTAAAAAGGCAAGATTTTATTTAAGAAAGAACACAAGATTTTTTTTTCAAAGGTTTGAAGGGCAGGATTTTTAATACCTTGACAGATAAACAACTTCCTTTGACAAGTGCTTTTGGGAATTTCTCTTTGCACTTTTGATAGCTGTTTTTGATAGCTCCTTTAGAGGATTCATCTTAATAGGTCATTTTGGCACTTTTGACACATTTTCTTGATATTTTACACAGTTCTCTTGTCAATTCCTCTTGACAGGTCCCTTTGGCATTTTTGATAGGTCCTCTTGAAGATTCCAATTAGCACCATAATCCCTATGAAATTATGCACCTTTTACACATATTCATGTCTAATTTTAACAATCTTAAAAGGCACCTAACCTTACCCTAAGGGCACCTTGCTTCTCCCAAAATTATCATGGGACCATATCCACAGGATACCTTGCCTTTCTAAAACAGTATCCTGATTAACTAAACAATTCTACAACATCCACATCTGACTCTTCTAATCTTGTCTAATCTGTTCACCTCATGGTTCACACTCCCCTTCACTAAATTACACCTGAATGGAGTGAGCAGCTGATTTATATAAGCAGCTATCTCTATGAAATACACATTGTTATGACCAGATAAGAAGGGATAATGGCGCTTATCTTTTTAATCCCCTCTTTGGGAGTCATGATAAATATTTTTATTCCCTATTAGCACAGAGAAATTACATTTCAATTAAAACATATTTGACTAGAAAATGAAGGTGCCAATATCAATTTTTCTTTTAGTGAAAAAAAGGAATTTTATCACAAACTATCTTGAGAAAAGAACTAATAAAAATCTGATATCAAAGACACACATAAACATAAGCATAAAATAAAACAAAGAACTGTGGATGCTGGAGATTCCGAAACAAACTAAGACTGAAGTTGCTGGAGAGACTCATCAGCTGGAGAGACTCAGCAGGTCTGGCAGTCTATGGAGAGAAATCAGAGTTAATATTTTGAGTCCAGTGACCCTTCTTCAGAACCTTCATGCTTTCAGTTACTTGTGATGTAAAGTTTGCAAATCTTTCCCTGACTAGTCCATCTCTCTACTTCCCTTTCTCTTTTGAGATGATCCTTAAAATTTACCTCATTCTTGTCTTAATATCTCCAGAATTGAGTGTAAAGTTTTGCCTCAGAGATAGTAGGAACTGCAGATGCTGGAG
>NC_063334.1:76273097-76323887 GCF_021869965.1 Rhincodon typus | reverse complement strand
CTGCTCCTATGATACTGCTTGGCCTGCTGTGTTCATCCAGCTCTGCACCTTGTTACCTTGTAAAGTTTTGCCTGATAACTTTACTGCAAAGGACTTTTAATGTCTTGTTAAATTAAAGGTGATTAAGTGAATTGTTTTATTCATAGGCAACTGATATCAAATGCAAAGTGTATGATGTTGCCAATACTCACAAGAAGAGATGATGAAATAATTCAGGCAGTAATATCTATGTGGCAAAAGGTTTGGAAATAAAACAAGTAAACTAATGGTAAGGAAAAGTAAAAGGAGGATAAAAGAAAAAGCAGAAATTGCTGGGAAATCTCAGCAGGTCTGGCAGCATGTGTGGAGAGAAAACAGAGTTAATGTTTCAGGTCCAGTGACCCTCTTCAGAACTGAAAACCAGTCACTTGACTAAAATGTAAACTTTGCTTTCTCTCCATGGATGCTGCAAGACACGCTAAGTTTTTCCAGCAATTTCTGATTTCCGGTATCTGTCGTTTTTTCATTTTTTTTAAAGAAGGGCAGAGCAATGATAAGAACGAAAATGAGCTTTTCACATCTTTACACCTTTTCTGTCCGTCTTAGGTTAGATATTTTAGATTATGTGGTTTATTGTACTTTCATAAGTGAATCTATCCTTCCCAACATCTCAGGAATATTAAATAAAAACCAAAAGACCTGCAGATGCTGTAAATCAGGAACAAAAACAAAATTGCTGGAAAAGCTCAGCAGGTCTGGCAGCATCTGTGGAGGAGAAAACAGAGTTAACGTTTCGGGTCCAGTGACCCTTCCTCAGAACTCAGTATCTCAGAAATATTGTCACTCATTCAGGTATCTGTGTACATTTCCATGCCATGCCCAAATTAATGAACAATGGAACACTCCTTCAGATTATGCTGATCTCAGTTGGTATTACTACTGGACATGTCAGTTTCCAGACAGATCTCATTTTTACTTAACATTGTGGTTATTCACTGAAACACAAAGAAGTGATGCTGCAGATTTGATTTTAATAATAAAATAGAAGTTCATTACACAAAATAAATGAAAATAAAATAAAACAAGCCAAACTTCTAACACAACTTGAAATATTTGAAAACAAAAGCAAAGTTCCGATCAACTGCTGTCTGATGCTTATTGGTTTAAAATCACCATTCTGGAAATACTAACAATTATTATACACCTTTATATAGTCAGACCAAAATTGAAATACAACTCATTCAAAGTTCAAACTCAAAACTAAATGATATTAATACATATAAATCATGTAAACCTCATATCACAAGACTTATTTATCCATTGGAACAGCCGTATAGTTGTACAATTGCTATTGTTACGAAGCGAAGGCTGACCGCCCTCTGATAACTAAAACTGAAACACCCAGAGACGCTCGCCTCGCCCTACAATTTGTTAAAAGAAGTGTGAAAATTGGTATAATCTGCCCCTCACCCTCAAGCTGTTATAAAGGAGTGGTTAAATGGAATGGATGCCTTTCACTCGCTCTATAATCTAGCAAGTAAAAACTTATTTATCCAACTCTAGCAGTGAAAAAATTAACTGAACCTTTAACAAACCAAACAGTTCTCCCTTAACTACTAACTATTCCAGAGTAAAACAAAATTCTAATTGTATGCTGTTCCAATAAATACAAGTCCCACTTATATAAACCAAAATAATTTTTAAAAATTAAAACATAGTCTCTCGAAATTACAGCCAGAATATGTCTTCAGGAATGTTCCGTGCCTTCTCCACTGACCTTCAGGCAGTAACAGCTTTCTCCATCGACTTCTTGTGACAAGGACATTAGCTAAGAGGGCTGCTGTACCTTTAGTTAGATGATGGTTTTCTGAGAGCTCAGAGAATTCTGTAAGAGCCAGTGGTTTTCTCTTTAGAGATGATGGTTTTTAACTCTATCAGATGGCTGTTGCTCTCACCCTGATTTTCAAATGCCCTCTCCTTTCATACCCTTGATGACATATCAATTTCTTACAATAGGATTGGTCCTGTGTTGTCAAAATCATCAGATATAAATTTAGTTAGTTTTTATTCTCTAAGTGCCTGGCTAAATTAATTGGCTGATATTCAAACTGGTTGCCCTGCTAATAAAACAAAACTGCTGCCTGGTTTGCTAATCATACAGCCTTTGATACAAGTGTTTCAATTTCAGGAGCTCTCTGTGCACCTGCAAACCCACATGCTGCCCACAGACTTTTTTTTTGAATCTCTAAGCACAGAAAAAAACACATAATTTTTTAAAGGGACCACATGCTCCTTTCTTCATAGCATTTTACAAACACCAAATTCTAATATCCTGCCTTCCAATCCACAAATACTCTACCCATCTTCACAACACTATTCACCTGAAAGAGAGAGGAGTGACATAAACAGTAAACTTTGAAAATAGGCTTTGGTACCAAATTATTTTATTGAACATTAAGTCAATAAAAATATATGACAATAATATAATGTTCATAGCATCCATGCCTTGCTTTACCATGCAGTGCCATGCTTGTTAGGACATTGGCACTTCAGCCAGAGAATATCAGTACTGCCATACCAATGTGCCTTTCGTGCAGGCACACAGATAGGCTGCTGTTCATGTTTGTCAGTAGGCAACTATCCAAGGGGTAATGGAAATGTCTTTCTGTATGCCATGCTAAGGCACCAATCTAACCTCAGCAGCATGTCCCAGCTGCTTGCACAGGAAACACACTGCATGTTTATTCAACCAAATAGTCATGTCAGAAAGTGGTTAGGGCCTAGTCCTCATCCGGTCAAGGGAGCTCGGAATAGCTGCCATTCAGGGAGCTCTGGCACCATCAGTTACTTTTTTTAAATCCCTGCAGTGTGGAAACAGGCCCTTCGGCCCAACAAGTCCACACTGACCCTTGGAGCATCCCACCCAGACCCATCCCCCTATAACCCACCTAATCAATACATCCCTGAACACTATGGGGCAATTTAGCATGGCCAATCCATCTTTGGACGATGGGTGGAAACCAAAGCACCTGGAGAAAACTCACGTAGAAACAGGGAGAATGTGCAAACTTCACACAGACAGTCACCTGAGGGTGGAATTGAACCTGGGTCCCTGGTGCTGTGTGGCAGCAGTGCTAACCACTGTGCCACCATGCCACCCCATTTTTTATGTACACACATAATGTTACATACACAAGTTACGGACACACAAGCTGCTCACAGTCCAGGAGCCTGCCCATGGCTAACTATCTGCTCAGGCTGAACACAGTCAGCAAATATCTCTGACCACAGCCTGGGCAATGAGCAAAAGTCAGTCCTGTAGGGCCAGCACAAGTAGTCAGGGGAATCATGTATCATCAGCTGGGGAGCTACAAACATAACAGTCAGTGTTCTGCTCAGGCATTGAAGTCATTGGGGATCTGGAGCGAGTACATTCTTAGGCGTCCATGTATTGATTATTCAGGATGGTGTGAAAGGAGGACCTGCAAGGACAGTGAGGGAATCACTATCTGGTGGCTTGAGGGGAAAAGTGGAGGTATGTTTACAAGTTGGTCAAGGACAACAATGAGGCAAAATTCAAATGTACAGTACTATGTGGAACAGCAGCAGAGTGAAATGGTAGGAGTGGTCTGTTGGACCTTCCTGTATAATCTGGACAGAGTGTGCTGCATCATCCTGCCATGCTGTGCTCTGTACAATTAGAGAAAGCAACAAGACAATGTGAAAGAAGTTCAGGAACTGGGGAAATGGGAGCAGCCTTTTGAAGGAGGATAAGGACACAGGGGAGAATGAAGCTTTCCTTGTACATGACAGGGCTGAACTGCTTTGGGTGCAACAAGCCAGAAAGGACCTGACTGACAGCCGGCATAAGGAGACGGGAGCTGGGAGCAGTACAGCATCAAGGACCACAGAGTAGCCACTGAATCCGATGCCAGCATTTGGGTCACATTGTGGGGGCAAATTACAGCCACTTTCGGAATGGTATGACTGCCCATTTGTGATGTTACCCTACTGGAAAAGAACAAGCTGAGGATCTACAGGATATTTAGATGGAATGGAGCTGAGGAGAGGTAAAACTGTGTGGCCTGATGGTTAAACAGTGACTGAGGTGAGTATGTGTGTGAGAGTATGAGCTGTGTGGCATTGTGGCTGCTGTGGCATTACATTGCCAGTTCTCCAGGTGCATGTAGCCCCTTGAATATGGCCTGGGCTCCAGGGATGCCAGTCTTTTGGTGGATGTCTAGCGAGGGGTGAGATGTTCTAGGAACAGCACACGATAAGATGAGGACAGAATCAGATGTGAGCGACAGCCTTGTGCTCAGGTAGGTAATGAGTAAGGCATGTTTGGTAAGATATAATGGGAAATCTTGCTGGGTCTCAAGAATCCTTCCAAAACTGGCACTCATCCAAAGCGGCATTAGATCCAAGCAACTGAGTCAACAAGTGTAGGTTGGAGATTGAAAATTCTGTAGTGAGTAATTCACCTCTTGACTCTCTAAAGCCTGTACTCCATTACAGTTCAGGAGAATGACGAAATATTCTCTACTTGTCTGCATGTGTGTGTTCCAACAGCACTAAAGAGAGAGACAGATAAGATAGGCATTTACTAAGGTCCAGCAAGAAATTACACTGGTCCTTGTGGCAAACAAAAACTCTCTAAAAAACTCAATGCAACTCGCACTTGGTCAAAAAAAACATGCAATTCATCCCCAATGGGTCAAATGTTTTCATTCTGTGCTGTAAACTTTTACGATATCATGAACAGGGAAAATAATAAATCTAAATTATGTCTGATCAAAACTAGCATTTTAGAATGAAGATGTATCTGTCAGTGGTTGACCTTTTCCTCCTGTAACGTTACAAACTGCAGAGGCTAACTGTTTTGACAGTGTGGATCTGAATTAAAACACACATGGGAGTGCTATACTATCACATCAAAGGGTGGTCATTTCTCCTCAAGATAGTAACTTTGATTTAGTGGGCTAATTCCGTATATGCACAACTTTAAAGAAACTTCTCTCTCTTTCACTTTATCTTTCTCACAAGGTGATCTATGGGGGTTCACATTGTTGGAGTTCAAGACTGTCTTCTGTCTTGATGATCTGAACTAGATTACCTATGAAAGGTTAGGCTAGAGAGGTTTAGTGGGAGTGTTTTGGGAGGTTTTTCATGGACGAGGAACATAGGAAGTTGATTGTTAACATTGAAAATTCTATACAAATGATTCATATCTTCTACATAAAGTAAACAAGTGGATGATTTGAAGTGGGACTTCTCTTGGTGAAGTGCTATTCCATTCTGCCTTCTGTGTGGAAACTGAAATTCAAAGAGAAGTCTGTGTGTTATTTCAGTCCCGGTACTCAACTAGACATTGAACAGAAAAATGTGTATTCTCAATCGCAGGTTATATAACGTTATGGTATGATGTTCCTTTCTGGGAGTGACTGGCAAAAGAACATCTAGCATAAAGTAAACAAAACTTTGGAGAGTAGTTGACTAATATTGAATCAATAGAGAAAAACTGAGGACTGAGTTTTCCAAAAGCTTGGCTAAGTATTAATTACAGGGAGTTTCATGGAGGGTTTCCCATTCTGCTACTTTTCTCAAGCAATTTTATGCTGCTCAGCCAAGTAAGTATGCATTCTGCCTCCACTGTACCATGCTCACATAGCCTTGTGGTTTACAGCAGTAGAAGTGTTCACCTGTGCAATTAAGTTGTGACCTTCACACTATGTGTGCCATATTTAAATTCCAGTTGCCCACCTTTTGAAATGCTGCCAGTCTAATCTAAAATAGCCACCCAGGTAAGGGTGAAAAGTGGCTGTGTGAAATTTAATGACCTTATATGCTATGCAAAGGTGAGTGTCACCAAATTCTCTCTGCTTACACTTAAACTTACTCTAACTCTATTTTCGTACCTTCCTCCTAGCAGGCCTCATGGTCTATCAATATTATATGCAGCATCTCCCTTCAATGGCTCTCACCAGCCCCATCCCTCCAAATTACTAACCCTTCCCTCCCTCTACACTTCATACTCTGGAGACATCTCACCACAAACCTAAGGATGGACCAACCTCCCTACTGACCATATTCCTCCTTGCCTGGTCTAAGCACCATTCCTTTAGACCTTCATGCATGGTCATTTGATTGAAGTGCATGTAATGTGCTTGCTGCATAATGCTGACAATGTGACATTGACATAGCATGGTGCATCTCCTTGACTGTTTATTACTTTCAAACATAACAAGATTGCTTGCTTTCTATCTGCACTAGAAGGTTAGGTAAGACAATGCAGATAGTGTGGGAGTATCAAAGTAAGTGCAAAGTGCATGAGCACTAAAAGACCAAGTTAAGAACCCTAAGGTGCAGCTTGTGTTCCAATGCCTAAGATGTATGTGCACACACATAAGGTGGCCTAACAGCAGCACTAGGATGAGTTCCAACGAGCAGTATTGAAATGCTGAATTGTATAATAAGCGAGTCCAAGATGTGCCATGATGATACAGTGAGGCTTGTGCTTTGCCAGTGTCGTTGGAGGGTACAGACAGTCTCTGTCTTGCTGGTCAGCATGGACCAGGTTGGGCAGAAGAACCTATTTCCATGATGTATTACTCTATGCCTCTATGACCCTATGGGATGTTAAGCAATGTTGACCAAGCTGGATGCCCGGAGAAGATACCAGTGAGCTGCAGCCACCAGGTCACTCACTCAGACTTTCAAATCAGAAATCGCTCCTGATGAATAAAGGTTTGAGAGAAACTCAGCAGCTTTAAGTCCAGCCTAAAAGACTTAGGGTAGTGAGATCTCATCAAAGATCAAATGAAATCCTCACATTCTCAGTTTTGTAGATTTTAATCACTACAATGCTGCTAATCCAGTTTATAGTCATTGTATCTTCTTGTTTCTTCCTTCATTTCTATCTTCTGAACCTTTGAGGCTAGACTTGAGCCCGACCCCAATTGCCCTTCAGAACCTGGTGCTGAGCTGCCTTCTTGAATTGCTGCAGTCATATTCTGTAGCTACATACGTTGTGTGTTAGGAAGTGGCTTCCAGAAACAGTGAGCAAAGGACAGTTTAGTTCCAAGGCAGGATGATGTGAGGCTTGAAAAGTAACTAACTATGGTTTTCCCATGCATTTTTTTGTCCTTGTCCTTCTAAGTGGTAGAGGCTGTGAATTTGGAAGGTATTGATGAAGGAACTTCAGTGAGCTCCTGAGGTGAATCTTGCAGATGGTACACACAACTGCCTCTCTGCATCAATGATCAAGTAATTGAATGTTGAAGGTGGCTTGCCTGTGAGTCAGTGGCTAGTCAGCTGCTTTGTCCAGGATGGTGTTGAGCCTTTCTGTTGAAGCTGCACACATCCATGAAAATAAACAGAATTCCATCACACTCCCGATTTGTGATTTGTAGATGGTGGATAGGCTCTGGAGAGTCAGGAAGTGAGTTACTCACAGGAGAATTTTTAATCTCTGACTTGTTTTTGTAGACACAGTGGGCTGAATTGTATTCTGCTTTGGCTAAGTGTGAGTTGCATTGGGTTTTTTGGAGAGATTCTTGCCGTGATGCCCAGTGAAATCTCTTATCTTATCTTACCAAATTCAACTTATTACCTGCCTGCACTGTCCCATGGCATCCCTCACATCCAATTCGAGATTTACCTCACTATATGCCATACCCTGAACAATACAGCACTCACCAGGTATCTGCTGAAAGACTGGCATCCCTGGTGCCTATGCCACATTTAAAAGGCCACTCTGCATTCAGACAGGAGTTGGCAGTTTGTCACTGTACTTCATCAACAACATAATGTGTCAAGTCTCACTGGGGAAATCAAGCCTCACTATTCCTGGAGTCGTTGCCAAAGCTAAAAATTTTTAAAATATGCAAAATTCCCCAATTTACCTAATCTAAATACTTAAGTACTGACCTCCTGTACAGGGTTAAATCTATACTGCCTAAGGCATTTACAATTACATTTACAATTTCTAGAACTCTAAATATCTTATATTCCGCATTCAACCCATTTAAAATTGTTGTGGCAATATTTGGATGGTTATCAGTACAAATATTCCTGTGTCTACTTGGATCTTACATGGCCAGCCACCTAATATAGCTGTGATATGTTATTAGAGTCACCTGAAGGTGCTCAGGTGGCCTATTTGTGTTTTGAATGCCAGTTGAATTATTTCTTAGGAGATAGCAAGAACTGCAGATGTTGGAAGTCAGGGACAATACAATGTGGAGCTGGAGGAACACAACAGGTCGGGCAGCATCAGAGGAGCAGGCAAGTCGATGTTTCAGATTGGGACCTTCATCAAGACCGACGAAGGGTCCCCAACTGAAACTCCAACTTTTCTGCTCCTCTGATGCTGTCTGATCTGCTGTGTTCCTCTAGCTCCACACTGTATTGACTCTGAATTACTTCCTTAATCTGTTTGGAGGTGAGGAATGCTCACTTCCCATTCATCCAGTTTTGGTACAGGGCTTGCCCTTTGCAATCTCTTCCTTTCACTTAGCACTCCAGCACTGTATCTTCACAGTTCTTTCACTCCACAAGTGCTACCTGACTTTACCTATTCCAGTACTTTATTTCAGTTTGGAAAGGATACATTGGCTTTAGAGTATGTGTGGCACAGATTCATACCCTTGAGCTGAAAGCATCAAGTTATCCAGTTGCATACCTTGGACTTGTACTCTCTTGAATCTAGAAAATTAACCATTGACCTAACTGAGAAGTTGAGATGATTAAAGGATTGATAGGGCAGATAGAAAAAAAACATTCTGTTTTAGTGAGTGAGTCCAGAACAAGGGAATACAAACTTAAAATTGAATAACACAACAATGTCAGAAAGAATTTCTTCACTTAAGGGATAATGGAGATTTGGAACTCACTCCCATGTAAAGACTAAAGTGACTTGAGTTTGGTAGATTCTTGTTGGAAAAAGGTTAAAGGACTACAACAGGGAGGTGGAATCAGATCAGCCATGATCTCATTGAATGGAGAAACAGACTCAAGGAGTTGAATGGCTTTTTCTTGTTTCAATGTTTCTATGAAACCCCAAGGATGTTTGAAAGAAATAACCTTTTTTTTATAATTGTCTATCTTTTCTTTAATTCTGTGTGTAGAAAATAGGCATTTTCTGGATATATTAGAGAGGAAATTGAATCTGCTCAGTCATTGCAATTTCAGCCCTGCAAAAATTGTGCCTACCACGTTGCTGTTTCTGACTTTAGATGCCAATTTGTTTCATTTACAATCAAAAATAGCGTTCTTTTAACCTTGACAATTTGAAATATTTTAGCAACACTCCTATTATTTGTTTATACTCATTTGTCCAAACTAGGGGACAAAGCTTTAAAATTAGGGATTACCCTTTCAGGACAGAGATGAGGATAACTTTTTTTCTCAATAGAGGGTTGTGTGGCTTTGGAACAGGGTCACTGAATATTTTTAAGACAGAGGTGGATAGATTCTCTCTAAACAGGAGAATCAAAGGTGACCAAAGGTAAATGGAAATGTGAAATTCAAAACACAAACAGATCAGCTATGATCTCATTGAATGGTGGAGCAGACTTAAGTGCAGAATCATCTGCTCCTATTTCATATGTTTGTATGTAAATAGTTGTAAACTTGGCATGTGATATGCACAAGCACAATTTGCACCAGAAATGCACAACTCACGATTTTGGCAAGGCAAAACAAAAAACATCAGTGCCTCCTCCCAAAGTATGCATTCAGCCTTTTGAATACATAATCAAGGCCTTGGACCTTTTTGAGACTTCACTCTGAAAATAGCCCAATCAATCAGTGATCCTTGCTAGACCCCTCTGCAATGCTAGAGATTATTACTAGCTTCAAATGCCTTTACCTGATCATCCACCACTTATATTTTTTATCATGTTTGCATGCTCCACCCTGATTGTTTCTCCTCCTCTGAATTGCCTTATACATGCCCATTTACCTGCCTGCATTCCTGGACTAATCTGAAGTTCAGTGCCAGAGATACATTGATCAGGAGTTCACCATTAGATTATCAGTGAGCTGCCTGGGCTGTTCAACCTGCATCCACAGCTTCCCACTCTCAGTTAACTGAGGCCCAATAGCGGGTGTACTTCAAGCCTACCCACTCTATTCCTGGGATTGTACTCTGCCCGGTATGCTTTGATAGGCTGACATAAACAAATATCTAGGCTGCTGAATGTTACTTACAAATATTAAAAGAAAGGACAGGAAAAGACTAAATCACCATAAAGCCTACTTCAGAAGAAACAGAAGCTGCAGATTATTTTAGGAAAAACATGTATGAAATTTCTCTTTTGGACTATTAGTTCCATTCGTTCTGACAATTTTCCATAACTTGGGATGATTTACACCTCATAGCAACTCATTCAGTTCCAACTTGAATACCTACATGGACAACTTTACTATTCAAAAGCAAAAATAGTTTGAACACACTGCTGCTGGAAGTTTTAGATGCATGTGTACAAAATTACTCCTCAGGCAGTCTAATTAATAACCAATTTCTTCGGCGTGAGGAAATTGGTTTTAAAAAAAAGCCTTCAAATTTAGCATAGTTCATTTTAACAACTCATTTCACATTGATCCCAGTGGACTCCTTCTTAATCTAAACTTAACTATGTTGCTTTCCAATGACATTATTTTCAAGGCGAAGATGAAATTGGATCATACTGCAGTGATAAACAAGCTAATCAAGGCAGTACTTGTACAGAGGTGCAGCTTAAGTGGAAGTAAATTAATTTTTGCTTTTGAATTATATCAAATAAAATTACACCAGTTTGTCTTTGCAAAACCATGCTTTAATTAATGTTTTGTCAGATCATCCATCGTTTGTGCCCTCCACATTCATTCTAATTTGTTTACATTTTCCATTGCTCCTCCTCCTTTCTATAATCACCATTGCTGTTAGTCAACACATTGGCTGCTAGAGTCTATTTATCTGCACACTTAACAAAACCACTCTGTCACTATTAACCAGACTTCACTCCTGACATTAGTACAGCATTGAGAGCTTGTTCTTGCAACTTTATTTTTAAGCCAGATAAAGCATTTTATGGAATGCATTACTGACTAAATAAAAAGAAACATTAACTTCTGACAATTTTCAAATCACTGCGGTCTATTTTAACCCTATCCTGCAAAGTAGAAACAAGGCACAAAGGATGTCTCCATTATTTTCTGCTGTCTTCTGTATTAACCTGTGAAATTTTGCAAGCAGATGCAACAACCACTGAAAATAGGCAGGGATCCCTTTGATTTATGTGAACGTGGAATCTATTACTTCCATTGAATTTGGTCTCAATTCCCAGGCTCTTGTTAGGGAGAACAAAGAGGCCCTCCAATTAAGGAAAGGAAAGCCACCATCTTGCCAACTCTGGATTTTTCCCCATATTCTTATGAGACCCTCTCTTACCCTCTTCCTTTGCACTTAGTTGTCATTTAGCAAGTGGTTCTACACAGTTTAATCTTCCCCTAATTAGTTGAACAGTAAGTAGCTACAATAGGAAGGACTTGAAACTGTAAATTTTATTTTAGTGTTATACATTCATGACCATAACTGGAAGATCAGCAATTATTGTCTGACTTTAATTGTCCCTGAGAAGGTGGTGGTAACTGACCTTCCAGACTTGCTGCAATCTGCATGGTGAAGGTGTACTATCAATACTTTGAGGTAGTTCCTTCCAGCATTTTGATCAGGTGATTATGAAGAAGTATCAACATATATCCAACTCAGAATAGCTTATACATGCAAGTGGTGATTTCCCATGTACCTGTTTCTTCTTCTTTTCTCAGACGGTAGAAGAAAGAAAGGATTACCTGAACTTCAAGCCTGATAATCTCTTAGATATTGTCATCACAAAGGAAATGCATTGGAGTTCAGTCTATTAAAGAACCCTTGGTTAGTTACTACAGTGCTCCTTATGTATAGTGTACACTGCCACCACAGTGAATTGGTGGTGAAGGGAGCAAATATTTAATGTGGTGGAATGAGTGTCTGTCAATTAGGCTGCCTTGGCCTGGATGGTATTCAGTTTCTTAAGTGTGGTTAGAGTTACATTATTTAGTCAGCTGGAGAAAATGCCACCAGATTCTTGATGTGTGCCTTGTAGATAGTGGACGGGTTCTGGGGTGTCAAGAGTTGAGCTCCTCATCAAGAATACAAAACCTCTAATGGGCTCAGAGTATTTTGGTCAACAGTAAATCTAAGATGCTAATGGATGTGGAATTCAGCGATTGCAATGCCAGTGAATATTGAGGGGAGATAACAAGGTATAGAGCTGGGTGAACACAGCAGGCCAAGCACATCAGAGGAGCAGAAAAGCTGACGTTTCCGGCCTAGACCCTTCTTCAGAAATGAAGGGTTTTTCTGAAGAAGGGTCTAGGCCCGAAACCTCAGCCTTCCTGCTCCTCTGATGCTGCTTGGCTTGCTGTGTTCATCCAGCTCTACACCTTGTTATCTCAGATTCTCCGGCATCTGCACTTCCTACTATCTCTGAAACAATATTGAGGGGAGCTTCCCTTTAGTTGAAGTTATTTATTGCTTATTATTTGCTACTTATTTACAATATCCAAGTCTGAATGTTGTCCAGTCTTGTCACACATAAGCACAGAAAGTTCCGTATCTGAGAAATTGTGAATAGAATCAATCCCTGCGGAAATATCAACATTCCTACTTCTGACCTGACAATGGAGGGAAAGTTGTTGATGGAGCAGCTGAATATGTTATGGCCTTGGACACTACCTTGAGGAAGTCCTGCAGCAACTATCTTTGTTTCTATTTGGTATGATTCTTGTCAGTGAGATTTTCCTCCCATTGACTTTAGTTTTAGTGGAGCTCCTTAGCCAGTTGCAGTCCAGATATCAAGGATAATTTCTCTCACCTCACTCTAGAGTTCACCACTTTAGTGAATGTTGAAAGGAAGCTGAGTAAGTGCTACTTAATTGTGTTTTCAATGGCATTTTCCATTACTTTGCTGATGATTTAGAGCACACTGATGAGCAGTACTTTAGTGAACTGGAATTGTACTGCTTTTTGTGAACAAGACATACCTGTACAATTTTCCACATTGTCAGGTAGATGCCAGTACTGTTATAGAGTCATAGAGATCTATAGCACAGAAAAAGGCCCTTTGGCCCATTATGTCCACACAATCAAAAGCAGCTACTTAACTATTTTAATTCTATTTTCCAACACTTGACTCATAGTCTTGTATGCCTTGGCATCACATGAGCATTTCTAAATACATTTTAAATGCTATGAGGGTTTCTGCCTCTACCACCCTTAGAGGTAGTGAATTCCAGAATCCCAACATCTTCTGGGTGGAAAAGATTTTCCTCACATCTCATTTAAACCTCCTGGCCCTTACCTTACATCTATGCTCCTTGGTCATTGATCCCTCCATCAATAGGAAAAGTTTCTTCTTGTCTGCCCTATCTATGCCCCTCATGTAGCTGCCCTGGAAAACCTTAGCTAGGGATGCAGTTAGCTTTGTCGCACAGGCCTTTAGTACCATGATTAGGATCTTGTCACAGCTCGTAGCTTTCACTCCATTCATGTACCTTCAGCCAATTCTTGATGTCATCTGAATTGAAATGAATTGATTGAAGATTAGCATCTGTGATGGTAAGAACATTAAGAGATTGTCAAGATGGATATTTCACTTAGCGCATCTGGCTAATACAGTTGTGAATACTTTGGCCTGGTCTTTTGCCAGTTCAGGGCTCAGGGCTCAGGACTCTCTTTCAATTATATTTTTCATCCTTTTTATCCTTAAACTATCAAAATGGCGTTGGATTGTGGTGACAGCTGAAGCTTTTCACTGTAGTTTACGATATTATTCACTCTAAATGCTTGTGACAATAATCATCATATGCATGTTCCATGATAATTAAAATGGGATGTTCATTAGGTTCATCTATTGCATGACACTTCTTTTGACCATGTCTGTAATCCTGTGCTGTAGCTTCACCAGTTGGTACTTAATTTCTAAGTAAGCCTGGTGCTAGTCATTCTTCTATATTTCTCAGTGAATCAGGGTTCATGAGGTTGCAGATCATAATGAAGACAATGATGACACTCAGCAGCTCATAAATGCTTGATTTTGAATTGGTGGACCTGTTCTGATTCTAGCCCATTCAGCATATTGGTATGACCGCTTAACAGAAAGAAGGTGTCCTCAGTGTGAAATCCAGACATCGCTCGCCACAGAATCAGTGTAGGGATCATTTCGCCCAACATTGTCATGTATTCGGATGGGTTGATTAGTGATGATAAATTAATTCCTCTTCATCTCCTGCAAGAAACACAGTTTGGGGGCAGTTATGTTCTTCAAAACTTGGGCTAGCTTTGTCAATAATGGTGTTACTACGCTATTGATGGACAATAAAGTTCATTCACTCACTATGTATTCTTGGTACAATCAGGATATCTTTGAAATGGTGCACATTAAAGTACTTTAATGATTTATCAGTTGAGAAAAGAAAAGGGAAAAGCTTTTGATTTATATAGTGCCTTTCGTAACTAGCTGACAGCCCAAAGCACTTTGTAGTCAATTATGTACTTTTTGAAATGTGTTTATTGTTGTTCTGTGGAAAGACAGCAGCTGCTTTGCACACAGCAAGGTAGTAGTAAGCAGACAGCTGCTTTGTCATGCTAACTGAGGGATAAATATACACTGAGATACCAGGGATAACTTCCCTGCTGACCTTGGAAAGAGTGCCAAAGAACATTTTACATCCACGCAAGAAGGCTGACAGGACCATGGTTTAAAGTCTCATGTGAAAGAAGGCACCTCTGACGGAGCAGCTGTCCCTCAGTACTGCACTGGAGTATCATGCTTGATTTTTGTATTTGTGACCTGGAATGACAGGCATTCAGCTTTCAACTGATTTGTCCTCTTCCACTCTTCCTCCATGCAAGTTGGCAACACCAAGCCACTACTTTATCATTTCATCATGACTACTTTCGAAACAGTTCACACACCACTTCAACCCTACAGGACTTCACTTTGGAGCTCAGAGACAATATAACTTACATTTTTCTGCCAGGTCACTTTGTACCCAGAGACACATATGCATCTTATGGCTTTTAGCTTCCTTTCTTAACATTCAGTTGATTTGCAGAGCTTTAAGATTTGCACTTTTTTTTAGCACTTTGGCATTTCAATGAGAAGTCACAGGATGTCAAGATCTTTGGGTTGCATCAGCTTTTAGGCCAGAGATAAAGACAGGCAATTTGTCATGTTTTGCAGCACTGAACAGTGAATGAGGTAGAAATGTTGTTTTAATTCATTCATTAATGGGATGTGGGTATTGCTGGCTGTGCCAGCATCTATTGCCCATTTCCAGTTGTCCTCCACAAGATGGATGGTGATCTGCCTTCTTGAACAGTCACAATCCGTTTGGTGCAGGTAGACCCACAATACTGTGAGGGAGAGAGATCCAGGATTTTGACCCAGCAACACTGAAGAGACACTTGTCAGATTAACTGACAGAGGACACAAATAGGTACTTAACATCAGATTTCATGTTGGAAGATGCCAGCAGCATACCAGAACTTCAAGTGAGCCAGGGGCAGAGGAGACTGTGGTGGCTATCACTAAGGAGAAGGTGCTGGGGAAGCTGAAAGGTCTGAAGGTGGATAAATCAAGACCAGATGGACTACATACCAGGGTTCTGAAGGAGTTAGCAAAGGAGATTATGGAGGCACTGGTGGTGATCTTTCAGGAATCACTGGAGTGAGGGAGGGTTCCAGAGGACAGAAAAATGGCTCATGTAACACCCTTGTTTAGGAAGGGAGGTAATCAGAAGACAGGAAACTGTTGGCCAATTAGCCTGACCTCAATCATTGGTAAAATTTTAGAATCCATTAAGGATGAGATTGAGGAGTACTTGGAAGTGCATGGTAAAATAGGGCTGAGTCAGCATGGCTTTATCAAGGGAAAGTCACGTCTGACAAATCTATTAGAATTCTTTGAGGAGGTAACCAGCAAAGTAGACAAAGGAGAGCCAGTGGACATACCTATTTGAATTTCCAGAAGGCCTTTGACAAGGTGCCACATTAGAGGCTGTTAAATAAGATAAGAGTCTATGGTGCTAGGGGCAAGGTACTGGCATGAGTAGAAGATTGGCTGACTATCAGAAGGCAGAGAATAAGGACAAAGGGGCCTTTTTCAGAATGTAGCCAGTCACTCATACAACTCTGCAGGATCAATGTTAGGAGTACGACCATTCGCATTATACATTAACAATCTGGATGAAGGAACTGAGGGTGTTGTTGCTAAGTTTGCAGATGACACAAAGATATGTGGAGAGGCAAATAGTAGAAGAAGCTGCAGAAGGTTTTGGGCAGGCCAGTTTAGTAGGCAAAGAAATGGCAGCTGGAATATAATGTCAGTAGTGTGAGGTTATGGTAGGAAGAATAGAGGTGTACCTTATTTTCTCAATGGGGAAAGGCTTCAGAAATGGAGTCAAACATCATGGAAACTGGCCCTTTGGCCCATCTCATCCATGCTGACGAGGTTTCCTAAACTGAAGTAGTTCCATTTGCCTGCATTTGGCCCATGTCCCTCTAACCATTTCCTATCTAAAGCACAAAGGGACTTTGGGGATCCTAATTCAGGATTCTCTTGTTAACACATAACTTCAGTTGGTAGTTAAGAAGGCAAATGCAATGTTAGCATTCATTTCAAGGGGATTAGAATATTAGAGCAAAGATGCACTGCTGAGGCTACATAAGACTGGTCAGACCACATTTTGGATATTGTGAGCAATTTTGGGCTCTGTATCTGAGGAAGGATGAGATAGTGTTGGAGGAAATCCGGAGGAGGTTTACAAGAATGATCCTGGGGATGAATGGCTTGTCATATGAGCAGCAGTTGAGGACTCTGGGTCTGTACACAATGGAGTTTTGAAGGATGAGAGGGAATCTCATTCAAACTTACAGAATACCGAGAGGCCTGGATAGAGTGGATGTGGAGAAGATGTTCGAACTATTAGGAGAGACTATGACTCAAGGGCACAGCCTCAGTGAACGGACACCCCTTTAGAACTGATTTGACGTGAAATTTCTTCAGTCAGAGAATGGTGAATCTGTGGAACTCATGGCTGCAAAGGCTTGTAAATGCCAAGTAATTGTGTGTCTTTACAATGGCAATAGGTAGGCTCTTGGTTAATAAGGAGTTCAACGGTTATGGGGAACAGGCAGGAGAATGAGATTGAGAAATATATCAGCCATGATTGAATGGCAGAGCAGACTCATTAGGCTAAATGGCCTAATTCTGCTCCTATATCTTTTTATCTTTGTGAATTTCGGCTGTGCATCTTGTAGATGGTAGACATTGCTGTTACTGAGTGCTGGTGGTAAGGGCGGTAAATGTTTGTGGATGTGATACCAATGAAGTGGACTGCTTTGTCTTGGATGGTGCCAAGGCTCCTGAGTGTCATGGGAGTTGCACCCACTTGGGAAAGTGGGGAATATTTCATCATACTTCTGACATGTGTCTTGGAAATTGTGGGCAGACTTTGGGGAGACAGTGGATGAGTTCCTTGCTGCAATATTCCTAATCTCGGAACTGATTTTGTGGTCACAGTGCTTTTCCAGCTAGACCAGTTCAATTTCTGGTCAATGGTAACCTCTGGGGTGTTGTATTGGAAGATTGTGCAATGGTAATGTCATTAGTTTCAAGTGGCAATGGTTAGATTCTCTTTTGTCGGTGTTCATTGCCTGGCACTTATATGGTGCAAATGTTACTTGCTCCTTGTCAGCCCAAAACTGGATATTGTCCAGATCTTGTTGCACTTGGATTTGGACTGCTTCAATATCCAAGGAGTTGCAAAAGGTGCTAAACATTGTTCAATCATCGGCAAATATCCCCATTTCTGACTTTGTGAATGAGGGAAGATCATTGATGAATTAGCTGTTGTTGTAAGGCACCATTCGAACATACCTACAGCTTACACAACAAAAACACTGCATGTGTTTCAAAGAAATGGCCATGTCTGTAAGTCAAAGAGAGCCAGCCTTAGCGGGGTCAAGCTGGATCAGTCAAGGGGCTAGTTCAGTTACAATTCAGATTGCTGTCCATGGTCAGTCAGTTGTTTGATCCTACCACTACCCAGGGATCATTGCTTTTCTGTTCAAGGATTGAGCCAGGGTAAGTCCTACAGGTCAATTTAAACCATTTTGGGATTACAGGTATATCAGCTGGAGAGCTGTGGGACATCTGTGTAGGGGCTCTGCCAGAATCATTCACAGCTTTTCCACAAGTCAATTTGGGAGCTGGGTCATAAGAAATTGGACAGGAATGATCAGGAATAGTCAGTGAATAGTCCATGAAGTGAGCAACAAAGTGAGAAACTCAAGTCTGGCGTTTGGCTGCATTATATTGTGATACTGAGGAGATAGTAACAGAGAATGGCAGCAACGCCAAATATAATGGTGGAATCTAATGCATCATAGGATAACATGGGCGACTGCAGGAAGAGGGTTTTTGCAAGTCACCACCACTCTAGCTTCAAAGGGAGGCCACTGGATTGCTATAGTGTGACAATATGGTAAGCCATAGCCAAAAGGGAGAAATGGAGGCATTTACACTTAAATCAAATGGTTGGATAGGAATAAGTGTTGCTGAAACAAGATGGGGTTGACAGGAAGAAAAACATAAAACAGTACATGAAGCGTGGGTGGAAGGGTAATCCTGACTATCAGCAGAGAACAGAATTCATTCACAAAAGCGCAAACTGGATAACATACTATCTTTGACAAATTCTCAACTGTGCAATTAGGAAGAAAAATGGCTGTCCACAAACCTGTCACTACACAAATAAAGGGAAAATGTTCAAGTCTTGCATCCTTCTTATTATTGATTCATGATCTGAGGGTGTCACTGGCTAGACTAGCATTTGTTGTCCATCTTTAATACCCAGAAGGCAGTTAAGAGTCAACTACATTGCTGTGAGTCTGGAGTCATACGTAGGCCAGACCAGGTAAGGATGGCAGTTTCCTTCCCTAAAGATCATTAGTGAACCAGATAGCTTTTTTCCTGACAATCAATCATTAGACTCTTTTTTCCAGATTTTGTTTTCCCCCTATTGAATTCAAATTCCACCATTTGTCATGGCAAGATTTGAATCCAGGTCCCCCGAACATTATGTGGGTCTCTGGATTAACAGTCCAGCAAAAATACCACTAGGCCATTACCTCCTCATGATTTAGCAGGATGTGGGGAGTCTTCATTCCCTGTCACTTTTTCCATTTTAACCTATTGGCTATACAGCGTCATTCTCCTACAGTGTAAATTGCAGTGGTCAGTTGAAAATTGCATTCTTACATTTGTCCTCAAAAATGCAAGAATTTGTCTCCCTTTTCAGCGATTTTGAAGCTGTATATTTTAAATTTTCTTTATTATTTCATGGGATATGTATACAACTGGCGAGCCCTGCATTTTTGACTCATCATTAATTGAACTAAGTGGCTGGTTAGGATTCATTCTCCCAAACCTTCAGACAATAGCTGAATTCTAGAGGTTAGGTGAGAGTGAAAGCCCTTGACATTCGACTGAGTGAGGCATCAGGGAGCCCTAGCAAAACTGGAATCAATGGGTATCAAGGGGCAAATGCTCCAGTGGTTGGAGTCATACCTGATACATAGGAAGATGGTCATGGTTGTTGGAGGCCAATCATCTTAGCTCCAGTACATCTCTGCAGGAGTTCCTCAGGGTCATGTCCTCAGCCCAACTTTCTTCAGCTGCTTCATCAATGACCTTCCCTCCATCATAAGGTCAGAATTGGGGATGTTCCTCGATGATTGCACAATGTTCAGCACCATTTGCCACTCCTCAGATACTAAAGGAATCCATGTTCAAATGCAACAAGATCTGGACAATATCCAGGCTTGGGCTGACAAGTAGCAAGTAACATTTGCTCCACACAAATGCCAGGCTATGACCATCATGAATAAGAGACAATCTAACCACTGCCCCTTGGCAGTCAACGGTGTTACCATCACTGAATCCCCCAAAATCAACATCCTGGGGGTTATCATTGACCCAAAACTCAACTTGACTCACCACATAAACATAGTGGCTACAAAAGCAGGTCAGATGCTAGGAATACTGCAATGAGTAACTCAACTCCTGACTCCTCAAAGCCTGTCCACCATCTACAAGGCACAAGTCAGGAGTATGATGGAATACTTCCCATTTGCCTGGATGAGTGCAGCCCCAACAACACTCAAGAAGCTTGACACCATCCAGGACAAAGCATCCTGCTTGATTGGCACTACATCCACAAGTATCCACTCCCTCCACCACCGACGCTCAGTAGCAGCAGTGTGTACTATCTACAAGATGCACTGCAGAAATTCACAAAGATTCTCAAACAGTATCTTCCAAACCCATGACCCCTTCCATCTAGAAGGACAAGGGCAGCAGATTTATGGGAACAACACCACCTTCAAATTCCCCTCCAAGCTACTCACCATCCTGAATTGGAAATATATTGCCATTCCTTCACTGTTGTTGGATCAAAATGTTGGAATTCCCTCCCTTATAGCATTGTGGGTCAACCCACAGCAGGTGGACTGCAGCGGTTAAAGAAGGCAGCTCACCACCACCTTCTCAAGGACAACTAGGAATGGGCAAGAAATGCTGGCCAGTCAGCAACATCTAAATCCCACAAATGAATAGAAAAATTTTTAGTGAGGAGGACTTTGCAGGGTTAGGCTTATTTTAGGCATGATATGTAATCCATCCAGTTTTATTTCCACTGGACATTTTTCTGGTTATTTGATAAAACTGAATAGCTTGCTAAGTCATTTCAGAATGTATTTAGGAGTAAGCTACAGTGGTATGGGTCTGGAATCACATATATGCCAAACTGGGTCAGGATGACAGAATTCTTTTCATAGGAGCATTTAAAAATCAGTTTGTTTTTTTAAATGATCATTCAGTATCTCTATTGGCACAATTATTGATACTTCTAACATGTTTAATTCCAGGTTTCTTTGGTTATCTGAATTCAATTTTTTCATTTACCATGGTGGCATTGGAACTTCGAGCTTATGATCACTAGTTCAAGCCTTCAATTGACTGTGATTGTCATCTGTGCCTTAAATGCCAATGGAGAAATGGAAAGAACAATGAATAAACAAAACTTATATCCACAGCAACATCCCACAACAATGCCATATTTCACATGACAGTCCATTACAACATTTCTTACTGAAACACTGGGGTGAAATTTGTTTTTTGGCAGTAGTATTAAATAGGATGAAGGTGAATTTTCTTCCCTTTTAACATTTGGTGCAATCCAATGTCAAAGTAAAGAAATGGGCAAAATTATCAGCAAGTTGCCTTTCTCCTAAGTATGTGACCACTGAATGCGATTTTCTGAATGGATGTTTCAGAAACTTTTTGATCTCATTGTGACAGTGGTACAATGAAAGTATGTGAAAGGTATCCTGCAGTGGTTGCCTGTCTCTATTATATTTAAATTATTCTTTTTTTTTGAAACTCAAGAGTAAGCTATGATGCAGCCAGTTAAATCACAAAGTGTGGTACTTATGTCATTCCATACACATCTGATGAAGAACAGTACATGCCTCCACAAAATTGAAATGGGTTGTATAAAGAAAGCATTGTAGAATGATTGTGTTTTGTAGGAACAGAATCTACAATCCTCAACTGTATGGTTTTTCATTATGGAATAAGTATGTTATGAATAAGCAACTATATACAAGTGCCTTTTACTAGGAAGTCAGTTGCACCTCTATTTCCTATAAACCTATTTCCTGCAATGAAACAATAGGCCTCATTGACTTATGGACTATTTCATATTCTAATGATACAAGCTTTGCAAGTTCTACTGCAGCTGAAATATGAATATTTGAAGGAGGTTCATTCTGGAAATATATTAGACTTGTCCAATGTTATGAGATTTTGTAGAGCTTTTGTGTTTATTGTTTTAGAGACAAACAATTTATAAACCAAAATATTTTCTACGTGCATGCCGCAGAGGGATTCTTTCTAAACTACCTTTTGTTTCAACAAAATACCAGCTTACCTTTCTTTCAATAATTTGAAGAAATTAACTTATTATTCTTCTTAGGCTAGATAGAAAACTGTTCAGAAAGGAATCAAGAATACTATTGGATTGATTCCTTTCGGCTCTATGGGCAATGCAAAAGTAAAGGTGATTGCAAGGTGCAAAAGAAGTACTTTTATCTTCCTCAGACTTCCTTATACACTCCCTCATTTATAACCACTAACACCTCACAAAATTGCCATTGCTGTAAAGGTTTATATCAGCCAGTATCCTAGTGGCCAATGATTTGTCATTTGTGTGCCTGTCTGGAAACTACTTCCGTGCTTTGGAGCCATCAGGGAACGATGCCAGTGCTGTCTGGACGCCTTATTACCTTTGTTAATTTCTGGTTTCTTTTGAAATGGAGCAATCAATGAAATTCTAATCATTGTATATTCACGTACAATCACTAATTCGACTCATATAAATGGATACTAGAGCTGAAACAAGTTCCGTCATGTCGAGATTGAGATGGGAGCTGCATCAGATTCAGAAAGGAAAGTTTACTATAACAGGGACTGCTTTCAGTTTTCCCCTGTCACTTTGCAGAGCAACAGAGAAGATCTGCCAGAGTTAGCAAGTGGCAACAAAGGAATACTGTCTTGTTTAATTGTTCTGCCACCCATCACATCTACAGATTTAACCACAGCTAACTGACATTGACTGAAGAGAATTAGCCCCAGAGGTTCAGGTTTATCAGAGGCACATTCATAAAGCAGTTCTATATAATTTCTGTAAGATCTGCAGCCAACATTGTACATTATACAATATTGGGCAAAATAGTCAGTGGCCACCAAGGTGACTATGCTTCTCAATTTCTACACCTCCAGCTTCTTCCAGGTTGGTGTTTTGGATATCAGCAGCACCAATGAATTTGTTGTTTACAGTTACATCAAATTGGTAACTAATTCAGGAAAACCACAAGGTTCACGTTTCTTCTTGTATTCATTATGAACATTATTGGTTCAATTTTATCAGTATGATGGCTTCTTGAAGGTTTAAACAGTGGTTGGCACTCATCCATTTAATATGAAATGCTTCTAACTTATGATTAACTGATCATTGACACCAATACTGCTCCACATGGCATTAGTATTATGTGATATTGAAGAAAGACAGAAGAATGAAACTTCCCTCTTCAAACTTAGCCAATCATCACTGTACATGATTTTATTCCAGCACTGACACGAGAGGCTGAATTGCCACCTTCTATGCTGTACTTCTCTAGAAATTTTGGTGAGCCACCAGGCAGAGACATTCCACTTGGCAGAATGTGACAAGACCGCGCTGGAAGAATTGAAGACACAACCTGCCTGCTGTTTACCCACATGGCACAATTATGGTGGGTATAGGAGGCATAGCCTAGTAGAATTATCATTAGCCTATTAATCCAGAGACGCTGATAATGTTCTGGGGACCTGGGGTCAAATCCCACCACGACAGATAGTGGAATTTGAATTCAATAAATATCTGGAAATAAGCACCTAATGATGACTATAAAACTGTTACTGATCATCAGGAAAAACCCATCTGGTTCACAATGTTCTTTAGGAAAGGATATCTGTCATCCTTACCTGGTCTGGCCTGCATGTGACTCCAGACTCTCAGATTCTTAACTGCCCTCTGAAATGGTCATGCAAGCCACTCAGTTGTAACAATCACAATATCTGGCATTGACTTAGCCACCAGAAATGACAACAGCAAACAGCCCTGTTAAGCTTCCAAAGTCCTCATTACTAACATCTGTGGAACATTGACCATTATTCCTTCTATGTTGTTAGTAAAAATCCTGGAACTCCCTCTGTAATAGTGTTGTGAGTCTACCCACAGCACCTAGACTGGTTCAGGAAGGCAGCTTACTGCCACCTTCTCAAAGGCAAGTAGGGGTGAGTCACCCCCATATCCCACAAGTGAATTAAAAGCAAAACTGTCTCCCATTTTATAGTGGCTTGGTGGAGGTGTTGTGTTGTTCATCAGCCTCGGCCATTTATGGGCCTTATCCTGTCCCCACCGCTACTTTACTCACAGCAGCAGGAGGCCCACACCAGGTAGCTTCAAGGCAAGGAGCATGCAGGCAATACAATCTTCAAAAGTTGTTTCAGCAGTTTCAATTTACATTATTGCTGACAAATCAGATTGGCCTGGCAGCTCTAGCAGCCAGGATGTCCTCCCGAGTGAGAAACAATGTCCTGCCTTAGTCAGGTTAGGGTCCGTGGAGCACTAAATGGTTGTTATGGGGAAGCTGTTATTGACTGGGATGCATTCCTTGCAAACTCTTTTGATGATGGGACAAGAAATCCTGCTATTAAAAAATCTTGCCTATAAATACAAAGAGGCCATGCAATCACCACAACCACTACTGATCATTTTATTGGGAACTTGACAGAGTGTTCAGCATCCCCAGGGTCTGTAAGATCATTATCAAATGCTCTAATGTTCAAAACATTTTGCTGTAAGGGATCTGAACGATGGAAAAGAATAGGACTAAATTAGTGTCAAAACAATGCTAATAAATATTCATATCTCATGCATAATTTCAGCACCAGTATTTGCTAATTTCTAAATTTCCAAAGACACAGTTTGTGTCAAATTAGTCATGTTTCATCACTGTAAGGACATTTCATTTTAAAGTTAGCTGATTTACGACATTGCAAATGTTAGGTGTCATTGGAATCGAATGACACTGTAAATCAACCAACTCTCCCAGATGTTCTCATAAGCATTTTCAAAAATACGTTGGTAGCAATTGACAATAAGAACATTGTGGGCGATATTGTCAGATCTGTAGACCTCCCTAATCTTTTTAACCACAAATCTGACAGCAGCAGATTTAATTATAATAACCATTTGTTTCAAGTGCCAAAATATGAAATTTGGTGTGATTTGTGGGTGCAATGTATTGTTTGACAGGCAATAAAAGTTGCAAATATATATTTGGTCGCCTGCCAAATAAAACTCATAGTGACCGGTACTTTCATTTACTATGTCTCTTATGACAGTGACAGTACAACTGTTTTAAGCAACACTAATGTTTGAAACTCACATAGACTTCAAGTGGTAGCTTTATGTAGTGCTGTGCTGATGAAAAACAATGCACTATTTCCCTTGCCAGCATATTCACATTCCTTAATGTCAGTTTAATAGTTTCCTCTTCTAAATAGCTATTGTGGTGAAAGTTTCATGTACTGCATTTCCATGTTTTGACATTTTTAAAAATTTGTCAGCGCTGTGATTTGGATTTTCATTGACTGTAGGAGGGTCCTCGCTCCCAATTCCAATGGAAACTCCACTTTTGCTCCCAATTCCAATGGACACCTGCAGTGCAATTTCTGATGACCAAATTGAAATATTTGAATGCTTTATCTGACTGACAGCTTGAATTGTGGGAGGAGCCTTTTCTCAGCAATTTCCATAACTCTGGGATCAGACGATGAGTATATTCAGCTCTCAAAACATTTTTTCTGCTCTAAAACATCCAGAAACAGATGCTGCCCATGGACAGCCTAAGCAATTAGGCCAAGAGTACAACAACACAACCATAGGATAATGAAACACGCTGGGAAGTTAAAATCAAGGAACATGTTACTTCTTAAAAGGCACAGGAATGCAATGTGACCATGTCAACAATCAGATTGGTAACATACTTGTAGAGGAGGAATTCCTGGAGGCTGTGTGAGATGGATTGTTTGGATCAATATATTGAGGAACCAAATAGAGGACACCATTCTAGACTGGGTATTATGTAATGAGAAAGGAAAATTGGCAATCTAGCTATGCCAGGCCCTTTGGGCAAGAGTGACCATAATTTGATAGAATTCTTCATTAAGATGGTGAGTGATGTAGTTGATGCTGAGACAGGGGTCCTAAATATAAATAGAGGAAACTATGATGGTATAAGGTGTGAACTGGGTATGATAAATTGGAGTGCATTAGTTAAAGGGGGATAGGCAATAGCAAACATTTAAAAAGTGTATGAAGGAACTACAATTATTGTTCATTCCTGTCTGGCACAAAAACTAAAATAAGATAAAATAAAAAAAAACTAAAAAAAAAATAAAATAAGAAAAAAAATGTGGCCCTGCTATGGGTAACAAGAGAAATTATGGATAGTATTGGTTCCAAGGAAGAGGCATACAAATTGACCAAAAAGAACAGCAGACCTGAGGATTGGAAGCAGTTTAGATTTCAGCAAAGGGGGCAAAGTGATTGATCATGTAGAGGCAAAATAGAGTACAAGCATAAGCTTGTGGGGAACATAGAAACTGATTGTAAAAGCTTTTGTAAGTATGTGAAGAGAAAAAGATTAGTGCAGACAAACGTAAGGCCCTTACAATAAGAAACAGAATAAGTTATAATGGGAACAGGGTATTATCAGACCAATTAAATAGATTTTTTGGTTTTGTCTTCACAAAGAAGGATACAAATAACATGCCAAAAATGTTGGAGATCACAGGCTTCAGTGAGAGAGAAGTAATGGAAAAAAATCAGTATAATACGAAAATGATGTGGGAAAATTGATGGGACTAAAGGATGACAAACTCCCAGGGACTGATAATCTACATCCCAGAATATGTGAGGAAGTGGCCCCAGAAATACTAGATGCATTGGTGGCTATTTTCCAAAGTTCTACATACTTTGGAATAGTTCCTTTGGATTGAAGGATAGTCAATATAACCCCACTATTTAGAGGGGGGTAGAGAGAAGATATTGAATTATAGACCAGTTAGTCTGACATCAGTAATAAGCAAAATGTTATAATCCATTATAAAAGATTTCTTAGTAACACTGACAGGATTGGACAGTGTGGATTCACAAAAGGAAAATTCACAAAAGGAGGGTGAAACTAGTAGCATTGATAAGGGGAAACAAGTGAATGTGGTTTACTTGGATTTTTAGAAGGCATTTGTTAAGGTCCCGTTCAAGAGATTAACATATAAAATTAAAGTACATGGGATTCGGAGTAATGTACAGACAGAGATAGGGAACTGGCTGGCAGACAGAAGGAAAACAGGAATAAATGGGTCATTTTCTGAGTAGCAACCAGTGACAAGTGAGGTACCACAGAGATCAGTGCTTGGATCCCAGCTAATTTACAATGTATAATCAATGGTTCAGATGCGGTAACCAAATGTAGTATCTTCAAGTTTTCCAATGACACAAAGCTGGTTGGGAGGGTGAAATGTGAGGAGGATGCAGAGATACTTCAGTGTGATTGGACAAATTGAATGAATGGCCGAATGCATAGCAGATGAAGTATAATGTGGATTAATGTGACATTATCAAGTTTGATAACAAAAAAAGGATTACTACCTAAATGGTGATAGTTTGGGAAGTGGAAGATACAACAAGACCTGGGTGCCCTTGTATAGCAGTTGCCCAAAGTAAACATGCAGTTGCAACAGGTAGTGAAGAAGACAAATGGATATTGGCCTTCATAGTGGCAGTGTTTGAGTAAAGGAGCAAAGATGTCTTGCTGCAGTGTACAGGACTTTGGTGAGATCACACCTGGAGTATTGTGTGCAAGTCTCCTTTTCTGAGAAGGGAATATTCTGGCTATGGAATGACTGCAATAAAGTTTACCAGATTTACCCTTGGAATAACAAGACTGACATATGAAGAGAGACCGGATCAATTAGAACCATATTCACAGGAGTTTAGAATAATGAGGTCTCATATAAACTTTTAAGTTTCTAAAAGACCTAGACAGAATAAACACAAGAATGATGCTCCTGATGACCAGGGAGTCCAGAAATAGGAGTCACAGTGTAAGCTTATGGGGTAGGTCATTTAGGACTGAGATGAGGAGAAATATCTTCACATGGAGGGCTATGGAATTCTCTGTCACTGAAAGCAATTAAGGCCAAAACTTTAAAATGTCTTCAAAAAGGAGATAGGTATAGTTATCAGAGCTAAACGGATTAAGATCAGCCATGATCTGGTTGCCACATTACAGAAAGTATTTGGAGGCTTTGGAGAGGGTGCAGAAGATGTTTGCCACGATGTTACCTGGATTAGAAGCCTTGAGCGATAAGGAGGGGCTAGAAAAACTTGGGTAGTTTTCTCTGGAATGGCAGATGCTGAGGGAAGGCTTGAAAGAAGTCTGCAAAATTATGACAACCATAGATAGGGCTGATGGTCAGAATCTTTTTCCGACAATTGAAATATCTAATACAGGGGGCATGCATTTAAGGTGGGAGGTAGAAAGTTCAAAGGAGATGTGAGGGAAAACTTTTTTACAAAGAGAGTGGTAGGAGTCTGAAATCCACTGCCATGGTGTGGTGGTGGAGGCAGATATGATAGGGACATTTAAGGGACTTTTAGATAAGCACATGAATATGCAAGGAATGGAGGGATATGGTCCAAGGACAGACAGAGGAATTACTTTAATTTGATGTCATGTTCAGCTGAAGGGCCTGTTCCTGTGCTGTACGGTTCTAAGTTCTATGTTCTATGATCACACTGAATGGCAGACCAAGCTTGAAGAGCCGATAGGCCTACCCTTCTTCCTATTTTCAACATGTCCAAGTTTGTTGCCTGGGATGCCCTCATAATGGGATAATTTAGCTAGATTCAGCAACCACGAGCTGAATCCATTTGTTCCCCTTCATCATTTGCACAAAATGTCATTCAAACGATGAAGCAAGTTAAAATAGATGCCCATTGCTCAGCTTCAAATAATGTGACTCAAATTAACATAGAAACTTAACCATTGAAATTGTTGCATAACCATGAATATTCACTGATGCAGTTACGTATCTAGCTGTGTTGACTTTGTGTAGTCCAATCTCCATGGCTTCAGCAGAGGCACCTGATCTAGGTTCTGCCTGCTGAGATATTGTATACTGATGCCTTTGGGTTTTGATGCATGTGTCTCTCCTTCCTACTAGCACCTAGCCAGGGGCAGAATCTTCTATTGGAACAGGAGGCACATTTGGCCATTGACTAAGCCATTCGCAATGAGTCAAAGTATTAGTGTTTCACTATGAATCCAAACTGCATGTCCCTTTTATTATCTTGCCCCTCATGCTCCATCCACACATCTCAAGTTAGGGATAAGATAGAGAACACTATTTTTTTGCTGATCAATGAGACATTGAAGGACCAAGGCAAGGTTTTGATCAATATGAATTATGGTTGCATTCAGAATCTGATTAAATAGATAGTGAGAGAGATGTGCATCCTGGCAGGTGTAGTCCTTGAAAGATGAGCTGGGATCCTCCATCTGAGAGTCCCTGTGCCAATCAGAAAACCCTCACTCCCCATTTTATTCTGTATCCGTCCAACATCCATCCCTATTCTATCCAACATGCCCCACCCCATTCCTCCTCATTTGCCATCCTGGCTCTGCAAGCGATCTCTACCTCTTAGGCCTCCTGTAATACAGGCTGTGCCCACTGATCCTGCTGTTGCTCAGACCTGCGGGCCTCTGATTGACAAGCAGGTTTATGAGGCATGACATCCTCCGACAGACTGACGAAAGTCCCGTCTCAAACTCATGAAAGGATCATTGTATTAAAAATTGGAAATCCAAGACTGAGGACCATGAATATATGTGACGAATAAAGGACTTCAAGAGAACATTCTTGAACAGAGAGTGTTGGGAATTTGCATCTTATTACCATGTGGAGTAGTTAATGTATATCGCAAATGGGTACTTAATAGGAAGCTAGATAACAACATGAGAGAAAAAGGAACAGAAGGATACGATTTGATTAGATAAAGTAAGTTGGCAAGATGCTAAAGTAGAAAATAAGCTGTGACTTAGACCATTTGTGCTGAATGGCCTGTTTCAGTGCTGTAATTTTCATATAAGTTTATCTCATTCAATGCACGGGTTGCTTCCCTATCTCGCAACATGTTGGAATTTTCAAGTGAAAAATGTATGGTTTTTAGGCATGAAGACATTTTGACTTTTTTTTCTGTAGTGGTGCAGCAAGAGCATTTTAACTGGCAATTCACTCTTATACTGGCAGATGACCAACATCTTGATGAGAAAACAGCAGGTAATTACATCTTGTTTAAAATCGATGCATGAAACCTGCTGTTACAGCCCACTAAGTATTATGGACACTCAGCCTGGACAGTGAGTTGCATTAGATCTCTACTTTTTAAAGCATGTCTTTCATGTGGTCAAATGTCTTTACAAAAAAACTTCTTTTGCACAAATTATGTCCCTTGATTTTGTCACACAGAATTTTAATTCATTTTGAATCAGCAATTATTTTCCTACATCTCCTTTACCAACAACATGGCAAATACAATATGTTAGCTTTGGCTGTCCTCATAAAGATTGAATATTCTTGCAAATTTGAGTTAATAGATATATTTAAACATGAATTTACAACTAGAAATGATCTTACAGTGATATACAATCTTATTGAAACTTTTAAAATGTGATTGAACATCTTTGTGAAGATTCTCTCTTTTGAGCATCTAATATTGTAAATTGATGCAGAATTATGACAGGGAATAAACAGAGTATGATTATTGCTGATTACATAAACCGCCATATATTACAAATTATAGCCCTTTGGTATTGGTAATTATAAAGTAGGCAGTATCGTGATGATGGCTTTCTTTCAAGATTGTAAAAATTGCATTTCAGTAACAAGTGGTGAACAAATGTTATCATGACAGCTAAAAAACTGTAATTCAATGACCAGTATAATATAACATATTTTTTTAACACTAAATCCAGCTCCAGAATCTGCTTTACATGTAATGGAAAAATTAACAACTTGGTATAAAGTTCCAATCTATGATTGTTATATTACAGATGCTATTAACAAAGTACTTTTTCCAAAGTTACTCATAGCCCATATTAGTAAGGTTATATGAATTTAGCTCATAATGGGTGCTTAGTTACCTAATGTTAATTTCCTTTATATTACAGTTTGGTTAGATTGCATAACTTTAGGTGACAAATGCTTTTTTTGCCCAATTTGATCTTGTGCTTTCAGAAGGCAAGGAGTCAGGGGACCATTAAAGACAATATACAGCTGTTGAGAGATTCCTCAGGCCAAATTCAGGTAAACACATAGTGTTTGGAAAAGGTATTAAGTGGGTACTTTGCATCCATCCTCAATATTGAAGATGACACTGAATTACCAAGAATACATTATACGGTACATACCACAATTTAAAAAGTGCCAAAGACGAACAGATGAGGACTCCGAGTCGGTACTTGATGCAGGTTAGAAGGATGAGGTGGTATCTGATTGAAACTTTCAGAATACAGAGAGGCCTGGATAGAGTAGACGTGAAGAAGATATTTCCACGAGCAGAACAGATTAGGAGTCTAGGGCACAGCCTCAGAGTGAAGTGACCACCCTTTAGAACCGAGATGAGGCTGAATTTCTTCAGCCAGAGGTTGGTGAATTTATGGAACTCATTGAGTGTTTTTAAAACACAGATGGAGAGGTTCTGGATTAGTAAGGGTTTTATGGAGAAGTGAGGAGATGAAGGGTTACGAGGGTAGAATGGGGTTGAGAAACATATCAACCATGACCAAACAGTAGAGCAAACCTGATGGGCTGAATGGCCTAATTCTACTCCTATAACTTATGGTCTTATAGTCTAAAGCTGGTGTCTGGCCAGAACGAGGAGCCTCAACACAAATCATGCAGTTTCCTCTGATAGTATTCATCCTAATGTTTTAAAATAAATAGAACTTAAGCTTTACAAGTGTTTTGACCATTTCTTTTCTCAGAGGGAATCTGTGAAATGCTTTACCATGGAGGGCTGTCAAGGCTGGGTCATTAAGTATATTCAAGAGTGAGATAGACAGATATTTAATCACTAAGGGAATCAAGGGTTATTGAGAAAATACTGGAAAGTGGAGTTGAAGATAATCAGATCAGCCATGATCTCGTTGAAAGGCAGAGCTGACTCAATAATCCATTCAACCTATTAATATTCCTGTGTCTTGTGGTCTTAGTAAACAGCTCTTATCTCTGTCTCTATCAGATTGTTTATAAGTCTAACTCTATTCATCACTTCTAGCAATTGGTCTGTTATCAAATTCCAATCAATGGAACTTTTGGTAGAGAAGGTTTTATCATAACTATTGGGTTGGATGTTTTGAGAAAATTATTAAGGTGGATGAGCCTTGATTTTTGAAAAGCTTTTGACAATTACAGCACAAAACAACTGATGTTAAGATTTGGCAGACAGTCCTTCAGTTGGGCAGAAAATGTCTTGTTCTTGTGGAGAGAAGGTTGTTTTTAGTAGTGAAGGCCAATGGAGCCTCTGTGCTATTTAGTGCTGTTATTCAATATTTCCTTCAGGCTTTTGGATGGAGATATTGAGGAAACATCACAGCATTTCGTAAATGATATATGGGAATGTATAGGTGTAACTGTCTCAGAGCAGTAAATTAGATTGGGAACAGGAATAGATACTATAGGAGAATGGGATTATAGCTAGACAATTAATCTTTCCATAAATAAATGTAATATAATTCACTTCGGTAAAGTTAACCTCAAGGTTGTGTGCATCAGGCAGAGTTGCATTCTCAGTGTTGTTAAGCAGGGAAAGGATGCATGTGTTATACGATATGAATCATTGAAGGTTCACTCCTATACCATGGTCCTACTGTAAAAATAAGCCGGGTGTTGGAATTTATCACCTGGTCAGTTAAAGAAAATGTCAGAAATACAGCTCTTATAGTAACCTTGGAGCCCAGAATGTTAGTATGGCTGAAACAGAAAATGCTAGAGGTCCACAGTTGGTCAAGTATAAAGAGAAAACACAGACTTTTTAGAATTTCATGGGTAGAACTTTAGAACGAATCTTTCATCTTTTTTCAAGAGGTTTCTATTTTTACCTTCCCAGGCAATGTGTTCTGCATATTCACCACCCTCTGTATAATTTAGTTCAAATTAAACAGTCTGATCAGATTTCCACATCTAAACTTGAACTCTGTCCTCTGCTTGTGGAGTGTCTGTTTCTTTTTCCAGTTGAAAATGCAGCCAGCTGAAGAAGCATCTGAACTATGCCAGGCTTTTGATTCCTTAGAATCAAGTGGAATATATGTGTCCATTTTCAGTTACAGTCTAATGCAGAAGGAAAACTTCATTCTGGATATTGAAGTGATATTTCATCCCTTTTTTTGTATTGATTGGTCAAAGGATATCTTTATCCGTGTCATGAAACAATGGGCTAAATATACATGTTTTTCTTTCTACTGGTGTAATAGGGAAATAAGCAGATTTACCCCACATCCAAAGATGTGCAGGTGTAGGTGGATTGGCCATGGGAAATGCAAGGTTACAGGGATAGGGTTGGGGGGTTGGGTCTGGGTGGAATGCTGTTCGGAGGGTCAGTGTGGACTCAATGGAGTGAATGGTCTGCTTCCACATTGTAGCGATTCTATGATTCTATGATTCTGAACCATTTCCAACCCTTTCAGCTAAAGGTGCGAAATAGGTAATTTATCTCAATCTTTTCCTGAGGTCCCCATCATCACAGCAAATAAATTTAAGACAATTGGATCTACTCCACATGATATCAAGAACCAGATGAATTTACCAGATGCAGCAAAGACCAAGAGCCCTGAAAATAACTCAACTGTAGCCCTAAAAACTTATGCTCCAGAACTAGCCAAGCTGTTTCAGTCTAACTATAAAACTGGCATCTACCCAACAAAGTGGAAATTTAAACAGGTATAGCTGGATGAAACTTGTCCTACCCTGTTACCTAGCTGGCTGCTAGTGGAATTCACTCCTTGAAACAATGTGGAAATACTAAGGATGTGAATTCTTGAAATCTGTGGCACATTTCTTTTTTGGTCCTAGGAGAAGTGAAGGAAGTCTCAAGATCCTATAAAGTTCAGGATGGCAGAGAAGTAAAATAGAAAAGGTAAAGTTAAGATTTTTTGATTCAGAGTAAGTGTTTTTTATGGAATATAGTGTTAAGCTAGGAGTATTTGCCTGTTTAACTCTTATACATTAAAAGTTTTTATTTTAAAACATGAAATCTTTTGGCATAATTATTTCCATTAATAACAAGGATCTAGAATTTATTTTTGAAAAGTTATCAGTCACTGGTGAGACCAATGTTTTTAGATTTATTATGCCCTTAATCTAAATATGGAAAAAGAGCTGAATTTCAAAGGTAAGGTAAGAATGCTTAGCAATAACCTTCTGTCCATTGTAAGGTCAGAAGTTAGAATGTTCACTGATGATTGCATAGTATTCAGCACCATTTGTAAATCCTCAGACAATGTAATATTCCACATTCATGCACACCCAGACCTGAACAACATAGCCCTTGGACAGATAAGTAGCAAGCAGCATTTGTATCACACAACACCTGACAATGATCGTCTCCAAAAAGAGAAAGTCTGGTCGCTTTGTCATAATGACTCACTGTCTCTATCACTGAGTACTCCTCGCATTAGGAAGTTCATTATGGACCAGAAACCTAACTTGGTGGAACTTACATAAACATTGTGGCTGCTAGAGCAGGTCAGAGGTTGGAAATTCAGCAACAAGTGATTCAGTGACTGTGTTGGTTCAAGCAGATGGCACACCATCAATTTTTCACATGTAATTGAGAGGGACAATAAAGCCAGGCAAAATTCACATCCCATGAAGATAAAAGAAAATTGGACTGAGATAGATCACAGGCAGCAGTAGTTGAAGACACTTAATATCCATCCCCTACATTTTACTTTGAAATGCCTTCATTTAATTATTACACTAATTGATATCATTGACAATAATAAACAATTGCATGGAGCATCACATCTAAGATCTGTTTCTCTGAAGCAAGATTTTGGTTTTGGAGTCAGAACTTGATGGTAAGAGATAGAAGGTGGTGGTGGAGGGATGTTTTTTGGACGGAGGCCTGTGACCAGGGGTGTTCCATAGAAACTGGTACTGGGACCACTTTTGTTTGTCATTTATATAAACAATTTGGATGGGAATATAGGAGGCAAGGTGAGTAAGTTTAGGGATGACATCAAAATTGGTGAGAAAATGGACACTGAAGAAGATTATCTAAAATTAAAAAGCGATCTTGATCAATTATATCAATGGGCTGAGGAGTGGCAGATGGAGTTTAATTCGGATAAATGCGAGGTATTATGTTTTGATAAAAGAAAACAAGGGCAGGACTTAGACAACTAATGATAGGGCCCTAGGTCATGTTGTTGAACAGAGACCTAGGGGTTCAGGTACATAATTCTTTGAAATTTGTGTCACAGGTAGACAGGGTGCTTAAGAAGGCGTTCAGCACATTTGCCTTCATTGCTCAGACCTCTGAGTATAGGAGTTGGGATGTCATGTTGAGGTTGTACAGGACATTGGGGAGGCCTCTTCTGGAGTATTGTGTATAGTTCTGGTCACCCTGCTATAGGAAGGATATTAATAAATTGGAGAGGGTTCAGAAAAGACTTGCCAGAATGTTGCTGGGATTGGAGAGTTTCAGCTATAAGGAGAGGCTGGATAGACTGGGATTTTTTCCACTGGAGTGTAGGAGATTGAGAAGTGACCTTATACAGGTTTATAAAATCATGAGGCGCATAGGTAAGGTGAATAACAAGGGTATTTCTCTAGGATGGGGGAGTCCAAAACTAGGGGGCATGTTTTTAAGGTGAGAGGAGAAAGTTTTAAGAAGGACATGAGGACAATATTTTTACACAGAAAGTGGTTCATGTATGGAATAAACTGCCAGATGAAGTGGTGGATGCAGGTACATTACGACATTTTGAAGACATTTGGATTAGTACATGAATAGGAAAAGTTTGGAGGGATATGGGCCAAACACAGGTAAGTGGGACTAGTTTAGTTTGGGAACATGGTCAGCATGGACTAGTTTGACTGAAGGGTCTGTTTCTGTGCTGTATGACATCAATGTCAGGGTCAAATGAGGTTCTGACCCTGCACTGTGCCAGGAATTAGCATAGCTTTTTCTGGAAATTAGCTATTAGTGGCCAAAGGCCATGCTCACTGTTCCTGTTATGGACGACGGATGGGCTCTTGAAGCTGGACACCAATAGCAGGCCTTACAGCCCATGTGGAGTTGCAGTTTTTCATTTCGGGTGAGAGAGAAGGCATCTCCGTCTTGAGGTGCATCCTCACCACATTTTAAAAACTTTCCAATTAGTCCCCCTCTTGTTGGCCTATCATTGTGGGAAACCCTCCACTGGTGATCTGCAGTCACAGCTGTATCCAGGGAAACAGAGGCCTCAAAGGCAGCCTGGAGTGTTCCCTCCACCTTGTCCACTTCCATCAGGTCTGCTTCTGGGAGGCTACATACTGGCAGGGGCCATACCATGAAATTGCAGAGGAAGTTCCAATCCACTTCTAATAACTGGCCTCAACTGTCCTTTAAATTTCTGTTAAAGTTGTATATAATCTGACCATTTCCCCCTAAACTGGCCTGCAACAAAATGGCTCAGGGAGCATGGAGGTGGGCACATTGACGCTGATTAACCAGTCAAACTGGCAATACAAAATCAGGTGACCACACAGCTCCATTCTCGCCTCCATATCGGAGCTGTAATCCTCCTTCATAGTTTGCAAATACAATATTTTGAGAAATGGTACTTCTTGCAATTCAATAAATTGCAATTTTTCAAAAACCACACATTTTTAAAAAACGTAGCCTCATAAAAGCCAAAGTAGATAAGCCATACAACTTAAAGGAGGAATTTAAACCTGACCAATTCAGCAGGAAGTTGATGAGATCAGGATAGCAGCTCGTTTTACTCCCCATCCAATTTTACTTCATTAATTAGGTACAAAACAAGTAGACAGGGCTCTTGTGGTGTAGTGGTAATAGAGTGATAGAGATCCACAGCTCAGAGAAAGGTCTTTTGGCCTATTGAGTCTGCACTGGTCAAAATCAACAACTTAACTATTCTAATCCCATTTTCTAGCGCTCGGTCCATGTATGCTTTGACATCGCAAATGTATATCAGAATACTTCTTAAATGTTTGAGGGTTTCTGCCTTTACCACCTTTACAGTCAGTGAGTTCCAGATTCCCACCACCCTCTGGGTGAAAAACCATTTCCTTACTTACCCTCTAAACCTCCTACCCTTTGCCATAAATCTATGCCTGCGATCATTGATTCCTCCATCAGGACAAAAAGTTATTTCCTGTATGCCCTGGCAATACCCCTCACCATCATCTAATTCTCAATCACGTCCCCTCAGTCTCCTCTGCTCCATGGAAAACAACTTCAGACTATCCAAACACTCTTTATAACTGAAACTCTTCAGGCCGGGCAACATCCTGGTAAATCTCCTCTGCACCTTTTCCAAAGCAATGACATCCCTTCCATAATATGGATTCCAGAACTGTACACAATACTGCGCCACATCCAACATTTAACACAATTCCAGCATAACCTCCCTGTTTTTAAATTCTATGTTTCAGCTCATAAAAGCAAGTATCGCATATCCATTCTCAACCACTTTATCTACCTGTTCTTCTACCGTAGGTGACTGGTGGATATGCACACCAAGGTCCCTCTGATCCTTGGCACTTCGCAGGGTCAAACGGTTCATCATGTATTCCCTTGTCTTGTTATTCTGTGCCAAGTGCATCATTTCCCACTTACCCAGATTGAATTCAATTTGCCCCTGATGTCCCTACCTCTGAGCCAGGAGGTCCATGTTCAAGTTCCAAAGGTTTGTAATAATATCTCTGAACAGGTCAATCAAAAAAAATCTCAAACAGGCAGCTGATCACATCCTGTCACATAAGAATAAAATGATCCCTTAAGAAGATCCCACATTAGATGATCTTAGTCAAGGAACTGAGAGATGTAACTTTGGTGTCCTTGACTTATGAAAAAAAAATGCCCAGGGTCCCTTTTTCTGATTGCTATTCATTGATTCTCTGTTTGTTGAGATGTCTGTTGAAGAGAATTGTAGGCAGATGTATTGTCTCCCTCGACTATGGCTGAACAACCTGCAAACATATTCATATTCATAATGGTTCCTAAGCAAACAATATTTGACCAGATCCTGCAGAACTGTACTTCAGAAGGAGTGACAGTTCCATCAAAAATACTTTTTTAGGATTGTCTAACTTATATTGTTAAATGAAAGTTCCACAGCTAATAATTTTTCACTGATATTACTAACAGGTATTCCAATATACCATTAAAACAACGAGCTCACTTTAGATAAATTCATTGATATTCTAATGAGATAAAAAGAATTCTGGGTGAATTGGGGAATAAATGCGTATCTTAACACTGTGCAAATACTGTGTATCATTTTGTAACTAAAACAATCATAAACCGTCATTTGATAAGGGGAATCAAGTCTATTTTTTTTTAACTTCCTGTTATACTTAAGAAGATGAATGCAATGGACCTCCATCCAACAGTTGGTCGTGTCCAAGGTTCGGTAATATTTGCAGCGTCAATATTGTTATCATAATCAATTGAATGTTTAATATTATTAGTGTGATTTGTTTTCAGGCTTTGTGGCTCCATACATAAGAATTAGAATTATCTACACAGAGACATGATTAAATGATCTAAGAATATATTACTAGTTCAGGGTGTTAATTGTTTTACTACATGGTAGAACACTTATCAGTGTATTCTCTCCAGCACAGTTTCTAAAATGCAATTGGTCTTCTTCTTATCTCAATTCCCTAACTCCCTTTCACATAATTCTTTGCTTAAAGCAGCAGCATTGTGAAGCAGAAAATGTCAAACACACAACTGAGTATTGCTGCTGTTGCTGCAATATTCCTAACCATTAACTCTTTATTTCTAATTGGACCACCCAAAAATAGTTTACAAATATCTACAAAGGTGTTGTAGATATTACTTACTCGCAGATCCTAACAGTTGAGCACAGCCTGTCCAGTCCGAGTGAGAAATTCCTTAATGAACCTCAGATGAAGAAAACATGAAAAACAATTGCAGGCCTATCTTTATGAAACCATGTCATTGTGTTTTGTAAACTAGTGTCAAGTGTTGTTAGAACTCCCTTATCAGTAATACAACAGCTGAATTAATTAGAATCTGAATTGATATGGCAGTAGAACAGAATAAACTCCAAATAATTTGGAGTGTTTATTATTATGTGCAATCTTATAAATTGAATGTGATCCATCTTCCTTTCTTTACCCTGTATGATAAGCCGCCCAGACGTATACAATTCATTTGGGAATAGCTTGTCAATTACAGTCTCATATGCATTACTTTACAGATAATGGCACATACCACAATAAAACACATCATATGGAAATTAGGTTTTACTCCTTTCAGTTAAATATTAGTCATGTCCCATTTGACCTATACAAAAACTTGAAACTTGTTTAAACAAATACAAATCTGTGTATGTATAGTAATTATATTAGAAGTTGGAAAGTTGGTAACTTCGTTCAACAAAACTGTCACAAACCTTATAAATCCAGCAATTCAAGAACAAGACTGATATTAGCTGCTTGGGCTTTCTAAGTTAAGTTTTGGTATCCATTCCAATTTAAGGATCGCTGATTGATTTAAAACCTTGAGTAGAATTTAATGCATGATGGGGTGCAAGGGAGAACATATGGGGCAGAAATTCAAATATCTTCCTTATTCCCCTGATTAAAGTTGGAGGGGGAAGTGCAAAGGGTATTCTTTCCTTCTAGAGGCCAATAGAAGTCCTTTAGTTGTCTTTTAAGCATTCATCCTGTGGCCATAGATATTCGACCAGCAGTGGTCAGGTCCCACCCCTTGTGAGCAAACTGTTAATTATGCCTGAGGCCTGCTGAGGAATCCATCCTACTTGAGCGATCCATGTCCAATGGAGAGATTTGCCAGTGGAACTAATGAACTGCCCTCTCCTTCCTCTCGCTGGGCCTCCCTGATTGAACCATTGATCCAGTCTCACTGATCTCTTCTGTATAATTCTAGTGGTGATCCTGCTCTTTGACTCAACTGCAGTACCAGCAATGATAACCACATCCAGTGGCACTGCTGGTATTGGAGACCTGTTGGCCTCTAATGGGACAACAATTTGCAAGAGGTCTGGCAGGAAGTAGCCCTGGGGGAGATGGGCTAACTGCAACCAGGGGGGTCCCTGTTTACAACATAATCACAATGGGGCTCCTGGAAATGGCTCCGTGAGTTGCTGATGGCAATCCAACCCTTGGATTACCACCTGTCAATTGTGTTTCTTTCTCTGCTAACAGCGCCTGATCTGCTGATTATTTCTTGCTTTTCCATTTATAATTTGTCATACAGAGTGGGGTGGGTGGAAACAGAAGACCATGAACCCTGAAGGTGAAAATCAGACGCTGAAGGAACAGAATTGGTGATGCATCTCCAGGCCTTCCAGTGGCATCATTCTCAGCAGGTGTTGGAATTTTCATAAATGTACAGGAATTATTATCCATGACTGCTGAGAATATCAATGATCACCTGACACTTATCCTAATGAATCCATCAGGACTGGTGTGTCGGAATGCTGCTTGACTGTTTCAAAGCTAGAGTGCATTCGCCTTCTGGAATAAGTGATTAGGATCACTTAAACCAATCATTTATTGAATGCAAACTGTTTCTATTAATGAAATTAAAAAGGTAGCATTGTCCAACGAGCTTTCAAGACCACACATGTTTCCTCAGTATTTTTTGCACATGAGGGAATCTGAATAATCTATAAAATGGATTCTCTATCCATTCTAGTTGTCTTTCAGGTTCCATTGAGAAGATTATGAATTGCAAGGCCTGTATGAGTAGAGCTTCAATGATTTTCTTTACGCAGTGATGAGCCGCTGCCTGACAAATGTGACAAAACTCAGTCAAGGCAGCTTGTTAGCTTCCCCTGGATCAAAGCAGTGGGCATGTTCCTTCAATGAGCACTGAAAATTATGATGTGAACTGTAGGTCTTTAGCCAGCAACTGCTCCAACTCACAGACAATGCTCAAGAAGATCATCACGATCTAAGAAAAAGCAAACTACTTGATCAGTATCCAATTGATCACCTTTAATATTCTCTCACTCCATCACCAATGCACAATGGCAATAGTGTGTACTATCCACAAAATGTACTTCAGCAATTCACAAAATGTTCCTTAGACAGCACCTCCCAAACCTGTACCTTTATCATACAGGAGGACAAGATCAGATGTCGCATAACACCAGTTTATTGTTCAACAAGTTTATTTGAAATCACAAGCTTTTGAAGCGCTGCTCCTTAATCAGGTGAAGTGACATAACCTGGTGTCGTGTGACTTCTGACCTTGTCCACTCAAGTCCAACACCGGCACCTACACATCATAGAGGGACAAGGGCAGTAGATACATCTATAAGCTCCTCACTAAACTATTCTCCATCCTGACTTGGAAACAAATCACTGTTTCTTCATTGTTGCATGGTCAGAATCCTGCAACCCCCTTCCTAACAACATTATGGAGATATTTTCCAATCAACCTGCTCAGGGATGTTATTACATACCTCTGGAGCAGATAGAACTTGAACCTGGGCTTCCTGGCCCAGAGATAGGGATACTATCACTATGCCACAAGACCCTTACTAACAGCATTGTGGACGTGCCAACTCTGCATGGATTGTAGCTGTTCATGATGGAGGCTTTCTGTCACCTTTTCAAGGGCAGTTAGATTTGGACAACTAATACTGTTCTTACCAATTAAATGAATTTAAAATCATCCTGTTCCATGCAATGAAGATAGTCATTAAAATGTCTATTTCCCAAGTGTAAATACATTTATCATTAACTCCCCTTTTGAATAAAGCCTCAGAACACAAAATAATACAAATCATTGTCCTGGGCAAGTTTTGAAAGATGGAGAAACAGAAAGTGCAGTCAAAACACATCTGCTAAAACAACATCTGTGGAGAGGAGGAAATTTTTGGGTGAAAACTTCTGAGGCCCTGAAAGAAATTTAGGAGAATTGTATGAAATATTGAGTGAAGCCTTCCTTGAATTTGAGACTGATGTCACATTTTCCAATTAACTTCCAGATAGGCTTCCAGCAAGAAACCAGTTAATGGAGATTTTCACTCATTATTGCCCTCATTTTTACTTAATGTCACCTCATTAATATGCGCTGTCCTACTCTACCAGCCACCTGACACAAACTAGATGCCAAAGATTTCAAACATGAAAGTCTGAGCAGGTATTTAGCAACACCAGCTCACCAATTTCCCCTCCAGATCTCTATCTTGGATACTCAGCACCAACATCCGAGGGTAGGCTTCATGGGCACCGGTTGCAAACTCTCCAAACCCTTGGATCTTGGCATCTGACACATGTCAGCTTCACAGTATCCTCATGGAACACCTGTGATCCATTTACAGTCTGCTTCTTTGCTTCAATGCTATACTTTGGGGTTAACCAGGCCTTCTGATTGGAATACGCTCGTAAGAACATTTTGCAATCTTGGACAGGCAGCCAGCTCATCAGTTGGGCTAGACTGCATCTCCAGGGCATTCACTTTTTCTCTTAGTGCTCACTGTCTTTGAGCCTACCTTGGATGCTCACAGCCTTGTCTTGCCTTTTTGTACTTTTCTTCTGTTTTGTCTTGCCTTTCAGTACAGCTACAAAACCAGGCAGCTTGTCATGGCTGTCAGGAGTCATCAGTCCAGGGGTGGACATCTGCTGTATGAACACCATCAATTTCACAACTTCACGACGTGCAGTTCATAGGGGGTTAGGTGTTGAATGTTAGGCACCCGACCACCATCTTGGCTCTTTCTACCTCACTGTAGGCTGTTCAGACCTTGAATGAAAGAAAGGGAAGGATTAAGTGGGATGAAAATGGGTGGTACAGGTGATAATGCTGGTGCTAGTGGGGAAATGTGGTTAGGTGTCCTGAGCAAGTAGGCAGTGCAAAGGGCTTGTAGGGTTAGTTGTCTGCAGTAATTGGGTGGGAAAGAGCACATGAGGGAAGATGTTGCAGGCAATAGTTAACATGATTCATCCTCTGGCTCATTCAACATTGTAACAAGAAACCTTTTCTTTTCCTTTCAGACATTAAAAAGCACGTGACACAACCACTCAGAGATACCCACTGCCCTCGAGAACCTTCCTCCTTTCCCCTTTCCTTTGACTCCAGCCTCTCTTCCAACCCCAACTCCTGTCATATATTTACTATTCCTCATGACCTTCTGCTCTCTGATGCTGAACGTTCTGTACTCAGTAAGGGTTTCACTTTTATCCCTCTGCATTCCCACCTTAATGAATTTCGGGCACAACATGAAGTTGATCTCTTCTTATGTCTCCTTCGCCTCTGTGCCCACTTCTTTGGAAAACAGTCCTCTCCTCATCCCATAGACCCCTTTGTCCACCTCCAACACTCTCCCTCCACCTAGACACCTCCTTTTGGCCATATACCTGCATTTCACTGAGAACTGTCAATGTGACATTTGTCGCCTCAATTTCTCTGCACCCACCCCGGCCCTTACTCATTCCAACCTACCTCCCTCTGAACTGATGGCATCCCATGCTTTCAGATCCAACTCTGACTTTGTTATTAAGCCTGCCGACAAGGGTGGTGCTGCCGTTGTCTGGTGGACTGAACTCTACATTGAGAAGGCTGAGTGCCAGCTCTCAGATACTTCCTCCTATCTCTCCTGGACCATGAAACTAACATAGATCATCAGATCAGTGTGTATACAACAGTTAGCAATCTCCTTCATCTGGTGATCTGCCCCTGACTGACTCCATGCTCAGAATCTCCCAACCCAACAGCCTGCATTTACCTTCTGCCCAAAATCCACAAACAGCAATGTCCAGTCAAACTCATTGTTTTTGCCTGCTCCAGCCCCACAGAACTTCCCTCTTCCTACCTCCACCCAATTTTTTTCTCCCCTTGACCAGTCCCTTCCCACTTGCATCCATGATTTTTCTGACATTTTACATTAGTTTCAGAATTTCCAGTTTGCAGGATCCAGCTGCCTCCTCTTTACCATGGATATGCAATGCCTTTACTCATCCATCCCTCATTAGGATGGCCTCAAGGCTCTTCTTCTTTCTGGAAAAAAGGCCCAAACTGTCCCCATCCACCACTATCCCCCACCTGGCTGAACTTATCCTTACTTTGAACAACTCTGTTAACATGTCCCACTATTTTCGGGTCAAAGAAGTGGTCATGGGCCCCAGTTACACCTGTTTTTTCATGGGGTATGTGGAAAATTCCTTGTTCCAATCTACTCCGGCACCCACACAGAACACTTTTTCTGGTATATCAATGACATCATTGGTGCTCTTTCCCTCTCTCATCCGGAATTGAAAAAGTTTATCTATTTTGCTTCCAATTTCCACCTGCTCTCACCTTCACCTGATCCATCTCTGACTCTTCCCTTCCCTTCCTCAACACCTTTGTTTCCACTACAAACCAACCGACTCCCACAGTTACCTGGACCATACATCCTCACACCCTGCTTCCTGCAGAAACTCCAGTCCATTCTTCCAGTTCTGCCGTCTCTGTTGCATCTGTTCTGATGATGCCAACTTCGAAAAGGGGGTCTCCAAAATGAAAACCTTATTCCTCAATCAGGGATTCCTCACCACCGTTACCAACAAGGCCCTCAGCTGTGTCTGACCAATCTCCCACACTTCAGCCTCACCCCCTCTCTTCCTTCTCACAACAACGATAAGGTCCCCCTTGTCCTCACCTACCATCCCACCGTCATCTACAACCAGAGGATCATTAGCCACCATTTCTGCCACCTCCAGTGAGATGCAACCACAGACAAATATTCCCTTCCCCTCCTTTGTCAGATTTCCACAAAGACTGTTCCCTGCAGCCTGGTCCACTCTCCCTTCATTCCCAACACATCCCCACAGCCCCATGGCACCTTCCCATGTAATTGCAGAAGGTGTAACACTTGCCCATTTACTTTCTCCCTCCTCGGTATCCAAGGCTCCAGACACACCTTCCTGGTGAAGCAGCTCTTTTCCTGCACTTCACTCAATCTAGCCTACTTTATTCATTGCTCACAATGTGGTCACCTTTACACTGGGAAAACAAAGTGCAGACTGGGTGACTTCTATACTAGGTAACCAGGTATAGTCCAGGTAACTGTCTGGGTCACACCTATGTTCTGTTCGCAAAAGAGACCCTGATTTTCAGTGCCTGCCACTTCAACACACCACCTTGTTCCCTGGCCAAAGTCTCTGTCTCAGGTTTGCTGCAATATTCCAGTGAAGCTCAGTGCAAGCTGGAAGAACAGCACCTCATTTTTCACCTCGTCACTCTGCAACCTTCTGGACTGAACATCGACTTCAACAATTTTAGGGCTTGAAGCCATGTCTTTACCCCAACCCAACACACCAGATTTTGTCATCATATGGGCTCCTATCACACACAATCCATTGTCAGCTACTAATATCTCCCATTAATTCATTCCCGTAGGCTGACCTTTGACCACTCCTTTGTCTGTCCAACTGTTTTTCTCTCTCTTTGGGCTCTATCTGTAACTATCGTTTACTCACCGCCCCGCCACTACCACCAGCCCCCCACCCCACCCCACCCCACTCTGTCTTCTGTATAAAAACCATCTTTTTCCTAGCTACCTGAAAAAGTGTCACTGGACCTGAAACATTAACTCTGAGTTCCCTCCACAGATGCTGCCGGACTTGTTGAATTTTTCCATCAATTTCTGCTTTTGATTTTGTTTGTGGTGGACCATGAGCCTTGGTGGGAAGCATGTACAGTAGCAGAGGCAGAGTGTGAGTGAGGTGGTAGAAAACAGATGGTGCCACTTACCCTGGAGGAGAAGAGAAGGTCATTGTCCTTCTGGGCACACAGCTGGGCAGTCCTCCAGATAGCTGAGACCACAGTGGTCCGGGTGACAACTTCAGACCAGTTTGGCACGGCTTTCTTCTGCACCCCCATCCACCCCCAGGTCTCTCTTTGTAAAGCAGCTCACCAAATTCCCCTTGTCTGCCATGTCATGAACAAATATGATGAACCAAAGGCCGTCAGCGTTTGACTGAGTGCACCTTTTAAACATTGCGCTGGCACCAGGGATCCTGGGTTATCTCAGCAGTGGTGAATATTTTTGGCTACGCAACTTCTCGCATTTCAGGTGAGCATTGAATGAGCAGGGACCACGGGGATGTGGTCAGCAGTTAGTGAGGTGTATTTGGGCTGATCACGTTAGGTCCGTCCAAGAAACTTGATAAAAATGATATTTCGCCCAAATATGGGAAGATACAGCACAAAGTTTCAGATTAATGGCCTTTCATCAGATCTGAATAAATACTGAAATGGAAGATTTCTTATACCACTGGAAGGGGCTGGAAGGAACAAGAAGAAGAAAGGAGAAGATTTTTGATAGGGTGGAGGCTGGTGGAGATTAAATAATGAATTTTTTTGTGACACAACAGCCAGAGAGTGGTGATAGATATACAGAAGAAACAAAGGTTGTGCCCAAATGAGGCACAAATCGGCATATAAGAACCATCTAACCATAACATGAAGAGGTGAAGAAACCAGATGAAAATCAACCTAGTAAAACAAAGAAAACAAAAGAATAAAGCATAAATAACAAAATGAGGACAAAGGTTATGATCTAAAGTTGTTGAAAACCATATTCAGTCCAGAAGGATGTAGAACACTGAGTAAAAATATAAAGTGTCATTCCTCAAACTTGCGTGAGCCTCACTGGAACAATTTAAAAGGCCATGGACAGTAAGGTCAGCATGGCAGCAACATGGAGAATTAAAACAGCAGTAACCAGAAGCTGCATTCTGAGGAAGGGTCACCGCACCCGAAAAGTTAACTCTGTTTTTTTCCTTCACGGATGCTGCCAGACCTGCTGAGCTTTTCCAGCAACTTTTTTTTGTTCCTGATTTACAGCATCCGCAGTTCTTTCACTTTTTATTTATTAACCAGAAGCATTTGTGGACTGAATGAAGGTTTCCAGCAGATCAATCACCCAGATTGCATTTGCTCTCCCCAGTCTAGAGGACACCATGTCATGAACAATGAACGCAATATACTGAATTGAAAGAAATATAAGTGAATCACTGTTTCATTTGGAAGCAGTATTAGGGGCCTGGGACTGTGAGGAGGGAGGGGAGATGAAAGGACAGGTGATGTATCTCTAAGTTTGCACAGACAGATGTCATAGACCATGGATTTAGGGGTGACTGAGGAGTGGGCTAGTGAATCATCTATCGTGTGGTCAATTGAAGGCTGAAAGGAGGGGATAGGGTATGATTTGTTTGGTGGTTACATCAGGCTGGAGCTGACAAAAATGAGGGAGGATGATCCATTGAATACAGAAGCGAGAAAAATGCAGTGCATTTGCCAAAAATAGACTTTGCTTTGATATATCTACTTCAGAGATACTGCTGCCTGCTCGCTTTATTCCTTATAAAGTACTAATGTATTCTTATGTCAAATTTCAAGGACTTATTGGGGTATATTTCAGAAGGTGTAATTTCATTTTCACATAACAAGACGGGCATGGATGCTACCAAGGCTCTAGAGAGGAGAATTTTGGTGAACATTATGAACAGCAGTTGTCAACTATACTGCCATACTTTACAAATGGTTCTGCCTAAAGCCGCTTAGTATTGGTCTTAAAAATAAAGCTTCATAAAACAAAACAGTTGGCATGCATCAGAACTTCTTTGAAAAAAATCAAATGTTTTAAAAGCTACATTTTAGCAATTCATTTGTTATTTTCTTTGGATACAAAGACTGAATAAAAACACAGGCAGCTGCAATTCTCAAAAAAACCATCAGGTCATCAGAAAATCTTTGTGGCTTGGGTTTATGCAGAGCCAGTAGAAAAAGAAAGAATTCATTCTATCAGCCTTCAGTTTTCCTTCCAGCTCTTCTGATTGGTTTTGACAGCCTGCAGTTGTGCCTTTCAACTAATCTGATTAGTTTGTGTTGCCAACTTTTAATCCTACTGGAGAAAGTTAATTTCTCTTATAAAACACTGACAAGCTGACATACAGGTTGAAAAGCTTATTATCGGATTGAAAAACTGATTGTTGGCTTATGGAGCAGATACCTGGCACGTCTGGGAAAATATGGACCTGTCTATGTGATAATTCATGCAGTGGCATTTCTTTTCCTATGATGAGAGAAGGACCCATTCAACTGTGTAAACTTCAGTCATTTCCCTCGACAACAGGCATTTGAAAATCTTTGTGAAGGTACTTGGATAGAGATTGGCATGGTTCACAAAGGAACCTTTTCCAGACTAATCAAACAGGATTGATTGAAGACAAGTATTTAGTTAGATGCTATGATGAAAACGGCACTGATTCTGCATGAGATTGGATTGTGAGATGCTCCAGTGGTGAATCAGTGCCATCAGAGAAGTCTTGTACCCTGGTCGAATAGGACTTCCTGTTTAATTCTGTGGATAGATTCCCTTCAGCCAAATTTGCAAAATGGTTGCAATGATTTATCATTTGCTGTAGGTGTAATAGACTTCATGGTGCTCAGCCAGGAAGTGCAAGTTACGTCTTCACATTCACTTCTTTTCCCACATCGCCTGAGGAGCAGGAGTTGGACATGGAGCTACACCTGAAGATATGCTAACAGATATAAAATCTACATTCTACATCTCTCTATGACACGGTCGTGTACATTATGGTGCCATATCAAGTGCAGATCTAGCAACTCAAGGCTGGACATCCATGAGGCACTGTAGGCCATCAACAGCGGCAGAATTGCACTCTAGCAAATTCTGTAACCTCCTGGCCCAACATATCTCCCACTCAACCATTACCATCAAGCCAAGGGATTAACCCTGGTTCAGTAGAGAGTGCAGGAGGGCATGCCAGGAGTAGCACCAGACATAAATTAAAATGAGTTGCCAAGCTGGTGAAGCTACTAAACAGTTCTACTTTAACAAACAGAATGGGCAGCAAGTGATAGAGTTAAGTGATCCTACAATCAATAGATCAGATCCAAGCTTTGCAGAGCTGCCACATCTAGTCATGAATGGTGGTGGACAATTAAACAATTCTCTGAAGGAGGAGGCTCCACAAATATCCTCATCCTCAATGATGGAAAAGACCAACATATGAGTGTAAAAGATAATACTGAAGCATTCATAGCAATCTTCAGCCAGAATTGCCAAGTGGATAATCCATCATAGCCTCCTTCAGTGGTACCCAGCATCACAGACATCAGTTTTTAGCTAATTCGATTTACGCCATATGATATCAAGAAACAGTTGGAGGCACTGGATGCTGCAAAGGCTATGGGTCCTGACACCATTCCATCAATAGTACTGAAGACTTTCTGCTCCCCATCCAAATTGTTCCAAGACAGTTCAACACTGGCCTCTGCCTGATAATGTTGCCTCGGTATGTCCTGTACACAAAAAAAAAAGGCCAATGACTACCCCATCAGTATCCTCTCGATCATCAGTAAAGTGATGGAAGGTGTTATCAACAGTGCTATCAAGCAGCACCTGCTCAGCAATAACCTGCTCAGTGACGCCCAGTTTGAGTTCTGCCAGGGCCACTCAGCTCCTGATCTCATTACAGCCTTGGTTCAAACATGGACAAAAGAGCTGAACTCCAGTGGTGCTGCGAGAGTGACAGCCCTTGACATCAAGGCCACATTTGACCAAGGGTGGCATCAAGGAGCTCTAGTAAAACTGGAATCAATCTGTATCGGGGGCAATTTCTCAGCTGGTTGGAATCATACCTGGCATATAGGAAGGTGGTATTTGTTGTTGGAAGTCAATCATCTCAGCCCCAAGACATCTCTGCAGGAGTTCCTCAGGGTAATATCCTAGGCTCAAACGTCTTCAGCTGCTTCATCAATGACCTTCCCTCTATCATAAGGTCAGAAGTGGGGATGTTCGCTGACGATTACACAATATTCAGCACCATCTCAGATAGTGAAGCAGCCCATATTTTCGAATGCAACAAGATCTGGATAATACCCAGGCTTGGGCTGACACGTGGCAAGTAACAGTCACACTGCACAAATGCCAGGCAATGACCATTTCCAATAAGAGGCAATATAATCACTGTCCCTTGACATTTCATGATGTTACCATCACTGAATTCCCTCACTTTCAATCTCCTTAGGGTTACCATTGAGCAGAAACATAATTGGACTCACCATATAAATAAAGTATCTACAAGAGCAGGTCAGGGTCTAGGAATCCTGCAACAGGTAACTCACCTCCCGACTCCCCAAAGCCTTCCACCATTTACAAGGCACAAGTCAGGAGTGTGATGGAATACCCCCCACTTGCCTGGATAAGTGCAGCTCCAACAACACTCAAGAAGTTTGACAACATCCAAGACAAAGCAGCCCGCTTGATTGGCACCACATCCAGAAGTATTCTCTCTCTCTACCATATTCACTCAATAGCAAGACGTCGTTATCTGCAAGATGCACTGCAGGAATTGACCAAAAATCCTTAGACAGAACCTTTCAAACCGATGACTACTTCCAGCTAGAAGGACATGAGCAGCAGATACACAGGAACATCACCACCTGCAAGTTTCTCTCCAAGCAACTCACCATGTTACTGTCCATCCTTCTGTCAACTACATTTCTGATTGTTGGATCATCTGCAAACTTTGAAATAATGCCCTCTATAACCAAATCCAGGTCTACAATCAGAAGGAGTACTGGTGCTAACACCACTGAGAAATACCTTTGTACCCTGAGATAGTAAGAACTGCCGTGTCAGAGATAACACAGTGTGGAGCTGGAGGAACACAGCAGGCCAGGCAGCATCAGAGGAGCAGGAAAGCTGATGTTTCGGGTCAGGACCCTTCATTT
>NC_063334.1:76212487-76272697 GCF_021869965.1 Rhincodon typus | reverse complement strand
TGTGTTACCTTTGTTCTCTTCCTTTTTTCTGAAAAACAATCATTCATCACTAGTCTTCGTTTTCAGTTCCTCGGCCAATTTAATATTAATTAATTAATTAATTAATCCTAGTACTTCTACTATTTGGACAATCAATGATCAAACAGAAAATACAAATTCAAAATCCATGCTCCCAGTGTCTGATATGTTTTTATTCATTTATGGGATGTGGCTGTTACAAAATGGAAAACCAGATAGGATTTCCCTGATATTCAGCAATGATTATCATTAAACTCCTATTTCCAGATTAATATTGAATTCAACTTCCACCATCTGTCATGGCAGGATTCAAACCTAGGTCCCCAGAACATTATCTTGGTCTCTGGATTAATAATCCAGCAATACCACAGCAATGCTACACTGGTGTGAAGCAAGGTGATGGAGCTTCTATCAACAATACAATTCAAGTCTCCTGGAATTATGCTCCTACAGTGGAAAAATAACTGGGAAGGAAATGACCATCTCAGAACATCAGAATGTAGGATAGACAGCAAGGAAAAAAAAAAAACTTTTATAAAACACCATTCAAATCAATATAGGTAACTGCATGTCACATGCTGTATAGAAGATCAGGTACTGTCTCTTCTGTCGTAAAAAAAATGGCATGAGTAACAAGAACTACTGTCTTAAACATGCTAAGTACAAAAGTTGAAAAGTATAGCACCTTTTTTGTTCCCCTTTCTCTTCAAACCAATGAGGTAAGTGTGAGAGATGGCACTATATACAAAGCATAGTCATGACAAGGAGTTGGAAGAGAAGAATGCATCATGTAATGGTTGACTGCTTATTATATCCCTACCTCTTACATGGTGGTGCAATGCATGTATCAAGCACGTTTATCAGTTTTAGAGTTATGTGAGTACAGGCTGGAACCGCAGAATGAGAATGAAAATATTGTGCAGCTGTCAATAAATGGTGGGTGTTTGCGCCTGCACCTATGTCTCCAACAAATATTTGAACCTTGACTTTATCTGGTGCCAACCTGTTCTACTTCCCACTACACTGCCCTCAGTAAAACAAAGTTATCATAAAGAATCACACAGTCTATATCACAGGGCTTCCATAATTTATTTTGTAGCTGCCATTTCAGAGCGCTGGTATTGCTACTGACTATTTGCAGCTTCACTGAGTTGAACCTACCAGGTCTCTTGTGCAAGGAGTTTTTAGTAAATAGTTCCACAAAACAATACATGAACAATTATTCCCACAGATACATGTAATAGGACCTGGGGGAAAGAATCATTAAAAATTATATTCAGGAATTATTTCATTTTGACCTCAACTAAAGAACCCATGGTCATAATTAATTAAAATATAGTCAGTAATCGAAGCAACTGCAGACCAGTTTACTTTTTAACAATTGAAGCCACTATTGATATTTTTCATAACCATCATGAACACCTGTTCATTAAAATATCCCGATACTGTTTCTGTATTCACTGTCATGGTAATATTTCACATTCATGAGAACAAAAAACAAAATAATATTATTCATCTAGCCTAGGACAATAGGTTGTTGAAACCCTGGTACCTGGGCATGTATTGTATATCAGTAAAATTCTGCTTTCCCATTAAATAATGCAGATAAAAAGCAGCTTTAGCATCAGAACTGCTATAAAACTGTTTCTTTTTCAATTTTCACAGGAAGGCTCAACATCAAAGAGGCCACAGACTTGTCATTTTTGTCACGTGATGTTATTGTAACTGTCACTAAACCTAAGAATTCACACTAAGATGAAAAATAGATGTACTTTCTAAGTAGTAAGCAATGATTGCACTTTGCAGAACAGTAACACAGCCCCGTGGTTTTAATGAAATACTGATTTAGTCTTGCAAATTATGATCTTGTCAGAAACCGTCTATTGTATACTAGTTTTCTAGCACTGAAGACCAATAAAATTCCCTCATTTATGATACATATTGCTTCATGATTTCCATTCTTCCTACAAACCAAGAAGAAAACTGCTCGGGCTAGATTTTGCTGGACCAGGGGTATTTTGTGTCCTGCTTTATTCATTAGACTTGTTTCTCCACGTTCAGATTTTGAAGTGTTTTGTCCTGTAAGCTGTTGGAATTGTGAGCTGATAATAGCACAGCAAAAATAACAGGGCATCTGAGACCATGATAAACAAGAGGACAGGGAGTCTATCTTCTTAAACAGTGTGGTTTGATGATTGGGAAAGAAATGAAGGAAGGACTGTAGAGAATGAATTGTAAAGGCTGAACTCAATTCAAGTACAGAAAGACAAATAAAGTGAGGGTTAGCAAGATTAGAATAAAAGTGAGGAAAAGGACACAAAATGGAAAAGTAAGACTTTCTACATTTGATATTGGTATATCTAAAATTTCCTAAACAATTCTCAACTTGAAGAAATTAAACTTCGCTCATATAATTTTACTTCCAGGCCAGTAGAGGTTTATTGTTAGCCAATTCTCAGCGCTATTAATTACTAGAATTACTTTTAATTGTAAGTTTAATAGGTAATAAATATCCAAATATAGGAATTTCATTTTATCTCAGGCAGTTTATACTTGAGATGCAGTTTCCACAAAAGTAATGATAGAATGGAACAAATCAACTAGAAACTTGTGGCTATACAGAATTCACAGGAAATGTTTTCTTCTTTACAAGTTGTTGGTCAATTTGTGTGTTAATATCACTCTGTATGTTGACAGGATTTTACTGTCTTTTTAACATTTGGTGTAATGTAAAGCATTTAAGTAGATTACTTGGGAGACAGAAGTCCTTGCTATTAAACTAGAAAACTCACCAATACGGCCTGAGCTGTCTTCACCATACAAACGTGATGCTGAAATATTTCATATCAAATCCATCCTACAGGATAATCCTACTCTGATCACATCATTTCTCACAGTCAACATTCCCTCTAAGTTGCTGCTCCCATATTCCACATGTGGTGATCAGCATTGACATGCTGATCTGACATTGACTTCTGGTTCTGGAAATTACAGACCTCAGAGGCCAGTGCACAAACTCATGGCAGTCTCTAAAGCAGTCACTTTTGGTTCTGAGAAGTACAAAGTTTATCTCAGATTACTCGTGAGGATAGGATAACTCAACACTTTGAGCAGCATGTAAAGTGAGCTGTTTTGCACTGCTGCTATGGTGTCAAGTGGTGTCCCCAACTAAGAAGATGCTGCTCTCAAGGCAAAAGACATTCTATCTATCACACATATAAGTGATGTGGTCTCAGAATCTCAATGCCAATGTGATGCCAGGTATGCAGGCCTTACATCTTAATATCAGGCATATTGTATCAAAAACCTTGTCTCTTTGGCTAGTCACAACATGAAGGGTATGGACCACATCCAACCACCACTCACGCACAAAATAGGCAACTTGGGATCTAACAGTAGATGGATTCTGTAATTAGAAAACATTTGTAGATAATCCTGTTTGGGAATAATCAGACAGCAACCAATTTCAGATTGCAGAGTAGCGAAATTGAATTTACTGGAAGCTACATATAATAATACACAGGATCCCATTCTTTGCAGACAGAGAGAACCTGTAAACTACTGAGATAACAAGGTGTTGAGCTGGATAAACATAGCAGGCCAAGCAGCATCAGAGGAGCAGGAAAGCTGACGTTTCGGATCTGGACCCTTCTTCAGAAATGGGGGAGGGGAATGGGATTGGTTGGTTTGGAGGCTTGGAGACCGCTTTATGGAACATCTACGCTCAGTTCGCAACAAACGACTGCACCTCCCAGTCGCAAACCACTTCAACTTCCCCTCCCACTCCTTGGACGACATGTCCATCCTGGGCCTCCTCCAGTGCCACAACGATGCCACCCGAAGGTTGCAGGAACAGCACCTCATATTTCGCTTGGGAACCCTGCAGCCCAATGGTATCAATGTGGGCTTCACAAGCTTCAAAGTCTCCCCGCCCCCAACCGCATCCCAAAACCAGCTCAGCTTGTCCCCGCCTCCCTAACCTGTCCGTCCTTTCTCCCACCTATCCGCTCCTCCCACCTCAACCCCCACCCCCACCTCCTATCTACCAGCTTCATCCCCGCCTCCTTGACCTGTCCATCTTCCCTTGACTGACCAACCCCCATTCTAACTCCCCACCTACACTCACCTTTACTGGCTCCATCCCCACCTCCTTGACCTGTCCATCTCCTCTCCACCTATCTGCTCCTTTATCCATCTTCCATCTGCCTCCTCTTCTCTCTCTATTTATTTCAGAATCCCCTTCCCCTCTCCCATTTCTGAAGAAGGGTCCAGACCCAAAACGTCAGCTTTCCTGATCCTCTGACGCTGCTTGGCCTGCTGTGTTCATCTAGCTCTATACCTTGTTATCTCAGATTCTCCAGCATTGGCAGTTCCTACTATCTGTAAACCACTGAACCTGTTTCAACTCAACAAAATAGGTGATAGCCATTCACCTGTTTATTTCTCATGGCAATGCCTTGATTAATCAGAGTCAATCTGCCTGGTTTAACATTTATACAAAAACTAGCTGAAATAATTCCACAAAGGCTGGTATCCCATCATCAAGTCACCCTTTCTTTACACAAAGAGAGTCCTTGATGCTGATCCAGCTTCCTCAAAGCCATATCTCAGAGTCTACAGGATGTCGGACACTCCAGTTTATATCTGTCAGACAAGGCTCCCTGATTGGACCAGATTAACAGCCCCAATCAGGGAACTCATATTCTATAATGTCTACCTGGCTGACCTCGTTACAATCACAACAACCCTCTCCCCGAGTCCGAGGACATAGGCCAGTTCCTTTTTTTTGGGTAGCTCCTCTTTGGGTGTTTCAGCATCGGGTCAGGTCCCTCTACCTCTGCCCCTGATACAGGCAGTGTGCAAAGCACAGTAGCTTGCCTCTTGCACCTGGAGTATTTCGGAAAAAATTCATTCTCTTCTTTAGGTAGCAAATGTGTCAAGCTGGTAATTTCTGCTGTGTTCATCTGACATTCTGAGGTATTTTCAACACTTGACGGAGAGGGAGAACTCATGGGTTCCAGAACAGTTGGAAAGTTAGTTTAGGAGCATGGAATGTTTTGCTCCGACATCGTTTGCGAGTTTGCAGCTTTCATATGGTCCACATGCTTGTTCAGGATCGTCACACCTACCCGATCTTCATATATCACTGGACCTGGCTTGGAACAAGCATGCGTCTTACCCATGCAGGGCCATTCCCATGCCTCCTATACCAAACTTTGTGCCCTGGAGTAAACTATCTCTTTGGTAAGCAGACCCTTGTGTCAGTCATTGGCATTCCTGATGCTGTTTCACCATCCTCCCCACGTCCGAGAAGATCAGATTTAACCTGGTGCAGAGTCTTCTCTCCATTAGCAATTCTGCTGAAGATGTCTCTGTAGTTGCATGAGGGCGGTGGTCCTATAATCAAATAGGAACCAGGAGAGTTTGCTATCTAGTGAAGCTGTAGCCTGTTTATTTAAGCTTGCCTTCAAAGTTTGAACTGCTGTTTCTACCACAACATTGGATGATGGAAGGTATGGAGCCATTCTTGTATGATGAATACTAGTCGACTTTAGGAAATACTCAAATTTCCTGCTGGTAAACAATGTCCCGTTATCTGTGACCAACATTTCTGGGAGTCCATGCATTGCAAAACATGCATGCAGTTTTTCTATCGTGATCCCCCTGTTTGACGAATGAACTCTCTGCATGTCCAACCACTTTGTGTGGGCATCCACAATGACTAAGAACATTGAGCCCATGAAAGTGCCTGCATAGTTGATATGTAACCAAGTCTAGGGTTTACCTGGTCATTCCCGTGAATGTGGGGGAGCTTTAGGCAGTAATTTTTATCCTTGTTGGCACTCTGGGCACTGCCCCACCAATGCAACAATGCCTGCATCTAATCCTGGCCTCCAGACATAATTTCTTGCCAGAATCTTCATTCTGAAGCCCCCTAGATGATCCTGGTAGAGTTCAGCAAATATCTGGTGGTAGATTTTGCTCAGGACAATCATCCTTGCTCTCTATAATACGCAATCTTCTAAGGTGGTCTGGTCCCACTGAATCCAAAAAGCTTTCAATTCTTGCTGTGACAGCCCTTTGGTTTCCGCCATCAGCACCAGCTGTTTCAGTTGTGCCAGGACTGGGTCTTTCTGCATCCAAACTCCAATCTTGTCAGCTGTGACTGGAAATGCATCCAGAAAATTTAAAACAATTACAGACTCTTATAGTGGCGGTACCACTGGTGGTGTATCTGCCAGTGGGAGGTGGCTCAGTACATCCGCATTTGCAACTTGGCCTCCTGGATAGTGTTCCAACTTGTAATTATACACACTTTTAGCATTAGAACCCATTGCTGAACTTGGCCTGAAACTATGGTGGCTCTGCCTTGTCCTCTTTAAGTAGACCTAACAGGTGTCATGGTTCATAATAATTATGAATTTATGTCCATAAACGTATTGGTGGAACTTCCTGACTTCAAATATGACTGTTAAACCTTCCTGCACTATCTGAGCGTATTTATGCTTTGCAATAGCCAATATCTTGGATGCATATGCTATTGGGCTATCTTCTCCATTGGGCCACCTCTGAGCTAATATCATGTCGATGCCATATGGGGAGGCATTGCATATCAATGCCAGATCTCGCTTGGGATCATATTGTGCCAAAACCTTAGAGGATGATAGTTGTTTCTTCACTTCCCTGAAAGCTATGACTTGGCTACGTGACCATTTCCAAGGCTGATCCTACTTTAAGAATTGATGCAAAAGGGCCAGGATTGAGGCCACGTTATGCATGAACTTTCCGTAATAATTCACCAGCCCAAGGAAGGACCTAAGCAGCAGTACAGACATGGGATTCAGTGCACCTTTGATCACCCTTACTTTATCTTCCAACAGGTGTAACCTGGTCTTGTTGACTTTGTTGGACTGGTTTGATTTTACAACTTTCTAATTTCTGCCTCTACTTTTGACGGTAGGGCAAATGTCACTGGGTGGGCCTTCCAGAATCATGGAATTGCTTCCTGGTCAACACGCAAGATGGTCTTGGCTCCTTTGATAGTTGCTAGACATTCCTGAAAGACGTCTAGGCATTTAGTTAGGCAGCCATTTTCTAATTGAAAAATGTCAAGGTAATCTAGGTGAATATTTCTCAACCAATTTCACTGCATCAAGCTGGGGCTCAAGCCTTTTACTATAATCAGTGGTGGCTGAACCAACTGCTTCTTATAAGAAATTGGAGCCGAAGTTGTACTTTTAGCCTGTAAGGGTTCTGCAATATGGGATCTCAGTTTAACTGAAGTCTTAAGTTTTGGAGTGCAGCGCAAATTTTTTTAAAGACTGTTTCTGTAATCACTGAAACAGCCACACCATTATCGCTCTCCATTAGAATTAGGCAACCATTTAGCCAGAAGTTTATTTTGTTTGGTTCTGATTTGGATGTTGCTGAGCAATTTAACTGATCTCGCTTGGGATCATATTGTGCCAACATCTTAGAGGATGATAGTTGTTTCTTCACTTCCCTGAAAGCTACGGCTTGGCTACATAATCCTATTTTAAGAATTGATGTAAAAGTGCCAGGATTGAGGCCAGGTTATGTATATACTTTCCGTAATAATTCACCAGCCTAAGGAAAGACCTAAGCACTGATACAGACATGGGAGTCAGGGCAGATGTGGTAAATTTTCCAGGATGTGCCCTCTCTTGGATACTGGCCTATGAATTCTCTTATTCCATTAGGCCTAGTGGGAATCTTTCACTGTCTCAATTCTAAATATTGGCGGCAACTACAATGGCTTGCAACCCCACATCCTCAAGAAAATTTTAACCCTTTGGCTGAGGCTTGGCTTTGTTATGGGGTTTTGCTGTGGGCTGACTTAAAGCCCCTTAGTTCAGTATATGTCCTGAGCAAGGCTATGCAATTACCATCACTGAAGTGGTATTCTCTAAGCTCAGTCGGATTGGTGAAGATTTTCACTTCCATTGGAATACCTTGCAACTCATATGCTCCACTTGGCACATTTTCCAGTGACAAAGCCAGTTGTAGTGCCTGTCTGAAGTCCAGATGGGCTTCATCTAGCAGGTGTTTTTGCATGGTTACATCATTAATCCCACATATGTCACCACTGAAATAACTCCACTGAGGCCATTATCCCATCACCAAGTCAGCCTTTATTTACACGTGGAAAGTCGTTGACACTGATCCAGCTTCCTCAGAGCCAACTATCAGAGTCTGCAGGATGTCTGACTCTCCTGTTTATTTCTGTCAGCCAGGACTCCCTGATTGGTCCTGATTAACAGCCTCAGTCAGGGAACTCATATTCTATGATATCCACCTGGCTGACCTCATTACAATCACTACACTAGTGAATAACTGTCAATCAGTATTAATGGATTCTTTGTCCACAGCAACAACAACTCTACCAACAGAGTTCACTTGCCAACCAATCAGCACTCTCCTCTTATACAGTATAAATGTTGCTTCTCCCTTTGAATTTGTATTCTTGAGAAATTACCAGATGAGTATAAGATAAAGGATTTCAACAAAATGTGTCTGTTTTCAGCAATAGTTCTGTACAACTAAACGGCTATTTGTATACTGAAATGCTCTTTAAATTGTCAGACTAAGTTAGATACTTTCCATGCTTTTCAAAAGACAAGACAAGAACCTACTCTATTTAATATGAAAATAAATAAAACATATATAAGAAAAGGATCTATATCCAAGGTCAAAATCCCTCGGCTGATAAAATAGGTAATTTTTGTCCATCAAATCAAGTATAATCTAAAATAGAACATAGCAGTGTTTAAAACTAACAACTGTTCCTCACTTTATTAAAGAACTGAAGCTGATTTATTCTCACTTCCAGACCATTATCTCTGGAACCTGAAGTGTCTATATTTTGCACCTTCTCCTTTCACAGCTACGTGTTTCCAATCGGTGACATCATCTAAAAGTTCAGCATCAAATTGTACAAAATGTATTGTGATAACATTCAGTTCCACCTCACCAACATGACGACTCCTCCAGATTCTTGCAACCTCAGTGTACTATTTGATCCTAATCTGAGCTTCCAACTTCACATCCTGTCCATCATTACTTCTGCCCAGGTAATATTACCCATTTCTGTCACACCTTAAACCATCCGCTACTGAAACCTTCAGCTCTGTTTTTAAAGAGGTGCAAAATATAGACACTTCAGGTTTCAGAGATAATGGTCTGGAAGTGACAATAAATTAGCTTTAGTTCTTTAATAAAGTGAGGAATAGTTGTTAGTTTTAAACACTGCCATGTTCTATTTTAGATTACACTTGATCTGATGGACAAAAATTACCTATTTTATCAGCCGAGGGATTTTGACCTTGGATATAGATCCTTTTCTTATATATGTTTTATTTATTTTCATATTAAATAAAGTAGGTTCTTGTCTTGTCTTTTGAAAAGCATGACTATTCCAACTTTTCTGGTTGGATTTCCTTCTTCAATTTTCAGTAAACATCAGTTGATCCAAAGCTGTGCTATCTTCATTTTGACTTTCAACAAGACTCATTAACACATATATCTGTTCACTGACCTACATGGGCTTCTAGTTCAGCAATGCCTCAGATTTTAAAATTACTGTAAATGTTCCAGCCCTACAATCCTTGAAGACCACTGTGTTGAGTCATTTCTGGCCCCTTATGCATTCCTTCAGAATTCCAATATCAGGTGGCCCCCCAGCCTGGTGTAGGGCCCTCCCTGCCTGGCGTAGCTGCCTCCTGGCGTGACAGGGAAACCCCACCCCGACATAGCATCCTCTCGGCCTGGCGTGGCTTCCTCGTCCTGGCATGGCGGTCTGAAGCGATCTCCCAGCCTCATGACCTCAAGGTGAAGCACGGCACGGTCTGAAGCCAGGGCCCGGCGTAGCCTGGAGGCTAGGTGCCAGCAGGGTATGGGTTGGAATACTACTGTTCTGGACATTTATTTCTGCAAAGCTGGACGTTTTCCTTCTCTATTTTCTAAGATCTTATAACTAAAGAAGCTTTACCTAGGTACCTTTGTACCTAAGATGGTGCTGTAAGTGGTGACAAATAAACTTTTCATTGTACTCATTGAGTATATGCGACAATAAAGTGAATCTATTCATTCATTCATTCCTGACTTTTCTTTAACCCTTCCATTGAAGGTTGGTTTTTCAATTGTTTAGTACCTAGGCCATTAAACCTTTCCATCTCTCTCTGCCTTTAGGATATTTCCTAAAATATATGGGATGAATCTTCCAATATTTTGTTCTTTTCATTTTCATCAAATTTCATGGAGAGTTCCTCTCCATAGAGTTCAACGAGTTTTCTCACAAGCTAATCACTAATTCACCTCAGTAACTACTTACCATGCCCCAAAGGTGCTCCTCTCTTCCAAGACTCACCCAAAGCTCCCTCTGAAGATAGACGGAGGTACTTGCAACTGCTGGGATACATTGGCATTTCTGACACTGATGCCATATTTAAAATGCCAGTGAGCACCAAGTTTAGTGCTGGCAGTCTGAAACTGCCAAACACAAGGGTAGACATTTGCCTTGAACATGGCAGACAAGGGGAAATTGACATAAGAACAGAAAGTGTTGAAGAACCTCAGCAGGGCTGGCAACATCCACTATGATGCTTCTTTTCAGTGCTCTGAAGGAGAAAGTCATACTGAACGTTAATTCTGTTTTACTCTCTGCAGATTCTGAGCTTCTCCAGCACTTTCCATTTTTATTTCAGTTTTCCAGCATCTGCACTATTTTACTTTGAAGGAGAAATCAGCATTCCATTTTGCAGACAGGCATCTGGAAATGCTGGTGGATGGGATGGTACAGAGGAAGGATATCCCCTTCACACAGGAACAGCAGAGGAAGCATGACACCAAATCCTACTGACCTGGTCTGAGCTTTCTATTCATGTCAATGTGGTCTTGAAAATCTGTACAAATGTTGAGCAATGCAGGAAGGTCAATCACTTCCACTGCTCGACCAGCGGCAGTGCCACCACCTTCCCTCTGCTAACTCACACTGCCTCTTTTTCTCTTATTACAGCCATCTCCCACGAAGGATCATGCCCCGCCACTCTCACAAATGCAACATATTCACCTATTTACTGTCACCATACCGCCAGCCGCCTACATCATTAACCCTGCATGTTGCCTGTGCTGTTTCCTCACTCACTCACTCAGGAGATCTCACCACCTTCCCATCACCTGCATCAGCACAAATAGTTGTGCCAGCGACTTCCTTTTTTTTCTCATTTCAGGTCAAAGTAGCTCAGTGCAGGCCTGAAAGAAGAGGGACAGGTAGTGAGGGATCGGATATCCATCTCCTCCCCTCCAATGAGGAGAGAATCTCGCCCATCTCCAGCAAGAACTGGGAATGGCTGTGTGGAGATATTGAAACTTTCATGTCTCAGCAAACACATAAGAAGCATTTGTTCAGCAAGTCTCAGGCTCAGTTTCTCCATCTTGGTGAACCTGCAAACGTGGGTGGCACAGTGGCTCAGAGGTTTGCACTGCTGCCTGACAGCGCCAGGGACCCGAGTTTGACTCAAACCTCAGGCAACTGCCTGTGTGGAGTTTGCCCATTCTGGGTGGGTTTCCTCCACAGCCCAAAACTGTGCAGGCTGGGTGGATTAGCCATGCGATATACAGGGTTGGGTAATGGGGTCGGTCTGGGTGGGACGGTCTTTAGAGGGTCGGTGTGGACTTGTTGGGCTAACTGGCCTGCTTGCACACTGTAGGGATTCTATAATAAACATCCGCTTCCTGATACCCCACCCTATCAACCCCATGATATTGCATTTTTGCAAATCCCCACCCAATTTGTCCAACTAAGTCTTCAGCTGCCTACTTTACCACCCCAGTAGCAGGTATCTCACGTAAACATGACAGATTTAGTTGTACACTATCCCCTCATGGTAACCAGGGTGATGTTTACAGTCAATAATGTTCCCCCCCCCTCCATAGCCCTCCTTGCCCTCCCTTACTCTAACATTTCACCTGCTTATATATTGAGTTGACTCCCTTCAGTATTATAAACCCTTCTGCATCCCAGCATTCTGAGTCCAATCCCACAATTAACTTCCCTCCTGCAGCAATAGTTCCAGATAACAGTTCCTTGCCTTTTAGTGAATGGACACCCAAGGCTGACTATGGGCAACCCCCTCATGTGACTTAACTGGACAGCCCCAAGCGATGAGTGACCAGGCCCCAGACAGATATCTGTACAGCTCCCTCACTGAGCTCCTTCAACTGCCTGGACTGGCTCCACTGGACCCACAGAGCTGTCCATGACCCATTCCCAGATTGCAGAGCTTCAGTCTTCTTGATCCTAAACAGCCAACCAGCCACCTGACTGTGCCCAAACGCCTGGATGGACATTGGAGAGTGCTGTTGGCTTACTGCATCAGAACCCCTTACTGAAGTGTGTCTCCCTTGACTTGACTGGGCATTAGACTTTGAGATGTGGCTGTTTGCTTGCAGCACATGCAGCGTGTTTGGTGTGTACACTAATGGTATGTGGGTACGGATATGATGCTGTCATAGCACTGGGCAATTCCGCAATGTAGCCACCACCTTGACTGATGCTGGCTGATAAGCATTACGGACTGCCTGTCTCTGTGTCTGCATTCAACTTCAAGACAAGACAGAAGTCCCATGAACTGGCAAGACAAGGCAATGCAGGGCAGAAATGCTGGGCACATCCAGGTAGTGAGCACTAAGAGGGTAAGGGAGCATCCAAGTTGTAGCTGGTTCAATGTGTGAGCTGTTAGCACAATGTCCTCGCAGCAGCACTGCAATGAAAAGAGCTGGTGTACTCAGAGGTGCAGCGTGAATTGCAGAAGCACACTGTGTAGATTGGAACTGTACCATGTTAGCACAGAGAGTTTGGCATTTGTCAGAGGCCAATATTAGTGGGTATGGGTGCATGTGCTGGCTGATCATGCAGCACACCTGAGACATTGAATAAGAACCAAAAGAACTGCAGATGCTGTGAATCAGGAACAAAAACAAATTGCCGGAAAGGCCTGGTGTGTTGGGTAGGGGGCTGGGACATGGGAAAATTTCGGCTCTAAAATTATTGAACTGGATATTGAGTCCGGAGGGCTGCAGGAGCCCCAAGCGGAAAATGAGGTGTCGTTAGTCCAGCTTCCATTGTGGTTCCCTAGAACACTGCAGCAAGCCAGAGACAGCGATGTTGGCCAGGGAACAGGGTGTGCATTAAAGTGGCAGGCAACAGGTAGTTCAGGGTCTTTTTTGCGAGACATTTATGCTAGGTGTCCAGATTGGAGGTCCCCAGGAGCAAGTGGAGACTGGAGTCACCAGGTATCCACTCTGGATTTCGTATCAGGAATTCTCAACATCTACTTTCCACATGACAGGTGGTAGAGTAGGATAGTGCATGTTAATAAGGCAAGGTGATGCAATAATAGGCTGGTAGCGAGCAATATCCCTGTTCCTAGGTTTCTTGCCACTCACTAGCAAGAATCTTGTCTCTCTGTTTGGGACTTGGTTGGAAAATACCACTTGTTGGTCTTGATGTTGAGAAAGGCTGAACACACACCTGATGCCATTCTGTCAAATTTCTCACCACAGCCCATGTCATTCAGGACCTGTGAAGATTGTGCCCATTGTCGCTGACCAAGGTTTTGGTTATCTGTCCTGATGTCAAATTTCATCGGAAAATGCTCTTATGAACCAACTTCTGGTGTTTAACTGCATTAAAGTTGCTATATAAATGCAATTTGTTGTTATTGGTTTTTACAGCTCATACATAACTTCAATTTATAGTGGGATACATACTCCCAGGAATAGAATTCAAGGAATAAAATGATATCCTCTCAATGCTGTGTATTATCTTAAGCATAAATTGTAACTGACTTTGTGTTTTATCATCTGTGACAATATGATACCTTTTTTTCTGACTATTTCTGTGAATAAAAATGCAGAGTTAAATATGTATACAATGAAACTGGAAAATGTTCCAGTCAGTGAGTTCAGAAGCAATGAAATTAGGTTTGGAGACTTCCAGCCGGTATGAGATGGTGATCTGAAGAAGTGATTTCAACAACTCAAATTGTTCAGTTCTGGTTTGTTCAGATCCATTTGAAAAAGTTGAATTCTAGCCCACATGACACATTTAATTAAGAAAAAAAGTCTATTACATATGTGTGACATTACTTCATCAGTTTCTTACGTCCGTTTCCTATATTAGCAATATCATGTGGTGTGTTCTGATTTAACATTTGTCCTCTGCATGAGTGCTATATTGATAAATTATGAGTCTTATAAATTAAAGGAACAATAACAAAACTGGCTGACGACACCAAACTGGGGGAATGAAAACTGTGACAAGACTGCGAGACAGGATAACAGGATAGGCACTTGCAGATCAATGTTGAGAAATACAGATTGAAAAGATAGATCAGAAAATCAAATGCAGGTTAAATGGTAAGATTTGAATCACTACAAAGAAGCAAAGGGAATATTCATTACTGAAGGTACCAATTAGATAAAGCCATAAGAAAGCTAAACAGCACTATTAGTTTTGTAATTAGAGACATAGGCCAAGAAAACCTGCTGTGGTGGGTGCGGGGTGTGGGGTGCCATCCTTCCGTTGTACTGCAACATAAAAGGAAGAAGCCATTTGGTCCTTCTGAAATAACTGCGCAGAGGCTGCTATCCTGTCACCAATTCACTGTTTATGTACAAGCGCACAGTACACTGGCTGTGGCCAGCCAGCTTGGAGTCAATATCTGAAGCAAGGAGATTCTGAATTTCCTGTTTAAACCTATTTTCCCTAATCCACCTGTTCAACAATGTTAATACACACCTCTGGAGCAGGTGGGATGTGAACCTGGGTCTCTTGGTTCAGAGGCATGGACCACAAGAGCCCCATAAAATCCTCGCTGAGGATCCAGGAGCATGTCACGTCAAACAACTTACCTTGTGCAGCAGCGGCCTTCTTGCTTTCAGCAGCGGGTGTATGGAGAGAACACGAGCCAGGAAGAAACTAATATATTCGGGCATTGCCTAAACCTGAAACACTACACGTGTAGTGTCTCCCTCCTCCTTCTCTAACCAAAAAAAAAAGACGGTGTGGAGGGTCGGTAAGGTGAGGCGGTTTTTTATTCTTCTGGAAATCTAGAGTTGAGGGAATGGAAGCTAGGGCAGTTGCATGCTCCTCTTGCAGGATGTGGGAGGTAAGGGTCACTGCTGGTGTCCCCTCTGACTTCACCTGTGAGAAGTGAACCCAACTCCAGCTCCTCAAATACCGCATTAGGGAACTGGAGCTGGAGCTGGATGAACTCCGGATAATTCGGGAGGCTGAGGGGGTGATAGAGAGGAGTTATAGGGAGGTGGTCACACCCAAGGGACAGGACAAAGGTAGCTGGGTGACTGTCAGGAGGAGGAAAGGGAATAGGCAGACAGTGCAGGGATCCCCTGTGGCCGTTCCCCTCAATAATAAGTATACCCTTTCGGATACTATTGTGGGGGACGACCTACCGGGGAAGGCCATAGCAGACAGGTCTCTGGCACTGAGCCTGGCCCTGTGGCACAGAAGGGAAGGGGGGAGAATAGGACAGCAATTGTAGTGGGGGATTCAATAGTAAGAGGCACAGACAGGTGGTTCTGTGGACGCGAACGAGACGAACAGATGGTACGTTGCCTCCCAAGTGCCAGGGTCCGTGATGTCTCGGATCGTGTCTTCAAGATCCTTAAGGGGGAGGGTGAGCAACCAGCAGTCATGTTACACATCGGTACCAATGACATAGGTAGAAAAAGGACTGAGAATGTGAAAAACAAGTACAGGGAGTTAGGTTGGAAGCTGAAGTCCATGACAAACAGGGTGGTTTTCTCTGGATTACTACCAGTGCCACATGATAGTGAGGTAAGAAATAGGGAGAGAGTGCAGCTAAACACATGGCTACAGGGCTCGTGTAGGAGGGAGGGCTTCCATTATGTGGATAATTGGAGCACATTCTGGGGAACGTGGGACCTGTACAGTAAGGATGGGTTGCACCTGAACCAGAAGGGCACAAATATCCTGGGAGGGAGGTTTGCTCGAGCTATACGGGATGGTGTAAACTAGATTGGCAGGGAGTGGGGAACCGGATTTGTAATTCAGAGGGTGAGGTATTCAGCCTTCCAACAGTCACAACAGGAGGTGAGGTTGTTAATAAAGAAATGCGGTCAATGGAGCTTATTTGTGGACACAGGGATGGTTTGAGGTGTGTATACTTCAATACTAGAAGTATCAGAAATAAGGCGGATGAACTTAGAGCATGGATCAGTACTTGGAACTATGATGTTGTGGCCATTACAGAAACTTAGGGGTAACTCAGGGACAGGAATGGTTGTTGGAAGTTCTGGGATTTAGATGCTTTAAAAGAAATAGGGAGGGTGTTAAAAGAGGCGGGGGAGTGGCATTGCTAGTCAGGGCTAGTATAGCAGCTACTGAAAGGCAGTTCGCGAATGATATGTCTACAGAGTCAGTTTGGGTTGAGGTCAGGAACAAGAAAGGAGCAGTCACTTTGTTGGGGGTTTTTTACAGACCTCCTAATAGTTGCAGAGAAGTGGAGGAGCAGATTGGGAGGCAGATACTGCAAAGGTGCAGAAGTCACAGGGTTGTAGTCATGGGTGACTTCAACTTTCCAAATATTGATTGGAAACTTCTTAGTTGTAACAGTTTAGATGGAGTGGATTTTGTCCAGTGCATTCAGGAAGGATTCCTGACACAGTACGTAGATAGACCAACACAAGGAGAGGCCACTTTGGATTTGGTGCTTGGCAATGAACCGGGCCAAGTGTTAGACCTGTTGGTAGGAGAGCATTTTGGCGGTAGCGATCATAACTCTGTTACTTTTACAATAGTCATGGAAAAGGATAGGTGCATACAGCAGTGTAAGATTTATAACTGGGGGAAGGGTAATTACAATTCTGTTAGGCAAGAACTGGGTAAAATAAAATGGGAACAGATGCTATCAGGGAAGAGCACTGTTGAAATGTGGAGATTGTTTAAGGAATGCATACTGCATGTGCTCGATATGTTTGTCCCTAGCAGGCAGGGAAGATGCAGTCGAGTGAGGGAGCCTTGGTTCTCAAGAGAGGTCGAACGACTGGTTAAGAGAAAGAAGGATGCTTATATAAGGTTTAGGAAACAAGGAACGGAAAAGGCTCTAGAGGGATACAAGTTATCCATGAAGGAGCTGAAGAAAGGGCTTAGGAGAGCTATTAGGGGCATGAGAAAACCTTGGCAGCTGGAATCAAGGAAAACTTCAAGGCTTTTTACATGTACGTGAGGAATAACAGAATGATCAGAGAAAGGGTAAGACCGATCAAGGATTGTAAAGGGAATTTGTGCACGGAGCCTAAAGAGATAGGAGAGGTCCTTAATGAATACTTTTCTTCGGTATTCACAACTGAGAGGGACCTAGTTGAAGAGGAGAGCAGTGTGAAACAGGCTGGTAGGCTAGAGGAGGTGGATGTTAGTAAGGAAGATGTACTAGGAATTTTGAGGAACTTGAAGATAGATAAGTCCCCTGGGCCTGATGGGATTTACCCTAGGATTCTATGGGAAGTGAGGGAAGAGATCGCAGGGCCTTTGGCGATGATCTTTTCGGCCTCACTGTCCACAGGTATAGTGCCGGATGATTGGAGAGAGGCAAATGTCATTCCCTTGTTCAAAAAAGGGAATGGGGATAACCCCGGAAATTACAGACCAGTTAGTCTTACGCTAGTGGTGGGAAAATTATTGGAAAGGGCTCTGAGAGATAGGATTTATGATCACTTGGATAGGCACATTTTGATTCATGATAGTCAGCATGGATGTGTGAGGGGTAGATCATGCCTCACAAACCTTATTGAATTCTTTGAAGAGGTGACCAAACACGTGGATGAAGGTAGACCAGTGGATGTGGTACACATGGATTTAAGTAAGACATTTGATAAGGTTCCCCATGGTAGGCTCATGCAGAAAGTAAGGAGGCATGGGATGGGGGAAAACGTGGCAGATTGGATTCAGAATTGGCTGACCCTTAGAAGACAAAGGGTGGTAGTAGACGGAAAATATTCAACATGGTGCTCAGTTACGAGTGGTGTACCACAAGGATCTGTTCTGGGTCCTCTTCTATTTATGATTTTTGTAAATGATTTGGATGAAGGACTGGAAGGGTGGATTAGTAAGTTTGCGGACGATACAAAGATGGGTTGAATTGTGGATAGTGCGGAGGGCTGTTCTAGGTTACATAGGGACATTGATAGGATGCAGAGCTGGGCTGAGAAGTGGCAGATGGAGTTTTACCCTGAAAAATGTGAGGTGATTCATTTTGGAAGGACAAATTTGAAAGCAGAATACAGGGTTAACGGAAAGATTCTTGGCAGTGTGGAGGAGCAGAGAGATCTTGGGGTTCATGTCCACAGTTCCCTGAAAGCTGCCACTGAGGTGGATAGAGTTGTTAAGAAGGCATATGGTGTGTTAGCTTTCATTAATAGAGAGATTGAGTTCAAGAGCCGTGAAGTTATGCTCCAGCTATACAAAAGACTGGTTCGGCCGCATCTGGAGTATTGTGTCCAGTTCTGGTCGCCTCATTACAGGAAAGATGTGGACGCATTGGAAAAGATGCAGAGGAGATTTACCAGGATGTTGCCTGGAATGGAGGGAAGGTCTTACGAGGAAGGGTTGAGAGAGCTAGGGCTTTTCTCTTTAGAACGACGAAGGATGAGAGGTAACTTGATAGAGGTGTACAAAATGATCAGAGGTATAGATAGAGTGGACAGCCAGAGACTTTTTCCTAGGGTGGAGGTAGCTATTATGAGGGGGCATAATCTTAAAGTGAGTGGAGGTAGATATAGGGGAGATGTCAGAGGTAGGTTCTTTACTCAGAGAGTGGTCAGGGTGTGAAATGCATTGCCAGAGAGGGTAGTGGAGTTAGCCTCATTAGGGGCATTTAAGTGGCTATTAGACAGGCATATGGATGATAGTATAAGGTAGGGGTGGAGGTTAGATAGACCTTGGGTATAGGGTAAAAGTTCGGCACAACCTCATGGGCCGAAGGGCCTATACTATGCTGTACTGTTCTATGTTCTATGTTCTAAAAGTGAGTGGGTGAAAATATGGAGAACTTCGTCCTTGGTGGTCTCGAACCACCAAACATCCAGTTGCTAACCAAAAGCACTGAGTCATTGCGCCACAGAGACTAGTGTATCCCAGAAATCAGGGTTCATCTGGGATTTGAACCCAGGGCCTCTTGCATGTCTACAACATACAACACTCTAAGCGAGAATCATACCCCTAGACCAACAAATCATTGCTGCAAAAAGCAGACAACTCTAGGTTCTCTAGTGCGATAAAAATATCCACACATAGGTACTAAACAAGCTTGCACCTATCGAGCACTTACTGAAGCAGCGACAAGAGTCGACAGAGCACAATAGATTAGCAGTCCACTGCTTTAATGTCTCATCCATCTCATCTCACAAAACTCTTTTTTATATCTGTCAGTGAGGGCTCGCTGATTGGCCTGGGTTAACAACCCCAATCAAGGATCTCAGTCAGTAAGATCCACCTGGTTCCAATTACGACACCTTCAAACCTGTTCATTGAATGAAAGAATGCCTGACCTGTAACTAAACTCCACACACATGCCTTTTTCCAATATCTCTGACACCACAGAACCCAAAGTGGAACTTTTGATCTTGGTTTTTGATCCTGGCTTTTGTAGTGTTGGGAAACATTGAGTTTGAGAAGGACTTGGGGTGAAAGAGATGAGAATCTTCACTGCATGGGAAGTGTTGACTTGGTGGTCAATAGTGGGTTGTCATTTGGAGGGATACAGGAAAAGGCATCAAATAATTGGCATTCAGCTTCAATCAGGTAGAAGTTATTCTGTCATTTGACAACCATGCACCATTTGTCTCAATGTTTAATAATATTGACATTGGAACTGACAGAACAGAGAGCACTATGGTGGAAGGAAAGTAGATTGGATTGGAACACAGAAGCAGAGAGACTGAGAAAGTCAATGTTACAATGGCAGTACACGATGAAAGGTTTGAGAGAAACTGGGAGGCTTAACAGAAGATATCTGAAGTTGGGAGAAAAGGTCATCATCATTGATAGGGGAGGCTTCAGGTCACAAGAGACAGCCTGGATGTCATGGATTGTGGAGAAAAGTTATGAAACTTATGAAGCTTGGAATCTTTTGAGATGAGCACATGAGACAATCAAACTTTTTAAAAGACAGGTTATTTAGAATCAAAAGAAGTGAATGATGAAAGAAAAATTAACAGATAGATATTTAGAATTGTGTTGTGTGTTGAATGTCAAAAATAGCTTCAAGTCAAAAACAAATTTGAACAAATCTCTCAAGATGATTGTATTTGAACTGATTGGCTTGGCCCCTTTTCAAAACATTCAGCCAAGATCAAGATAAATAAATTCTGCTAATGCAGTATCATGTTAAATGAGGGCACATTTTTCTGTGACAGATGTTGGTTTTCAATCTCTGAAATTACAATATGAGACATGAAGGCCATTGTATTCTTTTAAAATGTCTTTCTGCTATTTTCACAGACAATAAATAACTGGTTTTAAGATAAATGACTCAATTTTTTTGTGCCTAGAGCTGACATGGAAACTTTTAACAAATCCATTAAGACTTCAAATAGTTGTCAGTAGTTACTATAATTTTAATGTCAATGTGATTTTTCTAAAAGACTCAAAATAAAGTCTTAAAAGTGTGACGGAATGCTCTCCATTCATCTGCATATTTGCAGTTCCAACAAAACTCCAGAAGTTTGACACCATCCAGGACAAAGCAGCCCCCTTGTTTGGCATTACATCCACAAACACCATTTCCCTCCACTACTGACAGTAGCAGCAGTGTGTACCATCTCCAAGATGCACTGCAAAAATTCATCAAGGATTCTCAGACAGCATTTTCCAAAATCTATGACCACTTCTATCTCGACATACTGGGGTAGCAGATACAGCACCACCTGCAAGCTTCCCTCCTACCCACTTACCAACCTAACGTGGAAGTATATCACCATTCCTTCAGTATTACTGGGTCAAAATCCTGGAATTCTGTCTCTAATGTTGAGGGTAAACCAAAACCAAATGGAGTAATGGTTCAGGAAGGCAGCTTACTACTACCTTCTCAAGAGCAACTAGGGATGGTCAGTAAATGCTGACCCATTCCTCGACATTCACATCTCATGAGTGAATGAATGAAAAAATCCTTCGCCAATATCAGTTTTCATAATAACTTATTCATTTAATATGGTTTCCTACCATTCTTGATTAGTGTCAGTCCCTAAGCGAAAGGTAAAGACTTTGTGTAGGTCTATTTCTCCAGCAATATTTGTCATTAGTTTGCAGTTCTCTATATTGCAAGATTATAATAAGAACAACTTGTAATAAGAGGGTGACATTAATGTAGCAAAATCATGGGATTATTATCATTAAAAAATTGACACTAGAGATATGAACGCAGGCTTGATCAAACAGATAGATTTTAAGGAGCATCTTAAAGGATGGTTAGAGAGGTAGAGAGGCTATGCAGAGAATTCCAGAGCCTCAAACCCATACAGCTAAAAGCATGACACACCAATTAATTAAGGGTACTTGAGAATTGTGTACCAAGTGACACATAGCAGATGTGTATCAACATCACTTATTAACCACTTATTTAATGCCTGTACTGCTCTTGCTTGCAGTTACATTCAGCTTCATTAAATGAACTTTTTATCAGTTGAGTAGTAAATCACTAATTCAACTCTAAACATTAGTTCTCTAATAGCCAACCTTGCAGTCAATTACCCTGTTCAAACAATGTCAGCATATATGCAATATTATTATTAATGGATGAATTATGCACAGATACAACTGGTCTTCCTCATTCTCTGATATAATACTTTTTTTGCTTTGTAAACCACGTGCATGCAAATGAATGACATCAATTTCAATAAATATTGATTAGGGATCTGGAGGCCAGATTTCTCTTGAGCAATGACATTAACAATTGTCAAGTAAGAGGTATTAGAGATTTTAGCACGTTTAAAATTGGATAAATCCTAGGCCTAGGTGACATGCGTCCCAATCTGTTGTGGGAGGCAAAATAAGAGATTGCAGGACCCTGAGATCAATTTTCAAACCCTTTGTGGACACAGGACTAGAGAACAGCTCATGTGGTACCATTATCCAAGAAAGGATAATAGGGATAAACCAAGGAACTGTGGTTCAGTGAGTCCAACATCATTGGGAGGGAAACTTTTGAAAAAACTTCTGAGGATCAGAAAAATCTCTACTTGGAGAGGCAGGGATTAATCAAGAATAGTCAGCATGGCTTTGTCAAGAGAGATCATGTCTGACAGGTTTGATTGAGTTTTTTAAGGAAGTGACTAGGTATATGGATGAGTGAAATGTAGTTGATGTTGTCCACGTGGAATTCACTAATGCTTTTGATAAGGTGTTGCATGGAAGATTGGTCAAGAACATAAGAACCCACAGATCGTGGGCATTAAGGCAGATTGGATCCAAAATTTGTTTATTGGCAAGTTATTTTTGTGCCGAAAAGTCTGTATCCGTTGGCATACCACAGCATTCGGTGTTTGTTCCTTTGCTGTTTTTAGTGCACATTTATGATCTGGAGACAAATATAGGAGTTTTGTCAGCAAGCTTTCAGATGACATGTAAATTGATGATGTGGTTAACAGGAAGTGGAAAGCCTTAGACTACAGGTTTATATAGACAGGCTGATCAGGTGGACTGAGAAGTGGCAAATGGAAGTTAATTCAGAAAAGTGTGAGGCGACGCATTTGGGGCTGAATAGCAAGTCAACAGAGTACACAATGTAACACCCTATGAAACGCAGAAATTGAGAAGGACATTGGTGCGTCCATAGATCTTTGAAATCAACATGATACATGGATAAAGTAGTTCAAAAGGCATTTACAATACATGAATTTATTAGTTGAGGCATAAAGTCTAAGAACAAGGAGGTTATGGTGAAACTGAATAAAAATGTTGGTTTAGCCACAGCTGAACTACTGTGTAGCTCTGGTCACCATGTTATAAGAAGGATGTGATTGCATGAGAGAGAGTGCAGGGGGATTTGCCAGAGTGTTGTCTGGGCTTGAGTATTTCAGATATGGAAACAAACCAGTTAGACTAGGGTTGTTTTCCTTAGAACAGAGAAGACTGAGGATGATCTTGATTAAGGCATTCAAAGTTATGAGGGACATAGATAGGTAGATAGGAAGAAACGTTTACCCTTAGAAGACTGGCTAATAATGAGGGGTCAAAAATTTAAGGTAAGAAGCAAGAGGGGATTTAAGGAAGAATTATTTCATCCACAAGGTAGTAGGTATTGAGAACTCACTGACTGAAAGTAGTAGTTGCAGAGCTGGGAGCCATCACAAAATTTTGGAAATATTTAGATGATTAATTGAAATGCCATAGCATACAAGTGCTGGAAATGGAATGAGAGTAAATATGTGCTTGATGATTAGTATACAGAGATGGTGGGCCAAATGCCTCTTTCCATATTGTTAATGCTGTGATTCTCATGATTTGTAACAAGTGACAGTGCTCTGGCAGTCTGTTTTACATTCTGGCTAATTCTCTTCTCCACAACAGGAAAGAACATTTGCTGACCTATTAAATGTGTCGCTGACTTGTTATCAGTACTTTTTCTCCATCACCCAAGACAAATTACATCATTTGTACCATATAAATGTTGCACCATCAGCTTTTATTTTAAATTTTAAAAAGTTGTAGAATGCTTTCATTTGGGGGTGCTCTCTCCTCCACTTACATGGATATTTCCTGTCCTACTGTCAGGCAAGCCCTGGCCCAGTGGTATAAAATTGGGACAAGTGGTCATCGTATGCGAGACAGCAGATTTCCTGTCTGCTGCATTGATAGTTAGAGAAACGGGAGGCTTGAGTGCTTGTTTTCCAGGACTCATATCTAAAATATCCTTCACACTTGTCTGCTGTAAGTTAGGTCTCTGTGAGCCCCATCTTCCACACTGGGTTGGGCTGGTGGAAAACTCATTGTTACTTTCAACTGCTGTCCAGACTCAATGACCTCATCAGCATTCGACACACAGAAGTGACAAAAGGACCAAGTCAGCTTTGGGCCTGTGTTCTTGGTGCATACCAAGCAAGCAGATGACAATCTTGGCATCAGGTCAGTTCAGACCAAATGATGTGCATCATTACTTTTCTCCCTTCCAAACCTAAATCTTAGATGACAAAGCACGGCTCACCCATGGTTTGCAATGCTTCAATATAACAGCAACAGATATACTTAGAGACACAAATGTAGAAATTCCATGACTCATTGCAGAGTAATAATTAACAACTGGTTTGACACATCCCTACCGGACTGTTCGTGAATGGTCATGTTGTAATTATGAGCTGGGTTTAAAATCACACAGAGGGCGGACATTAAACTGGGTGGGGGCTAGAAATAGCATCTCAATTGGGCTATTGAGCTGGTTCACGACCACTTATCAGTGGGCAGCTAGGCTCCAAATCCACACAGGTGATGAGTAACAGGCAGCCTCCTAACAGTAGACCAATAATCACATGGCACCACAGAATTAGAGCCGTCTCCCTGCCTAGCTGGGTTTGACTAGAGAATGTAATGAGGTCAGCCAGGTGGACCACATACAGTTCCCTGTTAGCACTGTTAATCTGGTCCAACCAGGGAGCCCTGGCTGACGGATAAGAACAGGAATGTCAGACATCCTGTACACTCTAAGAGCTGGTTGTGAGGGAGCTTGATCAGTGTCAAGGACTGTGTGAATAAAGGGTGGCTTGGTGACACGGCCTCTGTGGATTTATTTCAAACTACAGTGGTGCTTCCTCCTGTGAAGAGCAACCACCCTCACCTCCTCCATTTCCCTATGCCAGGCAATGGTGACCTTACATCAAGGACTTTGTTTTCAATTCTAAAAACATTGCAGGATGCTTTCATTTTGGCTGTCTCCTTCACTTACAGGGGCATTAACTGTCCTAAAAGCTTCATGGTATCAGGTCATAAATGAGTAAAGAAGCCTCTTGGTGTTTATTACCTACCACTGTCACTCATCTGATGAAGTCGCATAGGTGGCCCCTGTTTTACGAATGACTGACTTATGAACACCCGCACTTTCAAACAAGATCCTATACATTAATATTAGTTTTAAAGATCCAAACATTTCCTCATACTAATAAATGGCTATTTAAACTCATAGGAGTCATTGAGTAATACAGCATGGAAACAGGCTCTTCAGCCCAAACTGGTCCATGCTGACCATGGTGATCACTCAGCTAGTTCTGATTGCCCATTTGGCCCATATCCCTCTAAACCCTTCACATCCATGTACCTATCCAAATAAATGTTGCTATTGTATTGTATTGTATTTATCATTGTCCTGTATTATGTTCCGACTTGCTTACAAATTGACTTATGAATGCACTCAAAAACAGAACCTGTCAGCAACCCAAGTCTTGTCTGTATTCTTCCATGTCAAACATTACTTGCAAGAAGCACTGACAGTAGAAAGGGTGCTCAATACTGCTAAAGCTTTGTGCAGTAATTATACCTTTCCTCTGAGAATAACTATTGAGCATATGCAAAAGAAGTTATGTTGCTGTGATGTCTGATCACATGCAACTGGCAGACATGCAAAACTACTGTGAATAGTGGAAATGTAAAATGAAAGCAGGAAGTGCTGCAGAAATTCAGCAGGTCTGATAGCATCTGTGGAGAGAAAGCAAAATTAACATTTTGAGTCCAATGACCCTCCTTCGGAAGTACCATACCTGTTGCCTTTCTTCAACACTTTCTATTTGTATATCACAAGGAACTGGTGTCTGACCCTGCACAGTTCCAGAAGGAGAGAGAATGTGAGAGAGAGAGAGATACATATGGATAGATAGACAGATAGACAGAAAGACAGAAAAATACACAGATAGATAGGTAAGCAGACAGATAGATAGACAGTGAAACAGACAGACAGACAGACTGGAGACTTGGGCGAAGAAATGATAGATTGAGTTTAATCCAGACAAATGCTAGGTTATGCATTTTGGAAGATCCAATGCAGAAGGTAAAAGAAGGTAAGTTTAAAGGAGATGCAAGAGGCAAGTTTTTTTGCACAGAGGGTGCACTGCCAGGGGAAGAGGTGGAGACAGATACAATAGCAAAGCTTAAGAGGCATTTTGGCAGATACATAAATAGACAGAGAATAGAAGGATACGGATGGCATAGAGGCAAAAGATTTTTAGCTTAGACATCATATGTCAGCACAGTCTTGGTTCCTGTTCCTAAACTCTAATGTTCATTGTTATTTGTTCTTTGTGCATCTCTTACAACCTAAAAATATAGATATATTCAATAAAGCTTGTTGATGATCACTTACATAAGGGTAAACCCAAAGTAACTACAGCCCTGGCAAATTCCAACTGCTGTGCTGAGGATATGGTGGCCCTGCCCAAGTTATTGTAGTATAGCTACAACACAGTCATTTACCTGCTAATGTGGAAAATTGCCAGGTTTGTCCAGTTCACGAAAGGCAGGACAAATCTAGTCTGGTCAATTACAACCACATCAGGTAGTTCTCAGGGCAGTACCCGATGACTAACCATGTTCAGGTACTGCACTAATGACCTGACCTTCGTCACAAGGTTCACTAATGAGTGCACAACGGTCAGTTCCACTCACACTCCTCAGTCACTGAAGTAGCCTGTGTCCAAATGCAACAAGATGTGAACCAACATTCAGGAGTTGTGCTGATAAATGCGAGTAAGATTTGTACCATACAAAGTACTAGGTAATGACCATCTCTAACAAAAAATTACCTCCCTTTACTTTTTATGCATTACGTCATTGAATACTCCCTGTCAAATCCTGGGCATAACCATTTCAGGAATAGAAAAGAATTCTGGGTGAGAGAAGAAAGATTTTAAAAAGATATGTGGGGTAGTGTGAGTGGTTTGTATGTGGAACAAACTTCCAGGTGAAGTGGTGGATCCAAGTACAGTTACAATGCTTAAAGGACATTTGGATAAGTACATGAATAGGAAAGGTTTAGAAGGATAGAAATGCAGGCAAGTGGGACTAGTTTAGTTTGGGGTTATGATTGGCATAACCTGGTTGGACAGAAGGGGTTTTTCTGTGGTTGTATGACTCTATGACTTGTTTGGATGAATGCAGCTAACAGATGAGAATCTCTATTAAGCAACCTACTTGTTTGGCACTCGCCAGTGTGTAACATCTACAATATGTTGCATCAACTCAATGCTGCTTCCTCAACAATGCCTCCAAAGTTGAAGCTACAGAAGAAAGATAGCAAGTGCAGGAAAAACCACAACTCAAAGTTCCCTAATAAATCAAACACCATCCTGACTTGGTAATTTATCATCTTTCTGTCATCTGTGCAGAACCAAAATCCTGGAACTCCTTAAATAACAGCAGTATGAGTGTAATGGACTGCAATTGCTCAAAAACACCTTACAATTACCTTCACACCATGAGGCAGGGGCAATAAGTGTTGACTCTGTCACTGAGGCCCACATCCCATGAGAAAAACGGAATTGATCTTCATCCATTTATTTAAATAATGTATGGATGGGTGAATGTTTCTTTTCCCAGAATATGTGCTCATTGGCTTTCCTTTTCTATGTAAGTATCTTTTTCTTAGAAATGGTCCACCTGCCTATTTTCTGCAGTGCAGCAACAACAGAAAACAAATCCAGTGATGGAGAGTCTTCAGTATGCCATTGTGGTGTAAGAAGTATATAACTGTATCTTTTAGACAAAATGCTCAAAAAGGGATCTTCAGAAACTGAAACATTTTCATTTTATTTATCTGCAGGTGGTCTGTGATGTCAAGTGTAAAATTATTAAAGCAGTTGCCAAATCCTTAGCATCTTCACATGAATCATACATACTGGCAAACTCAGCACTAGCACAAACTGTTAACATACACAGGAGCTCCAGGTGTTTTTTTTAAGCAACTTATATTCGTATTTAACTTGTTAATGATGGTTTACATGACCCTATTGTATTTCTTGTTTTTTTTAAAGGAGGACACAGGAGACACAGGATCTTGACTGATGTGAATAATGGTGCACATAGACCTGTTCAGTTCCTGATCAAGGAAACTGCTGACATCAGTTGCATATGTTTAAGAAAGGCCAGTTGGTACTGCCTCATTAGTGTCCTAATGCACTGCAGACTATGAATTCTTTATTTAAGTCAGACTGTCAGGTATCTCTGATTGTAGGCAGTGTGCCTCAGAGAAGCATGGAAAACAAGAAGGTTGAATAAAAGCAGATAGTTTCTTCTTGGTGACTTCAAGAACAGCACAGGCACAGGCTGTTGTACACATACGTTCCTTTGGAAGCTGAACATCAAATTTTAAGAATAACCACATCTGGGCATTGATGGTTTGGTTTGTATTTAATGCCCATCCATATTGCCCTTAAGAAAATGTTGCTGCCTTCTTGCAACCCATGGGTTATAGGTATATCTATAATCTGTTAAGAAAGAAGTTCCATTATTTTTAACCCAGTGACAGTGAGAGAGTGACAAGGAAGTTCTATGTCAGGGTGGTGTATGGCTTAGAAGGGTACTTGGAGAACTGTGGTATTTGCTCCCTTTGTCTGTCCCGGATTATAATTTTGGCAGTTGCTGTCAAAGGAACCTTGGTGAATTACAGTGTATTCTGGAAATGGTATACACTGCTCTCGTTGCATGTCAGTGGTGGAATGCACAAATGTTGAAGATGGCAAATAGGGTACCAAACAAATGGACTGCTTTGTTCTGAATGATGTGGAGCTTCTGGAGTTTTGGTGGAGCTGTACTCATTCAGGGAAGTAGAGATTATTACATCTCATGCCTGACTTGTGCCTTGTAAATGCTGAAAAGTCTTCAGGGAGTCAGGAAGTGAGTTATTCACTGCAGGATTACTAGCTTCTAACCTGCTGCTGTAGCTATTGTATTATGTGGCTAGCTCAGTTCAGTTTCTAGTCAATGCAAGTGTCTAGGATGTTGATAGTGGAGTATTCATTGATGGTAATACCATTGAAGCTCAAGAAGTGATGACTAGATTCTCTCATTCTAACACTTGTGTTGGTGAAAATGTTACTCGTTCCTTGTCATCTTAAACCTGGACGCAGACCAGGTGTTGCTGCATTTGGACATGGACTGCTTCAGTATCCAAAGAGTTGCAATAGGTACTGGACATTGTTCTAACAGTGTTCCCTATTTCTGGCCTTATGATCGATGGAGGGTCATTGATGAAGCAATTGAAATTGGCTTGGCCTAAGACAATGCCCTGAGAAACTACTGCAGTGAAGTGTTGGGACTGATAAAACTGAGCTCCAATAAGCACAACCATCATCCTGTGTGCCAGGTATATTCTAACCAGTGGAAGGATTTCTGTTGACTCCCATTGATTCCAGTTGTGCTATGGCTCCTTGATGCCATGACCTTGATGTCATGGGCAGTCTCTCTTACCTCACTTCTGAAATTAAACCCATTTGTCCATGTTTGGATTAAAGTTGAAATACGATCAGCAGGTGTGTAGACTTGGTGATAGCCAAAATAAAATTCAGTGAGTAGGTTATTACCAAATAAGTGCTGTTTGGTAACATTACTGATGATCTGTTTTATTAGTTGCTGATGAAGAGTTAACCGATTGGGCAGTAATTGGCTAGGCTGGACTTGTTCTGGGTTTTGTAGATAGAGTCAGACAGTCATTGAGTCATAGAGTCATACAGCACAGAAACAGACCCTTTGGTCCAACTTATCCATGCCAACTAAGTTTCCCAAACCAAACTAATCCCACTGCCTGCATTCGGCCCATATCCCTCCAAACCCTTCCTATTCATGTACCTGTCCAGATATCTTTTAAAAGTTCTAACTATACCTGCATCTACCACTTCCTCTGCCCATTCATTCCACATATGAATCACAGCGTGAAAAAGTTGCCTTTCATGTCCCTTTTCAATCATATTCCTCTCACGTTACAAATATGCCATCTAGTTTTGAACTCCCCTACCCTCAGGAAAAGACCTATACTATTACACCTATACCCTGGAACATTAAGTTGCCAATTCTGTCCATCTCTGAGCCGCATCTCAGTAATTTCTATGATATCCCAGTCCCATGTTTCCAACTATGCCCTGAGTTCATCTGCCTTACTTGTTAGTCCTATTGCATTGAAATAAATGCAGCTTAATTTATCAGTCCTACCTCATTCTCTGCTTTGTCCCTGCCTGCCCTGACTGTTTGACTTGCTCCTTTTCCCAGTCTCAGACTGATCTCATTCCTCACTATGTCCCTGGGTCTCCCCTCCCCCCACCGCCCGCCCCCCCCCCGCCACTGCCTTACTAGTTTAAGTCCTCCCAAGCAACTCCAACAAATCTCTCCGCCAGTATATTAGTTCTCTTCCAATTCAGGTGCAATCTGTCCTTCTTATACAGGTCACTTCTACCCCAAAAGAGATTCCAATGATCCAAAAATGTGAATCCTTCTCCCCTGTACCAGCTCATCAGCCACACATTCAACATTCACCTGCTGTATCCGTCTATTCCTATCCTCACTAGCTCGTGGTACCGAGAGTAATCCAATATTACTACCCTTGAGGGCCTCCTTTTTAAATTCCTGCCTAAATTCCAATATTCTCTCCTCAGAATCTCGCTCTTTTCCCTTCCAACGTGTGCAACCACCTCCTGCTGGTCCCTCTCCCCTTTGAGAATATTCTGCACCCTCTCCAAGATATCCTTGATCTTGGCACCAGGGAGGCAACTCACCATTCTGATATCTTGCTATCGGCAGCAGGAACGTCTGTCTGTGCCTCTGACTAGAAGAGTCCTGTCACAATTGATTGCTTGGAACCTGATGTACCCCTTGTTACTTTACAGCCAGTCTCGGTATAAGAAACCTGGCTGTCAGTGCTACATTCCCCTAAGAGTCCATCGCCCCCTAAATTTTCCAAAACAACATACTTGGTTGAGATGGGGATATCCACAAAAGGTCTTGACCTGTCTGCCTCTTCTACCTTTCCTGGAGGTAACCCATCTACCTGACTGTATCTGTAGTTTTTTTCCCTCCCTGCAACTGCGATCTATCATACCTCCTAGGTCCTGTAAATTCCTTATTGCCTCTACCTGCCACCCCAACCAAACCATGCAACCCGATAGAAGTTGTAACCAAGCACATTTACTGCTTACTGCAGACATGATCATCAGTAACATGTAAACTCTCCCTAATCACCCACATCCAACAGGAAGAGCACATCACTCTACTAAAGGCCATCTTTGCACCTTAACAATCTACAGACCCAGAAAATAGCACAGGCCTACTGCTCTATAAACACTGCTCCTGGCTAACTTAGTAACTATGATTTTATACTTTTAACGTTTAATCAAGAAACATTTCTCAATAAAAACATATAATCAAAAAGAACACATTCTACTCACTATTGTAGATTTACAAAAAAAGTAAGGATCCACTTTAAAACAAGCCACTTAGCTGCTCCCATGCTGTGAGGTGCGGCACACGTGTTTCTCCAAAGTCAGCTGTGAATTTCACTGTTTGTTTATTTTTCTTAGACAGACTCCGACGTCCAGAGGTACTTGAAATCAAACAGCAAAGGCAGTAGCTGTGAAGGTTCACTGCTGGGTCAGACAACAGTGTAGGTTTATTTCTCTACTGATTCACTTCCCACCATGTAGTCACTGCCTTTATGTCCCTTCCTCTTTTTTTAAAGTGCCGTGATTTTGATCTTTTTTCCCCAAAGTTCCAAAACAATATAACAGCTTATAAAACTAATCACTGCTCCGAGAATTCAAGGAAATCAGCTCCAACACTGAAAATACCTTAAAAAAAGGAGCCAGCCTTACAGCCACATACAGCACTGCATATTTGAGTTCTTCCAATCAGGTTTTTATGGTTCTTATCAAAGTCACAAATCATGCAATATGACTACATATGAAATTTCCTTGCCTCATCCTTCTTGGTCTGTCCACAATTATACCAAAGTTCTCTACACCAGAGGCTTTCTCCAATGCCTCTCCTCAGTCATTCAGCTGGATTAGTTTGTATATAACTTGTTCCATTCTCAAACATCAATAGGAGCCAGAGTATCTCCCTACCAATTCCCATACCATTCACTTGGCTTCCTACATAAATGGCCTCTCTTTAGCCTCCTTATTTTTCAGTTTAAGGCTGAACTTGGTGATGTCATCTGAAAGCACCATGATAATTTCCACCTTTACACCGATGACACTCAGCACCACATCATCACCACCCTCCCCAAATCCCGAGGACATCTTTCAGACTACAGCAGATTATTTAATTTACTTGACCTCAAGATAAACCTTCAAGCACCTATCTACATCATCACTAAGAACCCCTACTTCTACCTCCATAGTATCACCCAACTTCACCCTGAATGAACCCAGCTGCTGCTGAAACCTCATTCAGACATTTGTTCTTTCTAGATTTGATGCATTCTTGGCTGTTTTCCCATATTCTACCCCCAGTTAACTTGAAGTTATCCAAAGCTCTGATGCCTGTGTCCTAATTTGCATTAAGTCCCTAGCACCTATCACCCTTGGGCACAGTGACCAACATTGCCTTCCATTAAAACATCATTTTGACATTAAAACGTATAAACTTGTTTTCAAATACTTCTTACCTTCATTGCTCTCTATCATTGTGTTTCCTTCCAGTTGTACAATCCTTCAAGACGTTTCTCTAATCTTGACCTTTTGAGCATTCCCAATTTTAAGTACTTTACCATTTGTATCATTGTATTCAGTTTGCCTAGGCCTTAAGCTCAGCATTTCTGACGTATACCTCTCCACCCCTTCACCTCTTTCCCCTCATTTGAGGCACTTGCTAACATCTAAATCTTTGGCCAATCTTTGAGCCTTCTGGTCTTCTATCTCCTCATGAGGTAGGTGTCACATCTTGCTTCATTACGGTCTTGTGATGTGCCATATAGGTATAAATTGTTGTTATTGTTGTCCAGCCCTGACCACTTTGGGTAAAAGGGCTTTCATTTCTCTGAACAGACAAGCATGACATGTGACTGCATAGTGATTATGTAAGTGAGAGGCAGCATGTGGCCATACCAAAGCTCATAAAGGACCTAGAAAACTAATAAGTTCTGGGACAAAAGTTAAGAATAACTGATGCACAGACAATTAGATTCGGAAGCTCCTTACTATTGAAATTGCATTCTTTAAATCCTACGCACTCCTGACTCTGTAGGGATGGCTTTGATCAGACTATGTTGCAACTTTAGCATAAAGGATCACATTTCTTACATTCAATGCCAAATCCATTATCTGTTGATTTTTATTTTATTTTTATCCTCACCCCTCTTGATTTTTTTTAATATTCCATCTCAATAAACTATTCTGTCACCCTATCAGTCTGTGGTTGGATTGTCATTTTCAGTTCAATATGACTCAATTTAATTTCCCATCACCTTCTTCATTGAAAACTTGCCCTATATATAGCCCTACCACTGGCATCAGCAGGCTCACATAATGTGCTTTGAAAATATTATATATGATAGCTGTATAGCATCCACAGTGCCAATCTTCATGTTTTCTTTTAATTATTTTCACTTTTAAATACAAGTTAATATAATTAACCAAAAATGCGCCTTTGAGTTGAATAAGGATTTGAACTGTTCACCGGGTCACAGAGTGTTACAATGCAGTAGGAAGCCATTTGGCCCATCTCCTTGGAGCTCTTTAATTTAACGCCGATATCCTGTTTTTTCCCTGTAGCCTGAACATTTGTTAAAAAAAATATAATTATTCCATGCATTCATGAATGCCTCAATTGAACCTATTTCCACCATAATTTCAAATAGTGCATTCCATACCCATATAACCCAATGGGTGAAAATGATTTTTTTCTCACCTTGTATTTGCTTCTTTTACAACACACTTTAAAACCTAGATCATTGAACTGCCTACAGTCAGGAACAGTTTTTTCCTACCGACTGCATCCAGACCCCTTGTGAATTTGAAAACTACCAACAAATCTCATGTTAACCTTCTTCTCTCTGAGGAATGCCTTGACTTCTCCAAGGAAACTGCTGGTAAAATACAAGCATTAAAACTTAAAGTTGTATCATTATTTAGGTTCATGCAATTAGATTTTCAAAAAAAATAATTTAGTCTCAAAGAAAAATAGATCTGATGTGCCCATGCAAAGACAGGATACATTTGTTTTAACTTTCAATATTATTTAACTGCTATTAAGACTATAACGCATTTTAGCAACACTACATAATATGGACAAGGAAAATAGAGCACTTCAAAATAGTTTGTAAAAAGTCATATACGGAATCCAAGAGAGAAATAAGTTGAATTTCTGTCAAACTCACATTTTTAGCACAATGGTTAATGTATTGCAGCAAATCTCCTCTGTATTAACCTGTAGCCAATAAAAAGTGAGTCTATAACAGTGTTAATATAGCCATGATGTGGAGGTGCCGGTGTTGGACTGGGGTGGACAAAGTCAGAAGTCACACGACACCTGGTTATAGTCCAAATGGTTTATTTGAAATCACAAGCTTTCGGAGCACAGGTCACCTGATGAAGGACAGTGCACCGAAAGCTTGTGCTTTCAAATAAACCTGTTGGACTATAACCTGTTGACATGTGATTTGTGGATGTGTTAATATAGCACATATAGGAATTTTCAAGAAGGGTCTAATGGAGTAAATATAAGGATAAGTGAATTTTAAACCTGAAATCATTTTCATGATAAGCACAAACAAATCTGGAATACACTTCTATTGTTTCTTAAATCAATGACACTAGTTCTTAAGGCTCTTATGTAATACTTCAAGTTGATAACATTTAAAATTGAATTTATTATTTAAAAGATGACAGAACCTGTTAGCACTTGTTGCTATAATTATAGAACTTAATCTAGATGTTGTTGTTTGAAATTTTCAGAAGCCTGGGATTTCTTTGAATATAATCATGTTGTTCACTGTGAGTACTCTGAGAAATACAGAGTCAACATCTATCTTTGTGGGGTGGGGTGTTAGATCGCATCTTGGGTGGAGGTGGGGGGGATGTTTCAGGTCCAAAAGTGAGGTCAGGTCAGGTACACGACAGTTGGAGTGTCTAATAGTCAGGGGGGTCAGGGAATGTAGGTAGGGGTGATAATGCTGAATCAGAGGTTTGAATTAATAGTTACACAGGAGTCAAAGTTGGTTTTTGATATTCTAATTCAGTGCTTCAAGACGTTTTTAACACTGTCATCCCATATCAATGTTTGAAAGCTGTCACAACCTCTCAGTCATATCGGTGAGAGTAGAGGAAGGGGACTGTGAAAGCAAGGGCCTGTTACAGTGAGCTGCTATAACTCGTTCAAAGACTTATTGTGGCCATTATTCACTAAAAATTCCAAATTTCAAAATATCAGCAAGTTACCCACTGTGGTCCCAACCCCACTTTGGAAAGCACAGCTCTAACCTTTCCTGAGTAATGATTAAATTTAAGTAATTCAAAACCCTTTCAGTTTTCTAATTTTAAGTGGCTTTTGTCAAAGGGTTCTGGGGCAAGGGAATTGCCTATCAGAATTTTCAGTTTCCCAGGCAATTCTTTCAGAGTGAGCTGCATTGAGATTGACACATCATCCCTGAAATGCATTTCTAGTCTTTGTTGCAGAAAATACTATTTGGCCATCTGAATATCCAGGTCATCATATAATTATAGAACTTTATTCAGATATATCTTCCATATAGCATGAGCTCTTATTTTGACTAGTAATCTATGATGTGGTACCTTATGAAATACTGTTCTCCTTCATCTATGCTACTTGCCGCATTCACAAAATTATATTGACTCTGCCTGAAAATAATTCAGATTTTCTGTGTGTCCCACTAAAACCTCATGGTTATAGGTTCCAGCATTTTCTTACGACAGGTGTTAAGCTAACTGACTGGTAGTTTCTTGGTTTCTGTTGCCCACCTTTCTTGAATAGAGGAATTATGTTTGTTAACATCTAATCTGAAAGAAACCTTTGACAATCTGGGAATTATGGAAATCACAACTGATGCATTAGCTAACTCCATCACAACTACCTCTTGTATATGGAAGGTGCTGGTGTAGTAGAAATGTTAATGTTCTGGGGATGTGGGTTTGAATCCCATCATGACAGATGGTAAAAGCTGAATTCAATGAAAAGTCTGTAATAAAATGCTAGCCCAGTTGGGACCACAAAACCACTGTTTATTGTTGTAAAAGCCCATTTGGTTCACTAATGTCTTTGAGGAAATCCAGTGTCTTACCTGGTCAGATCAAGATGTGACTCCAGAACCCCAGTAATGTGAATGACTTTTAATTGCCTCTAAGCAATTAGGAATGGACATTGAACATGCCCTCATATGTGATGCCCACATGAATACATTTTTAAAAAAAAAATCCCCTATCCTACTACCACAAGTGCCTTCTGGTTGAATTTCACTAAGTTGATGTAAAACTCCACTTTTTACTTTATTATGCTTACTCCAAAGTGTAATATGAAAGTTATACTGTGTTGAATGTGGTACAACATAATCATAACAGCCTACCTCAATCATGATGGCAAAATCTTTTTGACCCCAACAAAAAATGATTTTACACTTATGGAGTGTCAAATATTTCTATTCCAGGTTGAAAGTAATCTACATTTTAAAATAAAAATAACAAGTTAATTTTGACATCAGTTTATATGTGGGAATGAGAAGAGGACAATGGAAACACGGCAAAGACTCCCTGAAGACTTCCCTCAAGAAATGCAACATAGATGTCAACGCATGGGAAACGCTCATTTAGAAGAAACTGACTTGATATTCCTGTATGAAAAGACACACTTCTTTGAGAATACCCAGTGGCAAGAGAAAGTATGGAAAAGGGACTGGAGAAAAGAATGTCAACAATCTCAATAGCAAGGACTAATTCCATCGCCTGGAAACACGAGCCAACATGTGGTCAGAGATGTGGCTCTGGAATTGGGCTCATCGGCCGCACAAGGACCCATAGAATCCATGAACAGTGACATGGAATTTCCCTGGTAGACAATCATACTTTACAGTGAGCAATTGCCATTATTTCCTAAAATATGTGGGATTTTACATAAACCCTATGTCTCAATGCTTATTTGGATTTCTGAGAATTTATATAAAGTGCACGAAAGAATTTCAGTTATTACTTGGTTTTCTTTCTGTGTGGATTCTTTAATGTGACTAATTGCTCAACCTGTCTGATCACATCACTGTTTCTGGACATCAGAAATCTTAGCACCATAATTAAATTTACATTAGGCAAAGTGAGATCCATGCAACAGAGATCACTAAATCTTTGTGGGCAGTACTGTTACTTCTTTGTTAACCGCAAAATCTAGGCTTATGTATTTTGCTGTGACAGCTTGGCCTTATTTGTAATGGCTGATCAATTTGCTTGACAAACTATTTACTGTATTCAATTTAATCATAGAACAAGCATAATTTAATATAGAATTGGTCTGAGGCATTGATTTCTGCCAAATGCTTTCTCGGATTAGTGTCAGTATAGAAAGCAGTGGAGCTGAACTAACAATATTAGACATTTCTGCAATTTATCTTAACATAATGAACAGTAAGTGGTGTAATGAACAACAAGACTAATGGATGAGTAATGGCAGTCTTTTCGGTCAGCTCTACTGATTTTCTTGGTCTCAATCTAGATACCTACTGTCACATAGGTACTTACAAAATCAAATAATTGCATTTGATGCAGTCAGTGATTCTCCACCTTATCTATTGGTCACAGTTAATTTAATAATCTCTGCTGTGTCTTTCCAGGGTTTGGAGGCAGGCAGTGACTACACTAACATACAGACTATACTGACCAACATACTGATGTAACAGAGACAATAGGAAGAAATTACAATGCAAAGGGAACAGATGAATGGGTAAATTATCACTTGGCTCCTGCCCTGCATCCACTGATTGCAATTTAAAATAAAAAATGTCCAAAATTACTTACATAAACGTGCAGATTCGATCTCATTGATGTCATCAGGACGAGAATGCCGGTTAAAGTTGAACTGTGTGGCAAAGTGGTTAATAGGCTAATAGCAGAGATGGCTCAAAGTAAATACATTTTACTTTTTGGGGGACTGGTTGAGCAGGGAAACACTTCTGGATTCCACAAGAGAAATGTGGGAAACTGCCACCTACTCCTACCTGCCAAATCAGACCTGGATGGTTGACTCTTAACTTCCAAAAATGGTTACTTTGGTAAAAACCGAAAGAACTGTGGATGTTGTAATTCAGGAACAAAAACAAAGTTGCTGGAAAAGCTCAGCAGGTCTGGCAGCATCTGTGAAGGAAAAAACAGAGTTAATGTTAACTCTATTTTTTCCCTTCACAGATGCTGCCAGACCTCCATTGTTACTTTGGTGTTAAGTCACAGGTTGAAGTTAAAAACAGCTGAACCAACTCATCACAAACTTATCTACTTCTGGTTTAACAGAGGGAAAGCTAATGGCGGTGAACAATCTTCACATAAGAGCTGGGCTCATCATCTGATTGTTTGTGGGGCTGCCTGCATTTATTTTAACTGTGATGCAATTTTTAACTTGTCACTGATGTGTCCTGGGCCCCTGGAAAGCTGATAAGTGAAATAAGGTAAGAAGACTATAATTTACAAGGTAAGTAGTTTTGCAGCATGTCTTGTAGGCCAGAAGGAGCGGGAATATTTTCTCTAGTCTCATTAAGTAAACCCCCTCCATTAGCCATTCAAAGCCTATGTGCTCCCCTGACCATTCAACCCCACTCTGACAACAATGAAACACAACTGCCATCACATCCCACTGACACTATCGAACATCCAGACCAACTCAAACACTGTCTGCTGCCCTCAGTCACTGTGAGAAACCCACTCGTTCCTAGAAATCAATTTGCTTAACCCCCTGACTACCATCATATCCATTCCTCAATCAGAACTCCCTTTGCCCATGATCATGATGCGCTTGGGTTAGGCCCTACTTCAATATTTCCACCACAGCACCCACCTAAAACCTCCCCCACCCCAGACCTACACTGCCCTCCTAACTTTCCCTAGCTACTGCCTTATGCTGTAGACATCATGTCTGGCAATCCTTGAGCCTCAGTCACATTGCTGGTCAATGGGAAAAGAACAGAAGATTATTTAGAAAAGCCCTACTGCTCTTCTGGCCTTTCCAACTTCAAGACAACTCTCTGATATAAATGCATCACCCCCAGCTAAAATCCCAAGGCTACTTGTCTTGGGTTAAGCCATCCAACCCCAGAGTTCCCTGTTGTGTTTTCTCTCACAGCCAGTATGGGCTAATATTTTAAGGTACATTGTATAGATTTTATCTTTTTTTTTCACTTTTAATTGCAGACTAAAATGGAAAAAAGGACAGTTTTAAAAGCAAGGACTGATGATGGATTGCACTTTTAAAAACAAGTTTTTGAAACTCATTCTGTGAGGTATTTACACCGCTCCTTTTTTCAAGCAGTGGGGGCAAACTGTTTGTAAATGACCCAGAACCAGGGGGCGTAGAGAGTGAGATTTGGCCAGCAACAAATAGCTGATTGGTTTGCACAATTGTGACCAGCTATGCAAGTCAAAGGCTCTCTGATTGTTTCCTGGATATCTGAATGAATAGACCACAGGAAAGAGAGGTGGTGTTTCTTTCTACAGTGACAAAAACCTAAAGCCTGAAGAAAGCCAACTAATTTCCTGCCACACCTGTTGCTATAAGCTGTTGACTTGAACCAGACTTTGTAATTGGTGTATCAGTTGCCCAGTATCTCATGCCAAGCAGTGAAAGAACCTGAAGAAAAGGAGTCTGGTCAGTGTTTTCTGTTAATTTGATGCCACTAAACAAATAAATCAGGGATTTTGCATACTTTAATTATCTCACTAATTTTTGTAGTGAGTCTGGGAGTAGCAGAGCTTGGGGATCAGCATATGGGTGATATCAGTTTTCGGAGTAGGTCTTCACTATATCACGGTATGTGACCTGATATTAAAAACATCTCCAATTCCATCTTACTGTGCCCTCTTGCAGTGTGACATACTGAGAGAAGCATGCGAATACTGGAACCGACATCATTTCTGGAGCCACTGTGATGCCTTTCAAGTAAGGAAGGCAAAATCGCCTGAGGCATTCTGACTCTGCAAACACTCAATAACTGCTTCAGTGAAAATGGAATGGCTTCTGCATCCTGGACTGTATCCCAGATGCTAGGTAAATTTTCACTTCCCATTTGAAGTGCTTAGCTTTAGCACAGACACACACATGCCTGTGATTGCAGTGTATCCACCCATCAGGAGATGTAGTGCAAGTCTATTGAGTCCTTCGGTACTGTATTAGCCACATGTTGTTCTTACGTTACAAGAATTAACATAAGTATCATTAACATAAGTATCACTTCATCAGGTATGAATACCCCATTGAAGGTAAAAAGCCAATCACTGCATCTATGGAAGACTGTGAGAGTAGAACATTTCTGGGTTGACAACGGTGGCCACTTATAAAGAAAAAAGTCCCATATCTTAGTTATCACATTATTAACATTACTAACTGGTTGTAAACGGTTGAGTAGCCACTTTCCATGGCCTCCTTGATGTTTTCATTGAGAATTTGATCATGCACAAGAAAATGAGGGTTGGAATTTAAAATCACCTGGGCTTTGTATCCAATAGACAAACAGGAGGCTGGAAGAACACAGCAAACCAGGCAGCAGCTGAAGGAAAGGAGCAGTCAATGTTTTGGGTATTTCCCTTCTTCAGGACTGCCAGTCTTCTTCCAGCCCCAAAAAAAGGGTAATAACCAAAACGTTGACTGCTCCTTTCCTCCAGATGCTGCCTGGCTTGCTGTTGTCTTCCAGCCTCCCATTTGTCTACCTTGGATTCAAGCATCTGCAGTGTTTTTTTGTCCCTAACTTTGTGTCGAGTACTTTATTTCCAACTTTAGTTAAAAAAAACCCACCAGTGATTTTGTATTTACACTGCAGCTGATTTGTTTTTGTGGGATTATAGCTATACATAGAGGTATAATTTAAATGTTCATTCAGTTGGGTAGCAACGTCTCCATTCCTTAAACAGTGCAATTAATTCCGAGCAAACATAAAAGGTCTCCAGGAGACCTTGCACTTTTATACCTTTCAGACTTCTGTGAGGTGTTTAAACTACAGTAACATTACAGCACCCGCACTGAGGGCTCAGATAAAACATATGTTACAACTTTAGCTTAAATGTCAACCCACTTTGCACTGACTAAAGCTCTGGTATAAACATGCCATTAATTAATTTTAACAGCAGAAGCCTGTTTATTTTCTTCATAGTTACTTGAAACATAGGTTTTCCTTTGTGACTGGTGCATTGAATTTTAGATTATTATACCTGAGTTCAGTGAGCCAGCTAAAATGTAGCAGAAAAACTGAGACAGGGTATCCAGAGTCAGTGGTGTATTCATCCCATTTCATGGCAAATACTGGAAGCAATGCCATTTCTGGAGCCACTGTGATGCCTCCCAGGTAAGGAGGGCAAAATCGCCTGAGGTATTCTGACTCCGCAAACACCCAGTAAGCACTTCAGTAACAATGGAATGGTTTCTGCTTTCTGGATTGTATTCTAGATGCCTGGTAAATTTTCAATTCACTGCAACTAGCTCAGATTATCTTCTCAGCTTTCTATGAAATAACCCTGTCACTTCTAAACTGATACTGGTTTTCTTCATCACATTTCTTAGTCTTGTCACTTCCTCTTCTCTGTCACACCCTATCATGGGAGTTTCAGACCACAAGACGTTGGAGCAGAAGTAAACCATTCAACCCATGCTTTGCCATTCAATGAGACCAGGGCTTATCTGATAATCCTTGACTCCACTTTCTTGCTTTATCCCCAAAACCCTAGATACCTGACTGAATAAAAATCTGACTGTCTCAGCCTTGAATATACAGAAAGACTCAACTTCGACAGCCCACTGTGGTAAAGAATTCACACAGAACTCGTGACCCACTGAGAGAAGAAATTCCTCCTCAACTCTGTCTGAAATAGACTGCCTCCAATGTCAGTATACTTTTCCTTAAATAAGGGGACCAAAACTGTTCACACAATGGCAGGATTTCTGGGGATAATTCGGGAGACAGGGCAGAAATTCATCCCAAGGGGAGGTCAAGGGAACCATGGCTGACAAGGAAAGTCAGGGACAGCATAAAAGCAAAGAAAAAAAGCATGCAATGTGGTGAAGATTAGTGGGAAGTCAGGGGATTGGAAAACTTTTAAAAATCAGCAGAGAATAATTAAAAACAAGGGGGGACAAGATGAAATTTGAAGGTAAGCTAGCTCCTACCATAAAAGAAGATTACAAGAGTTTTTTTTTTAGACAACTAAAAGGTAAGGGAGAGGCAAGATTGGACTTTGGCCCAATGAAAAATTAGGCTAGAAAAGTAGCAATGGGAAAGGAAGAAATGGCAGGGGAACTGAATAGGTACTTAACATCAGTTTTTACAGTGGAAAACACCAGCAGTATACCAGAACTTCAAGAGAGCCAGGGGCAGAGGTGAGTGTAGTGGCCATCACTAAGGAGAAGGTGCAGGGAAAGCTGAAAGGTCTGAAGGTGGATAAATCATCCAGACCAAATGAACGACACCCCAGTGTCCTGAAGAGATAGCTGAGGAGATTGTGAAAGCATTAGTGGTGATCTTTCAGGAATTACTGGAGTCAGGAAGGGTCCCAGAGGACTCAAAATTGGTTAATGTGTCACCCCTATTTAAAAGGGAGGGAGGCAGGAGATGGAAATTATAGGCCCATCTCTGAGGCTGATCATGGTCATTGCTGAAATTTCAGAGTCCATTATTAAGTACGAGACTGTAGAGTACTTGGAAGTGCAGGGTGAAATGAAGCGAAGTCAACACAGCTTCTTTAAGGTGAGGTCATGCCTGACAAAATTCTTTGAGGAGGTAATAAGCAAGTTCAACAAAAGAGAGCCAGTGGACATGATTTATTTGGATTTACAAAAGGCTTTTGACAACGTGCTACACAGGAGGCTGCTAAATAAGACAAGAGCCCAAGGTGTTAGGGTCAAGGTACTGGCAAGGCTAGAGAATTGACTGAGTAGCAGAAGGCAGAGAGTAGGGATAAATGAATCTATTTCAAGATGGCGGCTGGTGATTAGAGGAGTTCTGCAGGGTCAGTATTGGGACCATAACTATTCATCTTATATATTAATGATCTAGACAAAGAAACTGAGGGCAATTTTGATAGATTTGCAAATTACACAAAGATACATGGAGGAAAAGGTAATGTAGAGGAAGTGGGGAGGCTGCAGAAGGATTTGGACAGGTTAGAAGAGTGGACAAAGAAACGGCAGATGGAATACAATGTGGGTGGAGGTTATGCACTTTGGTAGGAAGAATGGGGACATAGTCCATTATCTAAATAGGAAATCTGAAGCACAAAGGGACTTGATAGTCCTAGTCTGGGAATCTCTTAATGATAAATGGAGGTTCAGTTGACAGTTAGGAAAGCAAATGCAATGTTAGCATTATATTTTGGAGGGCTAGAATACAAAAGCAGAGATATACTGCTGAGGCTGTAAAAGGCTCTGGTCAGAGTGTATTTGGAATATTGCGAACAGCTTTTCACCCCATATCTAAGGAAGGAAGTGTTGGCTTGGTGGGAATCCAGAGGAGGTTGACAAGAATGATCCTGGGGATGAAGGGTTTGTCATACGAGGAACAGTTGAGAACTCTGGGCCTATACTCAATGGATGAGGGGGATTTGTTTGAAACTGACAGAATACTGAGAGGCCTGGATACAGTGGACGGAGAGAAGATGTTTCCACTAGCAGGAGAGAGTAGGAACCAAGAGTACACCCTCAAGTGAAGGGACACTTTAGAACTGAGATGAGAAAGAATTTCTTCAGTCTGAGGGTAGTGAACCTTTGGAACTCATTGTCACAGAGGCCAGGTCATTGAGTGAGTATATTTAAGACAGAGATGGATAGGTTGTTGATTAGTAAGGGGATCAATGTTTATAGGAAGAAAGCAGGAGAAGGGCTTGAGAAATGTATCAGCCATGTTCGAATGATGGAGTAGACATGATGGACCAAATGACCTAATTCTGCTCCTATAATTTGTGGTCTTATGAACTTACAATTAATTGTTTACTTTTGATTTATGCCAAGACTCCATATTCTCTCTGTAATACAGCATTTTGCAGTCATTCTCCATTTAAATAATATTCAAATTCTCTAATCTTCCTGTTGATGGGCATATTTTCTCATTTCCCTCATTACATTCAATTTGCCTAGTTTTTCCCCATTCACTTAACTTGTCAATATCTGTAGACTCCTTGCATCAACCATGTAATTTACTTGTTTTTGTGTCATCAGCAAACTGGGCTGTATACATTCACTTCCTTCATACAAGCCATCATTACATATTGTAAATGATTGTGGCCCCAGCCCCATGTGACAATTTACTCGTTACAGGCTTCCATCCCGAAAATGCTCGTTTCTCCCAAATCTTTGTCTTCTATTAATTAGCCAATCCTCTGTCTATGCTAATATACACCCTCCAACACCAGTTTAAGCGTCCTTACATGCAGTAGCTTATTAAATGCCTTTGGAAATCTAAATATATTTCATTAACTGGTTTCCCCTTTATTTGTACTACTTGTTACCTCCTCAAAGAATTTGCGTCAACTTGTAGGCATGATTTCCCCTTAGTGAAGGCATGTTGACTCTGCTTGATTATATTCTGCACTAAATTCTCTGCTATTTAATTCCTTATAATTCCCCCTTAACACTTTCCTAATGACATATTAAGATGATTGGTCTGTAGTTACCTGTTTTGTGCCTGTTTCCCTATATGAATAAGGGTATTACATGGACAGTTTTCAAATCCTCTGGGACTTATGAAGAATCTAAGGATTATTGGAACATAATTTTTTTGTGCATTCACTATGTCTGTAGTTACTTCCTTTAATGTCCTTGGATACATTGTCTGCTGGACCTGATGCGATCAATATTTAGTCCCATTAGTTTCCTTAGCACTATTTCTCTCGTGATAGTTATTCTATTTAATTACACTGTTACTTTTTCCCCTTATTTATTTAGTAGTCTGGTATGCAATTTGTGTTTTTTCTTTCCCCCTCAAAGACTGATACAAAATATATATTGAATTCCTGTGCCACTTCCTGGATCCCAGCCTCACTCTCTAAGAGGTCTATATTCACTTTGGCCTTTGTCTTCCGTTTTACATACATAAAGAAGCTTCTACTACCTTTGTTTATATTACTTGCTAGTTTACTCTCAATGTTTTTTTCCCCAACTTTATTTCTTTTTGTATCATCTTTTGTTGGCTTTTAAATGTCCCATGTCTTTGACTTACCACTCACTTTTGCCACATAGGATAATATAAAATTGAAAGAAAATCATACAAAGTTCCCTGGTTAATGCTCATTAATTTATCCCCTTCCTAGAATCATTCTTCCTCACTGGAATATATCTTGTTCGGAGTCATGGTCTATTTTCTTAAATGTTTACATTGTTTATCAACCATGTTCTCAGCTAAAGGCTTTTCCTAGTCCATACCAATCAACTCTGCCCTAATTCCTTTGTAATTATCCATATGTAAGTCTGGCACATTAATTTCCTACCCAAGTTTCTCATTCTCAAACTAAATACTAAAGTCTGCAGTGCTGTGGTCATTGTTTCTTTTACTCTGAAATCATTTATTACATCCACTTCATTATATATTACCAAGTCCAAATATCCTGATCCCTGTTGGATCTGCAATATATTGTTCAAGAGAATACGCTCTCACTCTACGAATTCTTCGTTGTGGCCTCCTCTGCCATTTTGATTTTCGCAATCCATATGGAAATTAAAGTCACTTATGACTAATGCACTCCTTGTATCACGTGTCCTCATTATCTCCTCTCTTTCCATTCTGATTTCTTCTTCTCTTCCTCTATCATTCCTCCATCCTCCTTCTCTCACTGCCGAATCTCTTCTTTGGGTTTCTGTCCTTGTTTCATTCCCGCCCCACTTGTCACCTGTTCCATCATTATGTTTTAACATCTAACCCCATTCCTTCCTTTCCTCACTCCTATTCATTTATAAAGAAAAGCCAGAGTGATGCTGGATACCTTGTTTGCAAGCATTAGTTTTGCAGGGCAATTAGTGAAAGAGCAGTCATTTGTCAAGCACCTTAGAGCAGCACAGTCACCCAAATTATTGACATATTTAAACAGCATTAGGGAAACTTTCCACTGGAGCTAACAATCACAGTATTTGACAGCAGTAAAGTAAAATTCCTAACACACTCAGAATTGAAATATGAATAAACACTTACAGTAAAATTATATCAAATTGCTAGTAATATGGTAAAATTAATATTTTATCTAATCGTTCTGCAATTTCCATGTGAAAAATGTATTACACAATTTCATAACATTTTTAAAAAATTAGATATTTTTCATTTATTGACCATATGGAAATACTTATTTTACTAAATTCAAAAATGCAACAAAATTCAGTTGAATGTTTAATATTCTTTTTTTATTGGATGATAATAAAACAAACTATATTTTGTTTCTATGGAGACTCAGAAAATATGTGTAGTATAGGTCACAATGAAAATCCTGCACATGGTTTACATTGTTAGAAACTTTATTACAAGACAAGACATATTACAATCCATTAAAGCAAAGCGTAGAATGATTTTCTCTAGTGTCTGTATGATAATAATATGATACATGGAGGAAGATTAAATTTGTTTGCTATTTCTGGTGTAATTGTAAATGCAGCTAGCAGTTGTAAGTTGTGAAATCTTCATGCTGTTTACAATGTTATGAAAATATGTTAACCAAATGAAGCCACTCCACAATTCAAAACTGGGAGGTCTTTCTCTGATACAGGCAAGAAGAACACCCCAAGGACACTGACCAGATAATGTTCCCAACCTACACTAATGAGACAAACTCTTCTCAGTACACTTGTCAGAGACGCTCTACACAGTATATTGAACAGGTAATTATCTCAGTGGTAAACAGACACCAGTTCTTTGAAATCTGTGCATGGTTATTTACAGTCAGTTAATAGCATAAAAATTAAATAAAAGTTAAAAGAAAAACATGTTGCTGAAGCTATTCATCTTCCCTCAGCAGGGTAAGAACACAAGTGACATAATTCAAACAATTACAATGTTTTATAATACAGGAGAAAAGCGTTCTGCTGGGCCGGCAAGTCAATTCTGATTAGCTGAGGCATTACCATTGAGAAAATAATGTGAATTATAGGTTACACAAGACTCAAATAATTCAAGAAAGGTTCAAGGCTTGAAAATATTTCTTTCATTTTCCAACAAAGGTTCCCAGGTATAAAAGTGAGCTACCCTTAGCAAGCGATAAATGAGCCATGTTATGAACTTGATTAGTTATCTTAAAATGATTGTTAGTATAGCTATTCATGCACTTGGATTTGTTCAGCAAGTGCTGCCTATCAATTGAATTACATCTATTGTTGACATGTTACACTTTTACTATTACAAGCACAGGCTGGATAAGCCTGGTCCATAGTCTTTCCTATTACAAAGGCCTGAAGGAACATGTCTTTTGATTTAATGAGTCATTGTCGAAATTGTCTGTCCACATCATCCTCCTGGATCCCTCCTTCAAATGGATCTGGGACAGGCAACTAAAGGACAGCCTACGTGAAGTCATGACGGATGTGAGCATTCAGATAGAGTCGAAGTGATTTTTTTAAGTGATGGGAAAAGGCTCTTTCTGATGTAGAATAAGAGGAACTTAGCCTACAGTGGGCATGAAATTTGGCAAGGTAGAAATATTGGGCTTAATTGACATAGGAATAAGGCAACTGTCAATTATTACTTGCCAGTTTTTTTTCCAAGAGCATCTTGTGGAGGTATGTGAGCTGAATGACAACTCTTCCCTCATCAAGTTTCTGATTTGCGGGAGTCAGACATCGCTTATCACGGCTAGTGAGTTCTCGCTAGCTGCTCTAAGCCATTCTTTTCATAATTTGAGGTTTCCTGTAGTTCATAGCTCAATTGATACTACAATGGAAGTAAGGAGTATGAGAATACCCATGGTATTGGGTGCAAACAAGTGGAGAGAGATATCTGAGCAGCACATTAGGAGGTTGACAGTTGGAGCTCATGAGTTTTTGCCCTTGCTTCATGCTCAAAGTGTATCAGCCTGTACAGGACACCAGAACTGTTCAAATGGCAGGGAATTAAGCTCTCTTTATACTCACTCACACTATCACTCTTCCACATTAGGCCTTTTAGATCACCACATGCCACATGTACAGATCTCCCACTTGGTGTAACTCTGGGGGCTGCCCTGGTCACAGTGGGAGTGAAAAGTAGGGTATCCATGCAGATTGCCAATTTCAGTAACAAAGATGTTTCCCTCCAATCAAACGTGCCCAAAGATGTCCTTAAAACTGTCACTGTCATGGGCAGTGGACAGACTAGAGGAGACATCTCTAAGCTCAGTTCAAAGATGGACATTGGAGAGATGAGGACACCCAGAGAAGACAGCTCGCTTGTACTCTTACCAAGTAGTGAACAACATTCAATAACATGGTGCTGACATTAGGAACTGGAACATGATGAACCACAGGTTTGTAACCAAATGGTGACCATCTAGTAAAGTTCCCTTCCTACCAGATCCTGCCCCATCACTGGAAGGAAGTTGAGATTACCACAAAAGTCTTTGGGCCAAGCTGTCAGCCATGAGTTGATAAGTCCATATGCCACCCCTATAGTCCTTGTGAGGAAGAAAGAAAGAAAAATTGAGATCTGTATCAATTACTGGGTACTCGATGCAAATACTCATTAGGATACTTACTCTCTGCCTGAGAAAACCTTACAAGTTTTCAAAGATGCAAAGTATTTCTGCAGTGTCAAATTAACCAACAATTATAAACAGCTGTCCATCGCTGAACAAGAGGTTGAAAAGATTACATCCAGAACAGGCAGCAGGGACATTATGAAAATGCAAAAATGTTGCTTGGGCTCTATAATGCCCTTCATTTGATGGATAAAGATTTTGGTGACCTTGAATTTCTGATCCCTCCTTGTATCTAAACATATACATATTGAGAAGCCCTTTGAAATGCTAGGCATTATTTGCTCAACTTGCCAATGATTAACTTGAAAGTTAAACCAGAGTAGTGCCAACTTTGCTACAATATCTTGGCATTTCATTATCAAGGAAGGTATTACTTCTGCTGATGAGAAAGTCTTAATGTGAGAGGACGGCTTAGCCTAAGATGGGGAGGAACTGTATGGGTTTCTTGGTCTAACTGGTTACTATATCGGAGGTTTTTTGCAAGGCTGTGCACAGTTAGTTACCCCACTTAACAATTTGCTGAGCAAATCAAAGAATGTTAACGAGTGATTGGGAAAGAATGGACAAGGTGTGATACCTCATGGAGCATCACAGAGTGTTGGACCCCAGCAAGTGAAGACTCTACTTGCAGCCTCACATTAAAGCTTCTCTCATTGCCTGTCCTTGGTTACCCAGATTTGCAACTCCCTTCCACATTGGAAACAGATGCTAGTTTCTGTGGCCTAGGAACAGGGCTGTCACAAATTCAAGGACAGAGAAGAATGGTAATAGGTTATTCCAGTCTGAGTCTCAAGCCCAAATGAGCAGGACATGCAGCATTATTTCACTGTGAAACTCAAACTGCCATCTTTGAGGTGGGTTATTTCCAAGAAGTTCAGAGATATTTTAGTCAGTGTAGAGTTTGAAGTGTTGACAGACAACAACCACTCAGTTACTTTCAAATGTCAGCCAAGCTTAGAGCAAAGAGACACAAAGGGCTGCTGAGCCTGGTCAATTTCAACTGCAAATCCAATATAGGTCAGGCAACAGTCATAATAATGCTGATGATTTTAGTTGAAGGTCTGATCATGAAGGTAAACCACTCCTATCCAGTCGAGGGGCTATAGTTGATGCTATGTCCATGCCCCAAGTCAGAGACAGAATTCTTACCTCAATTCCTTATGCCATTTGGACAAAGATTCAGCATATTGTCACCAATACAGTCATGAATGAGATTTTAACTAGGTCCAGACAGATCTGTTTGATGTTTACCATCCATCTCAAAAGAGGACCTCAGATAACTTTAGTCAGTATCAGTAGACAGAAGGCCCAACATCCACAAACCCAACACCAGTTGATGAGGAAATCCAGTTATAATAATGGCTAAGGTTCTGGAAGATGATCATCAAGGAAGATGTTCATGACAAGTAGAGAGAGAGGTGAAGCAACTCATTCTTCCCGACAGTCTCAAATTCCAATTATTGGTAGCAGTTCATGTTTAAGGTAGATAGTAAGCAACAGCAAAGATGACTGAGCTTTGCAGCAACATTGCAGGCCCCAGATGGCTGCTGATATTGATGATTGTCAAAATTGAGAGAGGTATACTTTGGCCAAAACAAGGAAGTGACTTCACCCCAGATTGGAATCCCCTTGAAGTACTTGCAGTGGAGTTTACAGTTCTGGCCCCACGTTGTTTCTTAGCTATAGCTAAATCCTATGAAGTATCTTCTTTCTCCAGTACTGCAATGTTCTCTCAAACAATACTGCTGCTCTCTTCCAGTTGAAATTGACCAGGCGCTATGTAACCAGAAAGATTTAACAGCCAGTCCTGTCCCTCTAGATCCAGGTCTCTGTTATTACTACAACATTATTATTCCAAATGGCAATCTGGTCCTGTAACTCACCGGTATATTTATTGTGTTCTACACATTCACATTCATCCTGTGTAATCCTGATGAAGAAAGTTTAGATTTCCCCTTATTCGAACTAAAGCTGTTAGCTTACTATTCTCAATCTGTGTGCTGCCTGTCTGTCCCAGCATTTTGTGCACTCCAGTTTATATCTAATATTATCTCCTAGTTTCCATACTCTTCAAGAGTTAGTTTAAGCATTCCAGAATAGCACGAGCACAACATCCCGTTTTATCCATGTTATATCTTGGAGATGAAGATCCTTAGCAGCAGCTTTATGGGGTTCAATGATCGCATTTAATGCCAAATACAAGCTTGGCTCTGCTTATCTGAGTCCTGCTTCTACCCATGTACCCTGGGCAATCGAAGTCAGGAGGTGGCCATTTCCTGTGATGCATAAAGTGATTCGCACTTTATATTGGGTAAAGCTTTTGGACATACTATTGCAGCAGAGTTTTCCACCTTTGCTTTTGATTGACATCTTTGTCTCCTGAGACTTCTTGTCCAGTGAATGAGCATTGATGATGGTGGTCAAGGTCACCAGAGCCCTACATTTCTCCTTCTCTAGCATCTTCCAGGAATCAGCTAGGATTTCACAATCTGCTGCCCACTAGGCCACAAGAGATTTTCTAATATTCACTTGCATTGGGTGAGCTTTGTCTCATTTGGAGTAAGCTGGATGTTGTTGAGGACAAGTTAATCATGCATTTGCAGTAATGATTTTTAGTTTTTCTTTCCATTGGTTCAAAACATGATTCTGAAGCCTTCAAAGCATGAGTGCTTGTGTGAACTTTTGCTCAAAATAACATGCTTCACTCTGTTGCAAGTGCCAGCAATTTAGAAGACAGATTTTTAGAGCACTGGCTCAAAACTGAACAGTAATCGATATCAACCTATTAACCTGAGTTACTTCTGACGTATTTTAAAAAAGGGTGAAATACATGGAGGAGGCTACATATCAATTTGTGTCGGATACCATTAAAACCTAAAATAAAAAATAAAAAGGCAATTGGCCTTTTAAATTATGCACTTTTATGACCTTTTAAATAATCCATTTAATTATGCATTATTCATCAAACTAATTCGAGATAGTTTCCTTTCATGGTTTCTTACCATAAATAAAGGTCATTATTGGGACTAGATTTCAAATGAAAAGTTTTTTTTTCACATTCTATTTATTCTATAAACTGATTGAAAGCAGATACTATCTTCGTCACCTCATTTTGGAAGTACATTATTAGTAATACTTACAATATACAATTAAGTGACTCATGTCTTACAGCAAAACCTATACCAGGATATGTGACCTTTCAAGTCTTTCCAAGAGTACAATTTGAGTTCAGATGGAAGTTTACTATCCTAAAATTTAAAATCTATTTTTTCTGGAAACATAAATTAGTTAAGTTATATGCTTGGATTGCGTACAACTACTTGCATTGATATAGATCCTTCAATATATTAAACCACCCCAAAGTATTTTTACAGAAATTTTATCAAACAAAATTTTATATCAAGCCACAGAAGGTGACATCAGCAGAGTCAACTAAATGCTTGGTCAAAATAGTCCATTTAAAACAAAAGTCCTAAAATAGTACCCAAAAGGTAGAGAGGCAGGAGTTTTAGGAAGGAATTTCCAGTGGAAGGCAATGGTATTGGATAGGCCCAGCCCTGATTCTATTAAATGGAACAGACAAGGAGTAAGTGTTTTGACTAGTTAAGTGAAGCTTAATACATTGGCCCTGAGTTTTATATTGGATAGTCCCAAACTTCCACTGTAACTATTCTGTGGGTATCAACATAGCATTCCCCAAGAAATATTAGGTTCAGTTCAATTTGAATCTGACAGAATAGACAGGATTTTTTCTGTAGCAACACCACATGAACACAATTTAACATTATGTTTTGTTATATATTCCAGTTAATTCACAGGAAGGTATACGTTTGGAACTTTCCATTTGCCATGACAATTTTGATATGACAATGGGTAGGTCACAGCAGGAATACTGTGCACAAATCTGAAGCTATATCATACAGTGGATGATAATGTATAGCTCAGATCAATAACAATGACCAATTGCCATTGTGCCAATGTTGACTCTTTGGTAGATCTGCCCAATTAGTCCATTCACCTGCTCCTTTTCCATAAACCTAGGCTTTTCTCCCTCTTAAAGTACTTATCCAATTCTCTTTTAAATGCTTCTGATGAATCTCTTTCTCTATCGGCCAAACACGTATAGTTTTCCAAACCACAACCACAAAATATGTTTCCTCATGTCACTTCTAGGTCTTTCATCAAACATCTTAAGTCTATGTGCCCTGCTTACTGCAAAGTTGAACAACATTTCTAGTTTTCTACAACTTTTAACAGCTTCCCTGCTTTTAAAATTTGTCCCTATATTAACAAACCTGAAGGTTCCATATGCCGATATTAGAATTGTGATTTGTACTTACGCAATGGTGGCAACATGATTGACAGAAGCCTGTAGACAGAGTGGGAGAGTCTGCAGATGGTCTTGCTGTCAAAAATACTCCTACTCTCTTATTCTGGCTTCAAATTGCAACATGTGTGGCATATTGTGGGCTGACTGGCTAACAAGGGCACTGAGAGATTGGTTATTGTGGAGCAAAGAATGTTGTCACTTACTGGCTGTGGTGACTCAGCATTCCCAGTGATGTGCTTTTGGTACCTTCAGTCAGGATGGCAGCAGCTTATACATTTGTGGCAGCAAACTGAGTACGAGTTCAGTCTGATCTTGCACCACATGCTCAGACATTGGTTGGTTCCTCTTTGAGCCACTGAGAATTGGCCATCAGACCCTGCATCATGTTTGGGTCTGCAAGGGTAGGTAATGGAATTGTCTCTAATTCCAGTCAGAAACAATGAGTGACAGCTGAGTGTAAAGCTGTCTGCAGGGTTGGAGTCGGACTCTTCCATGCTCCTTGACAGTACCAACAGGGTTTCTGACAACCCTGCCACTGCACCAAGCATTTTTGTGCATGTATCCATCATTCTCCCTCTTGAAGTAATCCCATGAGTCCTCTGCATCAGATGTCATGTGTTACCACGCTTCTGGTAAGCTTGTTCTAGTGCAGCAGCTAGTATTGCAAAAGAGAATGCCAGTGAGTGTAGCACAATCTATTTGAGGAATGTGCCTGTTATGGTAGAAGAGCTGGTGGCACATACAAACTGTGAGATGTGGCTGTGAGGCTTGGAGCAGTGCTAAATGTGTGAGAGTGAGGCAAAGCTACAGATATGAGTTGTGACTGATAAGAGAATGCCATGTGGCAAAAAAAGATTATCACAAACCTCTCGCAGTTTAACATTCCCCACTCTTATTGCTCATACAATCAATCAGTCACTTAATACTTTTGGCAGTTTGGTAGAAATGAGTGCAACAATATATACAATCTGCAACAAAAGGAAAGAGTATGGGTTTAACGCACATCGAAATTGAGGTACTGTTTTCAGATCTACTGCAAATCATAACATCCTGTGGGCTGAACCATAATCTAGACTTGGGTCTATGTTTTTGTTGTGATAGAGACCCTCTCTGGCACAGTGAAAATTGGCAAAAATCGCCAAAAATCAGGAATTGTTCTCCTGACAATGTCATTTCGGATTTTCATCTGCAGATGGCTTAAACTTCATGTGTGCATGATTCAGAGACAGCTGTCTCTGTTTCAATCTCATTTTGTTATCCTCATTGTTTCAAACCTGGAGAGTGCAAAGCAGACCAGGTACCTTTCAGTTAATTTATTTTGGAAAGCCAAGATGCTCCTTTGAAAAACTGAGATCCCGCTGTATACAAGATCCTAGGACAGCATAGAGGATGTTCTAAGGTGGGGATTAAGTACTCTTGGAGGTTGCCAAAAGTAGACAAGAATACGGAAAAGGTGAGAGCTGGTTTGTGGGGGTGGGGTAGAGGTTTCACTTTTTGCATTTCGGTAGCCTTCATTAATCTTCCACCTGGTGCCAGTGCCCAGAGGCTGCATTGCACACATCTCACATCTGCAGTCACCAGCCTCCACTCTTGTCTGGGGTCACCTGTCCATCACCCGGAAAAGCCCATTGCTCCGGAACAAAAATCCAAGCTCCAGGCCATTTTGTTCCCACATTGAACTTGTCCCACTTTGCATTTGTGACTCTGGACTGAAAATCGTGGCCTTTTCAATACACAATTGGCCATACAAATGTTTATTTCATTGTCATTACATTGTCACCATGTTTCTCCAACTGTTCTAGCAGCTCCAGACGGACAACAAATGCAGCCAGGGTTGAATGTGTGACAATTTTTTTCAAACTCAACTTGATTTGGATTCTGCTTTTACAATTCCAATCATATGCACAGGAGCATTCCTCAACCATTCCTCCCACTGTTGACACTGCTGAACAATAAACTGTTTTTCTTCATTAATATTTTGAATACATTGCCTACAGAAACATTGACTGATTCAATAATCAAACCTTTCAAAATTATTAATTAACCAGCTCGATACTCATCCTGTATTCAACTTTAAAATCTATTCAGAGAGGTAGTTTTCACAAACCAGTTTGAATGCATGTGTGTGCTAAAATCTATTAAGATTAGTTGGAGAATGTACAGAAATGAGTGAATCTAACAAAAGTAAATGCATTTGAATTAGCCAATTTAGATTTATTTTTACACGCTGATGATATGTAATTTTTCATTGTCATGAAGGCATTCGTAAAGGAGACATAAAGACAAATGAGAAGTAAGCAGTCAGCCTATCAACCACTGGTGCTAAGAATCCTCATTACCCAGCAGTACTGTCAGGCATCCGGCTATTGAAAAGTTGAACCTTTGTTCCTGCCCTGACATAGCGTTGATAGCATAAACTGATAAATAATTACCTTCTGCCCCCACCATCCCATCCCCTGACAACAGCTGTAGCTCTTCAGCTTACTCTGCATGCCCTTGGAGAAATTCTGTGTTACCTTCTGTGTCTTAGCAGCTCCTGCGACTACAAAAATCAATCTGCGCTCTGCCTGAAGCAACTGGGACAAAAATCAATTGGCAATGATGTAGCTTCAGGCACTTGGGACCCCTATTACTGCATCATGGTCTGCAGACTGATTGAATATTATCAAGTTGGTCAAGCACTGGACATCAGTGAGGCCCACATTTGCTAAAACAATATCATCCAATTTATTGTTACTGGATGTTGTAGACATAGTTCATATAACATTGCTATTATTGTGCCATAATATTGCTCTGTCTTTAAATTCGCTCTAATTGTTGTAATAATAGATTTTAAAATTATACAGTCCATGCATATATTTCTATTTAAAAATTAACAAGTTTTGATGAGTACTTTGCATTCCCAGAAAGCACACAGGTTTAAATTGTCATCCTAATTTAATCAGGTCCAATTTTCAAACTCTCTTAACTTTAATTTCCACTAATAAAGTGTGTAAGCAAGTATCAATTAACTATCACACTTTTTATATTATCACAAGCAGTGATTTCTCCAATTGCCCAACTGCAACAGATTATGGAGTCAAATTGACTTGCATAGGGATATCTAACATCAGCAAACTATTATACAGTGTTCCATTTAATATTCCAGTTCTGCTGTATATTTTGGTGATGAGGAAAGTATTTCTGTGTTCTTTCATGGGATGTTGACATTGCTGTCTGGGCCAGCATTTACTGCCCATTAGTAGCTGCCTTTGCAAACATAACGATGAGCTGTTTCCTTGAACCACTGCAGTTTATTGGTTTAGGTAGATCCATAATGTTGTTAAGGAGGAAGTTCCAGGATTATGACCTTATAACATTAGAGGAATGATGATATATTTCCAAGTCAAGTTGATGAGTTTATAACCATCGACTACTGTGATATCACCTGTTTTACGTGTTATATTTTTATGCTGTTTTTATTAAGATAGAATTAGCATCTTACATAAATAGCATAGGTTTAACTTACTTAAAAATCCCAAGTACATTAATGTAAACTCAAAAGAAATAGAGGTAAAGTAAAGTCAATATTTATACTGTATGAGAGGTATGTGTTAATTGGTTGGCATGTACTCTGATTGGTAGAGGTGTAAACATTCTCTGGTTCATGTCATAGGGAAATTCCTTGACAAATCAGAGTCAACCTGCCCAAATTAGCGTTTAAATGAAACTTGGTGCTTAACTGCCAATCATCATTAACTGGTGCATTCTCTACTGCAACACACCTACCAATCAGAGTTCATTCTTTAATCAATCAGCACTCTTCTCTCATATGAAATAAATGTTGTTTTCCAACCCCAGAAGGAAAAAAAAAACAATAATACTTGGAAATGAAACATATTAGTCCATCTCATTTTGTATACCTGAAAATGGAACTCTAGTGCGACTAGTACTTTCATTTTCCAGTTGGTGAGACAAAAAGCTTCAACAAGACATTTGTTTCAGCATTACAACAGATTACTTGCAGCAACTTATGTTTACAACCTTTGCCCAACATGCTGCTGGTCAAGTGGTGTCCTTTGCTCATTAACATACTCAGTTCTTTAAACAGCAATACACAGCATGTCCTGCCCAAATCAAATTTTACCACCTTAGGCTTTGAAATAATGTTGGAGGTGGTCAGATATTGCATTTTCATAAAAATTATCTTGAATATGAAACGGCTTGAGGGATTGAATGAGATTAAGGAAAACAGAGAGATTAATTAAAAAGATAAGTTAAAGTTTAAAATAAATTAAAATGAATGCTAGAGGATTTATTACAGATAAATAATATAAACATAATGATAAATGAGGGAAATTAAGTCAGATGGAAGTAATGGTCTTATAATTATTTGCACTAATGCGAGTTTTAAAATAAAATTCATAAAGGTATTACATGTTCAATGAGATTATTACCATAATGAATGTGATTTTAGAGCCTACCTATAGAATACTCTGCCAACATCAACATTATGGCTCTAGTTCCAAATGCAGACATGCAAGGCATATGTTCTCTTTTTCTCTTTGACCACTTCCATTTATAAAGGCACATAACAGACTACTTTGGCTTTATATTGACTGTGCAGTCAAACATGAACTTTGAAAAATGATCACTTTACTTCGAATGCCATCATTGCAGCAGATAAATATGGAACTGAATTTTAATACTATGCAACCGTGAAAAATGGCTAGCAGTATAAGTGGTGTGCGATTTACAATATTGTTCATGGTTCAGGAAGGAACTCTAAAGTGTTAAGATAAATGTGGAGGACTTATCCCGGTACTGCTGTTGAAGTACAATATCTGCCTGTTAAGTTTAAATCTACAAGGTGTCAGACTAGTGTATGAGACTGATTTGCTTTCTTTAGATCCTTTGGGAATGTGCTATTTTCCTGAATCTCCAATACCCAAGCAGCAAGAATAATTCTGCCATTTTGTGACTGTCAGACACATGTTGTTTTTTATAAATATATATAGTTGTAGGCTTTAACGCTAAAAATGGTGTGTCCATAATGAGCATGTGCAGCATCTTTGGATAAAAATTAGTGTGCCATTGTACCATGCCAACAATTAGCAACAGTATACATTGTATACAAAGAAATGTAGAAATGCAAAGGACAAATAACACGACAACACATGAGCATAAGACTTCATGATGGCAAGAATGTACGACATCGGCTCCATTCTACAACGATAGACATTTAAAAAAATATATACCATAAAAGTTGCCTAGTGAGTACAAACAATGTGTGGTAGACGGATCAGGAAAGTTCCAATTTTGGTCTCTTCTTCTGCTGTGTGAGCTGAATCTTGGCAGTCGTGAAAGTGGTACACAAAAACTGGAAATGGTGTTAGTACAATATTGCTGACAGAATTTGATCCCTGATTTATGCTGATTTATCTGGTCTTCACTGATGGAATAGTTGGACAATAAACAAAATAACACTTGATTACTGCTGTAAACTGTAAGCATGTGAAATTAGATAAAAACAGAACTATTTTCACATACAGAGCTCACATAATGAGCACCATGATACAAACAGGAACCAATGGTAATGATGTCCACAGCTCCCATTATATCCAGATAGGGAGAAACGGGGGAATGATTTGGTAAGGCTCGATAATGGGAATGGAGTGATTAACCTGTGCCTGTTCACTGCAATATAGGCAGCATGCAAATGTCATGCTGCCTATTCATCTGAATGGTAGTAATAAGCAACTGAACTTATGAGCTGCAGGATGGCTGCACACCTCCACAAGGGGTCCAAATCTGTGTGAGATCAGAAACACAAAGTTAGCCTTAAAGGTTGTTTCATTCAGTGGGTTTAATGGAGACTGCTTTTTGTATATTATTTCATGAGATGTGGACAGTGCCGACTAGGCCAAAATTTATTGTACATCTCTAATTGCTCTGCACAAGATGGTGGTGAGCTGTCTCCTCAGACCAGGGATACTCAATGTGCTGTTAATAAGGGACTTGGAGAATTTTGATTCTGTGATAGTAAAGAAATGGCGATATAGCTCCAAGTCAGAGTGCAAGTAACTGCGGCAGAACTCACAGGAACATGACAAGTCATAATATACATCTTTCTCATCAACTATTTGCAGAGAAAGAGCAGCTTCTCCTGTTGTACATGTATGTCTGATCTTCTGATGATATAACCGGTCATTCAAGCTCACTTGTATGATTAAGCTAGTGACTACTCTACAAAGGTTCTAAGTTGCCACCTAGGCTGAGTCTTGTTGAGAGTGCTGAATGTTTGCACTCTGGCTGGCTCTCCAATAAACTGCTATAGCAATGATCTAGTAGTTTTATCAAAATGAAATTTGTCTTTCTGTTAACTTATTCTGATTTTTTCGTTCACTCCTGTCTTAATAGGGTCACACTGCTTGGTGACATTATTGTTGGCATCATAAGTCACCACAGGATGACCAACATGAGCTGTTTGATTCTAGTGAAAACTATTTCTTGTTTGTGCCCATTACCACGCACAGCCATAGCATTGGCTTGCATGGAGACTCAAAGCCTGATGATATTTTAGACGTGAACTTTGCTGGGTAAATCAATGCAATGCTTTCATCTCTGTAGGTCACTGCAGCCCTGCTATAGCTCTCACCTTGTCAGGATTCAGGCAAAGTCTTTCTCTCTCAGCACATGATCTATGTAGTTACTTTATTCTGAATCAAGTTTGTCAGGCAAGCTCTGCCTAAAAATCACATTAGATTCTGACCACGGTTTGTGATGGTTTCTTTTATTGTATTTCCACACCCATAAACAGGCAGATCATCAACATTAGCTCTCACAATTGGAAGATCAATGAATATCTGATGTTGTTTCAGAGATAGTAGGAACTGCAGATGCTGGAGAATCTGAGATAACAAGGTGTAGAGCTGGATGAACACAGCAGGCCAAGCAGCATCAGA
>NC_063334.1:76162432-76192487 GCF_021869965.1 Rhincodon typus | reverse complement strand
CCTTCTTCTCCTCTGATGCTGCTTGGCCTGCTGTGTTCATCCAGCTCTACACCTTGTGATCTTGGAATCTATGAGATGAATTATTTCATCCAAGATGTTTGTGTATTTGCACATACATTCTATTTTGCTCAAGAAAAACCAGCCACTGTAAAACACAGACAGATTCGAAACAAGGCCTCACACCTAAAATGCATTGTCTGACCTAAGATGTCACCTCTTGTATACACTGATAAAACCATTAATTATTTTGAGGCAATGACTTGAAAGAAATTCTGGGATTTGCATTTCAATCAATAGAAACCTGCGTTTCCTTTCGAATTGATTAAAGATTCAACAGGAGGCGGTCAGCGAGCCATTTTGAGGATTGTTACTTTTCTGCTTATAAATTCTATGTTGGAATAACTCCTCTTCCACATTACACCTGAGGAAGGAGCAGAGCTTCGAAAGTTAGCATTTTCAAATAAATCTGTTGGATTATAAACTGGTGTTGTGTGATTATTGACCATATTTTGATGGACAAATCTGGGTAATTTTAATTTTCATCAAAACATACTTGCATAAAAGAAAGACCTTGTCTTGATTTCAGGCTACAAAGTTCAAGAAGGTTGAGGCTGTTGTCACATGTTTTATTTTCTGGCCATTATGGCCTATATCTGTGTTGGGACTTATCCATCTTAAAGTCTTCGACAACACTTAATCCCATTTGTCTAATGAAATATGCAATTATTCTTGAACGTCATTCGATAGTTCAAATTCACAGCAGCCATATAAGACACCAACATGATACATTATATTATTTTGCCTGTTGTTCTCAGTTGTACTGTACTGGTTCCTCTGAATCCAGCGACTATGTTAATTCAGCAATATTGCTTCTGATAAAACTAACGATTAATAAGGTGTATGTGTAACATTTGCTACTCAAAAATGTCAACTGTCAGTGTTTCCTGCTGACAACAAGTGTTTCTCAAATTGTGTTCACTTGTCAAGATTTGCTGACAAAAATCAGCACAGGCTTTAGAATCTACACACTGACTGCTCTGAGGATTCTAGCTTGCACCCTAGAAAACCCTTGTGTGACCAGCTACAAAGGTCAAATGCATCAATCACAATGATTTGTGTTCTGCAGTTTCAGGTGAAATGTGCACTGCTTTATTCACAGCTGTATTTCACTACCAAATGTTGCCCTTCATTCCTACTCCTCTTCATTTCCCTTCTCTTCATTTATCTTTCCAAGCAATTTCTTAAAGGGGACACCACCCTTGAATGTGACAGAATCAGAACCAGTATTAATATGAACAGGACACAGAATCAGAAATTTTGTGTGTAGTCTTTGTAGATGTTCTAGCTGCTTCTGAAACATTTATAGAGGCAAAATTAGCTGAATTCTGGATTTATTTTCCTTAAGTGCCCAGAAATGTCACAATTCAATATTGTGCTCCGCCATAAGCTAAATATCTAATGTGTGTATTTTGAATATGTGTACATTGCAATAGCTAGGGATGTAAACAGATTCTGTTTTCTGTGATAGGCCAGGATTTGATGCATCAAGATTTTGGGTTATATGTGATTCCTTCCCAGCAACTGGAGCTTTGGTCTACATGTTCTTAAAACCTGGAATGTTACTTACATGATTTTGTGGTGTTTTTGAGCTATTCACACCATATTTCATCAGCCCACAGTGAGCTACAGGTTTGCCAGTGACCATATTCACCTAAATAAAAAACATCATGTGAAATCAGCCCCCGGCTGATCACCTTCTCAAAAAGTATTCATGGTTTAGGAATTGACGGACTTCAATGACTTTTAATCAACAGAGTTGGCATGAACTGAAAGATTAGCCAATAAAATTTAGACAAGAAGGACTCAGGACCAAATTTTGTCAGTGTCTTCCTGATTCCTCAAGGATTGAACCATTCAAAAAAGATCAGCTCGTAATACTTGCAAATGGCACATATTGATCTGTTTTCTTTCTGTCTGGAATAGCAGATGGGTCCAGGATATGGAAGCCTCACACAATATCTGACAAATCCAACCTTTGCTGGTATGGGAAGTTGGGTAGGGCATGAATCTCTCAGGAGGGAAAGCAAATCCATTTGAAATCCATCAGTCCTCAGTTCAATTTGACACAATTTTGACTCTTGCATAGCTCTTTCGGCAGGCAAACTAGTTGAATACAAGAAATGACCAGTGCTGCATTCCTTGGACCTGAGGTAACAAAGGTGTGGGCGAGACTTGGAGGATTGACCAAGATGGCAGAGATGGAGTATAGGTTTTCACTGAGAACAAGTTATTAAAGCTGGAAATGTGCAAGTGCTTGAGCAACTGACACTCATACAAGTATCATAGTCGATTAAAGGCCAAGGGATAAAAATATAGGGACTTTGAAGATACAGTGATAAATAGCTTGAGTCAGCAAGGAATATTCCAATTCAGGCCAATTATGTTACAGATAGCAGAGACTTCTTCATGAGTAAATTTATATTCTGAATGACAATGAAGAGAAGAAATTTGATTGGTACACTGGCGTTTTAATGGAATAGGATGAGAAAAATGGGAAGGAGGTGGTGAGATTAATCTCCATTGGTTGCATTAAGTAGGCAGGTCAAGGAGAGGGAAGGGTGGAACTGTAAAGGTGAAGGAATCTGAAGACGATATTCTGAAATGCCTCAGTGTGTCCTTTGAAGAATTCCAAGAGAGACTTTGGGGGTAACTGGGCTTATTCAAGGTGTATTCAAGTATGGAAAGGTGACAAGAGCATAAGGCGGCACAATAATATTAGACAACTACTGAGGGAGGGGAGGGGTTGCAGAACCCAAGACAAAAGAGATGCAAGGCATTTAATGGGAGGAGAAACATTGTATGAGCCATGGAGAAATTAACAAGAAGAAAAGAAGAACGAAGGTAATGTTATTGAGTGCAGAGTAGCACCAAAAACAAGAGGAAGTAATCAGAGTGACCAAAGATTAAAAGAATTTGGGTGATAAAGTGCTTGACTTTAACTTACATAAAACCTAGTCACTTGCCGGGTTAAAAACAGGCCACAACAGAGGACTAACATGTATCTTAAAATAAGGTTGATATCTCAGTGTTACAATATCATGGTACAATGACCGGGCTTACCTTGAAACATATGCTTCGGTAGGTCTCAGAAATCCCAACACAACGACTATATGGTTATTGTCCAGGAAACTGAAACTTCCAATGTGCAATTACTCAACATTTAGAACCCTCTGATAAAGTCTCCAGCTTTGAGTTAGAGTCAAGATTTTGGATTATTCTGACTCACTTACCAGTGTAGTTAGCCAAGAAAAGCTGAAGTCTTCAAATCTGCTTCATCTCCAAGCTAACAGTAAAAGTTGCAAAGCTTCATCACTCACGCAGAGACTCCACCCAATCACCTACACTTAGTCAATACCCCCCAGTCACCCACTCAGACCCCCACCCATAATGACTCATACAGACCCCGCATCCCATCACTTGCTGAGACCTCCAACCACCAAAAACTCACACTGAGCCCCCCAACACCCCCAACCACTCAGAGACCCCACCCTCCCAGTCAGTCATTGATACCACACCCCACAACCCCCATCAATCACACTGCGATTCTCACCCCTTGCTCCAAAACACGCAACCAGCTCCAAGGACCCCATCTCCCTCCAGGTGGACATCCATACAACATGCAACCATAACCGACCCCACTTCTCCAAGACCATGGACACCGATTGAACCATCGCACTGGGCACTTGAATCCACCCTCACCTCCCACCTCTCAAGGAGGTCCTACAACCTGACCCTCTCCATACACATCCATAAAAACCCCAGCACCACAAGACCTTATCCACCTTAGTCCCTCACTGACTTACCTGACACCTGTATTCCCTCACCCACCTGTTAGTGCAACTCTTCATCCACCTGCACCTGAATCCTCTCATATACCTAACGTTACAGGATGGCAGCGGAGTAGGACTACCGAGCCAGAGCTCATTCGCTCTATTCATTTCTTTTCATTTTTCTCTGTCTTTTCATGTTTTGTTTTCTTTTCCTTTTTACCTCCCGTCCTCAGACGTCACCGGTGATATACAGGATGAAAGCCAGCGCAGACTGCCGGCCTCGGCATGGGCGTGTCCCCCCCCCCCCCACCCCCGGGCTTCGGTGTAGGTGTGGACTTTGGGATCTGGGTTGGAAGGGCTGTTATTCTGAACTCTTATTTCTCTGTTTTTCTATTTTATTGCTGGACTTCTTAATTCTTTATTTTTCTATTTTGTTTCACCTAAGAATTTGTACTTAAGAATCTGTACCTCGATACCTTGATACCTAAGATGGCACCATAAGTGGCAACTTGTAAACTTTTTACTGTACTCATATGAGTACGTGTGACAATAAAGCTAATTCTAACTCTAATATACCTGGCACATGACCAACACCTACTTGCCATCTTAGCCTTTCACCCATTTGGTACCCTATCTTCTCACCCATCCACCCACCACCTGAACTTTTTAGCCACAAGAAACAGATCTCCCACCTACCTACCAACCTTCTCCCTCACCCAATCATCAATCCACCCATCATCCAACTCCCTCACCCACCTTTCACCCAACCCCCTTCATAAAGCTATCAACCAACCCCCTAACATTCCCCTCACTCAGCCCCCTCACCCACTATCACCCTAATCCCTCACCCACACATCACTCTAACCCCTTACCCATCTGTCGCCCTAATCCCTCATCCACCTATGTACACTAATCCTATTTTCCAACACTTGGACCGTAACCTTGAACATTAAGCCATTTCAAGTGCTCATCCATGGACTTTTAAAGGTTATGAGGCTTCCTGCAACTACTACCCTCCCAGGCATTCCTGATGCCCAACACCGTCTGGGTGAAAAATGTTTTCCTCAAGTCCCCTCTGAGCCTCCTTCCTTCCACCTTAAAATTTCATCACCAGACATCTCAAAGCACTGTGTAGCCAATAACTCTGCAAATTGAAGTTCACACACCCAACAAAACTTATTTTATCTCATGAATCTTCCGTTGCAGGTTCAGGGAGTTTACCATGTAATTAATTTGTCAATGATTTCCTAGATAAAGACAATTCCTTGACAGTCCTGAATTCTGGTTGGTTTACTGAGTCACAGCACCAGTCCTTGACTTGTCTTGATACTCTGACATTTTAGCACAAAAGGTAGGGCATTATGTACAATCCTGCTCCAGACTTAGTCAAATGATTTTGCTGGTAGAGCTGGGTGTGGGGTGGTAGCTGAACACATGACCAGGGTTGACAATGGCCATCAGCGTTCCTTCCAGGTGATTACACATGAAAAGTAGACATTGAACAGAGAGACTGGAATCAATAATACAACAATCTCTGCATGCTCTATAAACAGAGCAAACAAACAGACAGCTGTAGATATCAGAACAGTGCAGTGGAGTATGCTGTCACTAGGTTCAGGAATAATTTCTAGGTAATGAAGAGGGAGGTCTATAATGCTGAAGGATTGATGTGTGCTGCTATGCCTGGCTCCAAGGTGGAAATGGAACCCTTCCATTTCCTATTTCAATCATCTCTCATTTTGATGCCTGTAACTATGCACAGTGATATATACACATTTTTATTGCAAAGAATACTAAATCAATGTCTTGAAAATACAGAACAAACTGAATTTATTTAATTAAAATGACAATGATGTATAAATTTGCTTTAATCATACATGAATGTTTTCATTTTACATGACCCTCAAATACATTTTCTTTAATGCCAGTGGAAAAAAAGAAATAAAAAAGATACAGTTTAGGAATGCTGCAATACATTTTAATCACATATTAGTGGCAAACCAGTCATCTGGGGGGCTATGCTCGTGCAGGCATTAAACCACCTATTGTAAATGCTTTTCAAAAATGATCCTGAAGTTTCCATAAATCGAGCCCAAGGCAACAAAACTGCCAGCAAAAACTCACAATGATCTGCACTGATGAAACATCAGTGAACTCCTAAATAGCACAATATGGCTCAATGCAGCAAACATTTCCTCAGTGCACTGGAGCTAAGCTTCTGCCTAATGATGCTGCCTTTCTAAACAACAACAGTATATTAATCACCAGGAAAGTGAAAACCTTGCTTCAGGTCTCCTAGCACCTCTCCTGTGAAATCACATAACGGACGTTGCTCTCGAGCAAGTAATTTTGAAAGTGACAAATATTACAGATGCTGAATTTATGAGAGTGCTTGCTCCATGTTTATTAACTCATCTATCTTAACCAAAATAAAATGACTGTGCTACCAGAAAAGTGAGCCCTTCTTATCCTGTCAGTGAGCAGATTTCTACAGGTAATCAATATATATAATTACTCAATCCCACTGCACTCTTTTAACCCTTGAGCTGCTGTCATGGATTAGTAACATTTAGGTGGCAGCAAAACATGTTCACAAGTCAATTACAAAGAAAAATGTTTTAATTATTGTACTTCAGTGCTCTGAGGTGACCTTCATCAATAATTTAGGATATTCACTAAATATATTTAATCATAATGTCAGCCTCTGTGCTGCTTTGATGCATTTTGCAAAGGTTATAAATGATGCTATATATTCATTACCAGATTATTATATTTTCGGTTTCAAGGATTAGCCTATTCAAAAGATACCCATCACCTAACTTTCATTAATATTTAAATCATGATAAATGATCTTTTTGTGATTTTCATCTGCAACGATTTCTACTGCTTTAGTATGTGAGGATTATGAGTTTTCTGATGAGAGATGGAAGATTTTCAATAAAGATGTGTATTGTCCTTGAGGAAAGGCAATCAATTAAAGGCGATCAAGCTAATGTGAGATCTAAGAGGATACATGAAATACATAGAATGGAAGAAAGGGTGACAGGTTACAGTCTTTGATAGACTATTTAATGGTGATAGGCAATGAAATAAGAATCTAATTGGCACACAGTGACAAAGAGAAACTTTTCATAATGTCAGTTAATCTCCCACAGTGTTCAAGGATGTGAAATGACTGACCTGCCTTCTTGTGTATTTCACTTAAGTGAGCTCATATCCCTTCCAGGTTTTAATGTATCAAAATGTACTGCTATACTCTTGGCCATTTCCTACTTGTTAATAATGATTGAAAATTTTGGTATCTGACCACTACAGTATTCAATGAAATTTTAGAGGACTGACATCTTTAACAAATATTCTATTTAACAAATATCATTGCTGAAAGGGTCACCGTGGGTGTTCAATCTAGGCCAATTAGCATATAATAGACACGTTAGGCATCTGCCAGATGAAAGATTTGTTAGAAAAATAGATGTTTTGTTCAAAAAAAAAGCTGCTAGGTAACATAAGGCAGTGAAAAACAAACTTATTCAAATAAATGATATGATTGCAATGGTAATACAGTGAATAAACTGTATGGACAGCAGAGTGAAAATTCAACTGCTATGATGTCAAACATTTACATTCAAAATATTCACCTCCACACCATGAACTAAGATTATTATTTTTATTTCACAAACTGTTTTAAAGAAAAAAGACAACTTTGAATTTATACAGCACTTTTCAAATCTAGAGGTGCACTAAAGTTCTTTACCCTAATCATTTTCATTTGAAGTGCATTCATTGACCTTATGTAGGCAAATACAGCAACTGATCTGTGTACAACAAATGCAACAAATGATACTTTAATGGCTCTATAATCTTTTATGACAGTTGTGAAGATATCGTTATAAGCATTCTCAATTATTTATTGGCTCTGAGTTTTGAGTTTCTATTTAGTCTTTTTAAAATTTCAATCATTCCCTTCAGTCACATCTCATATCTATTTTCATAATTCAAGTGAATAGAAGAGAGGATGTATAGATTCTTCTCCAGGTTTGAGGCTACTAAGAGACCTAGCATCGAGCCACCTTAAATGTAAATGCAGATTATAGACTCCAAAGACAGATTGAGAACTGTTGTAACTAATCATACTGTTAACAAATTTAAAAAAAACTTTGTTTTTTTCAAACTACTAACAATGGTCATGGGTATCTTTACTTTTTCCAATATTTTATAAATTTGGAAAGCACTAGGTCACACTTGCAAACTAGATGGATGTGGCCATTTTTTATTTGGACTTCCAGTGTGTTGCCACCATGAATCACTATTCCACTCTGAAATGACTACAAAGGCAGTATCCCATCAGCAAGTCACCCTTTATTTACACATGAGGCGTTCACAACACTGATCCAGCTCCCTCAGAGCCAACTATCAGAGCAAACAGGATGTCTGGCACTCCTATTTATATCTGTCAGCCAGGGGCTCCCAGATTGGACCAGATTAAAAGCCCAATCAGGAAACTCTACCTATGAGGTCCACCTGGCTAACCTTGTTACAATCACTATATTCCTCCCCCTCTGAGTCTGAGGTATAGGCCAGTTTTTTTTTTGTAACTCTTCCTGGGAAATTTTAGCACTGGGTCAGGTTCCTTCAACTCTGCCTCTGATATGGATGGTGTGTAATCCACAGTAGCTTGTCTCTTGTGCCCGGAGTGTCTTGGAAGAAATTCTCTCTTCTTCAGGCGGTAGAGGCATCCAGGCAGCGGCATCTGCTGTGTCCATCACAGATTCCAAGGAGAGAACCCTGGGTTCCATAACAGTGGAAAGGCCATCGAGGAGCCGGTCATGTTTTGCTCCTGCACTGTTTGATAGTTTGCAGCTTTCATATAGTCCACACACTTGTTCAGGACAGTTGCATTGACCTGAATTTTAATATGCCTTGACTTCACATTTCACAATGTCTCTTACTCATGTAGGGCTGTAACCGTGGTTCCTACATCAAACTTCGTCCCCTGAAGTAAACTGTTTCTGTCGCTTAGCAGAGTCTTGTGTCCAGCATTGGCATTCCTGATGCCATTTCACCTTCCTGCCAGAGGTCCAGGAAGATCAGATTTAACCTGGTGCAGAATCTTCTCCCCATTGCCAACTCTGCTGGAGCTATCCCTGTGGGTGTATGAGGGATGTCCCGATAATCTAACAAGAACTTGGATAGTTTGGTATCGAGTGAAGCCGTAAGCTGTTTCTTTAAGCCTGCCTTCAAAGTTTGGACGGCCCTTTCTGCCGGGATGATGTCAAATATCATTCGACTTTAGGAATACTCAAACTCCCTGCTGGTAAACCATGGCCTGTTATCTGTGGCCAACACTTCCAGGAGTCTGTGTATTGCAAAAGATGTGCGCAACTTGTCTATCGTCATCCCCATGTTTGATGAATGACTTTATGTACATTCAGCCACTATGAGTAGGCATCCACAATGACTAAGAACTGTGAGCCCATGATAGGACCTGCTTAGATGACGTGTAACTGAGTCCAATTTTTAGCCAGCCATTCCCATGAATGTGGGAGAACTACTGACAGTACCTTTTGCCCTTGTTGGCACTCTGGGCACGGCCCACCAACACACCTGTGTCTACATGCAATCCTGGCCACCAGACAAAACCTCTCTCCAGCATCTTCATTTTGAAAATCCCTGGATGACCCTGGTGGAGTTCAGCCAATATCAGGCAGCAACTTTTACTCGAGACAATCGCTTTTGCCACCCATAATAAAAGCCATCCCCTACAGTGATCTGGTCTCCCGGATCCAAAAAGGGTTCAATTCTGGCCCTTTAGTTTTCCCCCATCACCACCAACTGTTTCAGATTTGCCAGGACTGCATCCTTCTGCGTCCAAAATCTGATATTGTCAGCTGTGAATGGAAGTGTGTCCAGAAAATTTCAACACATTACGGATGTTTCCAGTGGTGGTACCACCAGTTGTGTATCTGCCAGTGGGATTCGGCTCAATGTATCTAAATTTGTTACTCGGCCTCCCAGACAGTGCTCTAACTTGTAATTATACACACTTAGTATTAGAGCCCACTGCTGAATTCAACCTGAAGCTACGGGTGGCACTGCCTTGTCCTTTCTAAGTAGACCTCGGAGGGGTTTGTTGCCCATTATTATATGAAGGTGAATTTGTAATAAAGGTATTGCTCGAACATCCTGACTCCAAATATGACCGCCAAGCCTTCCTTCTCTAACTGAGTGCATTTACGCTCAGCATTGGCCAAAGTCCTGGATGCATATTTTACTGGGAGGTCCTCTCCATTTGGCCACCTGTGAGCTAATGCTATGCCATGCCTTACAGGGAGGCATTGTATGTCAAGACCAGATCTCACTTGGGATCATGGTATGCACACTTTAGAAGATGATAGCTGTTTCTTTGCTTCCCTGAAAGCTATGGTTTGGCAAGGTGACCATTTCCAAGACTGAGCCATTTTTAGGATTTGATATAAAGGTGCTGGGATCAAGGCCAGGTTACTTGCGGACTTTCCATAATAATTCACCAACCCAAGGAAAGACCTACGCTCTGGAACAGATGTGGAAGTTGGGGCACCTTTTATCGTCTAATTTTATCTTCAAATGGGTCTTGTTGACCCTGTAACCCAAGTAGTCACTTGGGGTGCCTAGAATATACATTTTGCCCTTCTAAGGTGTATGCCCACCAGGGAGAAATGTCTGAGGTCTATGTTCAAGTCCTCTAAGTGCTCCTTATTGATCTTCCCCATTATTAGCATGTCATCCAGATAAATGGCAACCTGGGGTAGACCGTATAATATGTTCTCCATCATCTGCTGAAAGTTTGCACAGGCTGACAATGCCCCAAATGGCAGTCGCGTATATAGGTACAAGCCTTTATTAGTATTAATTGTGCTTTACATCTAGGGACCCTCATCTAATCACAATTGCAAGTACGTATGGCTCATGTCCAGCTTTGTAAAGGTCAGTCCCCCTGCCAGTTTTGTATATAAATCCTCTATGTGAGGGATTGGGTATTTATCCAGTTGCAAAAAGCAGTTTACCATCTTTTTGAAATCCCCATGAAGCTGAACCGACCTGTCAGACTTCACAATTGGTACAACCGGTGCTTCCTATTCCACAAAATGGCCTGGTTTGATGATTTCTTCTCTTTCCAGCCTCCCGATTTCTTCCTCTGCTTTTGCCCGTAAGGCAAATGGCACTGGGTGGGCCTTGCATAATCATGGAATTGCTTCCTGGTCAACATGCAAGGTGGCCTTGGCTCCTTTGAAAGTCTCCAGCCCTTCCTGAAAGACTTCTGGGTATTTAATTAGGACTTCACTCAGACAGTCCTTTCCTACCTGAAAAATGTTGAGTCAATCTTCGTGAATCTTTTTCAACCAATTCCGCCCCATCAGGCTTGGGCCTGAGTCTTTTACTACAATCAGTGGTAACTGAAACAGCTGCTTCTCATAAGAGAGTAGAACCGAAGTTGAACCCTTAATTTGTGAAGGTTCCCCGGTAAAGCTTTTCAGTCTAGCCAAGGTATTGCACAAACTTAAGGGTTGGAGTCGAGTGAATTTTGTTATAGACAGGTTCTGCGATCTCTGAAATGGCCCTGCTCGTATCGACCTCCTTTAGAACCAGGTGACTACTTAACCAGATGTTTATGTTGATTTGTTTGGATTTGGATATTGCTAAGCAATTTAACTGTCCCAGTCCAGATGTGGGTGGACTTTCCAGGACTTGCACGCTCCTGGATACCAGCCTACCCATCTTTTACTCAATTTAGGTCTAGTGCAACTCTTTTGCTGTCTCAAGTCCATATACCAGCAGCAACTACAATGGCTTGTCAGCCCATTTCCTGAAGAAAATTTTAACCATTGCCTGAGGATTGGCTTTGTTTTGGGGTTTTGCTGTGGGCTGACCTACAGTCCCTCTGCTCAGGATACGTCCTGAGTGAGGCTATGCAATTGCCTTCACTCAAGTAGTGTTCCTTAAACTCAGTCAGACTGGCACTTCCATCGGAATATCCTGCAATATATATGCTCCACTTGCTGCATTTTTCAATGATAAAGCTAGTTGTAGTATCTGTTTGAAGCCCAACTGGTCTTCAGTTAATAGGCACTTTTGCATGATGACATCATCAATCCCACATACCAAATGATCTCTCAGCATCTCATTAGGGGTTGAACCAAAGTCACTTGCTTTTACCAGTTGTCTTTACCTCGTAAATAATGCTGATACAGATTCCACTGGTTCTCAAATTGCTCAATAAAACTGATAAGGTTTCAGAATTAGAGCAGGCTTGGGCTCATAACATTCCTTAACTAAAACTGTCAATTCTTGAAGCCTCAGGGAAAGTTAGGCTCCTAACAACTGAAAAAGCTCAGGGTCCACAAGCTGTCACAAGAATTACTCAATGCTTTTCATCTGCCTCAATGTCATTTGGCTGGAAAAAAATAACACATTCTTTGCACATATTGGGCTCAGTCTCCAACAGCAGGATTCAACAAGTCAAGCTTCCCAAAAAACAGTATGATGCTAGAAATGCTTACCCAAACTTAATGATAACTGTTGTAGGCAAATTTCTTCAGTAGCATGCTTTTCTCTTGTCACCACTGAAATAACTCCAGAGGCCAGTATCTTATCACCAAGTCAAACTTTATTTACATATGGAGAGTCCTTGACACTGATCCAGCTCCCTCAGAACCAGCGCTTAATGTAAACAGGATGTCTGACACTCCTGTTCTTATCTGTTAACCAGGGCTCCCTGATTGGACCAGGTTAACAGCCCTAATCAGGGAACTCATGTTCTATGAGGTACACCTACTTGGCCTTGTTACAATCACTTCATAGTCTTTAACTAAAGACTATTCCTTCCAGGGCATCCTGGTCAAATCTCCAATTACCCCAAAACACACTGCTCTTTCTATGTCACTTCCTTGTGTGAGCAATTGAGAAGCAAATAATTGCAATTTTACCTGTAGAACTGCCAGCATCGAAAATTCCTTACACTTCCTCCAGATGAAATACCAATTTACTTGTACTCTTTTCAATTTAATATATTTCACATGGTGCTCACCATGTCAGCTCCTCTATACTGAAGTTAACAAACTTCAGAGGGGTGGTAGAGGAGAGGCAATGGCCTAGTGGTATTATCACTAGACTGTTAATCCACAGTCCCAGGTAATATTCATGGATGTGGGTTCAAATCCTGCCACTGCAGTTGGTGGGATTTAAATTCAATAAAAAATCTGGAATTAAGAATCTAATGATGACCATGAATCCATTGTCAACTGACAGAAAAATCTATCTTGTTCACTAACATTCTTTAGAGAGGGAAACTGCCATCCTTACCTGGCTGGGCCTACATATGACTCCAGATCCCCAGCAATGTGGTTGACTCTTAACTGCCCTCTGGGCAATTACAGATGGGCAATAAATGCTGGTCTAACCAGTTACACCAACATACCACTAATAAAAAAAAAACAGGCTGGGTGTTTCCTTTGTGGAAATCCTCCATTTGTGCTGCATGTCATTCATTGTTCTGATTCCTGTGTTTCTTGTTGTTCATGGCTTTAATTTTTAGCCCCACTCTCACTCGATCTTTCAGCCTCTTGCACTACTCCATTGATGATTACCATAAATTCCAGGGACAATCCCATCTTTTGACAAGGCATTTTACAGTCTTCTGAAGTCATTTCTGAGTTTAAAAAAATCACATCATGATAATTGTTGCCATGTACTCAGACAACAGGAGTTGGCAATGACTTACAATTCTTGTAGATCTACCTTTTATTTGTTTACTTTTTGGATAATTATCCTCTTTTCCCTTGTGTCATCTTTTTAATATTTAATCTCTCTGCCCTCTACATTGTTACAGGCCTTCTCTTTTGTACTTTCCTTTCTCTTCCATCATTTACTTAATGCCTGTTCTATCTCTGTAGCTGCAGTCTGTAGCTCTGATGAAAGACAATTGACCTGAAATATTAAGGGGCTAAATTGCCCACATACTTTAGTTGCTAAATATCCTTGCTTATCAAGATGTCTTGAGCTGTACCTCCAGGTTAGATGCTTAACACTAGGAATGGTCTCCAAAAGGAAGCGTAAGGCTCTGATAACCAAATAAACTGACTTTTGAAGGACTGCACACCATGTAGTTGGCTAACATTGGAATCAATAACCTCTCTAACAGTGACTACCTTAGTAGCAATGAGTAAGTCATCTCCATGTTGGAGAAAATAAGTTTAAAGCTCTTCATCAAGCCCTGAGTTTAAGTTGAAGGAAAATCCCTTTTTTCCTTTTAGTCATGATCTGCAAGATTTCAGGTAGCTTCTCCAATGCACCAAATACTTAGTTTGTCAAAACCATCAAGCTTCTTATTTTGATCTGTATACCCTTTACTTGTTGTGATCTGCCTGTTCTGCTCATAATCAAACTTTTCACTGTTTTTTGGTACACGTGATAATAAAATCAATCAATGATATGGCCCTGCAAGATCTACATCTGTTTACAATCTTGCCTCAGAAAGATGGCACAGTCCACCCAATGTGGTGAATACCGACTGTGTTCTAAACTGGTCTCTCAATCCTCGTTAGTCCCTGAGCTGGTGGCCAATTTCTTTTCTCACTCACCCTTCCTCCTCATCCTGCTCAGGAGGGTAAGCTGGTTTCTCCTCCTCTTCTACTTGCTGAGACGGTGAGATGGGAGCAGGTGAATAAAAAACAGAATGGTTACAGTGCAACATGTGTTCCCACTGTAAGAGAATCAATGTGTGATGAGATCATACAGACCTTGAGGGTCAGAATAATGAAATAAGGGATTAGGAATAGTTGTGGATATGGATAAAGAAGCTGCAGTGGCCACATACTTTTCTGTGATATTCTCTTCTGCCTCAGGCCAGAGAGTTTTATTTACTAGTTTATTAATCATTAATCCATTAATAAAATCAGTAAACATCATTAAAACCAGGTTTATTTTTTCCTATCTTTAAAGCTTTGGTACAGAAATTTTACACTGAATATGTAGAAGACAGAAACAGCCAAAACCAATGGCTGAAGAATGAAAAATATCAGGAATATGACAAGTACAGTCATACTCAGTAGCACAGCAAAGGCTTGCTACCAAAATGTCATTCCTGGATCTTACCAACCAAAACTTTTTACTGTAGGTGTCAAAGTGACCCTTTTAAGAAATATATTTATTGGTATTTCTTATCAAGGGGCCTAGTTGTAGGCTGCATTACTCATTTCTCATGAAATAATCGCAACTGCAGCATGGAGCTGAGGACGTGGCTAGAAGCTGTTATTGAGACATTAGCCATTATACCCCTTCCACGTAGTTTTGAGGGCCCTGACAATCATGTGAATAGAAGGAAAACAATGCCTTCATGTGTTTTGCTGTGAACTTTCTCACACTTGACAAATGAAGAGCTTTCTCTACATGGTGTTACTCTAATTTGTTTTATTTGACAGCAGTTTTAATACTACTTTTCCTTTGTCGGAAACAAAGCTATATGGTCCCTTTTATCTGTTTAACAGCTCACTGCAACAAGGGAAAAAATTAATGCAAAGGTTAGAATTGATGACCGGAGGGATGAACAAAATGAAAACTGGAGCAGCCTGGAGTAATTAAAATGTGACAACGGGTCTACTGGATGATTTGCATTTACAATTATCATTTGCCTCTGCTGGAAAATAAATCACAACTCCAAATAGTTTAGCATTGATGCAAATCTGCTGAGTTTTCTTATTATAATTTGTAACATTGGTCAAATACATCTAAAGTAAATGTAGTTAGATAAATTATGACCCATATCTCCAATAGGTCGATCAAACCATCTTATTACAGACAGTTCAGCTTTTTCTTGTCTTTGAGAAAAATACAAATGCATGTGTATACACACACACAGACATGCACACACGTACACATGTATACAAAGAGTCACATGAACACACATGCATGCAAAAGCATGCAAACTCATATGCATATATATGCGCACATGCACACACACACACGCGCACACACACACACGGAGTTATGGTCATAGTCCCTTCCCAATAACTCTGTCCTGAGTTGGAAAAATGTCACTGTTCCTTCACTGTTGCTGGGTCAAAATCCTGGAACTCCGTCCCTAATGGCATTGTGGGTCAACCCACAGCACGTAGACTGCAATGGTTCGAGAAGGCAGCTCACCACCACCTTCTCAAGGGCAACTAGGGATGGGCAATAAATGCTGGCCAGACAGTGATGCCCTCATCCCACAAAATTAATCACCACCCAAAACCTGAGTTGCCTACCGATGATAATATGCCTTCATGGGACTACCACTCCAATCTGGGAGGAAGTTCCATCCTAGTGAACTACCAGCCAATCAGATTTGCCAGCCACTCTGAAGTCCCAGCAATGCCAGAAGAGAGTAGTGTTCACTGCTGATTGAACAGGCAGTCCCCAAGAAGAAGTGTCATGGATCCCAACTTCAGGTAAATCTGGGGTTTCAGGTGACCCTGCTTGCCAGACCCCAGTGAGTAAAAGCATGGAAATGGGGGCCATATTGTACAGGTCCCACCTATAGTGAAAGTGACCAGTGAAATATACTTGTTTGACTTGACTTGTATACTTCCAAATGGAGAATCAGTATGACCAGCATTTTCACTTCCATGCATTGCAGTTTTTTTTTTAAATTTTTGTTTTCTCTCTGGACGGGAAATATGATCTTGGCCTCAAAAGAGTACAGGGGATGCCTGCGAGGAAGGTAATCCTCAATAATACTCCACCGGGAGGCTATCAAATCCAGGTAATATAAAAGGAAAGAGATTCAAAGTAAGAAAAAGTAACTAATACCAGATCCAACATGGTATGATATTACCTTATTTTGCTGCATCGACAATAATAATATGCATTTTTGCCCACCCAAATTGTTCTGGTTGGCCAGGTTAAAGAACGTGTTTGTTGGGTGTTTATTTGGTGGGCAGTGCTGAAGTGATTTTTGCCTCGAGCAGGGTATTTTACCTGATGTTGCAATGTTTTGGCTTTCTTTTATTAATTTTGTGGGAGGAGGGCATCACTGTCTGGCCAGCATTTATTGCCCGTCCCTAGTTGCCATTGAGAAGGTGGTGGTGAGCTGCCTTCTCGAACCATTGCAGTCTACTTGCTGTGGGTTGACCCACAATGCCATTAGGGACGGAGTTCCAGGATTTTGACCCAGCAACAGTGAAGGAACAGTGACATATTTCCAACTCAGGATAGTGAGTAGCTTGGAGGGGAACTTGCAAGTGGTGGTGTTCCCATGTATCTGCTGCCATTGTTCTTCTAGATGGAAGTGGTTGTGGGTTTGGAAGGCGCTGTTTGAGAATCCTTGATGAATTTATGCAGTGCATCCTGTAGATAGTATACACTGCTGCCAATGAGCATTGGTGGTGGAGGGAACAGGTGTTCATGGATGTGATGCCAAACAAACAGGCTGCTTTGTCCTGGATTGTGTCAAGCTTCTTGAGTATTGTTGGAGCTGCACCCATCCAGGCAGATGGGGAAACATAGAATCGTAGAATCCCTACAGTATGGGAACAGGCTCTTCGGCCCAACAAGTCCACACCGACCCTTGGAGCATCCCACCCAGACCCATCCCCCTATAACCCACCTCAGCTATACATTCCTGAACACTATGGGCAATTTAGCATGGCCAATCCACCTAACCTGCACATCTTTGGCCTGTGGGAGGAAACTGGAGTACCCGGAGGAAACCCATGCAGACACAGGGAGAATGTGCAAACTCCACATAGACAGTCACCCAAGGGTGGAATCGAACCCATATCCCTGGCACTGTAAGGAGGCAATGCTAACCACTGAGCCACCATGCCACCCTACACTCCTGACTTGTGCCTTGTAGATGGTAGACAGGCTTTTGGTAGTCCGGAGGTGAGTTACTTGCCACAGTATTCCTAGCCTCTGACCTGCTCGGGTAGCCACTGTATTTATGTGGTGAATCCAGTTGAGTTTCTAGTCAATGATAATCCCCAGGGTGGTGATATTGGGGGCTTCAGTGATGGTAACATCATTGAATGTCAAAGGTGGTGGTTATATTGTCTCTTATTGGTGATGGTCATAGCCTGGCATTTGTGTAGTACAAATGTAAGTTGCCACTTGTCAGCCCTAGCCTGAATTTTGTCCACATCTTGTTGCATTTGGTCATGGACTGCTTCAGTATCTGAGGAGTTGCAAATGGTGCTGAACATTGTGCAATCATTAGCAAACATCCCCACTTCTGATGGAGGGAAGGTCATTGATGAAGCAGCTGAAGGTGGGGGAGTCAAGGACATTACCCTGAGAAGCCCTTGTAGAGATCTTCTGGAGCTGAGATGACTGACTTCCAACTGATGTGGCAGTAATTGGCTGGATTGGATTTTTCCTGCTTTTTATGTACAGGACATACTTGCACAATTTTCCACATGGTGGGGTAGATGCCGGTGTTGCAACTGTACTAGAACAACTTGGCTAGGAGAATGGCAAGTTCTGGAGCACAACTTTTCAGTACTATTGTCGGAATGTTGTCAGGGCCCAAAGCCCTTGCCATACCCAATGTTTTCAACCATCTCTTGATATTGTGTGTAGTGAATTGAATTGACTGAAGGTCTGGCATCTGTAATGCTGGGGACTACAGGAGGAGACTGAGATGGATTACCCACTCAGCAGTTCCAGCTGAAGATTACTGTGAATGCTTCAGCCCTATCTTTTGCACTGATGTGTTGGGCTGTTCCATCATTGGGGATGGGGATATTTGTGGAGCCTCCTCCTCCTCCAGGGAGTTGTTTAATCATCCACCAATATTCACGACTGGTTGTGGCTGGATTGCAGAGCTTAGAACAATCCATTTGTTGTGGGATTGTTTATCTATCATTTGCTACTTATGCTGTTTGGCATACAAGTATTCCTCTTTGGTAGCTTCACCAGTCTGACACCTCATTTTGAGATTTGCCTGGTGCTGCATTGAACCAGGGTTGATCCTTTGGATTTATGGCAGTGGTTGAGCATGGGGATGTGCCAGGCCATGAGGTTACGCATTGTACTGAAGTACATTTCTGCTTCTGTTGATGGCCCACAGCGCTTCATGGTTTCCCAGCACTGAGTTGCTAGAACCGTTCAAATTCTGTCTCATTTAGCACAGTGATAATGCCACACAACACAGTGGATGTTATTCTCAATGTAAAGGCAGGACTTTGCCTCTACAAGGACTGTGCAGTAGTTGCTCTTATTGATACTGTCATGGATAGATGCATCTGCAGCTGGCAGATTGGTAAAGATGAGGTCAAGTATTTTTTTCCGTCTTGTTGATTCCATCACAACCTGCCACAGACCCAGCCTAGCAGTTGCATCCTTTAGGAAGTGACCAGCTCAATCAATAGCGCTGCTACCGAGCCACACTTGGTGGTAGACAGTGAAATTCCCCACCCAGAGTACATTTTGTGCCCTTGCCATCTTCCGTGCTTCCTCCAAGTGTTGTTCAACATGGAAGAGTACCGATTCGTCAGCCAAGGCAGGACATAATCAACAGGAGGTTTTCTTGCTCATGTTTAACCTGAAGTCATGAAACTTTATGGGGTCCAGAGTCAGTGTTGAGGTCTCCAAGGCAACTCCCTCCTGACTGTATACTATTGTGCCACCACCTCTGCTGGTTCTGTCCTGCTGGTGGGACAGACATCAGGAACAGTGATAGTGGTATCTGGGACATTGTCTGTAAGGTATGATTCTTTCAGTATGACTATGTCAGGCATTTTTGAGACTAGTCTGAGACAGCTCTCCAAATTTTGGCACTAGCCTCCACATGTTAGTAAGGAGATTCTTTAGGGTCTACAGGGCTTTTTCTACCATTGTCTTTTCTGGTGCTAGTTCGATGCCGGCTGATCTGTCTGGTTTCATTTCTTACAGACTTTCTAGCCATCAGTACAACTGAGAGGCTTGATAGGCCATTTCACAGGTCAGTTGAGAGTCAACCACATTCCTGTGGGTCTGGATTCACATGCAGGCCAGACCAGGTCAGGATAGCAGACTGCCTTCCCTGAAGAATATTAGTGAACCAAATGGGCTTTTCTGACAATTGACAATAGTTTCATGGTCTTCAGTAGATACTTAATTCCAGAGTGTTTCCTTATTGAACGCAACTTCTACAATCTGCCATGGCAGGATTTAAACCTGAGTCCCCAGAACATTAGCTAAGTTTCTGAATTAATAGCCTCACAGTAATACCATCAGGCCATCTCCCCACAACATAAGAAAATAGGAGTGGATACTTGATATTGAAGAATCCGACATGTATTTATTACAGCTGACTATTATACACAAACATTAAATTCACAGGCACATAAGTGTCTGGGCTCACATTAAACTATTGGTTTACAAACAGAAAAACACTTCTAGTCATGCATTATGCTTCACTAATCACAGGATAAGATAGACCTTTATACATTCAGATCATATGCTTTGATGCAATGATGATATCATGAGCATGTCCCTTAAAAGGTATATTGACATACTGTCAGTGGAATATAACATTGTATTACTTGGCACTTGTGGAGATACATGAGGTTTTTCCAAGTGGAGTCCAGGTCCATGTGTGGCTTTCAAATATGGTAGCAGTGGCAACAGCAATAAAGTGAGCAAGTTAGTCAGGGACCAGGACAGCAGAAAGTATGAACCCAACAACCAAGACGTCTTGGCTAGAGAGTTTGTTTTCTTGAGGAATGTGATTAGATTGATTGGGGATACAAACATGACAAGTGTAGCATGGGAATGACCCAAATAAGACCATAACACAATAAGAAATAGGAACAAGAGTATGCCATTTGGCCGCTCAAGCCTGCTCCACCATTCAATAGGATTATGGCTGATCTGACATTCCTATGTTCACATTGATGTACTTTTCCTTTAACCCTTGTTCGCTCTTGAATTGGATCTTCCAAAATGCATCACCTCGCATTTGCCTGGATTGAACTCCATCTGCCATTTCTCTGCCCAACTCTCCAATCTATCTATATTCTGCTGCATTCTCTGACAGTCCGCTTCCCTATCTGTTACTCACCAAATTTAGTGTCATCTGCAAACTTGCTAATCAGACCATCTATACCTTCCTCCAGATCATTTATGTATATCACAAACAACAGTGGTCCCAACACGGATCCCTGTGGAACACCACTGGTCACAGTTCTCCATTTTGAGAAACTCCCTTCTACTACAACTCTCTGTCTCCTGTTGCCCAGCCAGTTCTCTATCCATCTAGCTAGTACACCCTGGACCCCATGCGACTTCACTTTCTCCATCAGCCTACCATGGGGATCCTTATCAAACGCCTTACTGAAGTCCATGTATATGACATCCACAGCCCTTCTCTCATCTATCAATTTTGTCACTTCCTGAAAGAATTCTATCAAGTTGGTAAGATATGACCTTCCCTGCACAAAACCATGCTGCCTATCACTAATAAGCCCATTTTCTTCCAAATGCAAATAGATCCTATCCCTCAGTATCTTTTCCAGCAGCTTCCCAACCACTGAAGTCAGGGTCACCGGTCTATAATTACCTGGATTATCCTTGCTACCCTTCTTAAACAAGGGGAGAACATTAGCAATTCTCCAGTCCTCCGCGACCTCACCCATGCTCAAGGATGCTGCAAAGATATCTGTTAAGGCCCTAGCTATTTCCTCTCTCGCTTCCCTCAGTAACCTGGGATAGATCCCATCCGGACCTGGGGACTAGTCCACCCTAATGCCTTTTAGAATACCCAACACTTCCCCACTCCTTTTGCCAACTTGACCAAGAGTAATCAAACATCTATCCCTAACCTCAACATCCGTCATGTCCCTCTCCTCAGTGAATACCGACGTAAAGTACTCATTAAGAATCTCACTCATTTTCTCTGACTCCTTGCATAACTTCCCTCCTTTGTCCTTGAGTGGGCCAACCCTTTCTCTAGTTACCCCCTTGCTCCTTATGTATGAATAAAAGGCTTTAGGATTTTCCTTAACCCTGTTTGCCAAAGATATTTCATGAGCCCTTTTAGCCCTCTTAATTCCTCGTTTCAGATTGGTCCTACTTTCCCGATATTCTTCCAAAGCTTCGTCTGTTTTCAGTCGCCTAGACCTTATGTATGCTTCCTTTTTCCTCTTTGCTAGTCTCACAATTTCACCTGTCATCCATGGTTCCCTAATCTTGCCCTTTCTATCCCTCATTTTCACAGGGACATGTCTGTCCGGCACTCTAATCAACCTCTCTTTAAAAGCCTCCCACAGATCAAATGTGGATTTATCCTCAAACAGCTGCTCCCAATCGACATTCCCAGCTCCTGCCAAATTTTGCCATAGTTGGCCTTCCCCCAATTCAGCACTCTTCCTTTAGGACCACTCTTGTCTTTGTCCATCAGTATTCTAAAACTTACGGAATTGTGATCACTATTCCCAAAGTAATCCCCTACTGAAACTTCAACCACCTGGCTGGGCTCATTCCCCAGCACCAGGTCCAGTATATCTGTCCCTTCCCGAGTTGGACTATTTACATACTGCTCTAGAAAACCCTCCTGGATGCTCCTTACAAATTCTGCTCCATCTAAACCCCTAACGCTAATTGAATCCCAGTCAATGTTGGGAAAATTAAAATCTCCCATCACCACCACCCTGTTGCTCCTATATCTTTCCATAATCTGTCTACATATTTGTACCTCAATCTCACGCTCACTGTTGGGAGGCCTGTAGTGCAGCCCCAACATTATTACGGCAAAAGAAAACTTTTTAAAAGGTGCTATCACCAGCAAGTACCACTTTCTAGCAGCAGGGGCACAACACCCAAAGGCAATAGCCTCCTTTTTCCTATCTATCTGTTCTCTAAAACCCAACACACACACACCTTTCCACTTTCATTAAGCTGGCCAAACCTTCCACACTTAATATCGCATATCCAGCTCATTCCAGGGGTCCAAGATGAGGGATAATGAGGTGCATGGTCCAATTGGCTGATTAAAAGCAGTAACTACCCACCTGGATGAGTTCTCCCTGAAGTTTCCCCAACAATTTCTGTTTTTTTACCCCTGAATGAGTTGATTGCCTGTTCATTTTCCTGCCTTAGTTAAAGCCAGAATTGGAAGATTGGAGATGGCTTTGTGCCAGGAATCTGATTTCACAGCTCTAACACATTCACACAATCCAAACCAAACCATTTTCTTTGAAGTTAATGTTCCCCCAATAAGTCAACTAACACAAAATGAAACAGGAACAGTGATAAAGCTGTTCCCTTCCACACTAGACCAGCAGATACTATTTCCATGATATAAATCGGAAAATAAATGGAGCATTTCAATAGCATTAGCATGTCAGGGGCAAATATCTCAATGTATTTCCCATTATGGAGCTGAAACATTGGACAGTGAGCCAGACAACAAAAGCGTAGGAGGACTAGTTCAGTCAGCTGAAAGTAATATTAAAAAGAAGGTGGAAGAGTTCACATTTCTGCAATGTTTCCACGTAACTAAACCATTTTACACTACAACTCAGCCTTGTCTCATTTCTACATTCATGAGTTGAATATTTCAATTTTGTCTCAGAGACCAAAACTAGATACAATGCTCAAAGTGACATTTGCCACATACAGCACTCCAACTATACTCTCGAGATCTTTTTGCTATTCTAATTGCTGCTCCCATGACTAGAAATATTTTCTAATAGTTTATGTCACCAATGAGAAAATAAACTCAATGGCAAGGTGAGGAGGGCTCAGATGTAATATTCACCCCATTTCCAACTATAATGATCAGACCAGCATCTTCAGTTTAGGCAGGATTTGGATGTACAAAGCTCTTTGCATAAACAAGGCAAGATTTCATTCAAATGAAATATTGACATTAAAATGTTTTTAAATGAATGCACATAAAATTTCCTGTCATTCAATTTAGGAATATCACGTGGATTCAGCCGTCCCATAGGGCACACCTGGAGGAATTATAATTGTGGTACCAGCAGAATTATTGGGAACAGCTATTATCAGACCAAATGGGAGCAATGGTTATATTGTGAAATAGCTTAAGCCATTGTTGAGAACAGAAGAATATAAAAAGGAGATAAAGTTGTTAAGGCAGGTGGAATGTGGCGTTGAGGCCAAAATCAGGTCAGCATTAATCTTAATGACTGGTGTAACAGGCAAGACGAACTGAATGGCCTACTCCTGCTCCTAATTTGTATAATTGTAAAATACCAAGTGGCAAAACAACATGCACATGATAGGCTGAATGGCCTCCTGTGCTAAGATGACTGTATCATGTTCAAAGATGCATATGACAGGAAACCTAACTCTAAGCAGAGTTGTAATTTTGTCAATAAATTTTTTGCAATCTACATAAGAAAAATATTGTCAGGGAGTTTATTCTGTTTCCAATTTACTCTCATATTGTTTGTACGAAGACTTTTGACTGCTATTTTCATCTGCATGATTACATTTGTACTAGATGTATTCCCTTTGGAACACTGTTGTATATATCTTATTTAGCAGAAAACATGGCAGAACAAAATAGTTGACATTTGTGCAGGAACTGCCCTGAGCAGGAACGTAACAGTGAGTACCTAATTAATGACAAGCAATTGTGGGAAAGAGATAAAAATGAGCAAGAGGCGCTAGAAAAATTTGGCTGCAAAAGCCAAATTCTAATCTCACATTAACATAAGCAATTTCTCAATCTTAACCAAGTTTTACTACGTTAAAATTCAACATTTGTCTCAACAAGAAGAGCAATATGTTTCATAACAGTTTGGAGTTAAGTGGATTGTGTAACTTGAATGTGAGCCTACAGACTTAAGCCTGAGGTTTGCTCAAAATTAGACCTCATGCTTCATTCCCATAATGACAGTAAGCTGCAGACAGTTAGCTAATATTTCAGTTCACATCACTAATCAAACCTTTCAAACATGATCCATCTATTTATTTATTCATTCATTCATTTAGGTGATATGGGCTTCATTGTCTGGACCAGCATTTATTGCCCATTCCCAACTACCCTTGAGTTGGTGGTGGTGAGCTACTTTCTTAAATCCCCAGTCTATTTGGTGTAGGTGCACCTACAATGCTGGTAGACAGGATGTACCAGGATTTTGATCCAATGACACTGAAGGAATGGAGATATGTTTCAAAGTTATTATGATGAGTGTCTTGGTGAGGACCTTGAAGATGGCAATGTATCTACAATCCATGGGTTTGGAAAATGCTAAGAACACATGGTGAATTTCTGAAGTATTTCTTGTAAATAACACACACTGCTGCTACCGAGCATCAGGAGTGGAGGGGGTAGATGGCTGTGGATGTAATGCCACTCAAGCAGGCTGTTTTGTCCTACATGATCTCAAGCTACTTAATTGGTGTTGAAACTGTACTCATCCAGGCCAGAGGGGATTACCTGATCACAATCCTTGACTTGAACCTTGTAGATGGTAGCCAGACTTTGGGGGTGAGGAGGTGAGTTACTTGCTGCACAATTCCCATACTCGGACCTGCAGTTGTCGTCACAGAACATGTATGGCTCGTCAGAATCAGCTTGTGGTCAATAGTAATTCCAAGGACCTTGATAGTGGGGAATTCAGTGATGGTAATGCTATTTTAAATGCTCTTTTGTTGGAGACAGTCATTGTCTGGCACTTATGTGGTGTGAATGTTACTCGTCATTTGTTAACCCAAGACTGGACATTTTCCAGGAGGAATTTTACTGCAGCGATGTCTTGGAGCGGAGATGACTGACTTCCACTAGCGCAGCTATCTTCCTTTGTACCAGTTATTCCTCTAATAAGAAAATAATTTTCCCCTGATTCCCACTGACTCTAGTTTTGCTCAGGCTCCTTGATACCACACTTGGTCAAATGCAGACTTGATGTCAAGTATATCGCTCTCAACCAACTTCTAGAGTTCATCTTATTTGTCCATGTTTAAACTAAGGCTGTAATGAGGTCAGAAGCTGAGTGGCTCTAGTGGAACCCAAACTGAAGTCAGTGACTAGGTCATTGCTAAGCAGGTATGGCTTGATAGCACTGTTGATGACACCTTCCATCACTTTACTGATATTGAGAGTAGATGATGGTATAGTAACTGTTTCGGTTGGATTTGTCCTGCTTTGTGTGTACAGGACATAGCCAGGCAATTTTCCACTTTGTTGGGTGGATGCCAGCATTGTAACTGTAAGGAAGCAACATGGCTAAGGGTACAGCAAGTTCTAGAAGGTACAAATTTAGTACGGGTTTTGGTGAGGCAAGCCTCCGTCAATTGAATAGATGTTTTGTTGACGGGAAACATGTGCAGTGAGTCCTTTTATGTTCCCATTTTCTAACTGCACACTCTCATGGTTCATCAGATACTCCTTCCTGAATCTCATCAAGTACATTCTATATCATGTCTTCTGATGTCACCAGGTCTGGTATAATGCTAATGGTTGTCACAACATTTCCCTTCAGCTCTAGCTGTTCAGGTATTTGCTGAAATTCTGGTCTGTCCAGTTTACTCTGAATATCAACAACCCAAGGCACTCCTAACATCAAGAAATACCCAAAACTAGTGATAAGTCATAAGCTTATCCATACAATGTTTACCACTGAAAGTGAACCAGTTTACGGGGACTTGTCCAAGGATCAAACCAAAAAAGGTTGATTAGCTTGCTCCACATCAACCTCCAGTCACTGATCAGACAACCCGTCTTGAGCTAGCTAACTATTATTCCTCTTAGATAAAGCAAAGAACTGCGGATGCTGAAGAGATGAAACAAAAACAGAAATTGTTAGAGAAACTCAGCAAGTTTGACAGCATCTATAGAAAGGAAGCAGAGTCAATGTTTTGAACCCATGATCCTCATTAAGACCCTTCTTTAGGAGTTCAGATAAAGGGTCACTGGACTAGAAATGTTAGTCTGCTTTTTCACCATAGACCTGCTGAGTTTCTGTAGCAATTTCTGTTTTTGTTTTTTATTCCTTTTTTTTAATACAAACAAGCTATGTATTCAAACTTTGACACTACCCAGCTTCAAGCAATTTGACCAGTCTGAGGAGCGGCAAACATCATAAATGCGTTATCTATCATGGTGGGTCTGATCAATTGCTCAATAAGACATTTGCTTGTTTTCCTGGAAAGAGGCTTATCTCTCAGTTTTAACAAAGCTTGACCTCAGTTAGCTTGTTCTTTGCTCCTGCCAACCAATCTGTCTGATATTTATACAGCAGAACTCTGATTGAGCACTCTCTGTTTAGCTGACAAATAGTATATCACATATCTAGTCACAGTGTCCGATTTAAATACTTAATCTAAATATTAATAATAATTAATAAATACAAAAGATTTAAGACCAGTGACCTTTCTAAACATCAAATCACGATCAAATTTACTGTCTTTTCAACAGAGCACAATCCTTTTTTTTTCCTTTCGACTAGGTTACTACCTACAGCATCTTGATCCCTTGTGCTTCACTTGCAGGTTAAGTCTTTTACAACCATCAGAAGAGAATCGGAACAAGCAATGGGACAGTCATGATAATGCAGCTGTCTGAGCTTGAGGAACGGCTACTGTTCTCTTTGGCTATGAGCCAGTAGATGGTTTTGATGAGGGCTAATTTGGAATTATGGTGTCATCATCTAGTAAGTAGAATTCATTTATTATGTGTCTCTACTCTATTTTTTTTTCCTCAAGTGTGCTGTGCCCTTCTGGAGAACTAAGGCATTCAGCATGTGGAGAGATCAGCTGTCACCATGCTTTTCAACTTATCTCCTTGAGGGTGCAACAGATAGAATATGTACACTGAACCCATGCCCTCTGTTAGGTATGAATATTTATACCTTGGAAGGCCTTGGAAATTTTAATAATGTCACTGAGGTTTGTTCCTCATTTACAACTGGTCTTCAAGATTATATTGTTACTCAATGAGATCCACTCATGAAATTTGCCTCTTAGATTTTTCAATATAACGGTCTTTCTTACTGAACAGGATCATTCTCCTTCATTGAAATTCCTGCAGCAACATTACCCAGCAATTATAATTGAACGTGGCAGTCTTTTGCATGACTCTTACCATATGCATGATGTTTCCAAATCAATATGTTCAATTAATTCTTCTGTAAAGATGAGCAGCAACTGTTTAATATCTACAAACTTGCCCAATTGCAACTTAACAGCTAGCCAGGTTCCAAAGCAAGTCCCTTTGCATATTTAGCCATTTACAAAGAGTCCATTCAATTGGGCATGTCGTCCATTTGAATGTAGTTCATTAAGTTATCATTTTCAGTACAAAGAAGGCACTATTTTGCAATCAATCAGTATTTAAATAAAGAGACTACTCTTCCAATTCTATTAGAATAGTATTATCCATATGAAATGGAGAAGCTACAGCATGATACGTTAAGGGTTTGTTGGAAAAAGGGCCTGTGTCACAGTTGTGAATCTTGAAGAGAAATAGAAGTAACAGTGCAGGAGGTTGAAGCAAGTGTGGAAAGCAGCTTGAGTTTAGGATCCATACATTTCTGATATGTTGGATTATATTTAGTGCAGCACAATTTCCACAATGGAGCATTAGTCAATAGACATTCTAAATAATAAAGAAATGAAGAGAAATGCATTGGTAAAGTGCAGGAAAATCTTTGTTTCGTCTGATTAGGAAGGACTGACTCACAGCCCCTAAAATTTTTTTGCTAATAATTTGTTTTCACTTTTAATTTTGAGAAAAAGATCTCAAAATCTCTAGTTATCCATTCATTTCTGAGGATATTCTTTGTGGCTTTTCCAGGGTATATCAATTTGGTAGCATGCTGTTCCCCTGCTTGGGAAAACATTTGCCAGCAGGAGGTTAACCTGCTCCTCAGGATAACCTCTTTGAACAGCCCAGGGACTTGTTCTTCATATTTTCCTCAATGCTGAAAAGAGTATTAAAACAATTTGTGTTCTTGTCACAAACAGCAGGCTCAGAGAATAGCAATAACATAAAACACAAAGATAAGCAGCAAGAAACATCCAGCAGCTTCACTCATTGTTTCGTTTAGAAACAATGTCTGACAGTTCATCAAAATCTCAAAACAAAACATAAAAACCTGGGGTGCTTGGCATGATGGTAAAGTCTAAAACCTCCACTATTCATACAATTCAGGCGTTAGACAAGGGCCAGAAACACCTTCAATTTAGTTCTCATTATTTCACCAGCTTAAGAAATCATTAGCTGGTTGAGGGCATTTAGAATTTCTGCTGGTCAACAGACACATATAAGCACAGAAACCTATCGTGAAATTTAAATATAGTTAACAATCAATAGCAGGTATGAAAGCAAAAAGAGTATTTAAATCTTTACTAAGCATCACATGAAAGAATGCAAGAACCAGTCCTAGCCTTTATTTCACTTCTCTCATGTTAGAAATATTCAGGCAAAATAATTTATGACTGAAGCAAAATAGTATGGATGCTGAAGATCTGAAATAAAAACAGAAAATACTGAAAATCCTCAAAAGTTTAGGCAATATTTGTAAAAAGAAGAAAAGCTGATGTTTCGGGTCTGGACCCTTCTTCACAATTTTTTTTTCCTGAAGAAGGGTCCATACCTGAAACGTCAGCATTCCTGCTTGTCTGATGCTGCCTGGCCTGCTGTGATCATCCAGCTCCACACTGTGTTATCTCTGACTCCAGCATCGGCTGTTCCTACTACCTTCTGTAAAAAGAAATTGAGTTCACTTCTGAGGTTAAATATCATGCCAAAACATGGGAGAGATATCCATTTAGAAGAACAGGATGATTGTAATGGAGCCATATACAGCTTTAGACAATCCATATCTGGTGTACTGTGTGCAGTTCCGATCAACACACTACAGGAAGGATGTGACTGCACCAGAGAAAGTGCAAAGGAGTTTCACAGGGATGTAGCCTAGGATGGAGCTGGAGTTGTTTTTTCTTAGAGTAGAGGACATTGAGGGCTGAATTGATTGAAGTGTATGACTATATAAGGGGCTTAGACAGGGTAGATTGGAAGTATTTTTTCAGTAGAGGAGTCAATAAGCAGGAGGCATAGACTTAAGGCAAGAAGCTAGAGGTTTAGATGGTATTTGAGGAGAAAAGAACAGTCATGGTACATCGTTTCAGAGATAGTAGGAACTGCAGGTGCTGGAGAATCTGAGATAACAAGGTGTGGAGCTGGATGAACACAGCAGGCCAAGCAGCATCAGAGGAGCAGGAAGGCTAACGTTTCGGGCCTAGACCCTTCTTCT
>NC_063334.1:76144296-76162032 GCF_021869965.1 Rhincodon typus | reverse complement strand
TGCCATCCAACTTATGGGCTGGACCAGGTTAAACCCCATGAATGAATAAAAGAAAACACAGCTTAGAAATATTGTCCTTAAAAAACCCACTCTAGAAGAGCTAAGTCTGGAACTTCCAGATCAAAACAACTTCTCAGTGTCAAGCATGGTTACTAGTTATTACATCATGTGAAAGAATTCCAATTTCTCACTACATTTCATATCCCATTCTGGCAATTCTTTTTGCAACAATCCACATTTGGTCTCTGCATCATGCAAGGTATTTTTCCAAGTTCACAAGTCCAATGTACCAGGATGCATCTGGATTGTTATGGTAGAAAGAACAGAGCAATAATATGACCATAATCTGCAGTTTATTGATGCAAGCAGCACATAATAAAATTTTGGTGTTCATCAATCAGAAATGCCACTATAACGGGTCATAGAGTCACCTTTTCCATTCTACATATTCCAGTGTGGGCATCCCTCCTGGTCCAGTTAAAGTGAAGAACATAAGTTCATGGGGCACTAGCCATCATCACTGGGGTAGAAAGGAGCTGTTCTAGTGAAGATGGGCTTCACTTGAACCATGTTGGGACCAGTGTCCTGATTAATCGAATAGCTATGGCTGTAGTGAGGGTTTTGAACTAATTGGAGGGGGGAGGATTTTGGGAGGATGGAACTGTAGGCTTACAAAGCAAGAGAATATGGCAGAATTATAAGGCTGCTACTGATAATGATACCCAGAGTGGAACAGGAAGGTATAGAGTATACAAAATGGAAAAACACAGTAAATAGGGTCAGAAGGGGAAACAATGATAAAAAGGCCAATTGAATATCTTTTTACTTGAACGTGCAGAGTAGTTGGAACAAAATAGATCCGTTAACTGCACACATACAGGTTAATGGATATGATTTTACAGCCATTATGGAGATATGGCTGCAAAGAGATCAAAGCTAGGAACAAAGTATTCAGGAATGTGTGACTTTTTGAAAGAATAGACAAGAAGGAAAAAGTAGTGGGGTAGCATTTTTGATATGGGATGGAATAAGTACAATGGCAGGAAATGATCTTGGATTGTAAGATATAGAATTAATTTGAGTAGAGGTGAAAAATGAAAAGACAAAGAAGTCACTGGTTGGAATAGTCTATAGGTCCCCTAACGGTAGCTATGATGAAGGGACAGAGAATAAATCAGGAGATATTGAGGGCATGTAACAAATGCAGTGCATTAATGATGGGTGAGTTTAATTTTTTTGTAGATTGGATAGTCAGATTGGCAAAGGAAGCCTTGAGGAAGAATTCATAGAGCATATTTGGGACAGTTTCTTAGAACAATATGAAGGATCGAGAAGCCCTGCTTTCCCTGACCCATTCAGTGCAGCAATTTCTTTTATAGCCACTGCAGGAATTTGGACCACTGAGGTCGAGTTGGAGAGTTATTGGTCACCTTCAGATTACCCAGAGGAGTATCCTCAATATTTTCAGCAGGCTGCTTCTCCAGCATTTGGTATTTTTAATCACAGGAGTCTTCCACACCATCACCAACATGATACAATATGATATGGGGAGGTGATGGCCTAGTGGTATTATCGCTGGACTGTTAATCCAGAGACCCAGATAATGTCCTGGGACCTAGCTTTGAATCCCACCATTGCAGATGGTAGAATTTGAATTCAATAAATATCTGGAATTAAGAGTCCAATGATGACCGTGAATCCATTGCCAATTGTCGGAAAAACCCATCTGGTTCACTAATGACCTTTAGGGAAGGAAACTGCCATCGTTACCTGGTCTAGCCTACATGTGACTCCAGACCTACAGCAATGTGGTTGATTCTTAACCGCCCTCTGGGCAATTAGGGATGGGCAATAAATGCTACCTAGTCAACGATACCCTCATCCCATGAATGAATGAAGAAATATATGGTCTTCCATGTAACTAAATTTCCCTGAACACTTTTCCTGTGGTGGCAGGCTGGATTCCACCCAGATTTTCCATTATGGAAACATACAATGTCCTATCTTAAATATTGTTCCATATGGCTGAGAAAAGACCTATTTTGTGAAAGGCTTTTGACTTGCATTCATCAGGATTTAAAGGGAAAACGGAATTTATATACAATATGTAAAACAAGGGCTGATTGGTTGGCAAGTAGACTGTGATTGATACAAGCATTACAATGGAGAATACATAAGTTAGATGATAACAGTAACTGCCAATCTTTGTTTAAATTGTAAATGAGGCAGATTGACCTTGAATAATAGTTGTTCGAATCAGATAATTTCTTATATATTGTATATTGTGCAAACATGTCTAAGGCTGTCACCTTTGGTCCTGAAAAGTGCCCAGTCTTAGCTCAGATTGCACTGGAAGGTTATTCACATGTCTCCAATATATGCTTACATAATGGACATATTATGTGGAATTTAATCCAGCCTGTCACAGCAGGAAGATGGCAGAGACCCTTGTTCACGTGAGAGGACAGCATCATGTTGTTGATGTAAATACCTCCTGCAATTATGTAGGTTGTGGCAGCATTGTGGTGATGTGGGAAAGTCTCATGCTCTCAGTGAGAAAATAATGATGCTCTTTGAATGTGTTTAAACAACTTAAACTTAAGCAACTTAAAATTTGTCACAATCTAGTTGTGCCCTCTGAGTTATCTGCAACAATCAAGCTCTGTACAACCAAATGATTAAATATACTTCCATAAATACATGCACACATACACATACAGAGAGACTACTACATCTATTGTGTTAACAGAGGAACGAACCTCAAATGATTCTGGCATTCACTTCCAAATATGTACTAGTTTCAAGCAGCATGACTCAACCATTTTAATTTTGCTCAATTCATTATAGCATTTGTAAGAGTGAGCTCCAGAAACAAATGGTGAAAAATGGAATTTTGCTTAGAAAGTATAAGCTGCACATATAGCACCATGATCAATTAAACCAAAGACAGAAAATGAGTCAGTTTCATTAATTTCAAGCGAGAAAAATGTTTTTGAAACATTTTGGTTTGCCATTATCTTAAGGCATCTTCCCAAAAGAACAGGAAACAAACATTCAGATTATATGAAGAGAATAAAGTATGTAATAATTTAGAACAGTGAATAGCTTCAAATCACTCAATAAAAGCAGAGCACTGGACATTGAAAATCTGAAATAAAAGCAGATGGTGGAAATACTCAGCAGTTCTGGCTGCATCTATGGAGATGAAAACAGAGTTAGTGTTTAAGGTCAACAGCAGGTCTGATGAAAGGTAATCGACCTGAATCATTAACTCTGTTTCTTTCATCACAGATGATGCTGCCTGACCCGTTGAATGTTTGCAGCATTTTCTGATTTTACCCACTCACTCAACCTGTGCATGCTAATTTGCTCCTGAGCTTTCAAGTTCGGGAATGTAGGCAAAGTGAGTTCCCAGCCAATCAATGCAAACATAAGGTATACTAAACAATGAGCATTGTGAATGCAATGCACAAAAGTCCTTTAATTAAACTGGCAAGACCACAAAGACACATTCTCAAAAATAAAGATTTGGAAACACCGACCTACTTGAGTTAGTTGTGAAATTGTTAATTACAGAGGGAGGAAAAGCCAGCACTCTTCCATTTTTGGTTAGACAAGAAATTTCAGCCTCACTAGATATTTCTATTTTAGCCACAGTAACACGGAAAAAAAAACCTATTATGCCATGAGATATCTGGGAAATGTATGAACCGACAAATACACAAAACACCATAATAATCTTAGGAGATTGTCTTTTATAGATTATTCCAGACAGCAGTCAATTTTTTTCTTCTCCAGTCACATATACTTCATCCAGTGCTAGAGACATGATGAGGAATGGCTGCTGTATACAGCCACAACTTTAAACTGAGTTGCATCTGATTTTCACAGGATACCACAGACAGACGTTTCTTATTTAGAACTATAGAGATGTATTGATAGATACTCCAGGAGACCAATTTTCAGGACCTAAAATTACTTGAACTTATTATATGTAATTGAAACCATCTATGACTAGCAGCAGTATCCACTACCCTGCAGTTAGGAAAACTCTTTTGAGGTTAGTCATCTCATGCTGACACTGTTCTATTAGAGCTTCCTGAAAACAATTTCAGGATCGAATCTTGTAGATTGCATTTCCTTTGAATTCCTTTTATTAGGCTGTTTAAATGTTGAGTAAGACAGTGCTATTCATCATTTGCTAAGCGTATTAAAGTATGTAATTAAGAAAAGCTTTCTCATACTGACTTACATTTAATGAATGCTACTAAAAGGCAGCTGGAGATTCCAAGCTGAGAATCACTCTCTATAACTGTCTTCCAAGTCTGCGTGATCCTCTGTAACCTCTTGTTGTTTCTAAGCTCTGCCAGTGATGCAGTTATAATTTCAATGTGGGTTATTCAACTTACCTTATAATATAAAATGCTTCTAAATGTTTGTTCATTGAACTTTTGACCTAACAAAAAAGAAATAACTGAAGACCATAACAACTTTTTCAGTGATCACATCCCACTGAGTTAATGGTCCTAGCAAAGCTACCTACTGTTTTTATTGATGAAGAGCTGAGCACTGGGAATAAATAAACTAAAGCACTTAATAAAAATCATAGTCCATAGAACTGCTAACTTAAGCAAACCAAACAGTGAAGCTTAAATGAAACACTCAGTAAGGAACTAAAAAAAAAAGCCAAATAAATTATGTGAATTGGTCAATGTAGAAATAATGACTTAGAGAATTCTTGCATCCAGAGATATATGAGCTGACAAGGTAAACACTTATATCAACATTATTAGATAACTTTTCCTGGAACACATCACCAGAGGCACCACCGTGCATCAAGCATGATGGACCAGGAGATTCTCACCAACCACATGTGCTTTGGAAGGACAATGGGCTTATAATCAAAGCCATGTGATGAATTTAACTTCTGTAGCCATCAAGTCCTGGCAGGAATCCAGAACTTATAACTCAGAGGCCATTCCACCTTAAGGCCTCCACTAGATTAGAAAAGGCTTAACAAAAATTCTCATCATTACAGATAATTTGGTATTATTAATTAGGAAAAATGTACATGATCTTTTACACCTTGAAACAATTTAAAATTATCAGTGAGTGATTAACATTATGACTGAATTTCATGACCAAAAGGTGATTGGATGTCATGATAAGGAAATTTCCTGCATGGGTTTAGGTGGCACAATTTGAACTGTTGCAGTCTCAGAAGTAATTATTTCATCTTACAATCAGATACAGATGAGAGGGATTTTCAGGTGGACAAATATCCTGCCATTCTGTGTGTGTGTCCCCTCCCATTCCAATAACATCAATAAACTTAAACCACCACTTGCATGGAGGAAGATATCTTGAAAATATAATTCAGAAATAACAAGAACTGCAGACACTGGAGTCAGAGACAATACTGTATGGAACTGGAGGAATGCAGCAAGCCAGGCAGCATCAGAGGAGTAGGAAAATGACATTTCAGGTTGAGACGCTTCTTCAGAAATGGAAAGGGGGAAGGGTCATGGGAAATAAATAGAGAGAGAGGGGGTGGGCCTGGGGAAGCTAGGTGGGATGGTGATAGGTGAGTGAAAGTAGGGAGTGGTGGGGATTGGTTAGTAGAATGGGAGGGGCGGGTAGGTGGGAGAGAAGATGGACAGGTTGTGTCAGGTCGAGGAGGTGGTGATGAGAGGGAGGGTTGGTTATGTGATGGAGCCAGGGGTGGGGAGATTTTAAAACTGGTGAATTGTGTTTAGGCCATTGGGTAGTAGGCTCCTGAAGTGAAATATGAGGTGTTGCTCCTCCAGTTTGCAGGTGACGTCACTGTGGCACTGGAGGAGGCCCAGGGTGGACATGTCACCCAGGGAGTGGGAGGGGGAATGTTAAAATGGTTGGGGACCAGGAGGTGGTGTTGTTTGTCGCGTACAGAGATAGATGCTCTCCAAAATGGTCTCTGAGTCTATGCTTGGTCTTGCTGGTGTAGAGGTGGTCGTATTGGGAGCAGTGGATACAGTAGACCATGTTGACAGATGTGTAGGTGAACCCCTGTCTGATATGGAAGGTTTGTTTTGCCTCTTGAATGGAGGGGAGGGGAGGGAAGGGGGGAGGTGTAGGGGCAGGTGTAGCATTTCCTGCAGTTGCAGGGAAAGGTGGTGGGGCTAGTGTGGATTGGATGAGGCAGTCGCGGAGAGGGTGGTCCCTATAAAAGGCAGATAGAGGTGGGGAGGGAAATATCTCTTTGGTTGTGGGGTCAGATTGTAGGTGGCAGAAGTGGTGGAGAATGATATGTTGGATGTAGAGGTCTGTGAGGTGATATGTGAAGACAAGGGGGATCCTGTCTTTATTTTTGTTGGGGAGGGAGGGGATATGAAGGCAGAATTGCAGGAAATGCAAGAGATACAATTGCAGGCATTTTCGATCACCGGAGAGGGGAAGTTATGGTCCTTGAAACAGGAGGACATCTTATCTAAACAATCACTTTATGTCACTGCTACTGTCTCCATAATTTTACTGGACACCCATAGCTTGTGATTCTCCAGTATGGGAACATCGTAAACAGCCAACCAATTGGACAGTTCCAAACATGAACTTTTATTTACAGCCAGCAAAAGTGAACACAAACAAAGTGAACAGAGACTTCAGTTCATCCATTCAATGCAAACCAAATGATGGCACCATGATCAATGCTGTTGTATATCTGATGATAGTCTGCTGCACTCAGCTCTCATCCATTAGAACCAACTGTCAAACAGATCTTGTTTGAGCTGTAATAAGGAGCATTCCCTCCTCCTCAATAACCTTGTCATTCTCCTTGGAAGACCGTCCTTGTTCTCACAGTTCCTCAGCTTCCAGCACATTGCCTGATTGCTTGCTCCAATTGTGCAGAGAGCAGAATGGTAGGATGATATGGCACATTATGTCTGGACTATACTGGAGGGCCCTTTAGTTGCATCCAAACAGTGGTACTACATCTTCAGAACCCCATTAACTGGAGTCCACTACAGCCCTGATTACAGAATGTAAATCAACTTGGTAAAAGTATTGTGCCACCTGAGTAACCAATACATTACATTAAAGCGCAAAACATCTGCAAGCAGAGTGGTGCAGCGGGAGTGTGCTGGGCCCATAACCCAGATGTCAATGGATCGAAACCATCCTCTGCAATTCAGTAGGTGGCACGGCGGCACAATGGTTAGCAGTGCTGCCTCACAGCACCAGGGACCTGGGTTCGATTCCACCCTCAGGCAACTGTCTGTGTGGAGTTTGCACATTCTCCCTGTGTCTGCATGAGCTTCTTCCGGCAGCTCCGGTTTCCTCCCACAGTCCAAAGATGTGCACGCTAGGTGGGTTGGCCATGCTAAATTGCCTGTAGTGTTCAGGGATGTGTGGCTTAAAGGGGGATGGGCCTGGGTGGGATGCTCCAAGGGTCGGTGTGGACTTGTTGGGCCAAAGGGCCTGTTTCCTCACTGTAAGGAATCAATGATAACAAAGAAAATTACAGCACAGGAACAGACCCTTCAAGCCTACACCAAATGATGATGATTACATATTTTTCTCTTCACTTTCATAATCAGCTTTTGCAATTAGTTTATATGGACCTGACAAGCTTACTCTGATATTTCATTTCCTCTTCTTAATCAATTCCTTTAGCTTCATTTGCTGACACTGCCCACATTGGTGAAGCTTCTATAAGACCCTGCCTGTAAGTTTTCTTAAACTACCAAGTTAAATGGAACAGTAAACAGATGTAGATCACTTAAAATGGAAATCATTATGACCAGCATTTGAAATGTGTAAACTTATAGACGAAAATCACACATTTTAAAGAAAAATGCTGATAATATAAATGCAGCTCCAATAACAAGAAATGTTACGAATTTGTCTAAATGGAGTTTGAATCAAGGTGATGGCTGTCAGTAATTCCTTTCAGAATTTTAAGTATCATTGGGATTATGATTCTTAATTATTTTTAAACTGGTTATCATATCTTGAGTTGGTAACAGAAAAGCAGAAGAGACATAGGTTAAGCCGCAGCTATATGCAGTCTTGACCACTTCTTCATGAAAAATTGAGCCATAAAAACTTATGATATAAATTCACTAGGGCATAAGGAGGACAGGATGGTTTTGGTGATCATTTTTAATTCTGTTAGGAGCTGGACGTTTCAAATCAGTAAGCTGGAAGTGTGGGAGTGGTGCACATTGGGCAGCCAAACCACTGCGACCACTGCTGCCAATTTTCCACCCACAGCAGAAAGTGAAAACTACCCTCACAGCTATAATGAGAGATTTGAAAAGCTGGAACTGTATTCACTGGAGCAACGAAAACTAATCCATAGAAATGATCAAAATTATCAAATGACAGGAAAATGGAACTAGGAGATAATTTCATCGACCAAACAGTTACCAGGAAGCTTAGAGGGGTAATTGGAAGAAGTTATTTCAATCAGAGGTTTTTTAAACTATGGAATACTCTACAGTAAATGGTTCTTGCACCCAAGGTTAACAGAATCACAAAACTGTTACAGCACTGTAGGAGACCATTCAGCCTGTCATGTCAATGTCAGCTCTCCAAATAAACATTTCACTTGGTGGCATCTGCCTATCTTCTCACTAACTTTGCCCATAGTCTTTTTTAATCAATTAAATATCTAATTTCCTTTACTATACCTTGATTGAACCTACTTCCATTGCACTGTAAGGCAGTGCATTCCAGACTCAAACCACTCACCGTGTGAAAATACGTGTCCTTCGACCACTTTTGCTTCTTTGACAATTCCTTTAATCTTTGTCCTCTTGTTCTCAACCTTTCCATGAGTAGGAACATTTTCTTCCTATTTACTCTGTCTAGACTTTTCATGATTTTCAATGCCTCAATCAAATCTCCTTTCAGTCTTCTCCAAGCAAAATAATCCCATTTCTCCAATCTATCTTCACAATTGAGCTTCCTCATCCATGGCATTGTTGGATAAGATAGTTTGTACTGGAAAGGATCAAGTGGCATCACGTGCTAAATTCCACTCATCAGAACATACAGGACTGTTCTTTAAAGGAGCAAACTGTTGTGTAAGAGCTTCAGGACTTTTGGACCAACCTTGTGATGACGTCATCACTAAACATAAATGGCATAGTGTGGGTAAAGGCACACCACACTAGATCAAACAGGACTAGACTACAATACTCTCTAGAAATCTCACATAAGTATATAGACAAGAATGCATGAAGATTATTCCCTACCTAATAAGATAAAAACCTGATATATCTATGATTGCCATACGCAGCAGTATTTAGTGTTAATGTTTAATAAATAATGTTAAGTTAAAGTCTAAGCCAGAAGAGAGTTCATGACTGTCTTCTCTTCAACCAGTCTGTCTTGAACTCAAACTTATATCGTGGCATTAAACTACATGATAAAATATTAACCAGTTTTTAAAGATCATTCCTGTTGATCAGTTTCTAAGTGCCTACCAGAGTGTTTCAAAAGCAGTAAGGTGTATTCATTCTTAAGTTGATCCTCTTGTCTCACAAGACACCATCATGTATCTCAAAGGTAATGCTAATAAATAATATGTCATAAACCCACACTGTTTATCAAGACTGAGCCGATGTCATGTTGCTGATGTTGTGAGGTATCTTTTCTGAATACCAATAAGAAGGGCTAATAGTAGTGAATTTACCCAAGAGATTCCAGATGGTTCAGACACAGCGTAATGTAGGATGGTGATGATGGTGAGGATTTCACATCACAATAGAAACCATTCCCATAAGCCTCTACTGCGTTCTTTCAAATAGTTTCACATCCTTCCTAAAGTGTGGCACCCAGAACTGGACATAATATTCCATAAGGTGTCAACCTAGTGTCTTATAATTCAACATAACCTTCAACATTTAGAAGGAAATTGGATGAATACTTAATTATAATTATTGAAGATGACATGAAAAGATCAGGAAGATGGATTTGAAGCAGATAGTTCAGAGATACAGTCAATATCAGTTTAGGAATGATGGGCATATTATCTCCTAAAATTATACTAAGACAACAAGCTGTAACTATTAATTTACTTTTTATGCACCATTTTCACAAAGGCAAAATTTCTGTGTTGTGTTTGGAGAAACAGTTCACCTTCTTCCCCATTGATGAGGTATGCTGTAAATGTTGTGTAGGTGTAGGTATTACCTTCCCTCCAAATGCACGTGGTGGGGGAGGTAATGTTTTTGCTCCTGTTTTATTATTCTGTTTGTCTACATAACTCAAAAACTAACAGATGGGTTTCGATAGAACTAGGTGCATGGATAATACATGGCCCAAGGAAGAAACAATGGATTTTTGACAAGGATGCAGATCTGGATTTGGAATTTATTTTCAAAGAAAGTGGGAGATAATCTGAATTAATGTATCTTTTGTTGTGGATTGTTTGATTTAGAATTTTGTTTACTGTTTTACAATGTTGTAGATTGTCTCAGTTGTTGTGGTGCAAATTGTCACAGCTGTCAAAATATGAGATAACAAGGTGTAGAGCTGGATGAACACAGCAGGCCGAGCAGCAACAGAGGAGCAGGAAAGCTAACGTTTCGGGTCCTGTGACCTTTCCTCAGAACTGATGGTAGCTAGGAAAATATATCAGTTTATGTGTAGAAGATAGGGTCGGAAAGTAAGGAGTGAACGATGGGGGGCGGGCAATGGGGAACAGAGCCCAACGAGAGAGAATCACAGTTGGACAGACAAAGGAGTGGATAACGATCTGGCTAAACGAGTGAATAGCTGATATAACAAGGTGTAGAGCTGGATGAACACAGCAGGCCAAGCAGCATCAGAGGAGCAGGAAAGCTGACGTTTCAGGTCTGAACCCTTCTTCAGAAATGGGGAAGGGGAAGGGGATTCTGAAATAAATAGAGAGAGGGGGGGAGGTGGATGGAAGGTGGATAAAGGAGCAGATAGGTGGAGAGGAGACAGACAGGTCAAGGAGGCAGGGATGGAACCAGTAAAGGTGAGTGTAGGTGGGGAGTTAGAATATGGGTTGGTCAGTCAAGAGAAGATGGACAGGTCAAGGGGGAGGGGATGAGGCTAGTAGGGAGGAGGTGGGGTGGGGGTTGAGGTTAGAGGAGCGGATAGGTGGGGGAAAAGACGGACAGGTCAAGGAGGCGGGGACAAGCTGGGCTGGTTTTGGGATGAGGTCGGGGTTGGGGAGATTTTGAAGCTCGTGAAGTCCACATTGAAACCATTGGGCTGCAGGGTTCCCAAGCAAAATACGAGGTGCTGTTCCTGCAACCTTTGGGTGGCATCGTTGTGGCTTTGGAGGAGGCCCAGGATGGACATGTCATCCAAGGAGTTGGAGGGGGAGTTGAAGTGGTTTGCAACTGGGAGGTGTTGTTGTTTGTCGCGAATCGAGTGTAGGTGTTCCACAAAGCGGTCTCCAAGCCTCCCCTTGGTTTCCCCAATGTAGAGGAGGCCACATCAGGAACAGCGGATACAGTATACCACATTAGCAGATGTGCAGGTGAGCATCTGTTTAATGTGGAAGGTTTTCTTTGGACCTGGGACGGGGGTGAGGGGGGAGGTGTAGGGGCAGGTGTAGCACTTCCTGCAGTTGCAGGGAAAAGTGCCAGTGGTGGTGGGGATGTCAAAATATGAGTAGAGTTTGCTGGGCAGGTTATTGGATATGGATTGGCCTGAAGCCTGCTTCATGAGATGGATGTTCTTAATAAAAAGATTTACTCTTTCAGCTTTGTAGTTACTGAGCATCAAGCAGGTAAGGAAAAGCCTCATGAAGGAACTGATCATTGTAAAAGCATTGAATTAACACAGAAAGGCAGATGCTTACATTCTATTGAGTGCCTTCCTCACTTATTGTTCTTGTCAAGCTACTCAAAAAATGTAGAGTTGGTCACAGAATCTGAACAAAATACAACATGACATCAGGAAATTGAGAACCTATAAATGTTTTAAAACTCTTTTCTTCAAAACTATTGCAAAATAATAATTTGAATTAATTTCAGCTTTTCAAATATCAACCAGTACAGTACAGGTTTTCATTCAAGTGGCAAAGTAGTTTCAACATTTAAGAAAGTATTCTCAATCTTATTAAACCAAACATAGTAAACTCCTTGATTTTCTATGGGAAGTTTCTAAAAAAAAAGGACAAGTATATCACTGAATGTCAAGGTAAAATTTGCATTATTTATTATTTTCTCTTTGTACTTTGGCCTGTGAGAATGATTGTGCATTCGCAAAACAACACAGAAGATAAGTCTCAATGTAATCTTAATTTGTCAATGCACAAACTCTTTCTCATACAGGAAGACCTTGGACTGATAAATTGCAGGAAGAAGCTATTAATGTAGAGATTTTGGTGGCCACTTCCCCTCTTAATCAGACTACGGCCTTCCCAAAAACTATTTATATTGTTGGGGCCACACAAAGGAACAGTGTAAACATCCAATTGCACAGTCAGCAAGATAATATTTAATCAACAGCAAGATATCTTGTCTCCAAGTCTGTCAAATATTGACAAAAATCTTCCTGAAGTGTTGATCTGCAAACTTCAGCACATATAAATATAACCTCTCGTAAACATTAATAATTGTTAAAATGCCAATATTCACAATCATACATTGGAGATCACAAAGATGTAATTAAAGTAAAATACAAATTCATGATGATTTTCTCCAAATGATTGATAGGCTTAAGGACTTGAATGTATTGATAAATATGACTAAGTTCTTAGAAACATATTGTAGTAATAAAACATACTTCTTTTTGCCAAGTAAGCAATGATAGGTGTGACAATACTTTGGCTTTAAGAAGAGCATTTTGTCCTTTTTTTATGAAGAGAGGTTGAAACAAAGGTTCTGAACTTGTGAAGCCTTGGGTTTTCTTTAAAGTTGGAACAATAGAAGCAGCCTGAATGGGTGGGGTCAGGCTCCCACAGAACCAGGATTTTTAGTTTAGCTTTCAGTAGCAATTGCTGGGGTCTTGAAGTTCAATATGTAAACTTTTTTCCTCTCTCTGTTACAGCTAAAAGCTGGGGTTCTCTTCCTCCTGCCAGAATTGCATATGAGACAACCTATTTTACCGACTTTACCTTTGCCAAGAGTGTGCTTATGGGATGTTACTATATTGGAACAATTAAGAGTAGTTTATTATTTTAAGTATTTCAAGGGTTACAGTTAAGCTAATTCTTTTATTCTGTCTGTATTTTAATGACAATGTATGAATAAAGCGTGTTTTGCTACAAGCCTGATAGTTTGACCAACCAAATTGCATCTGGAATGCAATGCCTGGCACTTGCCTTTAAAATAAGAAAAAGTTAGAGTCCAGGCTATTTCCTTGATATGCTTTAAGGGGATTTGGTCTGGTCCACTCATGGAGATAGGCGTATTGAGGAATGCATATTTCATACACAGACCCACCTCAAGGCTGAAGCTGAGCCAGGCAGAAGTGGTCCAGACACACCTCAGCCAGAGACCCCATAACCTGACTTACACACACAGACCCACCTCAGCTAGATTCATGTCACCCAGTCACATCTGACCCACACACACTTCCTTCAATCATACATCACCAGACACATTCTAGGCACATAGACTTGACCCAGAATCACCTCATGCATCTACATCTAGGTCAATACCATCTGCAACAGACTTCATCCAACAACAGCTCAGAAATCTTTTCCATTGCATTTGCCTGAGCTATAAACTTTTTTTCTATGTTTTGCCCTTTGCAATTTTATTTCCTCAACTCTTGACAGCAATATATTATTGTTCAACGACTGGTTAATCTCCAATTGTCCACATCATTTTCGTTCTTGACTGAGCTCAGTCAGGGAAGGACGTTTAACAGCAGTATAGGAATGTGGGCTACTGTTTAAAACAGGCAAAATTATGCTGCAATGCCAGGAAACTGATACCTCAGTATTCATTAGTGCATGGGAAAAACCTCATAAGACATGTTGGATTCAGGATTTAAACATGCTAAAGAGAAGCTGAGTGGAGTTTTAACAATGGATTCTGTTTGTTTAGGACCAGTACATGAGATTTTCTGGCTTCCTGCAACTCACCAAGTAAATCAAGGCAAGAAGATGGTGGGGAGACAAGTTGAACAATCAACCAGCAAAAAATACACTAACCATTGGCATATGGCAGCTTCTCCTTTACCTACCAGAAAACATTTGCCCATAAGGCTTATTTTGACAGAATTTACTTTCATTATTTTGGAGATCAAGTCTAACAATTTGAAGGTCATCTCTGCTGCCTTAGAATTTTCTGACTTTAGTCTACAATTTTAACATTAGTCTTAAAAACTGGTCATGCAACTCTGCCTCAGACCTCCAGAAGCAGATACAAGAACAGCACCAATGGAGCAGGAAATCCCTTCTCTACACAGACCATAAAAAGCAACAGAATTAGGCCATTCAGCCCATTGAACCTACTCCATCATTCTATTAGATCATGGCTGATCTGATAATCCGTAGCCGTAGATTCCCTTACTGATCTAAAAACTATCTTTCACAGCCTTGAATATTCCTGACAATCCAACCACCTTCGTGGTAAAGATTCTGCAGATTCACTACCTTCTTCTGAGAGTAGAAGTTCCTTCTTATCTCTGTTTTAAATAAATGACACTGAATAATAATAAATTACACTGAAATTATACCCTAGTGGGACTGTCCCACTAGGAGAACCAACCTCTTAGCATCTACCATGCCATGTTCCCTAAGAACTCTTATATGTTACAATAAGGCCACCCCTCATTCTTCTAAATTCCAGTGAGCGGAGTCATAGAGTTATACAGCACAAAAACAGACCATTCAGTCCAATTCATGCAAGCCGACCAGATATCCTAAACTGATCTTGTCCCATTGCCAGCATTTGGTCCATATCCTTCTAAAGTCTTCCTATTCATGTACCCATCCAGATGCTTTTTAAATGTTGTAATTGTACCCACTTTTACCACTTCCTCTGGCAGTTCATTCCATACACAAACCACCCTCTGCATGAAAATGTTGCCTCTCAGGTCCCTTTTAAATCTTCCCCCTCTCACCTTAAACCTATGCCCTCTAATTTTGGACTCCCCTACCCTGGGGAAAAATACCTTGGCTATTCACCCTATGCTTGCCCCTCATGATTTTATAAACCTCAATAAGGTCACCCTTCAGCCTCCAATGCTCCAGTGAAAAAAGCCCCAGGCTATTCAGCCTCTTTCTTTAGTTCAAATTCTCCAATCACATCAATATCCTTATGCTTTTTTGCACCCTTTCAAGTTTAACAACATCTTTCCTATGGCAAGGAGACCAGAACTAAACGCTGTATTCTAAAAGTGGCCTAACCAATGTCCTGTACAGCTGCAACATGACCTCCCAACTCCTATACTTAATGCACTGACCAATGAAGGCAAGTCTTCTTCGCCACCTTGTCTATCAGCAACTCCACTTTCAAGGTCAAGCCCAAGCTAATGACCCTTTCCTGTTTAAAAAAAATCCCTTCATATCCGAGTCCAACAAATTAACTTTCTCTAGAAGCCAGTCTATCTTTCCATACTTACAGGAACGAAATCTGTTCACAGTATTCCAGGTACAGTCCCATTAGTGCCTTCTGCTCCTATGATGCTGCTTGGCCTGCTGTGTTCATCCAGCCCTGCACCTTGTTGTCTCGGAGTCTCCAGCATCTGCAGTTCCTACTATCTCTCCCATTAGTGCCTTGCCTGGTTTCAGCAAAACTTCTCAATTTCATAGTCCATTCCTTTTGAAATAAAAACCAACATTCATTTGTCATCCCTGTTACCTGCTGAACTTGGATGCTAGCTTTCAGTGATTCATGGGAATCCTCAAATCTGTCTCTGCTACAAATTTCTGCAATGTTTCTCCATTTAAATAGTATTCATCTCCCCTATTTTTCCATCCAAAGTACGTAACTCACATTTTCCCTTTAAAGTAGACTGTAACACTTTGGCAAGAAGAATAAGGAGCAGAATATTTGTTAAATGGTGAAAGATTGCAGAAATCTGCTACACAGAGAGATTTTGGAGTCCTCGTGCACAAGTCAAAAAAAGCTAGCATATAACTTCAGCAGACAGTAGGAAAGGCAAATTAAATGTTGGTCTTTATTTGAAAGGGAATGGAGGATAAAAGTAGGGAGGTTTTGCTAAAATTATGCATTGCACTACTTAAGCTGTACTTGGAATACTGTGAACAGTATTCTGGGAAAATTATACTAGCATTGGAGGCGGTCCAAAGAATGTTTAGTTAGTTGATCCTGGGTAAGGAGGGATATTCTTGTGGGGAGAGGTATAGTAGGTTGTACCTGTACTCATTGGCATTTAGAAGAATTAGAGGCAACCTTATTGAAACATGCAAGATTCTTAGGGGCCTTAACAGGATAGATTTTGAAAGGTAGTGTCTCAGAGAGGATAATCTCAGAGTAAAGGGTTGCCTATTTAAAACAAAAAGGAGAAGGAATTTCTTCTCCCCATGAGTAGTGAATCTGTGGAATTTTTTATCACCGAGGCCTGTCCAAGGTGGGGGTCATTAAACATATTCAAGGCTGAGATACACAGATTTTTAATGTGTAAGGGAATCCAGAGTTATGGGGATAAGGCAGGAAAGTGGAGTTGATTATCCGATCAGCCCTGATCTTATTGCATGGCAGAGCAGACTTGATGGGCCAAAAAGCCTACTCCTCCTCCTGTGTCTTATGATCTCATGGTTTTAACCCGTGGAACATACTCTGACATGGTCCTTACTACCAGGCATACCCACAAAAAATGTTGAGAAAACATTTGGAACTCTTCATTGCATTGATTGATCTGACCAAAGTATCTGATTTGATAAATCACAGGGCTCTGTGAAATGTGCTCCAATGATTTGCACTTCGAAGAAACTTTATCACACTGCTGCCATTTAGACACGACCTTCCCTTAACAAATCCTTCCTAACAAGACAACTATAACCATATTGATTGTAAATCTGAAAAAGATATCCTCAAAACTCAGACTTGGACCAAGCAAGGCTGTGTGATAGTCCTCATACAATTCACAATGTACTTGATGGTAGTTATTCATGCCATCAAAGCTTAACTTTCCTGTGGTATCAGTATTAAATATCCATACGATGGGGAACGCTTTAGTCACAGTCACCTCAGTGATAAACAGTAGTCCTGCTGCTTTGTACATGATTATGCAAAACATATTATGTATAGTAGCTGAATTGTAATTTCATCTGTGCTACCAACTTTTTTATTCAATGAGAGAATAAATGGTCTTCAGGAAATAATTTTGTCTAAAACACATCACATTCTACAGTGTCAGCATTGGCCCAGGGTATGGCATAGTTGCCTCTAAGATAGATTATAGGTCCAACACCCACTCCAGTAATTTAAGCATAAAATCGAGCCTAACATTCCATGAGAGGACAGTTCCACTGTTTAAGATGCCTTCTTTCTGATGAGGTATTCATTAGGCATCATTCATGCCTTCGGATGGATTTGAAATTAGGAATGGCCTGATTTAAAGAGGAGCAGGAGAATTTTCCCTGTTATCATTGTACTGGTCCTTAAGGGAGGTTGAATCCTTGGTTAGGATCAACAGAGACTGCTGGAAGCTCAGCTATTAGTAACTTTATCTTTTATTAATTGTTCTTCCTTTTGCAGGATAAAGCTTAACACAAGGATTAACGTTGAACCATCTCTCTGGAGAGTCTGAGATAACAAGGTGCAGAGCTGGATGAACACAGCAGGCCAAGCA
>NC_063334.1:76123322-76143896 GCF_021869965.1 Rhincodon typus | reverse complement strand
CATTTCTGGCCTAGACCCTTCATCGGTCTAGGCCCGAAACGTCAGCCTTCCTGCTCCTATGATGCTGCTTGGCCTGCTGTGTTCATACAGCTCTGCACCTTGTTATCTCAGATTTTCCAGCATCTGCAGTTCCTACTATCTCTGGAGAGTCTGTTTTCATGTGATGTCTAACATCACTAATAATATAAACTAAGTAATTACATATTTAGCATTAAGTGTTTACATTAAATCTCCTTTAAGTATCTGACTCTACACGTTAATTATGCAATCGCATGTCCACCCTATCCCAATCTGCAAACCTCTGCCTTCATCTCTGACTAAGGAGGTTAATCACTGTGGTTGTTTCACCAGTCTTCTTGATATTGTCCTCAGCTCACTTTGAGTTTTCCAAGATTTTGCTCAAACTTGGCAGAGTATTATACCGTTTCTCCCACAGTTGACCTTCCTCCTCCTGCGTTTTTTCCCCTGAAAACAAAAGCAGCATTGATTTGCTCCTGAAGATGGATCATGCAGCTGAGTCAGTTTGAAAAAATCTCTTCTGTAATGTTAAAATCCTTTGCTACCACATTGAGTTTTTCACTCTGGCATAACATTTTCTAATTTCTAAGTGACCTCGGTGCATCCTGTGAAAAATCTCAAGTTTATGGACTCTTGAAGTGACCCATGTCTCAACATAAATCAGCAGATCATCCATGACACTAAGACATCTTCATTGTTTGCAGTATCATCTGAGAATGGGGTTACTTGGCAAATATTCTGGCAATCCCTTGATACACTGCTCACAGATTTGAGCATTATTTGAACTTTGTGTTTGAACTTTCTCTTCATTATTGCAGGAAATTACTTTGTAGTGGCTGAAGTATCAGATTATAGTCATAGAGACATCGACTCAGAGTCATACAACACAGAAACAGATCCTAAAATCCAACCTGTCCATGCTGAGTATAATCCCAAACTAACCTAGTCCCATCTGCCTGCTCATATTCCTCCAAATCTTTCCTATGCATGTACTTATCCAAATGTTTTTTAAACTTTGTAATTTTACCCACACCCACCACTTCCTCCGGAAGGTAATTCCACATGTGAGCCAAACTCAGCGTAAAAAAAAAAAAATTGCCCCTCATGTCTTTTTTTTGAATCTTTCTCCTTTCACCTTAAAAATGTGCCCCCTAGTCTTGAAATCCCCATCCTAGGGAAAAAGCAACTGCCATTAACTCTATCGATACCATTTATTATAAATAGTCTTTTTTTTTAAACTCATTCATTGAGTGTGGGCATAACTGGCTAGTCCAGCATGTATTGCCCATCCCTAACTGCCAAGAGGTCAAACACATTGCTATGGGTCTGGAGGCACATGTAGGCCAGTCCAGGCTACTCATGTAGGGTCAATACATTGTATCAAACAGCAAACAATCTGCCAGATGATGGGATGTATGACTTAGATGCTTGGCACCACATCTGGAAAAGTAAGGCATCTTGAAGGTTTGAGCAATAGATTCACTGTTTCACACTGCTACTATACAGTAGCAACGCAAGTGGAGTTCACCACGAGCAGGATGCTGTCATCAAGTCAAAGCGACATTTTATCAGACAAAATGAGTAAAGTGGTGTATGAATTTCAGTGACAGCGGATGAGAGTCTGACAAAAGCCTGGATCTCCCTTTTCGCTGCCTGTTTAATAGCGTCAACACAAATGCACAGTGAACCATTTGGTTTCAGTACCTAAACATGAACTTGTTGGTTTTGTCACTGGTAAGTCATCCTAATGAAGCACTGAATCAATTTCATGCTCATCTTCTTTAAAAATGAATGTGTAACTTTCTTTAGGGTGAATAATCACACTAATTTGACATTTTATCTCAATGTGAGCATTTTAGGGATAAACTAACTTCCAGGGTAGGCAATAGACACTTTGCTTCTTTATATTTCTCAGTAATTTTAATAGAATGTAAAATCAAACAGGATATAAATCCACCATCCCATTCCCATCTGGTTCATCAAGTTAAAACTACTCCCTAAATTTATTCTGCAATTGGTTTGATTTACACTGTTTTAATATATTTCCTGCAGCTTCCATCTGATGTTGTGTAAAGCTTTCTTGCCTTTACAATCTTCCTTACGATGAATAATAGAATAAACCGGATATTCAATGCAATAACTAAAGTTGATACTGTTTAACTGGGTTAGATTTTGTCTTTTTAAGATAAAGTAAAATGGCTGATCTTGAATTAGCCACTCATTTTAAACCTCTCTTCAATTTTTTTCATTGTACAATGGGTTGTTGTTTTCCTATTGGCAGTTTCGACTACAGCACAAACTACCTTAACTTTTAATGACAGGTTGAGACCCATTAAGGGTGCCAAACCTCATGATTCTTAAGGTCCACCTATGTGATCTTCCTGGAAGCTACCAATTAACAGATTGCCCTATTAAAGATAGTAGGCAGGCTTTGTAGTTGTGTGGGTGAGTGGGTGCACCTGAGACTTTGGTCAGCTTGCAGAGACTGCAAGGGTCCCACAATGGTACAGCTCCAACAACACTCAAGAAGCTTGATACAAAGTCACTCGCACAATTAGCACACCGTCTTCAACATTCACTACCTTCACCACCGATGCTTCAAGGCAGCAGTGTGTATCATCGACAACATTCACTGCAGCCACTTAAAGCTACTCTAACAACACCTTCCAAATCCTTAACCTCTTGAACTTTGAAGAGTAAGGGTTACAGATAGATGGGAACACTACCAGCTGCAAGTTCCCCTCCAAACCACAAGCCATTCTGACTTGAAATAGTCATCACTCCATCATTAACAACACTGTCAGTGTGCCTACATCTCAAAGACTGCAGAAGTTCAAGAATAGTTTACTACTACCTTCTCCAGGGCAATTAGAGATGGGCATTAAAATGTTAACTTTGCAAGCCATGTCCACATCCCATGAAGAAATATAAAAACAGGTGCCTCAGGAGGAAGACATCCTTTGAAGATTTTCAAATGCTTAAAAATAAACTTTGGCCAAAGCTACCAGGCTCCAATTGTGAAGTGGGGGGTAGGGAGGTGGAATGAAACACTTCAACTGGATGATGTTGTCAGAGCTATGGCCCTCCAGCTCCCTTTGTGCTGGAGGGGTGGAAATGAAAGGAGATTTCAGTGGTCTCCTGCTGGAGACCCTGAAGGCTTTGACTTCAACAGGAAGTCCATTTGCTGTTGGTAAGATCCCAATTTGTATCTCTTTTGTTATCAATGTGTTTGGCCATGTTATGACACACCACTTAGCATCACATACTGAAGTGGATCTTGAACCCTAGACCCCTGGCCCAGAGGTAGAGAACACAATACCTCAAAACCATTAATAAAATGAACAGATTCCACAGAGATTTGAAGTTGGACTGCTGGATTCAGAGGCCAGAATGATAACCGTTCACCATCTACCACATTCCAATTTACATTTAAGTGGGTATCTAATTATTGATAAATAGCTACCCACGACTGAATAACCTGATGTGTACATTTCAAATTTTTCTGACTTTCCAATCACCAAAGCCACCTCGATGCAGTTGACAAGATTCAGCCTAAACAAAGAAGCAACATTAAAGAACTCTCCACAGAAATGGGAAACTGATTGTCAAATCTATCAGAATCATAATTCTTTTCTTAATTAATAGATGCTCAATAGGCTGAGAGATTCCTACAATACCCAAAGTGAGTTAGGTAGCACTCTGCTTCCATGGTAACTCTTAACTGTGGCATTATGTGTTCAATTCAAGCACATTTATAGAGGTCTTGAATGTTTGTTCCGTTGCTTTGAAAGTAATAAAATTGTACGCTTTACAACATCATATAAAAGAACGAAGAAACAGAAGATTGAAGGTATCAGAATTAATTGTGGCCAAATACTAAACACTATTGCATAAAACCCTTTGCATTTGCTACTTTAATAGACATGGATCCTCTATGGAGGCTGATTTTAATCACTTTTGCTGGGTAGAAAACAGACAAAATGTGATCAGTCAATAGTTTTACATCCTGTCCACCTTAAATGAAAAGGAAAAAAAAATATGTTTATAGTGGACCAGTGACTCACTGCTCTCCATTTCCTCCCAGCAGGAACAGCTAAAATCTATCAGATCGAGTCAATGCTTCTGTCACTCAGAATGGACAAATGAGTTTCAGATAGATGAACTCTGTTTTTGCATTACATGGTAGGATGCCAGGGCTGAAGAATTCATTGATGTTCTTTGTGTTTCATTGCCATTTATTTTCAATGCCATGTTGTTTATCATTGTTGTTTTCTCTCCAGACTCTCTGGTGACCATGAACCTTTATTGGGTTTGCCTATGGTAAAGTTTGGCTGAAGGCCACAGTGGTTTGTTGTTGCCCTCTGGAATATGAATGACAGCAGGAAACCTTCCAGCTCTCACTGACTGCCCTCAAGAATGTTGAAAGAATTTATAACCTGTTTATAGAGGTGTGTCAGGTCTGGGGCTGGGCGGTTGGGGAGCAGTGAGTGATAGGGATGGTGTGCTATTGTTGCAGTCCAGTCGGATCAGATCCAAGGTGCGGGGTTCTGTTTCCAGTGGTGGTAACTGAGAAAGGGTGGCCAGAGTGCAACTCAGGATGCTCAGTGGTGAGTAGAGGGTTCAGTTTGATGGTTTCTCAAGAGGTAGACTTTTAATCCTCTTAACGTTTCTGGGATAAATATTAAACTTATGTGACTTGGAACCCTGTAAAGTTTCCGACTTTAAGGAGCTTTTTTGTCCATCAGACGTTTCAACTTTATGGGTAATTCCCATGTGTTCAGCTGTATCAAGGATTCTGCATGGTCTCAACATGCAACTCAACTCTGCACTCTTCCAACAATTACCAGGCTATGAGAATACGTGGATCACAGAGTTCAGTTACAGAGATCATTATATTTTGGAGATTTACTCAACTGATACCATATTCTAAGCTTTGCCTGGTTTGTTTCTGGGAAGTGCTTTTACACTGAGCATTGAAGGCTTTTTCGAAGGCACAGAAAAGATATGAGAGTCTACTCCAACGATGATCAATGGGAATTAATTGGAGAAGCTTATTTTTCTTATTAGAGAAGCAAAGGCCAAGAGAAAATCATAAGGATCTAAACAAAGCAACTAGAGAGAAATTGTTCCCATTGAGAGAGGTCAAGAATTAAATGAGACCTAAGGTAACTGGCAAAACAATCAAAGGTGATATAAAGAAAGATCTATTTTGGCCCTCAAAGTGTTAACTTGGAACATTTATTCCTCCGGGTGATTATACACTTGGAATACTGGTAGTTTATTTATAAACACAATTGTAATAGTGAAATAAACTCTATTATTAAAGTCCTATCAAATATCAATAATTACTATTTATGGCAATATTAACAATATACAAAAGCAATGTTATACTAGACTAAATTAAATCTGCTTACAATTTTCACTTTCAAATTTGACTGTGTCTTCCTATTTCTCACATTTTCCAGTGCCTCTATTTACTTTTCATTAATTTGAATTTTAAATGAGATATCTCTCTGGTTTTCTTGCTTTTCTTTGTCTTCTATTTTAAATGCTGTGATGCAACACAACTTTAATTCAGTCCCTGACTGGCTATTGGAAAATTTCTTCTTAAAAGCTAATCAGAGCACAAAATTTTAGTTTCTGTAAATTACTATCAGTCATGTTATCTTCTGAGTACTTTACACACCCATATTCAAGTTAATATGTGTGTGTGTGTGTGTGTGTGTGTGTGTGTTAGGCCTCATAGACTAAGATAGTGAAAAATAACTTGTAGCTGATACTTTATTGCATTTTGACAACTTGAAGAAGCCAAAGAATCCAATGAGAAAGCCACTGATATAGTAGAAAACTGAACCCTTAGCAGAACAACAATAGCTTAATGAACCATAAAGTCAATTTTAAGTTTTCATCTATGTACCAATTGCCCCATGCTGGGCAAACACCAATGGCCCACAGGGAAGCAGTCTTCCATTCCATGGGTTACCCTCATAACATGTCGGCCTGAATTCCTCTCCTGCAGCATTTACATTAGCTCTGGGATTGTTCCTTTGAGATTGAGCCTCACCTTTCAAAAGTTGATGAATTAATTTCACAGTAGGACTTTATTATTATTTGATTATCCTGTTTCCTCTTTGGCATTTAAATTGACAGTCTGATCAGTTAACAGGCAAGAAAGCTAATAGTTTATGGTCCCTGACAATTTGGAAAATTTGCAGGACTGAATGGTCAGTTTATCCAATTAATGTTGGGGAGTTTGTCCTGCAATCGTAGGTTTACTGTGAGATTTGCTGATCACATTAGTGTGAGGCTGGGAGTTGCAGGTTTGAGGGGAGTGAGGTCAGACAGTCGAAAGAAAGGGATGTTTGGAATTGTAGGCTTGGGAGAAAAGGAGATCAATCAGTAACATGGGGAGGATCAAGTTTGCAGGATTGGGTTGGCAGGGTGTTAATTTATTGCTGGAAAGGTGACTTAGAATTGCAGGTTTTGAAGAAATGATGTCATTTAATCACAGGAGCAAGGAGAGGCCATGATTAGCAGAGGTTTTGCTGGAGAAACACTACCACCCCTCTTGCCTCACAAGCTACATTTTAGAAAGCACTTATCAGTCTCCTTTCTGTGATTCCATATCTGAGTGACCTGATGCATTACCATTAAATTTACATCAGGTTTTCATAAATATTATAATCAGTTGTCTCTTCTCTCCAAGTCAGGACACAGATGTTCCACGCAAACACCACCAAAAAAAATGATGTCAGTTTAGGTTCAAATTTTGGAAATTTTAATTTTTCAATGCTCCTCAAACCTTTCCTGCCAGTTGATGGGGAGTCAGTGTGTACTCCTAAATTAAACTAAATATTGTTGTATTCCAGCATCACAAAGTTGCAGTCGTCTGTCATTTTGAATTGGTTACCAAATACCAAAATAAAGTCGTTCACTCATTTAATTTCCAGCAGAGGACATTGGATGTTTTTGGAGGAAATATAATAAGATTAAACATCCATGCTAGGTATTTCACCTGCCAACTGGGCATCAGAAAATTTTAATAAAAATTTGGAAATTTAATCCTTCAATGTGTTCTCAAAACAAAATACAAAGTCCTGTGCTGGGAAATAATATTTTTCAGGTGCACTTATAGAACTTTAGTACACATTAAAAGGAAATTGATTCATGTTATTCCTTCATACATCGAAGCTTTATTGAATGATATTATCACTTGACTATCATTCAACAAGCTGTAGCCAATATCTCCTATATCTAATCTAGCAACAATTTGTTGTGATAAAGCTTGACAGTAGAGTATCTGATTAGAGATCTTCTTAGCTGAGCCCTATCTTGTTCTTATCCTAATCACATGTAATTTGGTGGTAGGGTTCAAAGGACTGCAGGTAAAACCATGTTTCATTGTTTAACCCCCTTTCTTCAGATCAACTTCTATGCTCCAAGACCATTTCTTGATTATTCACAAAGGCTATGATCCAAGGGCCATTTTGGTCTGTAGAGATCACTAACTTACTAATTGGCATTTTTTTGCTTGTTAAGTCACTGTAAAGGCTGTTAGTATTCATGATGCAGGCATGGGCACATAGTCACACTGATGATTCTACTGGCACAATTGGTCCGCGCTTCAGATAGACTCACAATTGATATCCTCTTGAATATTTTCATAGTAGAATTTTAACCAGGCTTAAATCTAAATCAAGGAGTTTTGCATAAAATCGTCTTACAAAATTTTTTTACTTGGTTTTTTTTAAATACGAGCAGATATTAGTTTTTTATATTAACAAAAAGCATAAAGTCGATGGTATGATAATTGTTTTTCCCCAGTGGGCATTTTGTAAATTTTCTCAATCATGTAAGTCTCATTTATTTAGACATCTATAATAAGTCAGAGGCGGCTTAGAATAATTTACATTTCAATATCTCAAAAGCATTTGAAGTGGAAAACAGTTTCATGACAATAAAATTTTATTATCCAGGCAAAACATAATTTACAGTTAATATATGAAAAGAATTCTCATTTCATTTCATTCAGTGTGATAAAAAGGGAACAACATTACTGTAATATGCTTATGAAGTGTTTGAAACTGCTCCGACGTACGTTATTTGGCGTCATGCTGTTTCCTGCATGAAAAATAACAACACAGTCAGGCGTATGCAAATTCAAAATGTTGGGAATTTTTGCATGCCGGATAATAGGTATCTTTTCACAGTGCAATAATAATTCAAATGACAACAAAGGTCACTGTTACTCACCTTCTCTGACTTATATACAAGGGATTTGAAAATTTAGGCACCAAATTTTAAAGAGATAGTTCCAGACCTGGAAACATTGTGGTGAGATCTTTTGATCTGAACTTTTCAATATAATTCATTGGATTACTAACTAAGTTCTTCAAAAATTAGGTTCATTTACAGGGGTGACTATTGACTGCAACTCCCTTCTTCAGTTCTTTACAAATTTGGTCTTACTCAGTTCCCTTTCTATTCATTTGATCAGAAAATATGAAGCTCTGGGAAATTCTCTTTCCATTTTGCTCTGTAACGTCAGCAGCCCTTCATCTCTCCCCTCCCAATTCAACAGATTAACTCTTGGGCTCTTCTCTTCTTCATCTACATTCCTGACTGACATGATCAATTGGTGGCGAGTCATTTCCTGCATTGAGGACAATGATACTTCGCTCTCTTTTTCTCTTCTCTGAATACCTCGTTGCAATCAGACATGAAAGCAGACCATACGGCCAGCAGTAAATTGTGGAAGAGCCACAATCTCATTTAAGTTAATACTGCGAGCCATTAATTTGAGACATTTGATCCTTAGAACTGGCTCCATCTCCTCTGTGACAATCTGAATCATTCCATCTTAAACTTTTATGTCTTGTGCATCTCCGAGCTTTGTACTAGACATCATAAATGCTAACAGGATCACAGATTTCCTTCTGCACAAGTTATCTGTCACTGTGCCTACCTTAGCCCATATGACTCAGAAATCAATACATAAGTATTTGTCACCTCTAGGCTCAATGTTTTGAATACTCACATTTGACATCCTATTCTATATCTTCCACAAATTCCAATGTTTTCTAAATGCTGTTTTCCTGATCCTATGGCCAACTTGCCCTTCACCTCTAATTTCTGCCCACCTACCTTTTCCTCCTCCAGCATTTTACTTTGAGACTCTTTGTTCTTATCATCAAATCCTTCCATGCTGTAGCCAATCATTGAATCCTCTTCTTGCCTTATATTCCCCTTCCACCCTCGACCTACTGACTTTGACTTGACTGTGTCGTCACCTGCTTCTGCATATCATTGAGGTAAGTGCCTTCAACTGTGCCATTCTCAATACTTTATGACTTAAGCTTCTTCTATAAAAGGCAATGTGATAATGACTAGAAAAGCCATCTCTGTGGGTGTTAATTAAGGAATAAGTAATGAGGATTCTGGGGATAATCCCCCTGTCCATTTTTGAACATATTGTAATATTTCACAAAGCTATGATCAGGCAAGTTATATTGCCTTCAGAGAGCTAGATATGTCATCATACCATATGATATTGTGACATCATGTTCTGTGACATTCTTGTATGAAGATATTAACCCCATCTTGAATAATTGCTTCTTTAATTTGGAATCTATAGGAAAGTCAGTTAGTCATTCAGCCTCTAATAGGGTCTGATAGAAACCAAGGTTATTTGGGGGCCATAGGATTATGGGTTCTAGTGGTGTAGTGGTAGTGTCCCTACCTCTGACCCAGGAGGTTGGATTCAAGTTCCACCTGATCCAGAGGTGTGTCGTAACATCTCTGAACAAGTTAATTAGAAAATATCTAGGTAGATATCTATGACAGAGTTGTAATGCATTTAAGTTTGTGAATAAATCTCAGTATGAACTCTATTTCATGATACAAGAATTAATGAAACAAAACATGAACACATCAGAAAAAGTGCCACTTGTAAGGCAAGCAGGGTCTTTATTGAACACCCCATTAGGAAAACTGTGTTATCAGCAATATCGCCGTCCATTAGTAATGTGTTAAATTCTCAGTTTTATTCTAAATTCTCTCCTAGAGTGAGATTTAAATTCACAAACTTCTGTCTCAAATGTGAAAGTGCAATGGTCATGACTAATCTGGCAAAAATAGCAATCTCTAAGTCAGGATGCTGTGTGGCTTGAAGGGGACTCTGCAAGTGGTGATGTTGCCATCTGCACAGAAAATGCAATTGTGCAAGATACTATCAAAGAAACCTTAGCAATATGTTACATGCATCCCGTAGATAATACACAATACAGCAACATTCAATCCAACTGTGGAGAGAGTAAAACTTTAAGGTGGTAGTTGAGGTACAAATCAAGCCAACTGTTTTGTCAAGGATGATGTTGAACTTCTTCAGTACTGTTGGAGTTGCACTCATCCTGGTATGTGGAGAATATTCTATCACACTCCTCACCTGTATATTTTAGACAGTGGTACCTTTTGTGGAATCAAGACATGAGGTATACATCACAGAATTCTCAACCTCTGGCCATCTCTTGAAGCCACAGCATTTATACAGTTAGTCCAGTTATATTCCTGGTCATTAGTAACTTCAGGATGCTGATGCTGAAGGATTATTGATGGTAATGCCATTCAATGTTAAAAGGAAATGGTTAGATTCTGTTTTGTTGGAGATGGCCATTGCCTGTCAATTGTGTAACGCTGTATAACAGTCCAAATTTGGGAAATAGCAGTAAACCAAAGTGTAAGGAAAAGACAAGATAAAGTTAGCCAAAAATATAAAAACAGGTAGGAAAATTTCCTTCAGATACCTCAAAAAGAAAAGAGTGACAAAGTAAAAGTTGATTCCCTCAAAAATGAGTCTGGGGAATTAATAATGGAGGTTAAACAGGTGACAGATAAGTTATTTTGCATTGGTCTTCTCTAGAGAGGATATGAATAACATTCAGGAAATAGCTGTAAATCAGGAATTGAAAGCAAGTAATTCAACACAACTGCAAAAAAATTGCCAGGGAAGCATTACTGAATAAATTGTTGGAACTGCAGTTTGATAAGTCCAGAGATCCTGATGGATTTCATCTTAAGATCTTTAAAAAATGTGAGATAGCTAGTGAAGTAGTTGATGAATTGGTTTTAATTTTCAAAAACTGATTATATTCAGGGCAAGTTCCTTTAGAATGGAAAATAGCAAATGTAACTTCTTTCTTCAAAAAGGGAGGAATATAATAAGTAGGAAACTACAGGCCAGTTAGATTAATATCTGTCATTGGGAAAATGTTAGAAACTGTAAATAAAGATGTTCTGACAGAGCATTTGGCTAAGTTCAAGGTAACTATATGGTTTTGTCAAAAGGAAATGGCGTTTAACTAATTTATTGGAGTTCTTTGAAGCAGTAGCTCATGCTATAAATAAAGGAGAGGCAGCCATTATATCATATTTAAATTTCCAGAAAGCATTTGATAAGGTATCACATCAAAGGTTACTGCAGAAAGTAAAAGCTCATGGTGTATGGGGTAATATATTGGCATGGATGGAAGATTACATGGCTAACAGGCAGCAAAGACTAAGAATGAATGGGTCTTTTTCAGGCTGGCAGGATGTAATGAGCGGTGTGCCACAGGAGTCAGTTCTGAAGCCTCAACTCTTTATAATTTACATGAATGATATGGATGAAGGGACAAGTAGCAGAATTTGCTATTAAGACAAAGATAGGTAGGAAAATGAGTTATGAAGAGGTCACAAGGAACCTAGTAAGGAACATAGATATGTTACATGAGTGGGGAGATCTCACAAATGGAATATAATGTGGAAAACTTTGACAGAAAGAATAAAAAAGAAGCACATTATCTAAATAGGGAGAGGCTGCAGACCACAGAGATGTAGAGAGGCCTCTGTCCTAGTGCATGAATCACACAAGATAAATATGCAAGTAAAATCAATAATCTCCCTTTATGCTAGGCATGGTTCCCACCACTGGAGAGTTTCCCATTGATTTCCATTGACTTCAATCTTACAAGGGCTCTTCACTCAAATTCTGCCTTGATGCCAAATGAATTCACTTTCAACTTACTTCTAGAACACAGCTTAATTGTTCGTGCTTGAAATAGGGCATTGATGTGTTCTGGATCTGAGTAATTCTGGCAAAATCCAACCTGAGCATCAATGAGCAAATTATTGGTGCATGGTTTTGCACTGTTTCTATCTTCATATTTGAAGTAAAGTATGTTAATAAATCAAGCTGTTATAGCTAGCCCATCACGGAGATTGGGTTCAGATAAAGGGGAACTAGCTGTGTTTTAATGTAAGAGGATATAGAATGGGCCAGAAAGGAAGACAGATTTACCTTACCAAAATGCTTTGCATTGTCAACATTTCTGATAAGGACCTATATGGGCTATTCAGTGGCCATAGAACTCAAGCTAGCATGAAATAAATGACCTCAAGAAAGAAGATGACAGGATAAAGAAGTGTAAGGCAATTAAAAATCGTTGTGAAGCAAGAAATAACACTGGTATTCTTCAAACACCTTAACTTGCCACTTCCTCTTGTAAATGCATGTCCAAAAGGAAGAACAACTTTGATATTTCATTTTCTTTTCCTAGGCCGAAGAGATGTGATGATTACCTTTCAATCACTATAATATAATGAAGCTTTGAAAGACTAGAGCTGAGCCACATCATTTTATTTATCTGTTACAATAAATCTTCAGAACCTTATTCATATTGACAACTGGAAGTATTTCAGGAAAGAGAACATTGAAAATTTCCAGTTTACAACATTTTTGTCTTGATAAATCAAAGGTGATATTCACACGGGGTTATTTGACAATACTTTTGGGAGATTGTGACAGTGCAGAGGTAGCAACAGTTGGGAAAGTGTAGATGTGTCATCTGTTACAATCCTGGACAACTACACCAAAATTATGAACAAAAACAGAAGTTGCTGGAAATGCTCAGCAGGTCTGGCAGCATTTGCGAAGAAAAATCAGAGTTAGCGTTTCAAGTCCAGTGACCCCTCCTCAAACCCTCTAACAAAATTGTTCCTGCTAAGTTCTGTTATACCAGTCAGATCATCATTTAAACACTGCGAGCAAAATGTCCCAAGATGGTCTAATGTGCAAATATGCATCTAATCTAGGTGGAGAACAGATGGCATTGCTAGCAATGATCAATTTGTTCCTGGTAGTAATAACTATATTGACTAGTTACGCATAATTACAAGACTATCAAGGGGCAGAGATGACACATCTGATCCCATCAGAGCTTCATACAAAACTCTTTCTTCTCTACACAAAGATGTCGTGACATCATCATATTAGATGGAGTCCTTAATACAGATTCAAAATTAGCTGTTTCATAACCATTACCAATTCAAAACATTCACCCAAGTTTTTCCCCAATATAGTTAACATTTATACACGCAGAGATATAACTAAACTTACATTTACCACTACCCCATTTCACCTTAATTATTTGTGTTCACAAATTCAGATAGTCTGGAATTTTGAGGGTCTTTTTCCTCCCAGAACATGTTCTCTTCAGACTTGAAAGATTTGTAAGTCTTTGGCTTGAGGATTATTGACCTTGATTCTGATATTGATCATATTTGGTCTGGGAACCATTTCTCTGTTGGAAGATCTTTTATCCCTTGGATGTCCTCCACTGAGGATGTTATATCTGCTAAAACTGGTAATTGGTCCATTAACTTAACTGCAGGAGCCTTAAATTCCTGAATTCACTTCACAAAGGAACTCTTCTCTGATAACTAAGGTAGTTAGTCCATATCATCTGGAGGATCTTTCAACTCATGTTGAAACAAGTATGTTATTTCTCACAATATCCTGGATTTTCAGGCCAGGCAATAGGTTCTTTTTGACCATGTCCTGAATCTGTGGAAATTAGTGTGGCTTCCATGGAGTTGCATGCAGCTTATCCCCAAATTTTAAAGCAGATCTTGAGTCTTAATCTGCTGATGTTATCTGTGTTGAAATTTGTAAACTCTTTACTTCAATGAATTAGTTAGATTGAACATCTTCATTCACGCTCTGCTGTTATCTCAATGGTGAATTAGACATTTTAACACCCTCAGTCTTGTTACCAGAGGACTGCTGTTTACTTAGCATTACCGTTATCACAAGCACTGATCATTCTAGTCTGGAAAGCAAAGATTGAAATGTTGTTCTTGAACTTGTGAAGACTCAGCAGCAAGCAATAAAGTTGACTCTGTTTTATCAATTTATTTACCATAGTGTTCTGATGTCTGAATAACTTCAGTTCAAGATTCATCAATGAGCTCAAGTGGTTTGCCCTGCTCATCCTTGTTCTCAATATTTATTTCTTCCGGCAAACTTTGTTGATTTTTATTTACTGATCTTTCTTCTATTATGATAGAAATAGAAAATATTTCAACAAATCCACGGAGTCTGCAACTTCCTTCCAGTTAACCGCTATAAATAGATCTCTTATGTCAACATAAATAATATCAAAGAATTTTTCTTCTTTTTGGTTTCTGTCGTGAATCTAGGATAGTCAATTAAATCTGTTAGTGGCTACAACTTGACCAGGTGGGCACAAATGATTGTTTCTGGACCAGGTTTCTAATGTAACTTCTGCTATCTAATGGAGATTGAGGTCAAGGCGGCACGGTGATTCAGCGGTTAGCACTGCTGCCTCACAGCGCCAGGGACCCGGGTTCAATTCCAGCCTCGGGCGACTGTCTGTGTGGAGTTGCACGTTCTCCCGTGTCTGCGTGGGTTTCCTCCCACAGTCCAAAGATGCGCAGGGTAGGTGGATTGGCTATGTTAAATTGCCCATAGTGCCTGGGGATGTTTAGGTTGGGTGGGTCAGCCATGGGAAATGCAGGGGTAAGGGAATGGGTCTGGGTGGGATGCTCTTTGGAGGGGCAGTGTGGATTTGTTGGGCCGAATGGCCTGTCCCCACACTGTAGGGATTCAATGAATCATGCAGGCTCAAATGTGAAATGTGCTTGTTGTGCCTTACGGAAACACTTTCAACTCTTACACTCTTTGTATTGCAGTATTAGTGAAGTATACCTTACTCTTTCATATTATTCAACGTGGAGCATGGCATCTCCTCTCTGTTGGCTGTAACTTTTGCTTCTTTAACCATCGTAGGTCTGATAGGACAGTGACATTCATACATGTATCAATTTTAATATTACTAGGATGCCCGTTAACATAGAAAGATTCTTGGTATGAGATCATATTTGGCTTTTTTCTGTTGTGAAACTTTCTTACCCCTGCACATCTTCTGGAAGCAACCAGTCGTTTTACAGGTGAATTTTTTTTATCATTGCTGGGTGCTGTTTATGGTTTGAGGCTCTTTTTTCCCACAGTGCTAATGGTAACAGTTACAATGTACAGTCTCTATGCTGACTTCTCACTTGTATCTGGACAGTAATTATGCCTCATAAAATGGATGGATTTTGTTACTATCCTGTGATAAAATTGTTGTTCTACTCTTAGGAATTGTCCCCAAAACTTCCTGATTTTTGCTTCCATCAATTTTTGAATAGCTTTCTCAAAAATCCAATCTTCCATAGACTGTAATAAGTTTGACTAAAATTCCTAAACAATTCCAGTAACAATTCTGTGCTTAGGGATCCTGCTTTCAAAGTTCCATAGTCCCAGTTCTCTACTAATCTGCAGAAGTCACGACTGAAATTATGTTTGGATTCACTAGAAGCTTAACCTTTCTGGTAACTTTTGTCCTTTGAAGCATGTTGTTTATTCTCAGATTGAAGTGTTGATCAAAACATGCTGAATGTTCTTCAAAAGTATCTTCAGTTTCTTTTATATTTTGACAATTTATAAAGTCATAGGCTGTGGAATACTAATGCACTTGTTCATCTTAAGATTTAATAATTATATTGAAGTAATTCTGTATCTAGAATTGTTCCCTAGAAGATGTTCTTTCTGGCCAGTCTCTGACATTAAATCATAATGGCAATTACCAATTCTTCTTAATATGGTTACTTATTCTTATTAGAGTTGTTTTAAAACTATAGTATCTTAATGTCGTTTATTCTTTTTTTCCTCAAAGTTTTATTGACTCTGCAATACATCAATGCTGATGGCGTTAAACTTGTAATCCTACAATACAGTCGGTTCTGCTGTAATGCGTGTTCCAGCAACACAAGTTGGCTATAATGCAACTGATGAATAGGGGAAATCTATTTCTAAAATGCAAATTTGTGCTGGCTATAACGTGATTCCATTGGTGCGTGGATGAGTACGCATTGATATCACAGGATCGTTTCATAGGCTTTGTCCTAAGTACATGCAATGTTAGCGCCGAAAGAGCCTCCGTGCTGGCATCACATGATCAACATGAACAACATAGCAACCACAGAACCTCCTCCACCACCAAGTCATCTTGACATTTTTTTCAAGGTAATGTGTTAAATTTACTTTTATTTCATTATTAGATATGAATTAAACATTTATTCAAACCGTGCTGGTTTGAGCGATTTTGAGTGATTTTTTTGGTGGTCTGCCTCTAACCCCGCTTTTCCCATAGGCCCCGTTATCTCTATGGCGCGATTTTCTGTAATGCAATGTTGTGCAGGAACGCAACTATCGTGTTACAGCCGAACCGACTGGTCCACTAACGTTGTTTTAATTCTCTTGTCTTAAAGCCTGTTCAAACTTTTCGATTTGATGTTTTCAGCAATGTTGCAGCATTTATTTTTGTCCACAAGTCTTTAGAATTCTCTATTTCATGATGTTATATGATATTCTTCGAAAAGTTTTAATTCTGTACTATGACAACACAAAACGACTTATCAGGGGTTTTCTAGCCTTTATCTCATCAAAATGGTGGTTTCCTGACTTCAAAAGATTTCCCATCTTCCACAGAAAGGTGGAGGTTTTCTTGATTTTCCAAGCAAAACAGCTGTCTTCCTGTTTGCGTGGATTAAAACACAATCTATACCTGAAGCACAACATTTAAAATAAATTTCTATGGCTGCAGCCTTAATAAATCTTCCCACTGAAATTGTGGAATAAATTACGTAAATCAGGCTCTTATCACAATTTTTAAATTCCTCTATCATCTTCTGGTAGATATTGGTATCAACATTTGGTAAATTGTCCCTTTTTCACCTGAAGTATATGTTTCAACATTGCAGTCTCAGTATAAATTAATGTTCTGGCCTTCGCTCTATTCTAGCCATGTCTAATGGAGCCTGCTAATCACAGTTGTGACAATGCTCATTTTGAAGTGTAAGTACTCCTTTTCACATCTATCCTTTTGTTTCTGATGTTCCTTCACCATTATTATAACATCTTTTTTCCCTTCACACCTCAGGATTTCTAGCTTCGCCCGAGGAACTCCAAAATGTTCCCATAGATCCCTTCTTCTGTAGGGATTCTGATGCTTCCCAGTGTGACTAGATTTTAATGGCCGTCCTAGCCCTCTTTCTTGAGCTCTGAAGTGAAAGTTTTTTTGAGTGTTATTTTCTCTCCTGCTGTTGTTTCCATGAGTGTTGCTGATTGCTTGTCCATTTACATGCTTTCAGCTCCTGATTGTCTGCCTGTGTTGTCTTAAAGAAGTAGTGCTCTTAATGTGGTAAACTCACCTTTCCTCAATTTTTTTTTCTTTGTTGGAATGGATATTTTCATCATTGTTACCTTGAGGTATTTAAGTAAGGATCCTACTGCTGATCACCATGCTGCATATCGTGGTGCCAATTACCGGTGGCTTGCTTTTGGGATAAAGTGCTGGTACCTGAAATAACCCCATAGAGGCCGGTATCCTTTGCCAAGTCACACTTTATTTATACGTAAACAGTCCTTGATTTAGTAATGCCCCATTCCGAGTCAGTTAGCAGAGTGTCAATATCGTTCACACTCATCTTCAATTAGCAGAGTGTCAATATCGTTCACACTCATCTTCAATTAGCAGAGTGTCAATATCGTTCACACTCATCTTTTTTGTCTGACAGCCAGGGGCTCCCTGCTTGGTCCAGATTAACAGCCCCAATCAGGGAATTCATGTTCTGTGAGGTCTAACTGGCTGACCTCATTACAATCACTACAGTACCAATAATTCTTTCTACTATTTTGAAATAAAATCAATTAATTTTATGGAAAAATTAGCTCTGACAGCCCCAAAAAGCACTGTAGCAAAAATGAAATTTATCAAGGAAACTTAAGGATGTAAATTTAAGGGGGAGGTGATGATTCACCCAGTCAAAATCGTCATTTCTCCATTGAGTCTAAAAACCTATCCATTTGGAGTAGTGTTATTTGAAGCACAATAAGATGTGGTTTATTACATGGTAGTAATAGGTTCAAGTTATATCAACTATTTTGATATAATTATAAAGACTATTAGGAGCCAGAAATGAAATGCCTGTCTCCATCAGGACCTCATGCTAAACTCGGATTTCACCCATGGATTGTGTGACATCAATAGATTGGGTAGAACTTAATGTAGCTTCAATTTTACTCTTTCAGAACTATTATCTTCTACAATAGACGTAGCCTTGTGCTAAAAAGAACAATAAATCCATGTTGCAATCAACTGAGGAGGTTCAAAAGATGCAGATGGATGATTCACCCCTCCTCACCAAGTTATAGCATAGGTATATCAAATTAAATGCTTACTTGTGAACATATAGTCGGTTCTGCTATAACACAATAGTTGCATTCCTGTGCAGCATCGTGCTTTAGAAAATCGTGCTATATAAATAATGGGGCCGGGAAAAGCGCGGTTAGGGACAGACCACAAAAAAAAAACACTCAAAATTCTTCCTCCCAACTTTCCTATAAATATTGGCGCCAGCCGTCAGCATTATCTTCATCCAGTCTCCAGCACTGGCATCATCCCGTCACAAGTAGCATTATTACTTCAATAGATTTATAGATTCGTCATCACTGCAGCTGTAGATTTGCCACCACACACGACCAACACATTGTACATTCGCAACTAAACTTCCACGACATACGTCATCACCCAGTTGCAATCACGAATAGCAAGCCCTCAGCCACATTCTGCTACCGCCAGCAGCATTAATCAAGTATCAGCAGTAAGTCTGAACTCCCACAGACAGCATCCTTTCAACAGCAAAATAAAACCTATGGTCACCAACAGAAACACAAGGACACCAGCAGTATCCAGCATTCCCTGAAATAATATCACCCAGTGCTCAACACCAACATGATTCTGCAGCACCAAGCAGCAAAAAACCAGTCACCGAGAATAATTATCTAATCTCCAGCAGCATCACTTAGTCATTGGAGGAAATCCCAGTCACCAACTTTACAAACACCAGCAAAGGCAAAGCCCAATTAGAAACAATATCAAGCCACTTGCCAACAGCCTCGCCCAGAAGCCAACAAATAAATGCATTCATGGGTAAGACCATTTACCTATCAGAAACATCAACTACACTTAGTCACTGACAATCACATCACCCACTCACCAGCAAAACTACCCCGTGTGCAGTTATACTATGTTGTCACTAACAATATGAGCCTGTCACCATCCCTCATCAGCTGGACACTGACAATCGTTTATTTCCTCAAGCTATTTTCTTGTGATTGTTCTTTGAGAAACCTATTGCCTAATTTGAGCTGAGGCTTGATTCTATTATTTTTATCAATCCAACTGGTATTCCAAACGCTTGTGAATTTGAAAGGTCGAAATTTGTTACATGACAGACAAATTTACAACATGAGTGTGGTTATGATCTTGATGTAACTTTTCAAAATAATACGCCAAGAACATTATGTTCTTATGTTCTCAGGCAGTTGCATTTCTGCTTTATTGTCACAGTATTTTAAAATTTAGTCACAAAAAACATTCTCCAAACGCAAAGCTATAAGCATAGAAAAAACAAATTGTCTAGTAAAAGACAAGTACATTTTTACACACATAATAAAACCATAAGATAGAGGAGCAGAAAGAGGCTAATCAGCCCATCGGGTCCACTCTAATATTCAATGAGATTATGATTGACCTCATAATCCACAATTCCACTTTCCTGTCTTTTCCCCATAACCCTTGATTCCCTGAATTAAAAAACCTGACAATCTCAGCCTTGAACATACTCAACATCACAGCCTCAACAATCCTCTGTAGTAAAGAATTCCTCAGATTCACAATCCTTTGTCCTAACTTGACAACCTCTTACACTGAGATTATGCCCTCTGTCCTACACTCTCCCACAAAGGGAAACAGTCTCTTCGCATCTACCCCATCAAGCTCCCTAAGAATCTTATAAGTTTCAGTAAGGTTACTTAATTTTACTAAATACCCAAGTGTTCAAGCCCAACCTGCCCAACCTCTCCTCACAAAAATTCCTCCATACTCACGGACCAATCCAGTGAACCTTCTCTAGACTGGGTCCAATGTAATTCAGATTCTGAAGCAGGTCAAGCACAATGCTAAAATATGAATCTTGCTGTGAAATTGGAGAAATGGAAGTTGTGAAGGAGATATGCAAGTATAAAAAATGCGGAGAATGGTAAATATGCTAAAAGTGATGTCATAAGTGAAAACTGAGATTAACAAGGTGTAGAGTTGGACGAACACAGCAGGC
>NC_063334.1:76057473-76122922 GCF_021869965.1 Rhincodon typus | reverse complement strand
GGCCTGCTGTGTTCGTCCAGCTCTACACCTTGTTATCTCAGATTCTCCAGCATCTGCAGTTCCTACTACCTCATAAGTGAAAACTGTTGGGTTTTGAAAATAAATTACTTTTTCAGTGAGGATATCAATTCTGAAATCATCAATCAATAGCAAGGACATTTACATTGGTATATCATCTCCAAAAGACACCACTACTTCCTTGTCTATACTTCCATTAACTTCATTGATCAATGGACTCTCAGGTCAAACATTTCACTAGGTTGAATTTTCTCAGGGCTGTTCCTGCTCCAAAGGTAAACCTTCCTCCTTGTTCTTCTCGACATACTGACTTCAATCTTTGGTATGGTACCCCCATCTCATACACATCATATGCGTCCTTCACAAAATAATCCTCATGCCTCTCGACTATCATCTAGAAAACGGGACTTCTCTCACATGGTTCCATTCCTTTCTGTCTAATCTTTGACAGTGAATGACTAATATAAGCTTCTCTTCCTGCTCCTACACTGTTACTCTGGTGATTCCAAGGATTAACCTTGCCCACTCTCCAATTTCCCATTTAACTTTATAATATAATCGGTGATCAGTGTTAGTTTTCACATGTTTGCTGTCAATACCCAGCTTCATGCTGCTGTCATACTCCATTTTTCAATGACTCAACATTTGATTCTGTGCATCTATTGACTGTTCTCTGGCCCGTCTGCTGTTAGTCAATCCTGGGTGTGAACACTTCAAGAGGGAGGATTAAAAGAAAACAAACTGGAAGACAGTCACTTACATTTTAAAAGAAAGTAAGTGAAGGCCTGCTCAGACATAGAAACTGATGTCACCTCTGTATAACTCCAAGGCACAAGCACAAAATTTACCATCAGACTCTTGACTCCTTTATTGTTGCTAAATTATAACATTCTTTATCCAACAGCAAATATTGGAAGAGCAGAAATGTCCTCATTTGAACATTGGGAAAACAGAACTCATTGTTTTAGTCCCTGTTACAAACTCTATTCCCTGACTACTTAACCTGTCCATTTATATCTGAAATTGAGCAAGTGTTCTTGCAACCTGGTCTCCTATTTGATGTTAAGTAAAGCTTTTAACTTCATTTTATACCATTTCTTGGACTGCCTTCTTCCACCTCATTGATTGATTTCACCCCTGGCACAGTATATCTGTTGAAACTCCTCATTATACTTTTGTTCCCTCTGAACTTGGCAGTTGCACTGATGCCCTGCATGATCCTCCACATTCCATGATTCATAAACTTGATGTCACCAAATCTGCGCTGCCCATACTGTAATTTGCAAACAGTGCCATTCCACTATCACCCTTGTACTTACTGATGTACATCAGCTCCTAATTAAGCAATGTCTTGATTTTAATATTTTCATCCTGGTTTTTAAGAGCCTTCCTAGCCTTTCCCTCTTTATTTCTGTCAATTCCTTCGAACCCATAACCCCCTCAGATATCTGTGCTCGTGTTATTCTGTACAGACCCAGTTTTAATTGGTCTACCATTGATGGCTGTGCCTTCAATCACCTAGGGCACAAGCTCTGGAATTCAATCCATATTTCTGTCCACCTTGCTTTCCTTCTTTAAAATACTTCTTTAAAACTTCTTGTTTGTCCAAACTGTTGGCCATCTGACCTAATATCTCCTTATATGGCTCAGTATGGCGCTTCATTTTACAGTAACCCTGTGAAGTACCTGAGGTTGTTTTATTAGATTAAATTCAGTGTCTAAAGATAAATTGATTTTGGTGTTTCTCCAAAATCCATAATTTTGAAGGAGACGCTGTGGAAACTATGTCTATGGGAGGTACTCCAAGAAAGTTATACTTATTTTTGTCCATTTAGGTCAACAAATTTTGGGGACAATTCTTCAGATAAGTAACCACAATCATTCCTGTACAGTGCATATTTTGGTTACCACCATGGGGACATGTTCATAGAAATCAGAATGCTGTGAGAGATTCAAGTTGTTATTAATAGCTAAAGTAGAACACAGAGCTTGCTTGATAGCATCGAGTAAACACCAATCATATAAGAATTTTGTCATTCTCAGTAATTACTTAAAATGATGGCATCAAGCATGACAGAAATCTGCATTTACTTATGCATTATCACTCTCCAAGGACAGACAATTCAAGGTAAAATGTTTGTCAGATACTTTCTAATGTCTATATGCATGACCACTTACCTATCTATGTACTTTCATAATGATTAAATTAACTGTTGATTCTCATAGCTCTTTATACCACTTACAAATGTACTCGCTTAGATGACACCAGAATTTCTATTAAATCAACTTCCTTTTACTTTCCATTGCAATGCATTACAAGTTAATTTAAGACCAAGATTATTTGGTCAAGCAGCAAATAGTATTCCAAAGTGCACCATTTATCAGTCAAAGGAGAAAAGAATGGATATGGCCTGAAAACAAACCCTAGGATTATGATGTGCAATTAACCCACACCCATTTGTTGCAACGCAGCCAGCACACAAACTTCATGCTGCCACCTAATTTAATGATAGCACTGCACACTGCATCAGCACACTGCTAAACACATTGCTGAATGGCTGCATATTTCACCAGAGGCCTCAGCGAATGCACAGCTCAGCAGAGGGACTAATTTCACAACAGGCTGGCATCATTAAGGCTTGCCTCCCACTGCCTTCACCCTCCATAATGCCAGGGCATCCATCTGCAGTCCATCACCATGAGGCTGGTAAAATTCAGTCCTGTGAGAGTGCTAGGACCAGATAGCTGTTACAGTCAATGCCAGTACTGTAGCCCCAGTAATCTGAATGCAGTGCCACAAAAGGTTCAAAGGCTTCAGGCGAATGATAAAGGTCAGTGAAAGTGTCTTCAAATGTTATATCCTTCTGAAGGAATCACTGACGAATGTTCGTACAGCCTTCACTCGCCTTCATTCACAATCAACCACAATTTATGCTGAATATGCAAAGGCTTCACCACCTCACAAATATACTACTGCTAAGAGATTGATATCCACATCAGGGGATGGTGAAAGCCTGAACCTCTTACTTTTAACCTCCATTTCCCTCATTCAACCCAAGCATCTACCTTTATCCTTTCAGATACACCAGAATTTCCACCATCCAAGCACTGATGTAGAAGTAAGAAGTCCAAGTGGAAGGCAGTCTAATGAGGGTGAAACACCTCCAATTCTGAAACAGTCCATGTGTGTATACAACAAGGGCGTGATCAGGCCTGGGCTGAGAAGTGGTGAGTTATATCAGCATCAGGCAATCATCTAATCAAACTGAAAAAAATGCAACCATTTCCCCTCAACATTCAATGGCATTGCCATTACTGAATCGCCTGCTATCCACATCCTGGGAGTTACTATTGACCAGAAATTGAACTAAGCTAACCAGTATGAATCTTCATTGGTTGAATGATCCACTGCTTATTTAAAAATTGGAAATTGGTAAATGTTATAAAATGTTATATCTTCGCACAAGGTAATGAATTTGCATTAGGTGAATAAATATTTGTGTCTAAGACAATGACAGCCCACACAAGAAAAAAGGTTTAAAACAAATGATGAAAATATACAGAAATTGTATTGTACATTGTCCGAGGAGATGATTAAACTGAAACTACTGTCAAAAAGCTATCAATGCATACTGAGGTAAGTTATCCCTTTGAAACTGGTTCTACACTTGGTGCATTCACACCATTCTCTTCTTATAAATGCAAAAGAAATATCTTTTGAGTGGATCCAACAAAATAAAGCAGTTTTACTGAGCGAAGCAATAGATTTGATTGAGAAACCTTGCTTTGAATTGAAAGATGAGAGAGCCAGCCAAGCAGCATCATAGGAGCAGAAAGGCTGACGTTTCAGGCCTAGACCCTTCATCAGAAAAGGCTTTTCTGATGAAGGGTCTAGGCCCGAAATGTCAGCCTTTCTGCTCCTATGATGCTGCTTGGCCGGCTGTGTTCATCCAGCCCTGCACCTTGCTGTCTCGGATTCTCCAGCATCTGCAGTTCCTACTATCTTTGAATTGAAAGATACTGTTTTCTGCCACATTTTGTTGTGGTAATGTAAGTTTACTATTTCCAAGCAAAATATTTTTATGCCTGTTTGTGTACATTTCCAATTAGGTGCCCAATAATTCTGAATTAGGACCATTTTTATGCCACACGCCCACAAAGCACTGGATCAAAACACAAAATATACAATTAATATATACAAATGGTGAAAGAAGACATTAGCTATATAGTCCATGCTGGATTTCAGCATGGGTAACCAAAAGGGAAATGCTAAAGGTATGACATTTAGAGCAGAGTTACGATGATGAAACTAAAACAATGATAAAAGAATTCAGAATTGGAGTACCATAAGATTGGTTTACCACAAAAAGATCATTTGAAACCAGATCTTAGGACATTTTTTGAAATTGTTTTACCAGCAAATGTTACATTATGTTTCATGGTTTGACTACTTTAGGCCATGATGTGAAAATCTCTCCCCATGTCAGAGTTATCAATATGGTCAAACCACAAAAACATTTTACTCCATTTTTCTGTCTCAGTGGGACTATTCTCATTTATGCCTTTCTGCATTAGCTACTTCTGTAGTCCTTACCATTTATGCTGCCCATATATATGACAAGCAGATGTCTATACCAGACAATTAATCACAACTAATAACAACTGTGCTTGTGGGAAAATCTGGCTATTAATGGACTGGCCTTTGTAGCCATCAGCAAAGGTGCACCAGATGAGCATCCCACCCAAAAGATTGTTCACTGCATGTCCATCATCTTTATAGATGGAACGATGCCAAGAACAATTACAACTGTTTTCTATTATCATGGAAGACAACTTCAAATGCATGTTAGCTGTTGAACTTATTGAAAGATCAGTGGTATGAAGCAAATAATGCTGAAGAAATCAAAACAGAGATTTCTAAAACTTCTGAATCTACCTTTTTCAAATGGATGTGTATCACTCTGAATTATACCATGTCATTGCGGTGGGAGGCTCTGAATTTCCCTTACAGGTGTTGGCCACCTTCCCTGGTAACATGATGACATTGGATATTCAGTTTGAAATGTTACCAATAACAGGCTCCATATTCCACTGTACATCTGCTATTGAAGTGGAATTTCCAGTATACTGGCCCTAAATCTTCAAGTTAAACAACAACAAGAGCTTACACTTACATGGCACTCATGACATTGTAAAACATTCCAAGGAGTTTTGTTTGAGCATACATGGGAAAAATTGACACTGGAATAAAACAAAGCTATTGTAACAATGCAGTTAAAAATAGGAATAAGAGCTTGAATTAAGGTTCAAGGTCTGTGATAAACTAGTGACAATTTATTATTTCACCTACAGATAATACTTGGGTGGTACATATGAAAAAAATGCTATCAACTTCCCACTGATCTTGCAGTCTCCACCAATGAAAATTTGAGCCCAAAATAACAGGAAAAGCAAAGACACAGTATTTCCCTTTTGTTACCACCTAGTTGTGAAAACATTCCGTTCAATTATGTGACATGAATGAGACTTCTCCAGGGTTAGGTTTCTGTAGGATTCAATACCTCTGCATTGTCCTTAAGTTTAAAAAAAGCTTGGTAATGGATTGCGCAGCATTTGAAGTGCTTAAAAAACATGCTCTTAATTGGCAGATTTCTTTGAACCACTTCTTTGTTACACCATGCTCTCATAAGCAATAAATGTAATTGATATGGAACATAGTAGAGGGCAAACGGGTATTTTGACAATAGTCTACTTTATTTGTGAAATACTTCAAATAAAACATGATCTATTGCTTTCTCTTTCCTTGTGATATCAGAAGGTCAGAGGCTGAATACAGAAAGAACAGGCAAACCAGAACATCATAGCTCACCCAATCAGAAAATGCCTACAGATGTCTTCATCATACTACTGAACTGCGTCTAAAATGAATTTAGGATTTTGAATCTACTGCCACATGCAGACAGTGATTGCAGCTGTACATCACTCTTTGCTTGAATCACAAGATTCAATGTGAGTGCTAAGCATGAACCAATGTGTTGTTAGACTCAGATCTACAGCACAGAAAAAAATATGTCCGTGTCCCTATTTAATTTGAAGTAATGTTTTGGATCCATCTTTTCCAAATATTTATTGCCTGCGTGACCCCTCTTAATAATCTTCATTGAAATCAGAGAAGCCCTCATTTGGAAGGCCCACGTTAGTGGCTTTTAACTCATGGTTCTTCTCTATATCTGCAGGATTTAAAGGTCTGTCCTGTGTACTTGTGGTTAAAGTATGGTCTAACATTGTATTGTCCATTTAGTGCACTTCTCGGTCCCCGTTCCTTCTAACAGTGTTACTGAAGATTTGATTCTGAGGTATTGCCAAAGTGTAAAGCGGATTAATAGAAGTCTTATAGAGGCCTGAACGATGTGGGCTATGGTGAGAAATATGGTAAAACCATGCAAGAAGTCCAGAGAGCCTATATTGATTTCAATAGGAACTCACATCTTTTATCTAATTTTTGGACATCAAGGTGAGACTACCGTTAGGCTGTGATGAGTTACCAAATAAAAGGGATCATTGCTTGCTAACAATCTTATTAACTGCATAACATGCCACATTAATATGCAGCTGGCAATCCTACCACCCGCCTCGAGCAAACTAGATACTAAGAATTGTCGAGACGGCGGTCAGAGAATACCTGGTGACTCCAGCACATGACTGACTACATAGATCCCCCTTGTTGTTGAGCACCAAACAACATCCTAGGGCAGATCCATTAGCACCAGTTGCTTGAACCTCTCATCCACGAACATTGACATCCACTCAAGATCCTCCAGGAGCCATAATGTTTGTGGCATTTGTTGCTTCAATATCCTCCTCCTGGCAGATTACCTCTGCTCCATTTTCCAAGATGTGAATCAGCTTCCCCACACTGGATGCACCCTGGTTTCATCATACATTGGTCACACCAGAACTCCTTTTCACTATCTGAATCCACTTCACTCAAGCCATCACACACTAACCTTACAAGTTTTGATATACAGCTTACTATGCTGCTTGCCTCCACATTATCTGCCAGGCACCTGGCTTCAAGCAGCACCTATCTATGACTCATATTCTAGGCTGCCCTCCAGCACGTGCTTCACCAACATAGGTGTGCCCATCTGTGTCCATCTGCTTGATGACTGTGTGGGGCTCCTAGAGACTTGACAGAGCTGGAACCCAATCTGGGTAATGGGCCATAGAGCCTGTATCCATTTGAAGGTACCTGTACAGACAAAAGGTTGAAAAGGTCCTCTTGAGCAAATGCCGGCTAAACGTGCAATTCTAATCAGTTGCCCAGATCAATGTTCCATTTATATGGAATACAAAAATGGAGCTGACTATTAAAGAGATGCAGCAAGAACTGTTAACTGTCAATCTTAATTCTCAGACCAGGCAGCTGGATTCTTATTAGTCAGGGCATTGTCATAACAATACAGCAGGCTGTGGCTGTCTCCATTATTGTTTTTTTTGAAAAACATGCACAAATTTATTTTGCCAACATAAAACAGGGTCTTGAGTATATATGTATGTGGCTCCTGCACTCACAAATGCTTCAAACTGCACGTCTAGCTAATGATCTTAAATTGGTTCCTTAGCACTTTTCGCAGCAGAAAGCAATTAAAGATCATAAGAAGTAACTTTCTCATGCAGTTAGTGATTCAGGTTTGAAATGCACTGCCTGGAATTGTGATGCAGCTAGATTCAATCTAGGCATTCAAGAGGACACTTAAGTTGAAATAGTATGCAGGGTTATGGGAAAAGGGCAATAGAATGGCACTAAGTCATGATGTTCCTTCAGGGAGCTGATGCAGTTGTGATGGGCTAAACAGTTTTTTTTGGCACTGTAACAATTCTGTGATTCTATGAAGATGCCCAGATTAACTGTACGTTGTGTTAATCACAAACAGTGCTGAATCTCATGCAACCATGGTTCACACAATTATTGTAATGAGAAGGTAACATGAAGTTTTCTGTTGTCTCCCCATAGAAAAGGATGCAGGATAATTGAGCATCACAGTCCAAATATCTGAAATTTGACATTGAAATATTTTCCCCTTGAGTCTCCTCTGGCCCAGCCTTTCCTCTCTGCTCTAACTAAGAATGTTATTAATTTGCAACTCTAGACTCCAGTTTCCTCATTTATTTTCTGAGGTATTTCAGGTAGCACACACCATCACAGAGACCCATTTCCCAGTCACGTGTGTCCATTCCTACCTGTCCAGTGGCTGAGCAGGGGCCAGTCTGGATACCGTAGCCAAATCAGGTGGAATCACCCCCTCTCAAGGGAGGGTTTGGTGGGGGTTGGTGGTTGGGTTGAAGATAACAGACGCAGACAGATTGCCTCCTAATTTGTCCCCCACATGCACAATTCCGGACTCCAAATAAAATTAAGACTTGGAGATGCAGATGTGTATGTACCTAATGTGAGAATTATTATAAATCACTTGACAAATAGAAAATAAAATAAAACTCTCAAATACGTGACAGCAATGATTGAGGATATAGGGTTCAGACTATAATGGACAAATTTAAGATAATCATCAGGATTAATTTCTAGACAGCGGGAATGGCTAATATTTGGAAAGGGTGGTCAGGAGCTTAACTTAAGCAAATACTCCGTATATGTTTAAGCAAGGGAAATAGGCTGAATTTTAGCAGAAATTGCTACATCAATTTTGTCAACTATCATGGAAAGTTTCCGGCATGAAGCGTAGATAGATTTCTCACAACATCTTCCTAAATATACCTCATTATCTTCCCTCTTGCCACTGGCAGAAGTGTTTGCTACTGCTGGGTCATCGCAAGATCCCTGGCCCTGGCACTATCTTTAAAGCTCAGGCCAGCACCACATCACACACTGTCAGTCCAGAGCTACCCTTCACTTTGCATGTAACAGGAGAGCAACAAAAAACAAATGCTTCTCAGGGGACAGCTGACATGTCCTTGCAACTATAAGTGCACAGTTGTACATTTATTGCTAGTTAAGAATCAAGCTACACAGTCTGCCAGTCCTTAGCCTTGCTCTATCTTAGAACTCTGTTTAAGGGAGTGCGACTGTTTCCCAGTGACCAGTGTAGCCCAACATCTTCTCATTGTTCAAAGTAGGACCATCACACACTGGAAAATCATCAAATAATTTGAAACATTTACTCTTATGCAGCAACAGCAAAAGTGAACAAAGTGAAAAACAGAAGCTGAATTTCCCAGTGGGAATAAACAGGGACTGGTTGCTTCTTGAGCACCAGCACATTTACAGTCAATGAGAGATGACTGCACTCAACTCATCTCTACTGGAACCATCTGACTTGTTACACCTGACATCACAGTACTCTAACATACAGAAGGTGCTGTTCCTCCAACTCAATGTCTTCACCTTTCTCGATGGAAGACTGCAGCCATTTTCCCAGCTCTCCAAAGTCCATCACATCATGTTATTGCTTTCCACAGTTGTGCAGACCACAGCAGGTGAGGATTATGCGGTACACTCTGTCTGGAGTGTACTGCAAGGCCCTATCAGTCCAATTCAAGCATTGGAACCTCATCTTCAGAAGGTATATTGCCTGCTCCATGGCCGAAGAATAGGCTTCATTGTACCTACACTCAACCTCAGTTGGAGGGTGAGATGGAGTCATCAGACATAGTCATTAGCAGTGGGTACTCCCTGTCTCCTCGAAACTATCCAGGTGAGATACCTGGCTCTTGAAACGAAGCAGATACATGAGAGATCTCAAGGATTTAGGCATCATGGCGACTCCCAGGGTACCTAGCACAGGCCTCTAAGATGATTACAGAGGACTTACACATTGATGGAATGGAATTGATGAATTCACCTGCATTACAGTCTGATACTCTCAATGTGGCATCTGTACAGTCTATAGCACCCTGCACATAGGGAAAGACAGCTACGTTGGCAAAGCTGACTGTCAGGGCTGCAACACAGACGTTGTCGTGGGAAAACAAGATGAAGCAGTGTTTTCTGGCACAAGTTTCATCACTAACAACTTTGAGATCTCACACAGATCTCTGCTGGATCTTTAGAGCAGCTAGTTGCATAAGTATTTTGTGATTTCTCCATGGCAGCAGCAATCCAAATGATAGATTCTGGTTGGATCCAAAGTACAGCATTGAAATGCAGAAGCATGTTTTAAGTGGATCGAAGATGAGCCATGGGGTGCTGTTAAGTGTCTGATGCCATCATCTGTTGGATAGGTTGGTGGGTGGTTGAGGGAGGTGCAGTTGCTGCCCACGGATGTGCTCTGAGGCCTTGGTAACTGCTGTTCAAGATGGAGGACGCGAGGAGCAAGCGATGAACCACTCTGACTTCCATGTTGGGAATTGTCATGTGTTGTACTCCAGCCTCTATCCAGCAGGTAGGAGAACAGAGAAAATTGTATATAAATGAGGCAACATTATCTAATAATGAGATATTCATGCATGCAAATGGATGCAAATATTTTTCTCGCCATTCACTGGTGAGATTCTTATCTCACCATTCATCACTCGGTTGAAAAATGAGACATTTGCTCTTAGCATTGAGAGTCTGCTTACTATTCATCTCACTCTGTTTTCCCAACTTCCTCACCAATAACCATTTTGTACAGTGACTGGGAGAATTTGCCCAAGAGGAATTGTTCAAGGGCATCTATAAAATAATCTTGAAGTCCACTTGCATCCTGACATACCATCTAAGCTTGTGGGCTGCTTACCATAAAAACAGAACTGATACAAAAATAACTTCATCCTAAGCTATGTTATTGTTCAAATAGTTAGTGCCTTTCAATGGGAAGAAATAAAAATTGATCTATTAAAATTGGATTTAACCTCTTATTTGAAACCAAAACATATGTTATTTCATTCTTACATAAATATTTTGATATCAATTAAATTTCAATCCCATTAAATGTAAAAATTTATTAAATCATTCAGGTCACTGAATCTAGTTAAAATCATTCGTTGATTAACATGGAAACTCCAGGAGTACACATGAACATGAATCATCATTAAACCAATTAAACACAATGTTTTGACAACTGTCATGTTAGAGTCACTTTCAATTTTCAGTCACCAGTACCTTTTACAGTTCTGACCTAACCAAAAAGCAGTCAGGGTAGACACTTTGTGTTAATGCAAAATGTTTTCACCTGCAAATTCATTCAAACTGTGCAGTTTAATTATGTAATAAATTATCCCAAGTCCTTATTTAACATCAAATATGACCAACATTAGTGCAGTGGTGAGCTCAACAGAATGCAGTATGGCTGACGCGAGTTCAATTCAAGGCGGCTTATGTTACCAGTCTCAAACCAGCATCTATGGAATTCAGTTGAATAATTTGGAATTAATAGTTAAGTAGTTCATATATTTTTAAAGAAATAATTTTGAAGTAGCAGTTGGTTGAAATGTCCTCAACACTGTCAACCTCTGATCAAACTGCATATCCTCGAGCTCTGGTTCACAGCTTTACCAATTGAATTAATGAATACCTATCAAACAATGGAATCCAAATTGTGACCATATTGCAGTCACATTTGTTGTAGGAAAGCAGGTCATGATGAGGACAGAAAGAGTCCTCAAAGGGATGAGAGAGGTTAAGAGAATGGGCAAAATGTTAGAAGTTGGAGCCTAATGTGGGAACCTGTGAACGTCTCCATTTTGGGAGGAAGAATAGATAAACAACACATTATTTAAATGGAGAAAGACTACAAATTGCTGCAGTACAAAGGGATCTGGGTGCCCACGTACATGAATCACAAGAAGTCAGCATGGAAGTAGAGCAAGTAATCAGGAAGGCATAGGGAATGTTAACCTTTATTACAGGGAGAATGGAATACAAAGATAGAGAAGTCTTGTCACAAAAGTAAAGGGCATAACTGAGATGGCACTTGAGTACTGTGCACAATTTTGGCCACCTTACTTAAGGAGGGACATACTTTTATGGAAATAGCTCAGAGGTGTTCCACTAGTCTGATTTTTTTTCTTATGATGAAGGCTTGAGCAAATTGGGCCAATATTCACTGAAATTAAGATGCATGAGGGATACTCTTTCTTGTGCTACATGTATGAAATGAATCCAATCTGCACTCCCTTAACATAGTTAAAGTTTCTGCAGCACACAGCACACATGCAGACGTTACAGATTTATGGTCATGTAGCAATTAAGAGTTGGGGGTTCTTTCCAAATGCCTCAGATGCATTACCAATGAAATTGATATCTTGGGAATAATGTGAATGTTTTTGAGACAATGCAGGAAACACATAAGAGAGTGCTTCCAGAGCTGAATCACTTCAGTTATGTGGATAGGTTAAAAAAGCGGAACTGTTCTTCTTGGAGAAGGTTAAGAAAAGATTTGAAAGAAGTGCTCATAATCATGAGAGGTCACATCAGGTTAGATAGAAATTGTTCTGGGCGTGGCTTGGCAACAAAAAATAGTTGCTTGGCAAACCAACAGGAGGAAAGACTTTAAAGTCAGATCAGCCTTAATCTTGAGTGCTGGCACAGAAGCTCGAAGGGCTGAGTAGCCTACTCTAGTTCCATGTTTTTTTTTAATCATGTAGTGATTGGCTCAGACCTGAAATTCACTGCGTCACAGACAAAGGAAGAATGGTTTTGAACTTAAATCATATTTGCTTTTCCCATATTAATCCAGCAAAGTATTGTTTGGTTTATTCCTTGCCCTTTTTATTCCCATTTCTTAGTGAGGTAAGCCATTCAGTGTTCCCCAAGCACTGGTTCTCTGATTTCAACTTTGGAAATAAACAAATAAGCAAAATTCTTTGAGATGAAATCAACGATAGGTTTTATTCTTATCAAAACCGTCAAACTACAGGGAATAACTTTGCTACCCCATTCACACACAAGCACTCAGAAAATTAAGGAAGACAGGACAGGGGAGGAGATAGATTTTAAATTACAAGTTTTGGTAAATCAAGAGAGATTTTTAAAAATCAGTTCCAGCTGCATTATAACTTCCCCAGAAATCAGTGTCCAACTAATAATTTCCTTGATGAGCTGGAACCAGCAGGTTTCCTTCTTGCAGGCAAAGCTTTGGCTTCTTTCCATTCAGAAACTTGAACACAGTGATGGGAAGTCCAAGTCAGGCTCAAGTTTTTCTGTTCCCCCTCTGGAGGTCAAACAGCAACTAATTCACTGTTAGTAACTCAAGCTCCTTTACAAGTAAAGCACAAGAGATATTTTCTAATCAACCTGTTCAGCAATGTTATGACAAACCTCAAGTGGCAATAATTGGATTCTGTCTTGTTGAAGATGGTCATTTCCTAACATTGAGTGATTTGAATGTTATTTGTAATTCTCCACATTGTCAGGTAGGTACTAATGTTGTAAATGTACCAGCATTGCTGGGTTCAGCTTGCTCTGGAGCTGCCAGAATGTTATCAGAGCTTTTACAGTAGCGAGCATTTTCACCATTTCTTGATATCTTGTGGAGTTAAGTTAGTTGGCTGAAGTCTGATACCTTTGGGGCTGGAGACTTCAGTGCCCTGATGACCAAGCACTTCCTCATGGCATTCAACACAAGGGAGAACTGAGCCATCACCTAACTGGGGTGTGATGTGGTAGCTGATAATCAGCAGGGGGCTACCTTGCTCATTTTGACCTGATACCTGGAGACCTCATGGGATCTAGAGTTAATGTTGAGGATGCCAGGGCAACCTGCTTCCAACTGGTATACCACTGGGCTACTACCTCTGGGATGGCAATGGTGGTTTCTGGGACATAGCCATACTTACAGGATCATACCCTATGGACAATGTCAGACTATGGATGGAGTAATCTGTGGGACTGTTCTGTCAATTTAGCACAAGCCCTCAGATATTGGTAAAGAGGTCTTTGGAGGATCAACAGGATTGTGTGTGTCATTGTCACTTCTGGTGCCTTAGATAATGCTGGGTGTTCTGTTCAATTTCCATTTTCCATTTTCCTACCAATTCAATACAACTGAAGCCCTGTGGCTACTTCAGAGGTTGACCACATTGCTATCGATCCAGAGTCACACGTAGATCAGACTAGGTGAGCATCGTAGACTTCCTTCCTTAAAGTGTATTAGTAAATTAGACAGGTTTTTCCAACAATTGACAGTGGTTTCACTGTCGCCATTAGACTATCTTTTAATCCACATTTACTGATTGTCTTCAAGTTTCAATCACTGCATGGTGGAATTTGATTCCCGGATTCCAGTGCATCAGCATGGGTCTCTTGATTACTAATATAGCGACAATACTGCCACACCACTGCCCTCTCCTTAGGATGAGAGGAGATAAAAGTAGTGTGGATTGTTGGGCTGAACAGCTCTTGCACTGTAAATTCTATCTGATCTTACATATTCAATATTAAATTAAGAAATAAAGAGATTTCTGAGATTAACATTAGTTTTTCCTATCATTGCAATTGTACAAATATGGTTCTCTTCAAAGAAGATTAAGTTCCAATTGCTCATTCCAATTTATCTTTGATATTCCTTACTGATTCTTTGTGGTCACCTTCAAATTCACGCACATTTTTCCTGCAACTCCATATTGAACCTCTCACATTGGATTTCTACCCTGCCAGAGCATTGGGAAAGCCTTAACCAAATGACAAATAAGATCCTCTGTGACTACGATCATGATGCGTTATTGCTCTCCATCCTCCTCCTCCTCCTCGTTTTTTCATATCCTCCCTCCTTTTTATCGCAGATTGAAACAAATTGTTCTTGACTCTAGCTTTCTATTCAACTGTGAACTATTACCTCCATAAACAAAAAATGTCTACTCTGACAATCCTAACTACAGCCACTTTAGCCCACCCCATCATCTATCACCTCTGTGTTTGCCCCTTATATTGAATACCCAAATTTGAATGTCTCAAATTTAAAAATACCCATTGTCCTCGCCTCTCCCTTTCTCAAAAACCTCCTTCTACCCTACACACACCTCACCATTTGCCATTTTGGAGTTCGGCCTATCCCATTTGTTTTGCTCCACTATCAGGATAATGACTCCAAATGTTTGAACATCAATCTCAGAAATTTTCTTCCTAAACTCCTCCACCTTTTAACTAACTTGTCCTTTTTTGAGACTTTCCTTCAAATCCACCTCTTTGACATCATCTTGCTGCCCATTTTTGTTTGATTAAATCTTTGTGAAGCTTCTTTTGGACATTTTTCTACTGAAACATTGTCCATAAGTACAAGGTGTATTTATAATAACTTTGGACCTTTACTTTCATCGGTTTCCATTTTACAGTGCATTACAGGAGCATACACTGAGCTGCAAAAGTGCAGTATGATATTAGTATGAGTAACACAGTGGTTTAAAATTCATTTAAAGGGGATGAACACATTTATTTTGAATGCACCAAATGTTCATTACCAATATCACACAAGATTTCAGTACATTTTTACTGCTTAGTTTTTCTGAAGTGCTTGTGTTGATGTCCAGAAATATAGTAATAGTGAAGAGGCAGGCTTTGTTTCATACTTGTCCAAATATTTTTTCAGTCCTTTAGTGGTTTGTAATATTCTGCAATCTTCTTTAGCTCTACAAATTCCTTGGATTTTGGGGTGCTTTGCTTTTATTGCATCAGCTTGCTTTTCTTTCAAATGCTGAGTAATCTCTGCTGTTACTCCAGCTGACATGAGGTGTCTTAACAACTGATTCTGTTTGAAGAATTTCAAATAAAAAGCAATATTTACAACTATGAGTGAAAACAGCCCCCATTACTGCTGTTTCTCTTTGTGTAGTTGTAGACAGTTGAAAGTTTATTGTCGAATAAACAATCTGTTTAAATTTGACAAATCAAAATTAGAGGGTTATTTAACAAATGAAGTAAAGGAAGAAACTGATGGAAAATTAAATATCTTTAAAATATGCAGTGATTACAAATCTAACCGTCAACATTACATTAAAGAGGACTTTTCAACACAAGATGATTTTGTTCAAAATCTTCAAAATTGTTTGGAATATGAAATTACACCCTACAACAATGATTCAAAAAATATTTCTTATTGTATACCACTCTCAACGTACTCCTACCAGATTTCAGACTATTATTTTGATCTTTGTAATGCCTATGCATTGTACAAAACATTTAAATTTTGCACTTAAACAATGACTTAATAGTACTGCTTGCCATTCATGTGGTGGATGAGAATGTTTGAGCATGGGTACATAATGTTTGAAATGAGAGGTGGTAGTTTGAGTCACAAGATATTTTCCACATAATCAATCTTATCACTGGTGGCTTTTGTTCCAACAAGTGACAAAAATTCACTTTGAACCCATCATAACAAACAATATCAAAATCTTGACAACCCTGTCTCGCAATTTGAGGAAATCTACTCACATATCAACTCAAAACTTAAACCATCATTTTCAATTTTGAACTATATTACAGGAGCACACAATGAGCTTAAATAGTGCAGCGCTATTGGTATTCAAACTTGGGTTTGCCTTCAATTCAGCTGTTCAAGAGATTCCCTTATTATTTTGTTAACGTTTCTAGCAGGAGTACTAAAGAAAGTTAGTAAAATATTGTAGAACTCATTACTTTCCTTCAGTGGGAAACAGATAATCAGGGCAACTGCCTCATGTGGTCAGTGAGATGCAGTTTCATGTTGTTTTTGCCCTGAAACTGTAGTTCATATACCAATCAATAATTAATGTTTTGGAAAACTGCCTTCTCCAAAGTAAGCTCTGAATTTTAGTTTTTTATAATTTCTTAATCATCACAATTTTGCCCTGGAAGATGATTGTATGCATCTTTGAAATACTAGATGTGGCTAATCGTGGCCAAGCTCAGCTGTCAGTACCAGGCATTATCATGCAGATAGTGAAACAGTGAAAAATCAGTGATCTATAAAAATATATTAAACGTGACTCTAGAGTGAAATCAAGAAACAGGAGAAGAACTTGCAATGCGACAAACATTGAACATCTGTGTAGAGGTTGATGTTATTGTTTTCCATTGAACAGAAAATATTCTGGAATTCAACAATCAAGTTCCTACACAGCTGACATCTTCACAGCATCGATCAGGGTCTCCTTCAAGTTGCTAGGTCTGATGTTGCAGAAAGCATTCCCTATGTCTTCTGTGATGCACTTGCATTGCATTGGGAGTGAGATCGCTGATATGCAACATGTGAACAATATTGTTCACACTAGTCATTGACTTTGTCCTAGTGGTAAAGACTCAGAAGATGGTTAGCAATAATGTCATGTTGATTTAGGAAACTATCTTCATCACAAATGTTCCTTCTATCAGAGGGTCCAAGGAAATTGAGGATGATGAGGGTGCTGGGAGAAATGTGGTGCACATCTTAAGTTACATCCTCAGCCCCACTTACTGCCTAGAGAGAGGCTGCCACTGGATGGAGCTCATTCCCTCCAGCCAATAGCACAGAAGAACAAGAGTAGGCCAGTCAGCCCATTCAGTTTATCTTACCTCTCTGCTTCATGGCTGATCATCTTCATTCGTGACATATCCCCATCTTATCCATGTATCCCTTTGGATTATTGGGAAATAGAAAATCTATCAATCTCTGTCTTGAACTTAATGACTGACCTTCTGGGATAGAGAATTCCAAAGATTCTCTACTCCCTGAATGAAGAATTTCCTTCACATTTCAGTCCTGAATGGATTGTCTTATATTCTGAATGAGTCTTCCCTGGTTCTAGACCCTAACGCTGGGGGAAACATTCTTTCGGCATCAACTGTGTATGTTCATGTAAACCAGGCCAATCTCCTCAAAATGACAGTCCCACCATCCCAGGTATCAGTCTGATGAACATCAGTTGCACTTGCTCTATGACAAGTATATCCTTCCTTTGGAAAAAGGACCAGAACTGCACACAATTCTCTAGGCATGGTCTCGCAAGAGTTCAATACAATCAAAACAAGACTTCTTAATTCCTGTAATCAATCCTCTTGTGAAAACAGCTAACATATCATTTGCCTTTTGAACTGCTTACTGCATCGCAAGTGAGCTTTAAGTGACTTACGAATAAGGGCACCTTGGTTTCTTTGAGTACCAATATTTTCCAATCTCTCGCCATTCTAGAAATACCTTGCACCCCTGTTCTTTCTGCCAAAATGAATAATCTCTCACTTATCCACATTATATCCCATCTTGTCATGTTCTTGCCTACCAACTTAGCTTATCTAAATCCCTCCAAACTCCCCTTGAAACATCCTCACAACTCCGATTCCCACCAGGTTTTGTATCATCTGCAAACTTAGAATTATTACAATTGGCATCTACATCAAAATTATTGATATGGATTTTGAATAGCTGGGGCATAAGCACTGATTCTTGCAGTACCCCACATGGTCACAGCCTGCCAAGCTGAGAATGACCCATTTAGTCCAACTCTCTACTTTCTGCCCATTAACCAATGCACAATCCACGTTGTTACATTACCGCCAAATCTGTGAACATTAATTTTATTTCCTAACCTGCTGCGTGGGACTTTATCAGAAGCCAGCTGAAAATACAAATCCAGTGGTTCCCACTTATTGACTCAGCAAGTAAATTCTTCAAAACAACTCTTAGGTTTGTCTAATACAATTTCCCCTTCATACGTCCATGTTGACTCCGTCCAAACAAAATATTACTTTCAAAATTTCCAATAATTGCATTCTTTTGTAATAGATTCTAGTACTTTCTCTACCATTAAGGGAAAGTAAAGGCACCTTTGTTCCACAGGACCACAGGGCAGCTCACTCATTAAAAAGAGATCACTGATGATGAGTTTAGCCTGAGGGTCACAACATCTCAGGTGAGGGGAGAGTCTGGGAAGACTGGGTCTTCACAGTAACTTCAGCCACTATGGGAATTGGATCCACGCCGATGGCGTTAGTCTGCATCACAAACCAGCCGTTCAGCCAACCGAGCTAACCGCTCCTGTGCCCCCAGTTTCTCAGCATCCAGCACAGCAACTCATTCTCTGTTCAAATTATGCAGAGCGCAGCAGGCTAGGATGATGTAGTACACTCTATTTGGACTATACTGGCAGTCTACCCCTCCAGCAGGCCAAGCAGCAGAACTGTATCTTCTGTCACCACATTCTGTCCCAACACAGCACTAGATGAAGCACGGGCAGAATTGTAACTCTCTCCTCTTCAGCCACCGTGCCATGAGCTACAGTCATAGTGGGTAGCCCTTATTTCAGAGTCACAGGCCTTATAAAGTTCCTGGACCCTCAGATATACCAGGTACACAAGAGTGCTCTAGAACATAAAAGTCATGGCAGCTGCCAGGGTAGTAGGCACATACCTCCAAGAATTTGTAACAGTGATCACAGGTTATCTGAACATTAAATCGAGTGGAAGCCCTCCCTATTAATGAATTCTCCAGGGATTTGATGTGTTGATAGTATACTGGGAGAAACGAACAATGTTCCTGAATCCGACTGTCCAGGCCGAAGCATTGACTTTGTTATTGGGAAACAAAATGAATCAGTATGATATTGTATGACTGTACACCGCCCTGAAACACGATTGAGAGATCCCACACAGGTCACCCCTCACTTCCTGCAAACAGTCAGTTACATAGAAAGTCAATCAGGAGGGGACAGTCTCTCACTTTTGTAACCCTCGTATTCTGCTGTAGCACCCAACATAGTTCTGTCGCAGTGACCCGAGAAATATGCAGCCTGCATCGACACTGCCTCGCTCATCCCCAGGAAATAGAGTTGGAACAGAAAATCTCTCATCCTATTTTGGATGTGATGCATCCTGTGGGGTGGTGTCACTATGACATTTCCTGAGCTGTTGTTCCTCAGCCTGGGTGGCAGCCTGCTACTGTTACTGAGCTTGCTGTAAGTCCCAGTCCTCCTGCATCCACCTCTGCCTTCTCACAAAGCAGCCACAGTGTCTAATATCCCACCAGCAGCTGGGTGCATGACTCTTGCTGTCCACGACCTATGTTGTGGATAACAGAACAAAAACAGAAGAGTCTGTGGTGGCATACCCAACAGCTGAGGGCTGCAGACACCCTTCCAGACAGGGAGACATGAAGCACCCGGCAATGAGGGCCATGTCTCCATCATACATTCAGCTTCAAACTCAGCGTGGGCACCATCCTGGTGAAGGTGAAATGCCAGTCGAGTGGCCAACATATTACATCAACACAAGGAATTCATGCCGCACTGTGCACCACGTCCATCCTTCCCATCCCAGACTACATCAATCATTCAACCTTTCATTGCATTCATTAGAATCCATCAACATACTTAGGTGTCATACAATAAAGTGACGCTCCCCTCCTCCTACAGCACACTTGAAAGTTTCACAAGTGATGGGATGCTTTTGACCAGCATTTTCCTCTTTCAAAGTCAAAGTCATTGTTGCTGACTTCTGCATAATAGAGATGCCAACATTCAACTCACAAATTGTGCGCATTGCCTTCAACCAGAATTTGAATCCTGAGCACATTCACTCCATATGCAATACAAATGGGTGAAGAAATTATTGCAAATGAAAATGTAGCTGCACTTTGCAAATACATGATTCATGTAATTGCCTCCTCAACATCCTTGGGTCCAGAAGACCTGGATCCTGCATTTTTGCCAATCAAACTGATACTGATTTCACCGATGCTGAACGTTGTTCCAGCCATTTTCCAGTTACAGTTAGCATCTACTGAATGTTACGTGTTGGCAGGGAATGCAGCTCACATTGGACACTTTCAGTCAGCTACACTCGCTCACTATGTACCAACATGTCTCCCATACCCCCGTGCCTTGGAGACACACATTGAACTCTGCCTCCAACTGTCCTCCCTGCCCCCAAGCCCATCCTAATCCTCTGTGCTTCTCCTATGAAGGGCACAGTGGTGGTCACTGCCAATAACTCCCACTCCCATAATGTACCATGCCTTCTCATATTGTTCTGTTTGTCCCATCACCTCCATCATTGACCCAATCTCAAACAATGCCTCTGTTTTGATCCCCAAGCCTTGCCTGCCCCATCGCTTAAGGCAGTGAGTCCCCTTTTGTCCCTACAATGAATGATTTTGAGTGATTGACACAAATTCACAGGACTGTATTGACTCCAGATCACTGACTGACTTCCATTAGCAGCCTTGGACATGACTGACTAGACCACGACTGCTGTCTCTGCAGCTCCTTGACTGACAATACATGATTCCCCTGACTGCATGTTATAGCCCTACAGGACTGACTGGTTCCCACTGCCTAGACTGTAGCCAGAAATATCCTCTGACTGTGATCAATCTTGCAATTGCCTTTCAATGCTAGATGTTGCTGCATCCTGCAATGCATGAATGTGTTTGCTAAATATCCTGCAAGTGTATTCAGAGAGGCGCCATGAGGATCCTAAGAGATTGGAAAATGTCATAGGTCAGCTACAGATGAGATATTCTACGCAGCTTAGTGCCCATGGATCGTGCACTATGTTGAGTTTATTGTCAAGAATTTGCAGCGTATAATTTAACATGGTAGGTGATAGGATGGGAAATTGCATGATGTGCAGTTTATAAAGGTTTTGACAAGTGTTACACTTCACCGGGATAACGTGCAGAAAGTCAAGCCTGACTATTCCCAGATTTGACACAAAAGGTCAAGATTTTATTAAAGTATGCAAAACTCTCTAGTTTACCTGCCTTTTGTCTTAGGTTGACAGAAGAATAGACCAGGTTTCTGCACTTAGCTTGACATAGCCCAGTGTCATTGACAGCACGTACACAAACACCCCGTCCCTCCACCACCCAACACTTGGCAGAGGCTGCATGTAGCATCAAGAAGATGCACTGCAGAAATTCACCAAACTCACTCCCTCGTGCCTTCCAAACTTACAACCACTTCCATTTTGAATATCAAGGACAGTAGATACATGACAACATCAGCATCTGAAAATTTCCCTCCAAACCACACATCATCCTGACTTGGAAATATATCATCATTCCTGCAGTGTTGTTGGATCAAAATACTGGAATTCCCTCTCTAATAGAATTGTGAATCTACCTACAGCACATAGACTGCAGTTGTTTAAGAGGGCAGCTCACCATCATCTACTCAAGGACAAAGGATAGGCAATATATACTGGCCCAGCCATTAATACCCTGATCTAATGAATAAATTTTTTAAAAAAGTCCTGCAGCACCTTTGTGACATCCTTAACCCTGGTATCCTGGCGCCATGACCAGGGCCGTTGGAATGCCTATACGTTCGGCTGAATGCAAAATCGCCTTTCACTAATGCCTTTTCACTCTTCTTCCACCCTACTTGTGGAACTGAGCCACTTGTGGAGCGACAAGCTTGCCTCTTGTTATATTACTCACCAAACTATTACCTTCATGAGTATCCAAAATAGAAAACCACTTGATCAGTGAAATAGACATAAGAGGACTTCTGCACTACCTGGCTGGATTTCTTAAACTACTAAGTTGTCACCTTTACAACTGTCGACTTTTAATTGGAGGCCTACCAACCTTACTAATCATGCTATGCACTCAATTCGGAATTTACGTTTTTGCTGCTGGAAGCACTTCTGGCACATTTCATCAGCTGGACCATACGCGGGGCTCTTGTGATGCAGTGTAGTGTCCCTTCCTCTGAGCCAAGAAGCTCAGGATTGAGTGTCACCTTCAAAGGTGTGTAACAACATCGCTGAACAGTTGATTATGGAAATGATCAGCTAGGCTACATGAAGCATTCATGATTTTCTACATAGCACAGAATGGGCATTCCACAGCTCAGTTGGCCTGCCATGACTTTAGTTTACTTTCAGATTATTTCCTTTAAACTGTTGACGAGAATGCAGAAAGTACTGTTGTACATAGGTACATGCTGAGAACCAAGGCAATGAATATTCGCTGAAGAGATGGCCACACAAGTTCTAAACCTGGAAGAGCTTAATGCCAGACCTCAAGTATTAAATATTTTTACATATATTTTTCCCCCAGAGTCAGAGGAATTGACAACTTTAGGATACCTTTCGATTAGATATTATTTCTTTAGATTACCGTTTGGATTGTCTGTCAACCAGGATATATTCCAGCAACATATTGATTGTGTCATTCAGAATCTACCAGCTTGACTCTACATTGCAGTGGTCAAACCTCCATCAGCTCGAGACAGCAGCAAGGAAAAGGAGTCTTATTTTCAACAATAAAACTGTAATCCAACATGAGGCAAATCAATTTCTTTGGGTCTTTCTACTTGGTAAATGGTGTTAGACTTAATCCTACCAAAATTGAAGTTGTGCAGATTATACATATACCACAAGAAAAAGATGACTTACAAAGGCCTACAGGTGACTTTCCGGTTTCTTCAGCTTTTATCTCCAGATATTTACATGAACAAAGGAAAAGCCAAGAGACTGACAGATGAATCCATAAATCTGCTTGGTATCGATGAAAATATTGTTCACTAATAAAGCCATGGAAACATGTCAATTTCATCAACCTCAACTATCAATAGAACTTTTCATTCTATGCGAGACTTCATGGTACAAGCTTGTGCCTGACCTTTTCCATGTGCAAGGACAGAATTACATTTTGGTCACTGAGTACTTCACTCTTTTATGCTGCAAATCAAATGGTCTAGTTCAATGGTCTTTGGCATATTGAACACTTCATTTTGTCTGGTTGGTAATCTTCAAACACTGTTTGACCACAGTCCACAAATACACTAATGCACCCTTCCAAAACATGTGCAAGAAATGGGGTGTTCAACCTATCTCTTCTAACTACCCTCAACCTTTAAAATCCATGACAATCAAGTGCAAAGCAACTTGCTAAGATTTTCAGATAGCTATGTTAAATCTAAATGCTACTCAAGCCAACAGCTTATCCTCACTGGCAGCTCTCATGTTTGAAAGGCAGATCTACATAATTCTCCCTTTCCACATTCTTTATTACACAATCTCTTGCGCACAACACTTTGTTGGAAAGAAGGAAGAAAATAATACAAGGATATGATCAAAAAGCGTGCAGACATTTATCCCAACTTGAAACCAGACAAAGAATAAGAGTTCAAGATTGTCGTTCGAGTACATTGTTTGATGGAAGGATACTCTAATATTGTGTCCAGCTTGGATCATATGAGGTTTTAATGAGCAATGGTCAGCTCCTGCAACGAAATAGGCAGTAAATTCAAACTGCATATAAATCAATCCCCGGTCACGCAGTAAGATGAATCAAAAACTGAAAGCATTATGTTAGTAGCCAACACAATGACAGGCAACACACAACACAGTAAAATGACTAGGTCTGATTGTATCATATATCTACCATGGCATTATTTTAATGTGTAGAGATAACATATCTGTATACATTCTTTTTATGTTTATCAGAAAAGCATCCCCATTCCTTAAGAGAAAAATTAGAAATGTTCTATTGTTGCATGGCTCTCCAACCAGACAGAATATTTTATAAGGCCATTTCCAGGCATTATGACATATGTCATGCCAGTACAGTGGTAATTGCTTTATTCTCAGTAGCAGTTGTAATAGGTACTGCAGTTACTGTATCTTTCCTGTGTAGTCAACCACAGAATGCAGACTATGCATAAATCTGAGCTCTTATAGCAGGGTAAACAGTTAACAGTATGAATAAACTACAAGACATCTATCTGACCGAGAACACATCCTCATATTTACAAGGCTAACATATAGGATACACTGCGGCCATAAATCGCACTGGTAGTAGCGTTTGACCCAGACACAACATCACATACTCACGAATCAATCGGCTTATGAATATGCTATAACATAATTTTTGTTTTTAATCCCAGCGTTTCTGACAAGTAGCAAATGTAGCTCTCTACTCTCTCCAGGTGAGAATAGGCCCTGAACCCTACATTCTGTCCAGGTCCACTCTGTATGATGCACTTCCTTCTCTCCCCTGGGAGAGAGTCTAAGCACCTGTATGATTAACCAGTCCAACCTGAAAAGTGCTTCATGGACATGAGTGACAAGTGCTGAACTAGCTGGCCCAGGGAAAATAAAAAGCCATGAATCTATTCAAGACAGTACGTTCCTCCTACATTCACTCCAGGTGCAGTCCACATTTAACTCTGATATTTTCCACCCTCTCTTGGCAGGAGCTCAAGTGCTTCAAGTCCTGAGACAGACAGCAGTCTACTACATGGATTCCTCCAATCACAGTCCGTGAGCAACATAGCCTTAGGGAACTTACTGACAGATGGGAACATCTGCTCCTGTTTCTCCAAAGATTAACCCACAATCTGTGACTTATAAGAGCACTCAGCTTTGGAAAATGGGGTATCATTATGACGGTGTGTGGATCATTAACAAATGGCATCCAGTTATGTGTCAAGGTTACTACCTGGTACACAGCATTCCTATTTGATGTTGTGACATCAATGTCCAAAGGCATTGTTCAGTAGCCTTACATCTTTAGGAATGATCACATTGAGATATGCATTTTTAAGTGGAGACAAATACATGAACACAGGTCCTTCAAAGTAGCTCATCTTCTCAGAGGGTCTTATTGTTAGGATATAACAGAGAGTCTTCAGAACAATTGTTTAACTTACCTAAAGGCCCCTTTCAACAGTTAAAAATAAACAGCAGGATTCAAGCACAGTACTGGTGACTTGTGTTGGTCAGCTTACATTCCCCACATGCTGACAGCCTCATTGATCCCTTACCTAATTAAGACCCTGGCCCTAATTAAGGATCTGAGAAGAATGACTGCCAGATTTGGATTTGCAGTAGTGGTGTGATTGCCATTAAGAATTGAACTAGGCTCCCATTTCCTACCTCCTGTGAGAAAATCTAGCACCAATTATAAACATTTCATTGTTGTTTCATTTGATGACAGAGGGCTTGAAGAAATGTGTGACATCAGAATAAGAGTGGCAGTGATGGATGGATAGATAGGATGTGAGTAAATGTATAAAAAGAGTTGTGTAGAGAAGCCAGGGTGTGGGTCCTGCTTAGCTTAATGAAGTTCTGCCAGCTTTGGATGCACGAGTGTAGTATCGCACTATTTCAGCTGATCTTGTGGTAACTTTTGTCATTTGTTCACCACAAATATTATTCTCTTGCACCTACTTTCCATCTTGCCCATTGTTGATTATGAGCAAGCACTTTCAGAAGTGTGCTGAACCGACAGCAGCCAATGGGAGATATGCAGAGGCTGTAGGACAGCGGGAGGAGCAACAGAGAGGGTGCAAGAAGTGAACTTTGCATGTTGCTGTTAGATGGGACCATTTGTGGAACTGAAATGAACATTGCAATCCGAAAGGCATCTCAGACAGTAGTGTGCATTGTGCAGCTTGAAATACATCGTAATTATTCCAGACAGCCTCGCAGGTTGCTTATTAAAGGGCCACCTCTAAATGCATGGTGGCTCAGTGGTTAGTAATACTGCCTCACAGCACCAGGACTCAGGTTCTATTGCAGCCTTGGGTGACTGTATGGAGTTTGCATATGCTCCTCATGTCTGCATGGGTTTTGTCTAGGTGATCCAGTTTCCTCCCACAGTCCAAAGATACGCAGGTTAGGTGGATTAGCCATGCTACATTGCCCACAGTGCCTAGAGTGGGAAATGCAGGGGTGAGTCTGGGTGGGATGCTTTTCAGAGGGTCTGTGTGGACTCAATGGGCCAAATAACCAGCTTCCAAATTGCAGCGATTCTATTCTATTCTAAGTCCAATCACTAGAAGTGCAGCCTCAGTACATTGGGAGTTGTTCACTCTGATAATCATGCAACAGTCATTGCATCTTTCAGGAATCACTTTGGTTGAATTCCTCATGGGAATCATCAACCATACGTTATTAGGCTCTCTCTTGCCTTGAGCAACCAGCCAACAACACTTCATCAGGTACAAAGGCACTTGGGAGATTGGTTTGCCACAAGATGAAAACATCATGGAAGCTGCCTGGAAGTCTTTCATATGGCTACACGATTATCTTTTTTATGGTTGCACATCAGCTGCACGTTGAGAGACTGAAAACCATTATAGTTGGCAAGCTCTTGTGGGTGATTGTCTGCTGTGTTAACTGGCACAAATGTGCAATCGATGATACCCTGCATCTGTGGGCAACCAAGCAGAGACACAGTCCTGAACACCCGTTAATTCTGGCACCATCGCAGACAGAATTGACATAATTTCTAACCTTGGTAAATATAACACCTGTCCTATGCATTTTTGGGCTGCTAACTGCAAGATCCTGCAAATAACGCAAGCAGAACCCTTGCAGGAACCAGGGGCAACATTATTGAAGATGGTAGTGACACTTAGTAACACCACTTTGAGAATGTTTTCCCAAAGATTGTTGCTTCAACTGATCCTCCCCAAGAAAGTGAGGCTCGCAGAGGGCAGAAGTGCTAATTTAGGATCTTTATAATTTGAATGAGACAATTGCAGTTATTCATTCTGGCAGCCACTCTGACAATTACGTATGAATGGTGTAAATTGCAAAATTTAAACGGCATTTTTCTTCGATTACAAAGATAGTGATCCTATTGTGCGCTTACCCAATGAGAAGATAGTGGTTATCTTCTTTTCAGGGCAGCTTTTGGAGCGAGCAGAGGGTATCCGGAAGACAACTGCTCACTCACAGATACTGCTCACCCAATGGCGTCTCAATCCCAACACAGATGTCCACTGGCCTTCATGCATCTATTGATTCTTGACTAGGGGCATCCAGGTCCACAGCCCTGTCTGTCACAAATCCTCCATTACCGCATGACTTATCTGATGGACCCTGGAACCAGCACATGATTTTGTTGAGGATGGATGGGGCACTATCATTGTCCACATAATTTTAACCATTAGAGATAAAATTTCAGTGATGTGTCAAACCATAATGATTTGCTCTATCTTGCCACTAGAGTCTTCTTCCCATTTCACAGCTGTTGAGCCTTACTTCAATCATACAGTCAATGAGAACTTTTGACACCACGCTTTGTCTGGCACCATCTCTTGGCCTTACGACCAAACGTATCCCTATCAGGAGCAAGGAACTCCTAATGACAACTCTCAAGGGCTCACTTTAATGCATAAGCTCTCCACCACTTTTTCATGGATCATGCCTTGACATCAACCTGTGAAAAAGCCGTTCCAATAAGAAGGCAAGAAAATATTTGAGAGTTGAGTACTTGTTGACACATTCCCCTGACATGGCCTCTGTTTATTTTATTCTTTCACAAGATGTGGATGTCAATGGCTAGGCCAGCATTTATTGCCCATCCCTAATTGTCCAGAGGACAACTGATAGACAATGACATTGCTGTGGGTCTGGAGTCACATGTAGGCCAGAATGGCAGCTTCTTTCCCCAAGGGCAGTGGTGAACTAGATGGGTGTATCCCAGTAATCAATCAAGGCTTCATGATCATCATTAGACTCTGAATTTCAATTTTTTAAATTTAAATTCCACCATCTGCTATGGTGGAATTTGACCTTGGATGCCTAGAACATTACTTGGTCTCCGGATCAATAGACTAGCACTAATACTATTACACAGTTGCTTCTCCTAAGTGTTACCTTATGGCTGCTGTGTTCTCATCTTATTTTCACTGAGGACTTCCAGGAGACCAGAAAATCCAAGTACTAACTTAGCATAGAGACCACTGAGAAAAGACACATTCTATAAAAAACAATGAGCTGACTGTTGATAAAAAAAAGTGATAGGCTTCATCTTCCTGGCTCACTGCATTTGTCTATGTACAGGCTGCCCAAGATACAAATAAATGATCCCCCTCGAAACCCTGCCTTATCTATGACTGGTTCTGCACAACATGTCATGGCATGATTTGGCCAAATGTTTGAATTGCTACAACCTGTTTTCAACAAATTATCCCCATATGCAGTAAAGGATTCCTTTACATTTGCAAAGTCTTACAGGACTTACATTTCAATAGCAAAGCAGTATCTATGTGTTCCTTTGACATTGCTACCCCATTCACTAATATGCAACTTAAAGAAGGTATTGATATCTGTGCATTATCTTTATACCATGGTGATCTAAACCAGACATCACTGGGTGAGTCAGCATTTGTTGCGCTGATGAACTCAGCGACTCCTGCAGTTGGGTTCAGCTTCAACAACACCATATATGTCGAAATAGATGATGTTGCCATGGGATCCCCAACCATGCCAATCATGCCCAACTATCTTTGTTGGATTCCATGACAAATCTGTCTTCAATGGAACGTTACTTAGCCTCCTACCCCTTGCATATTTCTGATATGCAAGTGATATACTTGCTATTCTTGAAGCTGCGGCTGCATGTAAGATCTTGCTTACCTGTCCTAATGGGCTCATCCTATGCTCAGATTCATGTTTGAAATATAACAGAAAAATAAGTTCCTTTCCCTTGATGCCTTAATTGATAAAAGAGTCAGGGGTTCTTTACTACTATCTATTGTGAACCTACCTTCACTGGGCAATATACATGTTGGGATTCATACAGTTCAGTTATAAGAACGGCCTAATCAGCAACCTTGTAACTAGGGTCTGAGCCATTGGCTTGTCATGCAAAGTTGATGCTGGAATAGGACCCATCAAAGCTATCCTGCGGGAATGTGGCTGTCTTGACCAGATTATTTTTTGCTATATATTGTGCAAATTCATAGAACACCAAAGATGCTTAATTTATTAAAAAATGCTTAAAAAGTGCCCAGTCTACCTCAGAATACCTTGGTGGTCAAAGTATCTCGAAGTTTTGAGTAACAAGTAAAGCTAGCAGTTACATGCTGCTACGATGCAGTAATAACATGGGTCATGTTCACCACTAATAGGATGCTGCCATTGAATCAAAAACAGTTCTGCCTGTCACATTGTTATATGATTTTCTGTACTGGTGTAGTGCCATGTAGTAGCATTTCCCAAAAACTATGGAGCTGGAAAAGCACAGCAAGTCAAACAGCATCTGAGGAGCAGGAATGTCAATGTTTCAGGCTGAAACCCTGAAACGTTGACTTTCCTGCTCCTTGGATGCTGTTTGACCTGCTGTGCTTTTCCAGCTCCACATTTATTGACTCTAGCTTCCAGCATCTGCAGTCCTTACTGTCTCCATGTCCCAAAAACTGCTAGATTGTGCAAAACAGCATGGCCCTTCATGTTGTCCACAACAATTCAGGCATTAAGTGTAGGAAAACAACATGTGCTTGAAAACCTCTCAATGTAATGTCTAATATTTGATACAATTCTGAAATTGGGAACATTTGCTGGATAATCCAGAATTTTTTCTTTCATTCACAGGTTGATGGCATCACTGGCTAAGACATTGCTGTGGCTCTGGAGTCACATGTAGCCCAGACTAGGGAAGATTGGCAGTTTACATCCCAAAAAAAACATTAGTGAACCAGATGGGTCTTTCCCAACAATCAACAATGGTTTCATGGTCATCATCAGACTCTCAATTCCAGATTTTTTAAAATTCAAATTCCACCATCTGCCGTGGCAGGATTTAAACTGGCTCTCCAGAACAATACCTGGGTCTGTGGATTTACAGGCCGTCGCCTCTCCATAAAAGGAATTGTAAAAGAAATTGTCCTGACAACCAATTTACGATTGTCAGCCTGGCTTGCAATGTGATACACTTGTATGTACTTGAAGCTACACGTATTAATACGCAGTGCCCTTTTTACAGACAGGCACAACATTTTACATGCACTGGGCCTGGTTCAACTCAAAATTGAACTCAAAATTCAAAACTAGCCTGACTTCAACTGTCAATCAGCACTAATGGTTGCATTCTCTATGGCAATGCCTCTACTGATTAGAGGCCACTCACTGACCAATCAACACTCTCCTCTCGTACCGTATCAACATTGGTTTCACCTTGAATTTGTATTCTTGCGAAATTTCCTGTTGAGTACAAGATGAAAAGTCTTTACAAAATGTGTCTTTTTTAGCAAGACTCAAGTTCTTTATTACTGAATGACTTTTAATATTACTTGCAAGGCAGAATTGTTCATTGACAAAATAGTGGTCTATGCTATCATAGTTGATGAGTGGAACTTCATTACAAATTACAAAGGGCAATTTAAGTGATAATCATCAAAGTTTCAACTTCTTATCACTTTCAGACTAACAAATTCCATACAACCAAATGACTGGAATAGAAATCTTACATCAGTATGTTCTGCTTGCGTGATTAACATATAATAAGTTTTCACCCACATCTCCCAAGGGGATTGCTTGTGTGCAGCCTAATGCATTGCAGTGAAATGCAAAAGCTGGCTTTCTGACAAGCTGTCTGTTTTGCCAGCTGAAATCCCCCACCCATTCCCAAATCCACAAATCAACATACAGGTTCTCTGGTTTCTCCTTCCCTTCTTTCTTAAAAATGTTTACAATTCTGTAATTTGGTAGAGACAAATTCTATCTTCTTATACAAGAAGTAATGCATCCACAATTTCTTTAACTTAAAGACCAGTATAAAGAGCTTAATAGAATTTAAACTGAAAATCAAGCAATTACCTAATTATCTATGGACTACTAACATTAGATCCACATTACAATCCAAAATCAATGTTATTTTAACTTTTTGAATATAATAATCATTTAGAAATAGTGCAGATATTTCTCAATAAGCAACTAAATAATTATTTCTGTTTTAATTCAATAACTGGATACTTTCTTAAAAATAGCACTTTTATTACTCATTAACTTGCTATCATTATCAATGACAACAGCTAGGCAACTTAGTGAAGCAGTTATCCAGTTAATATTTAATAAAAGTATCAAATTGCCAGGAGCATTAAAACAGTTTGACAATAACATGCAGACAAAAGCAAATTTGATTTTATAGCAGTTATTTTATCCGTATGTTCTTGTTCCAACAATTCTGAACAATACATAAGTCAAGAGTTCTATCCATATGACAACTAGACAATGAATTGTTTGACTATCATGACCTTGTATGACCACACATTGGGTATTCGTAAAGTATATTTGCTAATTTGTCCTAACTTTTCAAAAGCATCACAAGATAAATGTTTCTAGCTACAGTTTTCAGTAATTGTTCTTAAAATGGTATACAAAGATAGGTAGAGACATTGCTAAAACAACAGAGAAACAAGAATACGCCATTCAGCCCATTGATCCTGCCCTGCCATTCTTCATGACCACAACTGACTGAACACTTCAATGCCTTTTACCCACCCCCATTTCTCTATTTATGCCTAGTGTATATGTTTGGTTAACACCAAAGATATTTGGAAAGAAAGATCAAAGAAATAATCAAAAAAAAATCAATTTTTATGCAAGTTTCCTTAAAATGAAATTATGAGTGCAGTACAGAAAACTAAATAACCTTCAAACTGAATTTGATACTTAACAGAATAGAAATTAGCTGTGGAAAAGAGAAAATCATTACTTACCCTTCTTTTGTCAGAATCAGAAGCTACAATTAGGGAGGTGGAGCTGAATTTCATATACCTTGGCAGTGGGTGGGAGGGCAATCCAGGAATCCTTGGATCACTGACTCCTGTCCCTCCTTTGAGGAAAAGTACATATTACATGTAGTGACCAATTACCAGCCATCCAGCAGGGAGACAGCTTCACACTGTCAGTAAATGGCAGGCAGTGTGTCCATTGAGCAACTGAATTAAGTGGTTCAGGGACAGGCCATGAACGGAAGCTAGTCACGACCAGCCATTTAAAAGAACTCCTAATACTGGAATCTTGTCAGTTGCAACAGAAAACACTATTTCTGCACTTGAGAAAATTTGTGGTGAATGTTTTTAATTTTTGTAAGCTGTTAGTAGATAAAGCTTTTTCTAAATGCATCCCTTTATCATTCGTTCACGAGAGGTGATTGAGTCAGCATTTACTACCTATTCTTAACTATCGTTGAGAGGATGGTTTTGAGCCACCTCCTTGGACCACTGGAGTCCATGTGTTGTTGGCAAATCTACAATGCTGCTAGGAAGGGCATTCCAGGATTTTGACCCAGCAACAGTTTAGGAATAGCAATATACTAGCTTACAGTGCTGCCACTGTATACTGTACTGAAGACTTGTGCTCCTGAATTCGCTACACTTACAGCAAAGGTGTTATAGTACAACACTGATATCTGGTTTCTGGAAGTTAATTATCTCAGTCCAATGACGTGATTGCAGGAATAGTTCAGGGTACTTGTCCTAGGGGCAAAAATCTTCATCTATGACCCTCCCTCCATAAGATCATTGTTGTAGGTGTTAGATGGGTGCGAATCCTGAAGGCTGCTTTTTCACCCTGATAAACTGAAAATCTATCAAGTGATTTTGGAGCTGCACCTATTCAGACAAATGGAGAGTATTCTATCACACTCCCAACTATGCCTTATAGATGGTGGACAGGTTTTGAAGCATCAGGAAGTGGATTACTCACTTCAGAATTCTCAGCCTCTAAACTGCTCCCGTAGCCATAGTAGTTATATCACTGGTCCAGTTCAGTTTGTGGTAATTGGTCATCCCCAGAATGTTGATAGTGAAGTGTTCAACAATGATCATGCTGTTGAATATCAGGAAGAGATGGTTAGATGTTCTGTTATCTAAATTCTTATTGCATGGAACTTGTGTGTCAAGATTTTTACTTGCCACTTAGAAACCCAAGTCTAATGGTGCTGAACATTGTGCAATTATCAGTAAACATCTCCATTTCTGACCTTATGATGGAGGGAAGGTCATTGATGAAGTAGTTGAAGATTTTGGTTCTTAGCACAGCACCCTGAACTACTCCTGCAATCACATAATGGGATTGAGATGATTGACTTCCACAAACCAGATGTCAGTGTTGGCTGTGCTAGAACAATGTAGCTAATTCTGGAGCAGAAGTCTTCAGTATTATTGCAAGAGTATTGTCAGGCCCTACAGTCTTTTCAGTATGCAGTGCCTTCAGCCATTTCTTCATATGAAATGGAACGAATCAAATTGGTTGAAGACTGGCATCTCTGACGCTGAGACCTAAGAGGAAACTGAAGCGAATCATCCACACAGCACTTCTGGCTGAAGATTGTTGCAAATGTTTCAACCTTTATCTTTTGCTCTGGTATGCTGGGCTCCCACATCATGCTGAAGATTAATAGCATTAGCAGAGAGAAAATGTAGGTAGTGTCTCAATATTTTCAGGAGCTGGCCCATGCAAACAATGACTTTCCTATCTATCTTTTTGTGACAACAGATGCCTGCAGATGATAGTTTTACAATAATAAGTCACAGACAAAGCCTTGATGCATTAGAGTGGTAAAGGTAATTAGCATACATCATTTTTAAGCACATGCTTCTGGGAAGGAATATTGGCCTAATGAGGGAAAACTTGGTGTAAATTTCCCGATTGCTTATCTCCATAGCTCTCTGAACTTCGTCACACAAAATATAGTCTAGATTGAAGAATAGTTATTTTACTCAGAGGCAGGCCTTAATAAATTAAAAAGACAAAAATCAAAGAATCACCTAAGCTTTGAAAGAAGAATGGATTTTTTTTTTAAATAAATGAATGTGTATTATAGGCAATAGCGAAGGAATAAGAAAAGGGAGGTCTAGGGCTATAGACGATGAATGCCTCAGTGCTTACAACGCCAGGAAGTGACTGTATTACATCTTAGTCAGCATGGTGGGCAAACAATGATCAAGATTGGTGAGGTTCACCAGGGGCAATGACTCAGTTATCCCAGCTCATTCAATTCGACCAGCTGTTGGGTACAGAGGAGAAAGGCTTGTGAGGGATGTGGGGAAAGTGTTTTTTTTTCCAATTCAGTATCAGGATATTGGTATAAGTGATAATTCTACCCTTTATTGCCCATCTCTGGTTGCCTCTGAAAAAGGTGGTGATAAACATCTTAATGGTTTGAGGGATTAGATCATAGAATATAGAAGAGTACAGCACATGAACAGCCCACCATGTCTACACTAGGCATGATGTCTATCTAAACTAATCCCATCTACCTGCACATGGTCCATATCTCTCTGTTCCCTGCCTTTTCATGTGCCTAACTAAGTGTCTAACAGTAGCTATGGTTTCTGCTCTATCACCTCCCCTGGTGGTGCATTCTGGGTATCTACTACCCTCTGTGTAAAAACCCTGCCTCGCATATCTCTTTTAAACTTTCTCCCTCTCACCTAAACCTATGCCCCCTGGTATTTAACTCACTCAGATAATAAGAACTGCCAATACTGGAGTCAGAGATAACACAGTGTGGAGCTGGAGGAACACAGCAGGCCAGACAGCATCAGAGGAGCAGGAAAGCTGAAGTTTCAGGTCGGGACCCTTCTTCAGAAAATGATTTTCTGAAGAGGGGCCCTGACCCGAAACATCAGCTTTCCTGTTCCTCTGATGCTGCCTAGCCTGCTGTGTTCCTCCAGCTCCACACAATAATACCCCTTAGTATTTAACATGTCCATCCTGGACTAAAAGGATTAACTATCCACCCTATCTATGCCTCTCATAATTTTATACACTTCAATCAGCCTCTGATGCTCTAGTAAAACCAAACCAAGTTTGTCCAACATTTCCTTATTTCTAATACACTGTAATCCAGGAAACATCCTGGTAAACATCTCCTTTGCACTCCCTCCAAAGCTTCCACCTCCTTCCTATAGTGTAGCAACCAGAACTGCACACACTGCTCTAAATGCAGCCTAAAGTTTAAAACAGCTGCAACACGACTTGTCAACTTTTATACTCAATGCTCTGACCAATAAAGACCTTCTTTATCATCTTATCCAATTGTGTTGTCACTTTCAGGAAGTGATGGACTTGCACCCCAAGATCCCTCTGTAATCACTGTTCCTGACGGTGCTGCCATTTTACTGTACACTTTCTTCTTGTGTTTGACGTTCCAAAAATGCATTACCTCAGACTTGTCCAGATTAAACTCCATCTGCCATTTCTCCACCCAACTTTACAACTGATCTATATCCCTTTCTCACTGTCTATAACACCACCAATTTTCATACTGTCTACAGACTAACTAATCAGACCACCTACATTTGCATCCAAATTACACATTGGATAAACATCCCTCCACAACTACCCTCTGTTTTCTATGGCCAAGCCAATTTTATATCCAACTTACCAAGTCACCCTGGATCCCATGTGTCTTCATTTTCTAAGCCAGCCTACCACCATGAACGACCGTGTCAAATGCTCACATTGAGGTGGAACTGATATTGCATATTGGCTGGACCATGTCTCAGTTTAAGATATTTTTTCAATGTTTAAACAATTGCTTTACTGCCTTTCTAGTTGGCCAACAAAGCTCCGTCTCTGTCAGGTATAGGTTAGTGTGATTGAAAACTGAATTGATCTTTCTATGTTTTAAAATGCTAAACAAACTGTTATATACCTAAATAGCATTACATCTGATTCTTGTCTGTTTACCAGGTTCTGCACCACATTGTACCTGAAGAGGGTGCAACAATATACATATATCACACAAACTGAAAGCAGATGCCTTTGTATAGATATATTGTCGGGTGTAGATCAAGGACAACTGTCTCTTTAGAAACGTGGTGCTATAACTTCCTGAGCTGTCATTTCAACCACCACCCTTTTCAAACTAAACAGCAGAGATTGTCAAGAAAAATCTTTTGGCTTTTTGAATAACAGTTGATTTTGTTGCTTCAGAGCCAGTTGCAGAGAATTGTTTGCTTTTTCTACTTACATGATAGAAGCTGTGTTCAGTATGTTGCCATCGTCCCTTTGTGATGTGGTTTGTTTGAAGGCAGTTGAACAAAAAGCTGTTTGACTGTCACTGCTTTTCATCAGCAGTTTCTTTACCTGCCTCTCCTCTTTCTCTCTCTCTCTCTTTCTGGGCACTGTCTCCATCTATTTGATTCACTCCTTTATCCCCAACCCAACCCCCCACAACTCCACCCCTTGGCATCAGCATAGATAGTACCACTTCCAAGCAGCTTTCAGTTCAGGTCCCTGAACTTGAAACGTTAACTTCGTTTTTCACCCTACGGATGCTGCCAGAGTTTCTTCAGTACTTAGTATTTTAGTTTCAGAATCGCAGCATCCACAGTTTTATTATTTAAAGTCTAAGTGTTCAGTTGAATTTTGACTAGGGCAGTTTTTGCCCAGTTGACTGTGTGCTCTAACAAGACCGCCACTAGCATTTACAAATAACATTGGCCAACATCCCACTTAAAATTCAATAAAAATATTGGTACTATCACCTCAGATACAACAATAATACAAAATCTGCCATCCTCTTGATGCCATTTCAGAAATTAAAGTATAACTGGGTAAAGCTGGGTGAGTCAGGTTTCAGTGACCTAAATTTAAACTAGCACGTGCACTGACAAAGTGTACCGAATACTATAAAATTGTGGTACTGATAATGTCTTTGCTTATGTTATCTGTCTGGATTTCTTTTCTTTCTCCCCAGTCTCACAATTACTCTGCAATGGAGAGAACAAGTAGGTGACTTGCTCCCAAATCCCCAGAGTAGCCATTTGAATTAGATACACATTTCTAATGTAGCTATGACTTGCCCTCTGGAGGAACTTGACTTCTGCTTTGTATTTTTGCAAGCATGGCAGAGCTCAGTAACAGAGAGACATCAGGATCAAAGCTGCATCATTCATTGCTGCAGTGCTGACCTTGGTATTTAAACACTTGGTCACTGTAGCACCTCTGCATCAAATTAAATACTAGCTCTTTTGACTTAAAGGGCAGTGACGAACTTTTGTTTGGCTTTCTGCTCTATGGAAATTAGATAACGCATGTAGGATATCAGATTGACGGCCGCAAAAGAAAGGCTGTTCTTCAGGTGAATGGTTTGAATGACATTGTAAACTACAAAATGTAGGTTAAACTGATACATGAGAGAAACAGCCCCAAAGTGTGCAATTTCTCCAACATAACTATAATACATGAGTAGATTTTGATGTCCAAAGATCCAAATGGCATAAGCTGGTGACTTTATGTTCATTGAACTGGAGACTGGAGGAGACCAGAGGCATCATAAGCTTGGGCGTTTTTTTTTTTAAATTCGCTTGCGGGATGTGGGTGTCGCTGGCTGGCCAGCATTTATTGCCCATGCCTAGTTGCCCTTGGGAAGTCGGTGGTGTGCTGCATTCTTGAAGTGTTGCAGTCCATGTGCTGTAAGTTGATCCACAATGCCTTTAGGGAGGAAATTCCAGGATTTGGACCCAGCGACAGTGAAGGAACAGCAAAATATTTCCAAGTTAGCACGATGAGTGACTTGGAGGACTGGCAGTTGGTGGTGTTCCCATGTATCTGTTGCTCTTGTACTTCTAGATCGAAGTGGGTCATAGGTTTGGAAGGTGCTGTTTAAAGGTTCTTTGTTGGTAAATTTCTGGTAAATTTCTGCAGTGCATCTTGTAGATAGTACAGACTACTGCTACTCAGTGGTGGAGGGAGTGAATGCTTGTGAATGTGATGCCAATCAAGCGGGCTGCTTTGTCTTGGATGGTGACAAGCTTCTTGAGTGTTGTTGGAGTTGTACTCAACCAGGCAAGTGAGGTGCATACTAGATAATGAACTGGCTTTGGGGAGTTAGGTGGTGAGTTAGTCACGGCAGTATTTCTAGCCCCTGACTTGCTCTTGTAGGCATTGTGACTCAGAGGTGAATCTAGCTGAGTTTATGGTTAAAGGTAACCCCAAGAATGTTGATAGTGGGGCTTTCAGTGATGGTAACACTTGAATGTCAAGTGACAATAGTTAGATTGTCTCTTATTAGAAATGGTCATTGCCTTGGTGTGCTTCAAATGTTACTTTGATATGAATCTGTTGAACTGAAAAGATTTTCTTCAGCTCGACCATTCGCCAGTTAGATATCTTAGCTGGAGAGAGATATCATTTGCAAAAGACAACATGTCTGGAATAAAAGCGACACAATGCTCCAGAAAGACTTTTGCACCTTCACTCAACAAAATTTCTGTACAAAAAACTCAGGGCAATTTTGGGAATTAGACCAACAAACAGCCCTCTATCTATTGGTCCCTTGGAATTACTATTGGGGTCCTTTGCATGACATGAAAACATATCAATCTATATGTTCTACCACAGCAAAACAGGTGCTGCCTTGCAAAATGTTGATGGTTGCCAAAGTGGAAAGATGCGGCAAGTGATCCAATGGTATTTCCAAATTATCATTGTCCATTTATACTGGGCAGGCTGGCTGCAAAACCAACTGACTGATCAATATATTCATGGAATGCTTTAGATCTTTGTCATACCTAGGTGTGAGAATAGTGGAAACTTGATGTTCAATTGTAAAATCCCGTAGGCGTCTGCATGTCTAATTTGGTCTGGCTATCAAAATGCTGTTCAAAGTTGTGGCTGGTGTAGTGGGTGTTTTCATCATGGCTATGGTTTCCGTGGTTATTGTGGGAGACAATTAAAATTCAAGTACCACTGCCTGAATGATATGGTCTGAGTGCTCCCAATATGTTAGGCCTTGTGACGTACACCATAACAACTGGATTCCTGTTGAGGCAAATACCTTGAAGTTTACTATTAACATTAAATATTTATCCTGCCATAATATCTCATACTCTTGATTTTGTGTTACTATGATTACTGCAGCGACAACAATAACAGCTAGGTGAGGCAGACATCTTTGGACTGGAATGTCACATGTAATATGTTTAATTCTGGTCTCCCTGCTATAGGATAGATGTTGCAAAACTTGAAAGGGTGCTGAAAAGGTTTACAAGGATGTTGCCAGGGTTGGAGGGTTTGAGGTCTAGGGAGAGGCTGCATAGGCTGGGGCTATTTTCCCTGGAGCATCACAGGTTGAGGGATTACCTTATAGAGGTTTATAAAATCATGACAGGCGTGGATAGGGTGAATAGCTATGGGCATTTTCCTCAGGGTACAGGTGTTCAAAACTAAAGGGCGTAGGTTTAAGGTGAGAGGGGATACAAAAGGGACCTAAGGAGCTACTTTTTCCAGCAGAGGGTGGTGTGTGTATGGAATGAACTGCCAGAGGAAATGGGGGAGGTTGATACAATTACAATATTTAAAAGGCATCTAAATGGGTACATGAATAGGAATGACTTAGAGGGATATGGACCAAATGCTGGCAAACAGGACTAGATTAATTTAGGATACCTGATCAGCAAGGATGAGTTGGACTAAAGGGTCTGTTTCCATGCTGTACATCTCTGTGATGATAACTCTGTTATGATTTCACCTAGATGCCTTGAAACTACACTGCCTGTCTGGTCCAGAATCTATTCACTAATACCATGAGCTCCATCCAATCTGATTATGCTACACAGTCCTCAGTGGGGAAAAATAATTCATTTCAAAATCCTGATTGGGTCAGATGTACCATCTCTAGCTCCTGATTGGCTAGTTGGATATAATCAAAGTCTATGTAATGTGTACTTATCATTATGGTGTAATAAATTACAAAATCGGGTTGTGAAGACAAGTACCTCTTCTTGTTAAGATGAGGTTCAGCCTCCATTAATATCCACTGAACAGGACGTAGGCCCACTATAAAATAGAGAATTGATAAAGAGTCTTGTGTCATAGTGGTAGTGTTGCTACCTCTGGACTAGAGATTGTCTATATTCAAGTCCCACCTGTTATGGTGATATTACATAACATGTTGCACAAATCTTACAGGTTGAGATCCATGAGAACATTACCTCATATCAATTCAATGCAGTGTGCAAGGAGAATGGTCTCTTCAGACATACAGCTACCTAGAGAAGGGAAGTGTGGAGTAAATAAATAAAGGCAACTATCCTAGCAGGATATTCTCCTATTTTTAGCCAGTAGAATGTATAAAAAAAACAGCAGAGACAATGTAAACTAATGGTGAAATATGACAAGAAGTTACATGAACACAGATGAGAATATTATTATTTAATAATAGAAAAGAAACACTGTTGAAGAAAAGCCAGCTTATTATATTTTAGGCAGATAGTCCTTCATCAGAACAGGAGATTAAAAGATGAACAGAAGGGAATGGAAAACATGAAAAGGAAGAGTGGAGAGGAGAAGAAGGAGAAAGTCAACAAGTACACCAATAACAGACAGGGAGCAATAAGTGACTCCTAAGCTGTTTAATAGAAAAATATTAAATTATGTAAGACATAGGACAGAAGTAAGCTATTTGGCACATCAAGTCTGCTCCAATATCCAATGAGATCATAGTTGATCTGATAACCCTCAACTCCACTTTCCTGCTTTTTCACCATAACTCTTGATTCCTTGTTGATTAACAATCTGTCTATTTCAGCTTTGAATAAAAACTTATTACCCCAGTCGACAGTCCTCAGTGATAAAGAACTTCATTCACTCACTGCTGACAGAAGCAATTCCTCCTCATCTGATTTATTCTGAGATTTTGCTCTCTGATCCTGGATTCTCCAAGGGCAAAAACCCTTTCCAAATCTACCCTGTCAAGCCCCCAAGAATCTCATGTTTCAATAAAAGGTTTTTATCTCATGCTTCTGAACTCTAATGAGTATGAGCACAACCAACAGATTCTACTTAAGTTTTCTTCTAAAAAAATCCCAGCAGGATCAACCTAGCATCAACCTAGTGAATTTTCCCTGGACTGCCTCCAATAGCTGATAAGGGAACCAAAACTGTTTGCAGTATTCCAAGTGTGGTTTAACTAGTATAGCGTATAATTGTAGCAAGCCTTCACTAATTTTATACTCCATTCCCTTTGAAATGAAAGCCAACTTCTTATTTGCCTTCCTGTTACTTAGAGAACTTGGTTGCTAGCTTTTTATGATTCATTCAAGAAGGTCCCATAGAACCTATGCTACAGCTTTCTGTAATTTCTCTCCATTTAAATAACAGCTCTTTTATTCTACCTGCCAAAGTGCAAAACCTAACATTTTTCCTTGTTATATCCCAAAGGTTAATAGACTAGGACTCTTCTCACTGGAGGAGAGAAGAATGAGGGATGATCTCTTTAAAAACATTTGGGATTCTTAAGGGAATTGACAGAGTAAATGCTGAGAGGATGATTCCCTCACAAGAGAGTCTAGGACCAGTAGGCATCAGCTTAGAATAAAAGGGGCATCAACTTAAGACTGAGTTCAGTAGCTATTTCATCTCTTGGGCGTTGCAAGTGTTTGGAACTCCTGCCAGAGAGCTATGGGAACAGAGTCTGTGTATATTTAAGGCTGAGGTAGATAGTGTTTTGATTGGTAGGGAAATCAAGGGTTACAGGGAAAATGCAGGAAATTTGATTTGAAGAATGTTGGACCAGCCCGTATGGCAGGACAGGCTGGAGTCGTCGAATGGCCTACTCCTGTTCCTTTTTTTAATGGCCTTAGTCTGTTTATATCCCTCTGTAGATTCTGTGTCATCCTCGCTCCTTGCTTTCCCACCTATTTTATGTCATCTGCAAGCTCGACAGAAGTAAATTCACATCCCTCATCCAGGACATTAATATATATATCGTAAATAATTGCGGCCCCAGCCATGATCCTTGTGGCACTCCACAAGTTACAGATTGCCATCTAACTGGCTAACTAATAGAAGACAATCTTCTATCCATAACTGTTTTTAAAAACCTTAAGTAGCAGCACCTTACACCTTCTGGAAATCCAGATACATTCTAGCTATTAGTTCCCCATAATTTGTCCTGTTTGTAACCACCTCCAGGAATTCCAATAAATTTGTTATGTTTGACTTCCCCTTCATGAAACCATGTTGACTTTACTTGAATAAATTATGTATTTCTAACTGCTCTGATATTACCTCATTTATATTTATATTATTTTCCCCAAAAGGCAGATGTTAAGCTAGCAGTATTTTGGTTACTTGATTAATGTCTCCCTGTCTTTGAATTTGAGTGTTGTATTGGCAGTTTTCCAATCATCTTGGACTTTTCCTAAATTTAAGGAATAGCACATAGTGAATTAACAATAAAGTGACAAAAGAAAGGCACAGCAGAGACCCAGATAATAAAAAGAATTAAAATGGGAAATGGTAATATAATAGAGTGAGAAGAAAAATCTGGGAGACTGCACAGCTGATTTGTCTGATAAGTATTCCAAACTAGAACAAAAAGTTAAAATCTATCTTGGTGAGTCTGTTGCTCTTCAGATGCAAGAAACAGGCTTCAGATCTTCCCAAGGACTAAACAAAGAAGACAGACTGACAGAACATGTCAGTAGGACATGACAGTAAACCAGCTCAGTTTGCGGGCCAATTGACATCATTAAAAATAATCAGAATCAAACCCGCAATCAGACATGAAGTGTCCCAAAGCAACTTGACATCTCTGGACTTCTGCGGTACTTGGGGTCTGACCAGTCTTTTAAAAGGAAGAAAAATATTTAGTGGAAGCTCTGGGGAACAGATTGAAGTCAAAGTTCCCAGACTGATTTTTTTTTTTGCATTCTGAGGGAGAATGCTTTTTTTTGGTGTATCTGTTAATGAGATATGGGACACTAGGGGACCACCTCCCTAATTGCCATTCTGGTCCTCTGATGTATAGATACTTACTGACCGGGGCACAATGGAACACTCTGAACATGTCAGTCACAAAATCAAAGTCAGGATCCTATGTACTGGTGCCCAGCAGTATATCTGATGAAATAGTTGCAGCCAGACCAACAAACTCTTATATATTATTTGTGATACTACCACCTTGCTTTCACTAGTCAGGAGGCCTGAAAATTCACCTCAGTCTCTCTTCCACCCCCCACCCCCTGTATCAACCTGCCATCCCTTTACTTAGATACCAGAACACCACTCCAATAACTGAATTGTAGTAAATCACAATTCAATGATTAATTTTCAAAATATCTTTGTAAAGAAACATTCAGTTAAGTAGGATTTAGATGCTTTCATTGCAGCCCAGTATCTTGAGAGAAAATAATGTGAAAGTCAGAATAAAAATGAGCAGGGAAACACACCAGCAATGTGTTATTCACCTGATGTGCCTGAGGCATTGCCCAGGGACTAATAACCCATCTGTAGTTGGACTGGGAACATGGAAGACATTACAATCATCAGGTCAAACATACACACAGTAACAGAAAGTACTGAAGATTGATCTTTCAGCTCATGATCTGTTCATTTAAAAAAATGCATTAAATGCCACGAGACAACATTAGCACAATGACTCCACAGTGACAATGTAATTGCAAAGCAATGGAAAGTGAAACAGAGATGGATATCTGCTGCTCTGATTGAAAAATAGCATAAAGGTTTCTAATACTTGTTCTATTACAATTTACACATGACTGCACAACAATGTTGGTAGGAAAACCACAGGTTAGAAATTTGCATAATATGGTTGCAGTTTTACACACTGCATTACAAATTCTCTTGGATATAGTGGTGCAGGTAACTGCAGTAGATCACACCAAGTCCAAATCAGCCACCACTTCTACAGTCACTGAGCTACATTGGGTACCAGTCCAGCAATATCTCAATTTAAGAATTCTTATCCTTGCTTATCAAATTCCTTGCCCCTCTCCCTAAGCTCTGCCTATGAGGTAGCATGTTTGGAGGCAGGGTGGGCATGTAATTGGGCAGGGGGGTGGATTTGGTTTGCCACCTTCCTGATCTCCATCTCAATGAAGTCTAGATGTTACCTTCTAAAGGCATTCAGTGCCCAGTTGAGGGACTTATCATTGGGAATATTGGGGCCCTTGAAGAGCCATCCCCTTCTCTTGCAGTAGGCCCCCTTCCTACACCCATTATCTCACAATTGCCAGCCTATGTAAGCCTTCCCACCATTCCTTACCTGTGATCTGGATCACTCCATGTTCCTGGGTCTTTTGGAAATTGTCATTCAAGAGATGCCAGCCCCTGATTGGCCAGTAGCACTTGGGAACAATTGGATCTCTGTCCCCAAGCTCCTGATTCTAATAAAAAGTCCTGTGGGTGACCTCTCAATTGACTGATAAGCTCTTTGTTTAGTGGGTGAAATAACTACACAGAGGCTGGTGTCCTGTCATCAAATCACCCTTTATTTACGAGTGCACAGTACACTGGCTATGACCAGCCAGCTCGGAGTCAGTCCTCAACTGAGGAGATTCCAGTCTCCTGGTTATATTGGTCAGTCAAGGCTTTTCTGATTGGGGTTGTTAACTTGAGCCAATCAAGGATCTATTAATGAGGCCCACCTGGTTCCAATCACTACATCCCTCAAACTTCTCCCCCCTCCCACCTCACACAGTCTGGGGATTATAGCCCTGGTCATTCACCTGAGCTTCCCTTGCGATGCTTTTGCCCAGGTCCAGTTTCTTCTGCTCCAACTCAGACACAGGGGACGTGTACCAGACCGTGGCCCATCTCTTGAATCTAGAACAGCTCAGAAGCATCTCCTCCTCTCTTCTTCCAGTGGCAATGGTATGGAGGCTGCATCTATTTTGGACCATGAGGTTTCCTCAACACGAGGAAGAGGAGTAGCACCTGCTGTTTCTGCTGAGCCTTCAGACCATTTGGAGAGTCCAGGTATGTTTTGCTCCTACCCTGTTTGAGAGGCAATGGGTTTCAGGTGATCCACGTTTGCTCTGGAAGGCATCACCTACCCAAACTTTGCAAGTAACGGTACCTGACCTCATGTCAACCTCGTTGTGTACCCATGCAGGGCCATTTCCATGGTTCCAGCACCAAACCTCATCCCCTGAAATAAATGGTCTCTCTCACTGGAGGAGTTATGTGACCAGCATTGGTGTTCCTGCTACTGTTTCACCCCCAGGTCTGGAAATAACTTGACAGTCTTCTCCCCATCAGCAACTCCTCTGGAGCCACCCCTGTTGTTGCATGTGGAGTGGTCCTATACACAAACCAGGACCAGGACAGTTTGGTCTCAATTAACACTGTAGACTGCTTCTTTAAACCTGCCTTCACCTTTGGACCATTCATTCTGCTAGACCCTTGGACAACAGATGGTGTGTTGCTGTGTTTATGTGCTGAATGCTATTGGACCTGAGGAAATAATCAAATTTCTTGCTGGCAAATGATGTCCCATTATCTGTGACCAAAACTTCTGGGAGCCCTTGTGTCATGACAGATGCTCACAGCTTCTCAATCATCATCCCCGAGTTTGCTAAACTAACTGTATGCATGTCCAACCATACTGGTCATTCACGCTGACCAGGAACATTGACCCCCACATCAAACCAAGTCCACGGTTTACCCCACCATTCCCACAAATGTGGGGGCACTGCTGGTGGCGATTTTTGTCCTTATTGGCACTCTGCCCCACCAACGCAGATATGTCAGCATCCAACCCTGGCCAACAGACAGCTTCTTGCTAGTGTCTTCATCTTGGAAATCCCTGGATGACCCTGGTGGAGCTCAACCAGTAACTGGTGGCAACCTTTACTTAGGACAATCACCCTTGCTCTCCACAGTAACATGCCATCCTGTATGTTGATCTGGTCTCACTGGCTGTATAAAGAGTTTAAATCCAGGTTGCAATGGCCTTTCTGTTTCCCCACTTACCATCAGTTTTTTTTTTAGTTTCGCTAGGACTGGGTCTTTTTATATCCACAGTTGCATATAGTCTGCCATGATTGGAAGGGCATTCAGCAAGTTCAAGATCAAAACAGACTTTCAGGGGAGACACCACCAGTGGTGTATCTGCCAGTGGGAGGAGCTCACAGCATCTGCATTAGCCAGTTGGCTTCCTGGATGATGTTCTAACTTGTTCATGCACACACTGAGAATAAGGGCCCAACACTGAGTTCTACCGGAAGCTATGGGCAGCATCGCTTTGTCTTCCTTCCATAGCCCTAGCAGGGGTGTGTGATTCTTGCTATGACAAATTCCTGTCCATAAAAGGTGCTGGTAGAATTTCCTCACACCAAAGTTGACCACTAAACCCTTCTTCCCTATTTGGGCACACTTGTGTTCAGCATCTGCTAAAGTCCAGGAAGCATATGCTATCAAGCGTTCCTCTCCATTGGGTCACTAGTGATGTGACCCAACACCACCCTAATACTATACAGGGAGGCATTGCATGTCAGTACTACCTCTCGCTCCAGATCATAGTGGGCCAACACCTTAGATGGTGACAGTTGCTTTTTCACTGCCCTAAAGGTTGCTTCTTGGCTTTGTGATTATTCAAGGCTGACCCTTTTTCAATGGCAGGTGTAAGGGTGCCAAGGTGGAGGCCACGTTATTTGAATTTTCCATAATAATTCACCTACCCAAGGAAAGATCTAAGCTCTGGTACAGGTGTGGGATCCAGGGCTCTTTTGATGGCCCTCACTTTCTCTGCCGATAGGCATAACCCAGTTTTGTCGACTCTGTAACCCAAGTAAGTCACTTAGGGTGCCTGGAACATACATTTTTCCCTTCTAAGGCTTACAGCCACTTGGGAGAAAATGTTTAAACACTATGTCCAAGTTCTCCAAGTGCTGTTTATTGGTACGTCATCCAGATAAGTGACAACTTAAGCGTTCTCCACGGTCTGCTGGAAGAGGGTGCAGGTTGCCAGTACCCCAAATGACAGCCTTGTATATTAATAAATCCTTGTCAGTATTAATTGTAGCATATCTCTGGGACTTGTCATCTAGTTACAATTACTGTTAAGCATAGCTCATGTCAAGCTTCTTAAGTGACAGATCGCTCCACACCCTCTCCGTCAACTTTACATACAAGTCCACTAATGAGAGGGAATCAGATATTTATCCAGCTTTGAGAAGTGGTTTACCGTTTGCTCGACATCCCCACAAAGGCAAACCAAGGCATTAGGCTTCACAATTGGTATGACCAGTACTGCCCATTCTGCAAACTGCACTGGTTTAATGAGTCCTTCACTCTCCAGGCTCCCATTTTCCACCTCTACTTTTGCCCACAAGTTAAAAGGCACCAGGAAGGCCTTGCAAAATTTCAGGATTGCTTCCTGGCCAACATGCCAAGTGACTTTGGCCCATTTGATAGTCCCAAGCCCTCCTTGACAAACTCCTGGGTATTTCACTAGGACTTCACTGAGGCAGACATTTTCTAATTAAGAATATTGATCTAATCAAGGTGAATCTTTCTCAACCATTTCCACCCTAATAGGCTTGGCCTAAGCCTTTTATTACCATCAGTGGTAACTGCACCAACTGCTTCTCACAGCAGACATGAACTGAAGCCACACCCTTAATTTACAAGGGATCAACACTGTAGGTTCTCCATCTGGCTGAAGTCTTGCACAAGCTTAAAAGGTTGGAGTCCTCAGCAAATCTTGTTAAAGATGATTTTACAAGCACAGATACAGCTGCACCTGTGTTAGCCTCCATGGGAACTAGGTGACTATTTAACTAAATGTTAATTTTAATTGGCTCCAATTTGTGTCACTAAGCAATTTAATTGTTCCAACCCTCATGTAGGGAAACTTTCCAGGGTGTGCACTCTCCTGGGTATCAGCCTTGATGTTTTCCTACTCTAGTCAGGCCTTGTGGGACTCCTTTGCTGTCTCAAATCTGCATACCAACAACTATAGTGGCTCACCAGCCCAGTTCTTGAAGAACTGTTTAGTCACTTGACTGACATTTGGCTTTGTTAGGAGATACCACTGTGGGTTCCCCTGGAGTCCCCCTGCTCAGGGCATGCCCTGATTGAGGCTCTGTGATTACCTACAGAAGTGGTGTTCCCAAAGCTCAGTTGGGCAGGTGAGGGTGTCCACTTCCACTAGGAAGTCCTGTAGTTCCCACACTCCATTTTCTAATGGAAAGGCCAGCTGCAGTGCTTGTTTAAAGTCCAGTTGGGACTCAGGTATTCAGTGCTTCTGCATGGTCATATCACTAATCCCATATGCCAAAAAAAATATTCCAGCATCATATCAATTTAAAACCAACCAAAAAAAAAAAAAAAAAAAATCACATGCCTGCCAGTCATAACCTCAAATCCCAGTGTGGATTCCCTCAGTTCTCTAACAGGGAACTAAAACTGAAAGGTTCTCAGCTTTAGAGGTGGTTTGGGGTCATAACATTCTTTAACCAACTGTCAAGTTTTGGAAGGTTTTAGTTTTTGGAGCCTCTGGGAAAGTTAAAGATCCTATAACAGAAAATGCTGTTATTTTCTGGATTACTCATTGCTTTTCATCTGCCCCAATATCATTTGCCTGGAAAACAATGTTACATTCTTCCACAGTCTGGGCTCAGTCTTTGACAGCAGGATCAAATGAGCCAAACTTCCCAAATAGAGGCATAATACCAGAAATGCTTACCCCAACACCAAGATGACAGTTACAAGCAAATCTTCTTCAGGCACATCCCATTTTTTTTTGCTACTAAAATACTGCACAGAAGCCAGATACCATTACTAAGTCACCCTTTATTTACTAATGCACAGTATACAAGCTACAGCCATCCAACTCCAAGTCAGTCCACAACTGAGGAGATGCTAATCTCCTGGTTATATTGGTCAGCCAAGGCTTTCCTGATTGGCCCAGGTTAACAACCCCAATCAATTACCTCCTAGTTAACAAGGTCCACCTGGTTCCAATCACTACAGTGGCCCTCCCTCAAATTAGGCAGTTTGGGTCTTTGCCCAGTCTGCATCAAATTGATGTCTGCCTCCACAAATTTACATATTGTATTACTGTAAGCTTCTCCACCGTCCAAAAACACAGAAACCTATAGACTACACAATTCTGGACTCTTACAATTCCAGGGTCTGTCGCACTATTATTGGTTGCTCTGTCATGTATATGAGGTCTTAGACAATCAGTTGAACATGTGCCATGATTTGGTACCTTCACTATAATTACTGATCCTCCACTATTCCAAGATTCAACATGCTTATGGAAACATTCCAAACTATCATGCATGTTACATTGGGCCTGAAGCTGCTAATCCAGCACTCTGTACACATCCCTGGGCAGCTCACTGTTCACATTTAGTGAGGCCTAGAGCTTAACATCAATATATCAGAGGCCTACCTGTTCCAGTGCAGAATCATTTCATTCATTGTTTGTGGTGGCAGACTTCTGTCATTTTTCAGAATGGGTTTAGGAAAAGAGCCAGTTTTAAACAATGATCAATGAAGTCCAGCGCCTTTGCATCACTGATGCTGACACTGCAGAACTCCAAAACTGTTGAATCTACTGCTTGCAGCCACCTCCAGCACAGCACATGCTATAGGCCCTGGTACGAGTATTCTTTTCAGCTCCATGAGGGAGCCAACAGCTCCCCCCACCGAACCCCACCCCTTCCATTCCCCATCACCAGAGCTATTTAAAGAGACAGCCAGGGAACTTCCAGGTGAGGTGTGTTTCAAATTTTTTGCTATTGTGCAGCTGCAGTGAGTGGAAATATTGCTGGGAAAGCTTAGCAAAAACATTTGGATTCAGGAGTATGTTGAATTTTGACAAGCAGTTCAGAGGGTTCAGGAGATGTAAGTACACCTGTCTCCTGCATTCTGCTGCTCCCTGCAGTTATGTGTAACATTGCCCTGTAATGCTCCATGGCTGAATGACAGAAGCATGTGAAGCAGCAAAAAGCGGGTGCCAGGTTAGTAGCTTTGATGAGATTGTGAGAATGAGTTGGAGGACTGTCAGGCATGGGTTCTGATTACTGATGGTTGAGTGAAGGGGTCTTGGTGCATTTAATAGCATGAGATGTTGATGTTGTGGTGGGTAGGAGATTGCATTTGAATATGGCTTCACTGACTTGATCTCATTTGTGCAATCATTCAATATTTTATAGCACTGCAACCAAATCCTTGAGAACAGACTCTGGGAATTGCCGTCCATAGCCATTTGCTCCCTTTTTTATTGCAGGGTAGATTTTGAGGTCCTCTAGGCTCCTGTGAATACATCAGCCTTTCCAGCTTCTTAATGCCTCCAGCTCCTGAGAGAACCTCTCTGCCTATTGTTCATTTGTATTCTTCTACCTGGTTGGCAAGAGGGTTCCTCCTCTTTTTAGGCGATGTAGTTTGCCTTCACAAAACACAGCCTAACGAACATGAGAACCTGGGTCTTCTGTTGAGCATCCAGCCCGTCAGCGGTATTTTTCATGCTGGGCTGTGGACTACAACCATATTGAGTTTTTAGTACTGCCTGTCTCGCTTCAGTCTGGGGTGGGGTAACACCTCCATCATAAAGTCAGAAACAGGGATGTGCAATCATCAGAGAACAATGTTCAGCACCATCTACGTTTCCTCAGATCTCAAAGCAGCATGTATCCATATGCAACAAGACCTGAACAATATCCAGGTGTGAGCTGATAAGTAGCAAGTAATACTCATGCCACAGAAGTGTCAAGTAATGACCATCTGAAATAAGAAACAATATAACTATCACCCTTTGACATTTAATGGCATTGTCTTTCTTGAATGCACTACTATCAACATCCTGGGGTTTTACCATTAACCAGAAACGGACTTGAAACAAACCATATAAATACTGCGGCTACAAGATCAGGTCAGAGTTTATAAATTCTGCAGCAAGTAACTCACGTCCTGCCTTCCTGATGATGGTGCATCATCTAGAAGGCACAAGTCAGGAGTGTGATCCATTATCCTTGCCTTGCCTGAATGACGGGTTATAATAACAACACTCAAGAAGCCCAACAATATCCAGGAAAAAGCAACCTGCTTAACTGACACCCCATCCACCACCATCAGCATTCAATGCTTTCACCATAATGACAGTAATATGTACAATCTGTAAGATGCACTGCAGTAACTGACCTGGGCCCCTTTACCAGAACCTTCCAAAACCATGTTCTTTACTGCCTGGAAGCACAAGGGCAGCAAAAGCATGAGAACACTGTCACCTTCAAGTTCTCCAAGATTCGCATTGTTCTGACCTGGAACTATATCACTGCTCCTTCATAGCCGCTGATCAATATCCTGTAGCTCACTTCCTAACAGCATTGTTGGTATCCGTATACTCCAAGACTTCAGCAGTTCAGCGAGGCAGCTGACAACCACCTTTTCAAAAGCAATTAGTGATAGGCAACAAGTGCTTTGCTACTACCTAACAATATCCATAATCCATGAATGAATAAGAAAAATATCATATATGGACCAAAATCAGGCCTAATCTGATGTCAAGAAAATATATATAACAAAGGTTTACAAAAGTGTAGCTAGGCAAAGGTTGTTTATGAGATAAACAAATGACCTCTTTTCCTCATGACAACACATGCAAATTATTTGCCGGCCTCACTAAACTGTGAGCACCCAGAGAAAGCAATCTTCAACCTTGATCAGACAGAAGATGGGGTTACAACAGATCATCTATCTGTTGTACAATTTATGACCAACTCATCACCTCATTAATATATATACTCCATCAGCACCTGATTACCCTGCTGTTGAACACCCCGTCGCCAATTGATCATCTCCTCATTATATACACCTTCGCCAACTCATCATCTCCTCATTGTATACTGCACTGCCAACTCACCATCTCCTCATTGTCTCCCTCCTCACCAACTCACCATCTCCTCATTGTCTCCCTCCTCACCAACTCACCATCTCCTCATTGTCTCCCCCCTCACCAACTCGCCATCTCCTCATTGTATACCCCCTCACCAACTTGCCATCTCCTCATTGTACACCCCACCGCCAATTCAACATGTACCCCACCACCAACTCACCACCCACTCGCCATCTCCTCATTGTATACCCACCGCCAACTCAACATCTCCTCATTGTACACCCCATCACCAACTCACCACCTCCTCATTGTACACCCCATCACCAACTCACCATCTCCTCATTGTATACCCCATCACCAACTCACCACCTCCTCATTGTATACCCCACCACCAACTCACCATCTCCTCAATGTATACCCACCGCCAACTCGCCAGCTCCTCATTGTATACCCACCGCCAACTCAACACCTCCGCATTATACACCTCATCATCTCCTCATTGTATACACTATTGGTGACTGATCACCTCACTATTGCACATCCTATTGGCAATTAATTAACTCCATATTAACTGCCACCATTCCCCAACTGACCATCTTGCTGTTGTACAACCTATGGGCAACTGATTGTCTGTCCATTGTAAATACCATCTGCTTCTCAATTTTACAGTGAAGGTGGAAGTAAAGCTGGGTGTATAGTAGGCAATCAGCCTGCTATTTCCACCAAAAATAAATGATACCTTCATTGTGTTGCAAAGTTGCTGGTTTCTGTTGATTGGGAATAAGACCAATAAAAAATTTAGACAGGTTGGAAGACAGATAGGCCAGATAAAGGAGATTCCCAAATCAGCGAACCACAGCAAAGCACAAGGAGAGAAAGATTAAGAAAGCCAGAGTTGCTGGAACCAAAAGCCAGACTGAAAAATGCATTTTTCAATACTGGAATAACATAATATGCACATAGACAAAGTTAGACTTCAGCCTTAACATATTTTCACTTCCTCATCTCTTTTAACTCATATTGCTTCAATAAAGACTGAAGCAGAAAAATATTTTATTTATGCTGTATGTATTGAGGCAAATTGAATACACAACTTCTGGTCCTATTACTGATTTTGAATTATGTAATCTTGCTTATTTGAGAATGGATATCTTTGCCAGGTTATTTCAATAAAAGTTCTCATCTACTAACATTCACATCAGAATGTCAATGGAACCCTGACAGAAATAATGCAAATAACCTAAAATGGATATGTAAAAGTTTTGCTAGTGTTCTTGTCAAAGGTATGGTAGTATATCTGAAAACCCCTTTTTAAAAAGTTCTCTGCCACTACATCGGAACAATTTTTTGACCCTAACATGTGCTAATACTGAACTCAAGCAAACAGCAACATTACTGCTCATCTTATGAGCATACATTCTTACAGATTCTGATTACCAAGCACTTAGATTGATTAGCATTAATTGTATCCGAAATCAATATAGAAAATGTCTTTATTTTGGCACCATTAGCAAGTGAAACTAGAGACTTCATGTGATATTAAAATATGGATATGTGAGATTGATTATGAAAAATCAATTTAATTTTGGCTGGATACATCATAAACCATGACAATGATGTTCTGGTGATTTACAATTAAGATTTCAACTCTGAATACACAGGAATGCTATAATGTATGCTATAAGCATAACAGGCTTTTGAGAGTATAATCTGTCAGACACTTTGTACTGAGCAATAAATTAGCAGAATGATTAGCAACACACTTCCATGTCTGAATTTCAGATCCTCTACTGCCATCATATCCAGGCTGAACTGTTCAATTACACTTCCACAATCATAAAGTTTCATCTCTTGGCAATCAGTGACTTGCTGACTTTGCTGTAATTTTCACTTCCTGAAACTGTTGAATAAAATCATTCCATATTGGTAATTTAAAGATCTGCAGTGTCCATGTATTTTTCATTATAAGAATCTCTATTAAATATTAGAAGTATCATAGATCATGGCATATAATTCATCTCAGACTATAAGAAAATCCTATTTTCTGGGTCCAAAAATACTGTTTTCTCATTTCATTGGCACCTAAGTGGATGTGCCTTTTCATCCACAATATATTTAACCTGCAGTGTAGTCTGTTTTACCTATTTTTCCCCAACATTACATATGTTATTTACCTTAAAAAGAATTGCAAAGAATTGAGCAGGCAGTACGGACCATGTTGTGAAAATACACAGGAGTTTAAGATACATCCATATAGAACAGATATCACATGATGAATGATAAAAATAAATTGATCTTCTGATAAAATGAAAGAAGTGTGAAGCCAATTTCAAGCTAAAACTTGTGAAATAACTGTGCTGAGTAAGGGAGTTCAGTGTGAGTGAAAAAGGCTTGGAAGGTTTTCGGCCCAAAATGTTGACTTTCTTGCACCTCTGATGCTGTCTGACCTGCTGTGCTTTTCTAGCCTCACACCTCTAGGCTCATTGAAAAAGACAATTGGAAGAAGGAATTTCAGGTATGAAAGGCAGAAGAAGACAGTGAAGATTCAATGTGCCACAAGATCAGGGACCAGGCAAGCAGATCCTGAGGTTCGTGAATTAGAACAGGTTCTTAAAAATTGTCAGAATGGTTTCATTGTCACCACAAATTTAATGGGCATATAAGCACTTACATCAGATCCTGAGACTATCAAAGATTCAGAGCAATAGGCAATTGGTGTAGTCACTTTAAAAAAAACAAAAATCTCTATGTTGTTGTAAAAGACCAATGTTGCCCATGATTTGGACATTTCGATCAGTTTATGTATTAAAAACACTTTACCCAAGTGCTTTTGTCTGTGAGGCAGACAAAGGGATACAAGGTTCAACTTGATTTTATTAACAAAATATTCCTTATTAAAAACACCATGTGAGCATTTCCAAAATTCCCACAATATTTACTCTCTACCAAGCTCTATCCATCTCAGAAAGGATATTACCCACAATAATCCATGCATTTGAGCCAGGCCGATGGAATCTCCTTCTGCTCTGTTGTAGAGCTGGCTTTCTTCCACAATGGAGGGTCTTACAGGTCAGGACAGATCTTCCACTGGTCTTTTTGGGTTGCCACACAGTCTTCTGCCACAAGTCTTGCTGCAAATGTTCCCTGTGAGTCTTCGCCAAGTCTTCACTTAGTCTTGATTGAATCTTCACTGAAAGGATGGCGTCCAGGTGTATGTTCTTATCCCTTTTCACCCCAACCTTCCAGAATGTTCTGTGGCCTTTGGCCAACAGGGTCATGAGCTGGGGTCAAATCATCTAATGAAGTTGCACCAATGCCCTTCACTGTTGCCAGGACATCTGATCAAGACATCTCCAACACACAACCCTCAGACTGGTTGTAACTGGTTCCTCTTGAATCTTTGTAACTTCTTTGATCTTGGTTTCCACTGTTCTCTGAAGCTAATAGCTGCTGGTTACCGTTTAAGTAAGTTTAGCCAATTTTCTGCCAGACCCGATTTCTCCAGATGTGGGTTAATTTACAAAGTCCAATTTTGAGCCCATGGTTGCTTGACCACACCAAGATTTCTCAGAGACAGAAGACCTTGGATGTCAAAATGACCAGTTTCTAGTGATTCATCATCAGCCAACAGTAAAACACAGGTATCCAATATATCATATCAGCAACATGAATGAAACGATCATGAATTTCCATACTCCCATTTTCAGAACTGTGTAGTGGAAATGTTTGTAAATAGTTATGTTGAAAGCCACAGGACATAACAATTAGTAGTGGTACTAACTTAAGTGGCTGATGGAGAAAAACTAGACAAGTCCATACTGGGGTGAAATTTAATATAGGAAGTATAAGATTATAACCTTACTTTGTTGGAAGAATCAAAATACAGTCTATTATTGAGTAGAGAAACATTCCAAAAAAAGTATAGCTCAGAGAGTTTTCAGTGCTCTTGTGCATGAAACAAAAACACTTAGAATGCAGGTACAACAAATAATTGAGAAGGCAAATGAACATTTGGCCTTTATTTTTGGGGTTTGGAGTTTAAAAACAGGCAAGTCCTGTTATAACAGTAAAGGCTGTTGGTGAAGCTGCACCTGGAGTACTGTGTATTGTTTTGGTTCCTATATTAGAAAAGAATTGACATTAGAGACTCACTAGGCAGATTCCTGGGATGAAGTGTTTGACTTGTTAAGCACAAATGAACAGTTTACAATGTTATTCTGTTTAAAACGTCATTCAGTTTAAAAGAATGAGCTAACTAGCATAGGATATGTTTAGATCCTATATAACTGATGAGTTCACGAGGCCCCTACAAGAAATTTCACCTACATTACCCTTATACCCAAGATCTAATATCGATAGATTAACGTTTAGATATGTGTGCCAACAAGCCACATAAGGATAATGTGTGCAACAAATGGAAGAGATGCACAGTTGATGGAGAACAGACCTGCACTAAAGGTAGAAATATGAGTTCCACCTTGCTTGATGTTTGTATGGTATTATCATCAAATTCAGATCATTCAAAAAATGCAGAATATCCAATTCAATTAATGAACAGGAGGTTGATTTGATATGGAGGCATTATTCTCAACCCGAAGCACCATGTGTGATTCAGTGGGATCCTTACAATAGCCAAAGAGATTCAGAATGAATTTGATTAACTTTGTAACAGATGTTGAGGACAATGAATGTAATGAGTTTTACATGCTTTCATTGTGATTAAAGGTATACTTATAAAATGAATTTATTTGATAAACCATGGTGCATTAATCTAATGTGAATTACCAGCGTTTTCTTCTAAACAGTTCAAAATGGTGACCACTCACACATGTACCAACAGTTCATATTTTATGATCAGCATTTACACTAATTTCTGGAATGATTTTGAAGATTTCAGAGGGCAATTTCTATGCTGACACTTACAGAATTGCTCTCCGCATATTGTTATATTTGACGTCTGCTAAACTACTTTGCTTGAATAATTGTGTTATTAATTTTGGACTGAATCGTAGGAGTGACAGGCAGGGCTAATTGAATCATAGGAATAACCTGTTAATTTTTAGCTATGATGCATTATGGTGTATAACGCAAGGCAAATAGGAGGATTTCAAAATTGGATTTTAAAGCCTGAAAACTTGTAATAACAAAGTTAAGTCCTGAAAGCAGATCTGTAGTACATAAATTCTAAGTTAAAATATAATAACATATTGCTGAATTTTGGGGCACAATGGCATCAGAAACAGAGACCGGTGGCTGCTGAAAATATTGGCTGGCACCAATATTTTGTCACCCATTTCTAGTATGTTAATATTTACTGTGGCAGGAGGAGGGCAGGATGACAATCCCACCCTGAAGCCCAGTTGGGACCAATTTAAATTTTTAAAAGACTCATCATCAACGTCTTAAAGGAAGTGTTGAGATTTTGGAAGCAGAGGAATACACATTCTGGAGATAGTTCTATGCTAGGAAATTAATCCAACCTCATAAAAGGGTCAAAGCCACAGAGTGGGACATGGTCTTAAGGAAGTAGGTGCCCTTGGCATTGCGCAAATAGGGGGGAGAGTGGGTCATCAAGACCCATCCAGTGAATGGTGTTGCCAGTCTTCTGGCATCATGGGGCAGAAGAGTGACAGCCAAGATGACCAAGGATAACTTCACCTGCACTTCTCAGAATCTAGTCTACTGCATTCGTTGCTCACAATGTGGTCTCCTCTACATTGTGGAAACGAAGCGTAGACTTGGCGACTGCTTTGCAGAACATCTACGTTCTGCTCGCAGAAAAGACCTGAACTACCTATTGCCTGCCACTTCAATGCACCACCTTGCTCCCTGACCAACATCTCTGTCTCTGGCTTGCTACAGTGTTCCAGTGAAGCCCAACGCAAGCTGGAGGAACAACACCTCATTTTCCGCTTGGGGACCCTACAGCCCTCCGGACTCAATATTGAGTTAAATAATTTTAGGGCCTAAACTCTCCCATGTCCCAGCCTCCCATCCCACACACCAGGCCTTGTTACCACATAGCCTGCCATTACACACCCCCTGTTGTTAGTCACTAACAGTCCCCATTAACAACTATTCACCCTCCCAGCCTGATCGTTAGCAACTCCTTTGTCTGTCCAACTGTCTTTCTCTCTCTTCAGGCGCTACCCTATCGTTTACTCCCTACCCCACCCACCTCCCTATTTTCTGCATATAAACTGACTTTTTCCCAGCCACCATCAGTTCTGAGGAAGGGTCACCAGACCCAAAACGTTAACTCTGTTTTCTCCTCCACAGATGCTGCCAGACTTGCTGAGCTTTTCCAGCAACTTTGTTTTTGTTCCTGATTTACAGCATCCGCAGTTCTTTTGGTTTTTATTTTGATATAAAAGCGTATCTTGCTTTGACGCCCTCTCTGTCAAAGCTGGACTGAACATTCATTTAGCAACAGATATGGATACACAAGCACACAGACCAGTAGGATCCATGGCCATCAAGACCAATGAAAACCTCTTGCTGATTAACACATACCATGTGCTAACTCTGCTCAGTTGATCAATCAATATTTCTCCATATTGAAGGAAGCACTGAGGGTGGCCAGAGTGCAGAATATACTCTGGGTGGTGGAGTTCCGTGTTCAGTAACAGCACTACTGATTGAGCTGGTCAAGTTCTAAATGCAGGTGCTGAGGGAACAAATGAGAAAAACAAACTTGACCTCACCCTCACCAATCTGTCTGCCCCAGATGTTTCTGTCCATTACAGTATCAGTAAAAGTGATCACAAGCTAATAGCTTGTAATAGCTAATAAGAAGATGTCAGATGAAAGGAACAAATATTTACTTTGGTCTGCTTTATAGAGGATACAAAAATATTGTAGTAATGGCTATAAATCAGGACATGGAAGGGAAAGTGCAGCTTAGTGGAATTAGTGGGAGCACCATACATTGTGCTGTGTGGCACTGCCACTGTGCCAAATGGGATTGACTTCAAACAGATCAAGCAACTGAAGACTGGGCATCAACGAGGCATTGTGGGCTACCAGCAGCAGCAGCATCAAATATTCCCATCCTCAATGTTGGGGGATCCCAGGATATCAGTGCAAACGATAAGGCTGAAGCATTTGCAACAAACTTCAGCCAGAAGTGCCGAGTGAATGATTCACCTTGGCCTCCTCCAATGGTTCTCATGGATATCAGTCATCAGCCAAATCGATTCACTCCACATGTTGGAGGCGCTGGATGCTGCAAACGTTATGGGCCTGACAACATTCCGGCAATACTACTGAAGACTGGTGCTCCAGAACTTACCACTCCCCTCGCCAAGCTGTTCCAGTACAGCCACACTGTTATTCAATGCCCAGGTATGTCCTGTACATAAAAAGCATGATAAATCCAACCAGGCCAATTACCGCCCCATCAGTCTATCTCGATCATCGGTAAAGTGATGGAAGGTATCATCAATAGCTCTGTGAAGCAGCAGCTGTTTAGCAATAACCTGCTCAGCGATGCCCAGTTTGGGTTCTGCACGTAGTCACTCAGCTCCTGACCTCATCACAGCATTGGTTCAAACATAGACAAAAGAGTTGAATTCCAGAGGTGAGGTGTGAGTGACAGCCCTTTGCATCGAGGTTACATTTGAATGAGTGTGCCATTAAGGAGCCTTAGTAAAACTGAAGTCAATGAGAATCAGAGGAAAAGCTCTCTGCTGGTTCCAGTCATATTTGGCACATAGGATGACGGTCGTGGTTGTCGAAAGACAACCATCTCAGCTCCAGGACATCTCTGCAGGAGTTCCTCAGGGCAGTATCCTAGGTTGAACCATCCTTAACTGCTTCATCAATGACCTTCCCTCTATCATCAGGTCAGAATGGGGAATGTTATCTGATAATTGCACAATGGTCAGCACCATTCATGACTCCTCAAGAACTGAAGCAGTCCATGTCTAAATGCAAAAAGACTTAGGCAATATCCAGGCTTAGGCTGAAAAGTAGCAAGTAACAATCACCCCACACAAATGTCAGGCAGTAACAATTTCAAACAAGAGAGCTGCCCATCATCCTTAATGAGAGAGTGGACCCTACACCAAGGATTCATGAGGCTGCCTTCAGGAAAGTTACCAAAGTAGTCCCATTGCCTCACAGGACAACATCATTGGATCCTCATATGGCCCCAATGTCGGCACCTCTCCTACCTTCTAATTAAAGTCAGCCCTTTATATTTGAAGGTAGAATCACATAGAAAGACAGAAACATAGGAATTGGAGCAGGACTAGGCCATTTGGCCCTTCAAACCTGCTCTGCCATTCAATAAGATCATGGCTGATCCTGTATCTCAAAACCATAAGCTTCCTTTCTCTCCACACCTGTTAATACCTTTAATATCTAAAAAAATCATTTTCTTCAATATATTCAGTGAGCCACCTTCCACAGTCCTTAGTAAGATCCAATGGACATTGCATCAGAATAAAGTCACAAGATTCCACTGATTTGAAAAAAAACAATACTTTAGCCATTAGAAAAGCAATACAATCAACGATACATTTTAAAACTAATTCCAACACACAGAATTAATATGTGGTAACCATGGCCAACATATTGTGATCCAACATCCGTTCATTAAAAAGCAAGTGTGATCACATAAGGTCCCATGGATTTCTCAGTAAGTCCCATAGATATCTCATATATCATTAAACCATTACAATTCTTCTATTCCCTAGTGTGAAACTGCCTCTGAAGAACCACTCCATCACGGTCTGCCTGAACAAATGCTTCTGTTTCCAATTGATCACTTTCCTGCCCTGGGTTCACATTTCGCTAGACTTAAACCACATTTCAGCGTTTACTCATCATCAGAACTCCGGTGCTTCATTGAGCTACAAACTGCCCTTGAATTTTTCAACCTCCATTCACTCAGCTACACGGAAGTATTAATGCAGGCAGCCTCTTCCGAGCCCCTCACAGTTTCATCTGCACAGACAGCGACCTTTCTACTTTCACAACGCCCCCCCCCGCAGAATTTCTGAGTCCCTACTCCAACACTCTGCTGCTTCCTGAGTTCATGCTAGCAGCACAAAGTCATCCATTTCCTGACATATTTATAAAAACCTATCAACTTTGGACATTGAACTTTCATCAGCAAGTTTTCAGTACCTAAGCTTGTCCATAATAACAAGCAGTGTTAATCAATAATCAGTGTTAATTTGTTGACCATACCTATTTTTCATTCTGATCCATTTAATGGGTGGTATCTTATAGAGGTGTGATAACATGGGCTATGGGCAGAATTGCAGCAGAATCAAACGAGATGTCCCAACAATGCCAATCTCAATGTTGTGAGATCTCAATTAATCTTTTATGTTTTTGCCAAGTGGACAGATGAGTTTCTTACTAGGCTGTAGACCCTCAGCATGGAAGCCAGCACAGGTACCTCACAACTTCAGCTACTCACTGACCGGGAAGTGTCTCCATGTTGCTCAGCACCAAACAGCATCTCAGGCAACAGCCACACCCCGGTCTCACCCACAGACATTGGCTTCTGACATTTGCCAACCCCTCACGATTATCATTGTACCTCTCCAATACATTGGGAGTGTGACCTAGAAGCACAGATTTGCATTGCCAGGTACACCAGCAGCTAACATTGAGAATTCTGCTAAAAGGACACTTTGTGTGATGGACAAGCATCCGGCTCACAGACCGAACTAAGCTGCATTTCAGGGCTACTCACTTGCTCTGTTAGTGTCTACCTGCTTGCTCACAGCATCCTTGCCTTGTCTTCCCTTGTTATACTGTGCTATGCCAGGCAGCAGGTCAACACTTCAGCCAGAGTCAAACGCTATCAGTACTGCCATATCAGCATACTCTTTAGTGCAGGCACACAGACAGGTTGCGTATTATGCTGGTCAGTAGTAATCAGTGTGACATTTGAGAACATCTTGATGTATGGCACACTGAGACATCAGTATAACACCTACAGCATGTTCCAGCTGCCTGCGCAGTGAACACAACTGTATTGTAAAAGTGGAACAAAAACAAAGTTGCTGGAAAAGCTCAGCTGGTCTGGCAGCATCTGTGGAGGAGAAAACAGAGTTAACGTTTCGGGGCCGGTGATCCTTCCTCAGAACTGTATTGTAAAAGTATTTAACCAAATCATCTAAAAGTGGGTGGAGGCTAGACGTCAACGTAGTCAGTGGGGGAGGGGGCTCCTGTCAATCAGAGGGTATTGGTAACATCTGTCAGGTGCACTATCCACACACATTCTAGAGGCTTGACCTCGGTTAGTCTACAGCTACAGATGCTCACCATCAGGAGACTGCAGGCCATCCTGCAGGGCCAGGAGCAGCAGTTGGGGAATCATGTATCATCAGTCAGGGAGCAGCAAAGACAGCAGCCAGGGTTTGGTTAGTCAAATCCAGGGGCTGCTAATTAAAGTCAGTCACAGGCCTGGGCTGAATACAGTCCTGGAAGTCCATGCAGTGATCGTTAAGGAGGTTCTTAGATCTCTGCCAAAAGGGGTGGGAGCATCAAGGCAAGGGAGGGGGAGGCATTTGTGGAGATGGGAATAAGGATGGTGATGAGGGCAATTCAAGGTACATGGGACATGTGGCACAGAATCAGAGAGCATGGGAGGGAGTGGTCGGCTATGGGAGGGAGTGGTTGGCTATGGGAGGGAGTAGTTGACTATGGGAGGAAGTGGTTGGCTACGGGAGGGAGTGGTTGGCTACGGGAGGGAGTGGTGGGCTACAGTAGGGAGTGGTTGGCTATGGGAGAGAGTGATTGGCTATGGGAGGGAGTGGAGGGCTATGGGAGGGAGTAGTTGACTATGGGAGGAAGTGGTTGGCTACGGGAGGGAGTGGTGGGCTACGGGAGGGAGTGGTGGGCTACAGTAGGGAGTGGTTGGCTACGGGAGAGAGTGGTTGGCTACGGGAGGGAGTGGTTGGCTACGGGAGGGAGTGGTTGACTACGGGAGGGAGTGGTTGGCTATGGGAGGGAGTGGTTGGCTATGGGAGGGAGTAGTTGACTATGGGAGGAAGTGGTTGGCTACGGGAGGGAGTGGTGGGCTACGGGAGGGAGTGGTGGGCTACGGTAGGGAGTGGTTGGCTATGGGAGAGAGTGGTTGGCTATGGGAGGGAGTGGAGGGCTATGGGAGGGAGAGGTTAATGACAGTGACCACAGTCATGGACTCTACAGGAAGGTGTAGAGGAGTGGGGTGCACAGTGTAAGGTATAATGCTGGGGTTCAGGGACCAGGGAAGACAATTGGTGGCGAAGTCTATTGTGGTGGATCTCCACCTGATGGGGATGGGAGAAATGAACTGTCAACGTAGTGTAAAGTAAAAGGGGATGTGGAAGCTCTGGAGTGGTTACCTGGTATTCAGTGGTGATGGCGTCCACCATGAGCTATGATCACATCATCACTTGCCACTTCCTAGATTTGAAATGCAACTGGGAAATAGGTGGGACCATGCCCAGAGTCGGTGGGATCAGTGTTATTGTGATGGGAAAAGTGTGAAATCCATGTCTGCTGGACACCAGGACACTGAGGGGACAAATACATGAAGCATTAATTTACAAATTCAGATTAGATTTCTTCTGCAAACATTTATTCATACATATATATTGCATGCAGCGTGAATATGCAGTGATGTTGATGGCTGGTCTAAGGTGAATTGCACCATGCCATCAGTCCTAGCCAAACTAAATTGCCACCTCAGTGATGCAGATATTAACATCAATAATTTAAAAGGAGCCAAATGCTGGCCAAAAGTACCCTATCACTTGTGGAACTTGCAAGGATATTGTGGGACATTGCCAATATTTGGTTTGCATTTGTGGGTGTGAACTGAAGTCTGTATTCATTTTCCTTGTATTCCCTTTTGCTCATGTTTGGAATTGTCTAATTGCTTGCCTTTTTGTCATGTTCCCTTGCTGGACAAGGACAGGTTGTGGGTGACCATTGCACATTGGGAAAACAGTAGCATTGAGGGTCTTCAGATGGAATCTCTCTTAGGACAGGTAAACTGTATGACCTGGTCATTAATCAGTCACTAGGCTGAGAGAGGGCATTGTATGTGAGGCAGTGTCAGTCATGCTCACTGTATGCTGTGAGGTGTGTGGCTTTGTGGTTGCTGTGCGTTAAGTTGCCATTGAGGGACAATGCTGGATTGCCAAGACCTGTCCCAGTACAAAACAGTTTCTCAAAATGGCGTAGGTGCAAGTGCTGTTCTAGGAACGACACACGGTAAGATGGGAATAGAATCATTCATGAGGGATGCCGTGGGGTGGCTTAAGTAGTTGACAAGATGACTTTGATGAAAAATCTTGCTAGGCCTCAGGGTGAGAATCCCCCCAAAAAAAAACTTAATGCAACTTGTGTTTAGCCAAAAAATGGAAGATTCAGCTGAGAGGTTGTAACATATTCAACATATAATAGAATATTGACTAAGATTTTCTTTTCCTCTGATCTACTAAAATTATTGTTTTTCACAATGTGTTGCAAATTGGAATGAAACAGTCTGCTCTCATTCCCTAGACAAAGTGAATTTGTGGCTATAAGACCTTAATTAGGAGTAAAGTAACAGAGTACCTTAAACTGCGACAAAATAAATAATTTAGTAAAATACCAAGATAATTCCAAGTCCCTCAGTTAGCAATGACTCTAGGGAACCAATCTATCTCTCACTTTTATTACTCAGTAGCAAGATTCCACAGAGACTCTTTTCAACTCACAATCATCTATTTTTCTGCTTGAGCAGTGTTGCACTGAGATAGAAATTTAAAAAGTACAGCTCACTCACCAGATGAAGCCAGGCTTATACAGTTTTATAGGCGGCTTCAACTTAGATGGCTGGTATTCTCATTTACTAATAGATTTAAATCATTATGAGGACCCCGATACAATGTTGTCCTTCCACTGGACAGGTGGAGACCACAGGTTAATATTCCATTCTACCGAACTTTGTGTAGTCAAAAAGAACACAGGCATACAACATAACTCCAGAAATATTGTTACAGAGATAGTAGGAACTGCTCAGAGATAGTAGGAACTGCTGATGCTGGAGAATCTGAGATAACAAGGTGTAGAGCTGGATGAACACTGCAGGCCAAGCAGCATCAGAGGAGCAGGAATGCTGACATTTCGGGTCTAGACACTTCTTCAGGGTCTAAACCTGAAACGTCAGCTTTCCTGCTCCTCTGATGCTGCTTGGC
>NC_063334.1:76047029-76047473 GCF_021869965.1 Rhincodon typus | reverse complement strand
GCGCCGATACAGTCATCAATGTAACGGAGGAAGAGGTGGGGTTTAGGGCCGGTGTAGGTACGGAAGAGGGATTGTTCCACGTAACCTACAAAGAGGCAGGCGTAGCTTGGGCCCATGCGGGTACCCATGGCTACCCCCTTTGTCTGTAGGAAGTGGGAGGAATTGAAAGAGAAGTTGTTGAGTGTGAGGACGAGTTCGGCTAAGCGGATGAGGGTATCAGTGGAGGGGGACTGGTCGGGCCTGCGGGACAGGAAGAAGCGGAGGGCCTTAAGGCCATCTGCATGGGGAATGCAGGTGTAGAGGGACTGGACGTCCATGGTAAAGATGAGGTGTTGGGGACCGGGGAATTGGAAGTTCTGGAGGAGGTGGAGGGCGTGGGTGGTGTCATGGACATAGATAGCGAGTTCCTGGACCAAGGGGGAGAATATGGAGTCCAGATAGTTG
>NC_063334.1:75988609-76046929 GCF_021869965.1 Rhincodon typus | reverse complement strand
GCCGTGGGTGGGAGGTCACCTGAGGTGATGAGGTTGTGGATGGTTTGGGGGATGATGGTTTGGTGTTCAGGGGTGGGGTCATGATCAAGGGGGCGGTAGGAGGAGGTGTCGTAGAGTTGGCGTCTGGCCTCGACGATGTAGAGGTCAGTGCGCCATACTACAACTGCGCCTCCCTTGTCCGCGGGTTTTATGGTGAGGTTGGGATTGGAGCGGAGGGAGCGGAGGGCTGCACGTTCTGCGGGGGAGAGTTTGGAGTGGGTGAGAGGGGTGGAGAGGTTGAGGCGATTGATGTCTCGACGGAAGTTGGAGATGAAGATGTCGAGGGAGGGTAGGAGGCCTTGGGGTGGTGTCCAGGAGGAGGATGTGTGTTGGAAGCGGGAGAAGGGGTCAGTAGAAGGAGGGTTAGGTTCACGGTTGAAGAAGTAAGAGGTTACTGAACATAACTCTCTAGTGTAGTGATTAAATTTTGCTCTTTACATGAAACTGTCTGGTCTGACCGATTCTGTCCTGCTCAACTAATGTCATCAATTACATTATCATCACTTGTATATTCCATATTTCTACACCTAATACTTAAATAAATACATTTCTGAATTACTTTAAACAGAAAAGCTCCGCTTTCCAGAAACCAAACAAAATAGTTAATATATTTCACCATCAATAAAGTTAAAAATAAATTCAGATAGTCAGATTATTTAGGAACATAGAAACATGAGAATAGAAAACACCATTTAGCCCCACAGTCTGTTCTGTCATTCAGGCAATTTTGTCTGATCTCAACTAAATTCTGTATGCTCACATTTGCCTCAGATAACTTAGGACCTTCAGTGAACAAAACCCATCAATATCAGCTTTACATGCTATTCATGATGAGAGCTGGAGACATGTACCACCACTCTAGTCTCACTACTTTATAGGTTGCAACATAAAATAAAAGCACAATTTCCAGTAACCAACATGACCAATGAAAAATCTTATGTATATCAGGTTTTAAACAATAATAACTATCAAATATAAGTTCACTATTAAAAGAAAAATGCATTCAGTAAAAACATACACAGACACGCACAGACACATGTGCTCTCTTTCTCTCTATCTCTCGAGGAAAAGAGAGAAAAAGCTATATTGATTTATAGTGATTGTCTTTTTAGGAAAAAAAAAATGCTGATGAGTTATTCTTGAAGGCAAAATGAGGAAGGGTAGGATATTCCAGAGTCTGTTGCTCTAATGTTCTGGCACATGTGTTCAAATTACTAACCAAGCATTATTAATTCTGAAGTCTTACAGACCTAGCGTGTTCTGAAAATACAAAGTCAAAATGTTCTTTCAGACATTCTTTCAAAAGAATAAATATGTTTCACCCTGAACTGATGTCATGGTTTCCCTTTTCATAAATAGGATAACTCAGCTCTGCAGCTTGTTCTTAGCAAGCTTTCCTCCAATTTAACTTGTTCTTAGTGGGACCTCTACCAACTCAGTTAAATAAAACAAGTACCTTCTCCAAATCAGTTATTGTTTAAAACAGCTCCAATAATGTCTACAGCAAAGCAAGCAGTCATCCTCAGTCATGTGATTTATAGGAAGTCTTGCCAAAGAAAACTCCAATGTCCACAGTAAAATTTTAATCACCTCTTTTAAATAAACCATTCTAGATATGGATGCTCCCACCCACTGGATAGAAACTAGCTGCCAAGAATTCCCAACATAGAAGTCAGAGTGGGCACCTGGGGACTCCAGCTTGTCTCTTGCTCCTTCAGACCATCATCTTAGACACCAGCGTCTTGGAGCATGCTTCATAGGCAGGGAGTGCAAGCATCTCATAAATCACGAGCATTGGCATCAAACACATACCCCTCACTGCATCTTCATGACATATCTCCAATCCACTTATAAGATGCTTCTACACTTTAACGCTGCATTTTGGAGCACACTGGCACCTCTCATTGGAATGCTGCTGCAAGGGCATTTTGTGGATCAGGCACCTAGCTCATGAACAGTGCTGCATCTCAAGGCTGGCAGCTCACTGTCTTAATGCTCACTCACTTTGCACCTCCCTAAAAGTTCACTTCATCCCTTCCTTGCCATGCTTTTTAACTGCAGATCCAAGGAAGACAGTTTCTGGTACCAATATGCATAAATAATGTACAGCACTGCTTTGGCATGGTGAACAAGTGAGAAATTTTATTCCTAACTTTAACTAGCCTTACTAACCCATATGAGAGCTTTTGATAAAAGGCTGGCAATCACACTGGAGTGAAGAACATGTTGCAGCTATTGAAAAGTAACTGTTTTCTACTGATGTTCTGATACATTACAACACAGGCTTGTTCATTGGAGTAGCCATTGTTGTATCAGTCACAGGACTAGGAGCAGCCCTTATTCAAGTGCAAAGGACTGGGTCAAGAAAGGCTATATATTTTACATCTGGAACTTTGATGTAAACTGAACAGACTTAATCATAGAGGAGTCATTACATAGGTATATGAAAAGTTCATAAGCTATCTCCTGGAACTAAAATTCCAGGTCAAGATGGACGACAAGCCTTCAGTAATTTTATTGGTACCAAAAGAAATCTTAAAAATGCCTCTGCATATACAAAGATTCAGATTTGGACTGATGAGATATGACAATGCCGTAGCCTATATTCCAGGCAAGTACAGCAGATACACTCCCAAGTGCAGCTGTAAATCAAGCAGCAAAACAAGATCTTATTCTCATAACAGAAATGGATTCTTATTCTATAACATTACATGCAAAAGTTCTATTGATATGAGTCTTCAAAGTGTAACTGACCCAGCAACCAGCACATTCCATTAACTATTTTTCATTATGTTTGCATCTCTGCTTAGTGATTTGTTGCCTATGGTTACAGAAATTCTCTTTGTTGCTCTACAGTTCCTAGCTGAGAGACATGTGGACAATATGCTGATTCATCACTGGAGTCCAGAATGAATGGCATTATAACTGACAACATTTAATCCACATTTGCTTTACACCTTCTAGCCATCCTTTACAGAGGCTCTGTATACTCAGGTCACAACATTTGCCTCATTCGTGGTTATCCATTAAGTTTTGCAAATCCCTCATTCTGCTGCCTTGACACCAGCTACGCTGCCATTATCTGTTCTGTATGTATTTACTTAGTTGTTGTACAGCAATTCTTTATTAATCTATTTCAGGTGTTAACTCTTTCGCATATAAAACTAAATAATGATTGTTTGCTGGATTTAATTGATTTTATTTATTGCTCAATTCAGTTTGTTTAGCCTTATCCACCTATTGTAGATGACAATAATTTGTTACTTACATAAAATTGCCAGTCAGATTTTTTTTCTTTGCCTCCAATTTGGTACTTTCTCTTATTTAGGCTTAGTTGGTGCCTAATCTACAGTTCAGCATCTGAATTGTGAATAATTAATTAAACACTTAGCTTTTGTCCATTAGTTACTCTATTTAGCACTTCCTCCTCTTCTCTTAATTCCCACTTCTATCAAATTCCCATTTTAAAAGCCATTTCATTCCAATCTGAACGTGTACAGGTTTGCTCTGCTAGACATTTGCAGTATCAACCTTTACATACATTTCACAAACAAACCAGTTTGAATTAATAATTCAGCCCCAAGACCAGTATTAAATTTACACATGGTCAATGGTCTATACTAAACTGCCAATTACTTTTAATTGTTTTCATTAAAGACTCAATGCAACATTCACCTTATGCACAAAACAAGTTTAAAATATTTTTGCAATAATGTGAAATTTGTACCATTACTGTTCTAAAGTAATTCTGCCATTCAGTGAGATTTCTGCAATGCAGGACCTTTCATGAATTCATCAGATATGTTCAGATAGCAGTTTTGTTTCTCTTTGAAGGGATGGTAACAGCCTGTGAAGTGCAAGTATGATAGAGTATGCTCAGAATGAGCTGAATAGATAGATACGATTGGATAAGATCAAGAGTTGACAATCAGGAATCAGAATGGTTACTAAGTACAGTTAGCAAGGGAAAGGTAGCCAATTACGGACATTGAGAATGAAAAAAAAGCGACAACTCTGGCCTGGCAACAGTGAAGGAGGAATTTAGGGTGAAAACTGAAAAGAAAGAAGAATCATTCAGTTGGATAGTCTGATATGATATGATGTCAGTCACTGCCAATGTTAGGTTGGGTGGATTGTTGCTACCATCCCTTTTCCTGACTGGATCTACAGGGCCTACTTGATCTAAAAAGTAGAGGAACAGTCCTAGGAAGTCTAACAAGAGGCTTTTATTTTAAACAACATGGAGATTATTGCATATACAAGTTATATGAATGAAATTGACATTATTACTAAGACTATGGAAGACCTTAGACAAAAAGTCTGTCCTCAATGAGATTATAAGATGTTCTGCCTTTCCCACTCAAGTCTCTATGGCACCATTATATTGTTTGGAGATTCAGGCACTAAACCTTTCAGAACCATTACCTGATATAACAGATAACATTGAGAATATGGACTGAAGGAGACTTGAATAAAGTCAGAGAAGAACAAAGAGGATGCCAAAGTCTCTAAGATGACATAATTAGATGTTGATGGATTTAAATCACAGATTTTTTGTTGATGGTTCTTTATATTTTATAACATTGATTTTCTTACTATTTCAAATACATGTTAGGAAAGAACGTACCAAACAATCTGATCACATTGTTACATCATAAAACTGTAAAAACAGCTTGTGGCATCTAAAGGAGAAAATGAGAAATTATGCAGCTATAGATTGCTTTGTACTGCTTAATATAATCCTGTCACCTTTACAAAAGTTAAGGTTTAATCTTTGAAAATTGAACAGCAGGCTGAAATTTGACAGCTGCCTTGTCATTGCTAAGCTGCTTCAATCACTTCTCAACTGTTGTTCAGTAGGTTGAACTATTTTATAACTGCACCATCATTCACTAGCTTTCTCAGTCCTGAGGCACTTTTCAAAATAATGTTGTCTTTTAAATAAATTTCAGTTTGCATTAACTTTTATTTGCATGGAAGTGAAAGCTAAAGTTGTCAGCTAAATGTGTCCCAGAGGAAAGTGACTTTAAATAATTAAATTCATTTAACTAGAGGCAACTACCATTTTTTTTTTGTTTGTTTCCTTGAGAATTTCTTAAGAATTGAAAAAGTTATTCCTGAAATTTGGAAACAAGACTTCAGAAACATTTAGATATGCAGGGAGGCAATGGCCTAGTGATATTATTGTTGGACTGTTGGTCCAGAGACCCAAGTAACGTTCTGGGAGACTGGGTTTGAATTCCAGCATGGCAAATAGTTACAATATCAATAAATATCTGGAATTATGAGTCTAATAACAGTCATGAATCCATTGTTGATTGTTGGGAAAAACCCACCTGGATCACCAATGTCCTTCAGGGAAGAAAGCTGCCATCTTTATCTGGTTTGGCCTACATGTGACTGCACAGCCACAGCAATATGGTTGATACTTAACTTTCCTCTGGGGAATTAGGGATGGGCAATAAATGCTGGCCTAGCCAGCAACGCCCTCATCCCATGAATGAATTTTTTAAAAAGTAGATCCTAGATGATGACTACCTCCAATAAAAGCACTCCTAATGTCCTCCCTTTAACATCCAATGTCATTGCCATTTTCAAAACCCCTATTAACAACATCCTGAGAAAGAACGTTGATCAGTAACTCAAATGGAGTAGTCACAAAAATGTCATGGCAGGTTGTGGATTGTGTTAAGACCTTCGTTATTTTGCTTTTACTTTTCTCACTTTTGGCGTTGGAACTGAGTTGAAGCTGAACTTTCACCTTTGAGCAGAAGGCTGCTTTGGAAAGGAAGAAAGAACAAACAGACTGATATTTGTTTCAAGGGGCTTAGAGTAGAAGAGAAGGGAAGTGCTACAACTGTAAAAGGTGCTAGTGAGACCACATCTGGACTTTTGTGAGCAGACTTGGTCCCCTTATATCAGGAAAGATATCATTTTTTGGTTGCAATTCAGGGAAGGTTCATTAGAATAATCCCCTGTAATGGAGAGTTTTCTAATGAGCAAAGGTTAAACAAGTTGGGATTTATTCTTTGGAATGTAGAAGAATGAGGGGAGATCACATTGAAACATATAGGATTCTTAAGAGGCTCGACAGGGTAAAGGTTGGGAAGATGTTTCGCTTCAGTGGAAAGTCTAGGACCAGAGAGTATAGTCTCAGAACAAAGAGGCGCTAACTTCAGACTGAGATGCGGAGGAATTTATTTTCTCTTTGGGTTGTGAGTCTTTGGAACTCCTTAGCACAGAGAACTGTGGGGGCAGAGTCATTGTGTATATTTAATGCTGAAATAGATGACTGGTGAAGCAGGTTTGAGCAGCTTTTCCTATTTCTTACACTCTTGATTAGTAGGGCAATCAATAATTATGAGGAAAGTTGGATCAACCATGCTCCCGTTGAACGGAAAAGCAGGCTGAAGAGGTCAAATGGCCTTCTCCTTTTCCTATTTCTTACGGTCTTATGATCTTGTTTATGGGAACTGACCTGGAAAGATATTTGATTGCTGCTCCCTGACCACGACAGATTTTTCAGCACCAAGATGTGTTGCTCGGGGACTACCAGCTGGTTGGATGTTGAATGGGTCAATCAACTGCAGAATGGTGTTGGTCACAGAGAATGCTGTAAAAAAAAAGAGAAATCATAGTTTGAACTGGTTTGAGCTGGCACCTGACAGAAGGTTGTGTGCATGGAAGCTGTTTGGAATTTTAACCTCTCTAGGTTTATACCCAATTCTGGAAATGTTGAAGATTTTTGAAGAACCTCAATATGTAAGACATAAGTAAAAGTCTGCAGTGGGCTACAGAAGTTGTTTACATGAACTGGTGATTTAAGAATTCAAGCAATATGTAATCCTATGTGCTTGGAATATAATGTATTTTTCAAGGACTTCTGAAGGCCCAGTACCCATCATGAAACCATTGAACTGGCAAATTACAATTCTATATTTTTCTTTTAATTTATCTCTTAACTGTCTCTGTCTGTCTGTGTATGAATGGGAGTGGTTTTTAAGGAAGATTGGGTATACATCAAGATATAAAGTAGATTGTTTTGATGTTATAAATCTGCTAAAGTTAGATTGTCAATAAGAAATTGCTAGGTTTCTTGTTTAGGTATAAATTTGCTGTCTGATATCTGTTATTTATAGCCTGATTAGGAACAATTGGACAATTTTAAGGGACATTAAATGTTTTAACTTTACTGTGTTGTGAATCCAAGCTAGGGAGGCTGATTTGGTATGGCCTTCTGTCCTTGCGTCGTAAGAATATTCTATGGTGAGTGATTCAACTCCAGACTCCCTACAGACACCCTATGACCTACAAAGCACAAAATAGTGCTGAGGTAGATACACAGAATGGTAGAATGAATATTTGTCTAGATTGTGAAGGTACAACAGCTAAGAAGCTGGACTCTATACAGGACAAAGCAATCCGCTTGACTAACATCTAATTAATTGACATAAACGTCTCCTCCTTACAACACCAGAATATCACGAACACAATATTTATTGCGTGCAGGAACTTCTTCACTAACACTAGGCAACCTCCAATACCGAGAAATGCAGGGGGAAACTGTTACCTTCAACTGCCTTTCCAAGGCAAACACCATCCTGATTTGAAAAGATATCACTATTTTTTATCATCACTTGATCATTATCCTACCAAATAGCATTATAGGAGCATCTTCACCACATGTAGCAGTTTATGACAAAGACCTAATACCTGCTTTGTAGGACAGGAAAGGATGGGTAATAAAGACTGATCTTATCAAAAATGTCTGCATCTCCAGAATTAGTAAAATGAATATGTTCAAATGACGGCAAAGTTACAAATAATGAAAAATAGCAAAAATAAAATTACTGCTCAGCACTCTTTGGCAAGATCACTATTTTGAAAATAACAACAAGTGACAGCTGAAGTGAAAACAGAAATGCTGGACAGACTCAGCAGGTCTGGCACATGTCTAGGTTAATTCAATTGGAGGTGAAGGAAATGATATCTTCAACAATTACAGATATACATGTTGGCTTGGCCCAATTGTTAGCTATTTAATTTTGAGTCAAGAGTTGTAGGATGAAACACAGTTAAGAAGTCAAAGTAATACTTGGACTTCATTGCAGTACCAAGATCTGACATGTTTCTTTACATAAGAATGCACGTTATCAATGCTGAGACAATGTATCTCACCGTTTTCTTCCTTTAGCAATCTTGATTTTCAGTCTTCATTCATAATCAGTCACGTTAAAGCAAAGTCCAAATCAAGGGTAGGTTTGCATTAAAAATTAATGTCCCACATTAAAAAGAATGAAGTGATCAGCTCAGTCTCAAAATTCAATAGCCCCTGATTAAATCAAGGTAAATGAGCTTGTATCACAGATTGAAATTGGTGGGTATGATGCTGTTGGTATCACAGAGACATGGCTGTAAGGACATCAGGCTTGGGAACTAAATGTGCAAGGAAACAAATCTTACTGAAAGGACAGGCAGATGGGCAGAGGGAGCAGAGGTTGCCATGTTAGTAAGAAATGAAATTAAATAGATAGCAAGAAGTGATATAGATCCAGAAGGTGCGGGTCGGGTTAAGGAACCACAAAGGAAAAAAATACACTGATGGCAATCGAGTTCAGGCTTCCTAGCAGTAGCCAGGGTATGAGGAAGAAAATAAATCAGGAGATTGAAAAGTCATGTAAGAAAGGTGCTATTGCAATAATCATGGGGGACTTCAATATGCAGGTAGGCTGGAAAAATCAGTATGGTAGCGGATCTCAAGAAAAGAAATTTGTGGAATATCTACAAGATGGTGCTTTTTGAAGCAGCTTGTGGTAGGGTTACCTAGGGAACAGGGAATTCTGGATTTGGTGATTTGTGATGAGGCAAACTTGATTATGGAGCTTAATTTGAAGGAACCCTTATGAGGCAGAGACCAAAGGATGACAAAATTCACCCTGCAGTTTGAGACAGAGAAGGTGGAATCAGATGTAACGGCATCACAATTGAGTAAAGATAACTATAAAGACATGAGGGAGGAGCTAGCAGGAGTTTTTGGAAGGGGAAAACAGAAGGGAAAACGGTAGAGCAGCAGTGGCAGGATCTTCTGGGGTAATTTGGGAGGCACAGCAGAAAGTCATCCCAAAGGAGAAGAAACATACTAAGGTGAGGATGAGGCAGCCATGGTGGACAAGGGAAGTCCATACAGTATAAAAGCGAAAGAAAAAGCATACTATATGGTGAAGATTAATGGGAAGCCATTAAAAACCAGCAAAGGACAACTAACAAAGCAATTATAGGGGAGGAAGATGAAACATGAGAGTAAGTTAGCCAGTAATATAAAAGAAGATTACAAGAGTTTTTTTTAATACTTGAAAAAGTAAGAGAGAGGCAAGAGTAGACATTGGATCACAGGAAAATGATGCTGGAAAAGTAGTAATGGGGAAAAAGAAATGCAGTGGAACTGAATAGGTATTATGCATTAGTTTTCAAGATGGAGGACACCAGCAGCGTACCAATACTTCAAAAGAGTCAGGGGTTGAGGTGAGTACAGTGGCCATTATTGAGGGGAAGGCGCTGGGGAAGCTGAAGGTGGAAGTCTGAAGTCTGAAGGTGGAAAAGGCACCTGGACTAGATGGACAACACCCCAGAGTTCTGAAGGACATTGTTGAAAAGATTGTGGAGGCATTGGTGGTGATCTTTCAGGAATCACTAGAGTCAGGGAGGGTCCAAAAGGATTGGAAAATAGATAATGTAACACCTCTGTTTAAGACACTGGGGGGAACAGAAGACAGGAAACTGTAGATTGGTTAGCAAGGCATCAGTTGTTGATAAGATTTTAGGGTCCATTGAGATTACTGAGTATTTAGAAGTGCATGTTAAAATATGGCTGAGTCAGCACAGCTTCGTCAAGGAAACGTCATGCCTGACAAATTTGTTAGAATTCTTGGAGGCGGTAATGAGCATGTTAGACAAAGGTGAACCAGGGACATGATTTATTTGGATTTCCAAAAGGCCTTTGCCAAGGTGCCACACAGGAGCCTGCTAAATAAGAGAAGACTCCTTGGTGTGAGGGCAGGGTACTGGCGTGGATAGAGGATTGGCTGACTGGCGAGAGGCAGAGAGTACGGATAAAGGAGTCTTGTTCAGGATGGCAGCTGGTGACTAGTGGAGTTCCACAGAGGTCTGTGTTGGGACCACAGATATTCACATTATATGTTAACAATCTGGACAAAGGAACTGAGGGCATTGTTGCTAAGTTCTTAGATCACACAAAGATAGGTGGAGGGACAGGTAATGTTGAGGAAGTGGGGAGACTGCAGAAGAAATTGGACAGGCTGGGAGATTAGGCAAAGAACTTGTAGATGGAATACAATGTGGCAAATTGTGAGGTTATGCACTTTGATTGGAAGAATAGAGGCATAGATTATTTTCTAAATGAGGAAAGGCTTTGGAAATCTAACACACAAAGGGACTTGGGAGTCCTATTCAGGTTCTCTTAAGGTTATCATTCAGGTTCAGTTAGCAGTTAGGAAAGCAGATGCAATGTTAGCATTCATTTCAAAGGGGTTAGAATACAAGAGCCTCCAAATCTAAGAAAGGATGTGCTGGCATTGGAGGGGGTCGAGAAGAGGTTTACAAGAATGATCCCAGAGATGAAGGTCCATATAATATGAGGAACGGTCGAGGAATCTGGGTCTGTACTTGATGGCGTTTAACAAGATGACAGTGGATTTCATTAAACCTCACAGAATACTGAGAGGCCTGGAAAGAGTGGATGAGGAGAAGATGTTTCCACTAGTTGGAGAGACTAGAGCCTGAGGGGGCGGCATGATGGCTCAGTAGTTAGCACTGTTGCCTCAAAGTGTCAGGGACCCAGGATTGATCCCAGCCTCAGGTGATTGTCTGTGTGAAGTTTGCACATTATCCCCATGTCAGCGTGGATTCCTCCGGTGCTCCGGTTTCATCTCTCGGTCCAAAGATGTGTGGGTTAGGTTGATTAAACATGCTAAATTGCCCCATAGTGTCCAAGGATGTGCAGGCTGGGTAGATTATCCAAGGGAAATGCAGGTTTACAGGGAGAGGATAGGGGGTTGGTTCTGGATAGGATGCTCTTTGGAGCGGCAGTATGGACTTGATGGGCCAAATAGCTTGCTTCCACACTGTAGGGATTCTATGGTTCTCAGAGTGAAGAAGCAACCTTTTAGAACTGAGATGAGGAGGAATTTCTTCAACCAGAGGGTGGTAAATTGGTGGAACTCATTGCCACAGAGAACTGTGGAGTCCAAGGCACCGAACGTATTTAAGACAGAGATAAGTAGATTCTTGATGAGTAGGGGGATCAAAGGTTACAGGGAGAAGGCAGGAGAATATGGCTGAGAAACATATCAGCCATGAATGAATGGCAGAGCACATTCGGTGGACTGCTCCTATATCCTATGGTCTTATGGAAATTTGACTCTGTGCTGGGTGCTTTGTCAGATGAGGTGGAGAGAGGGAAAGATGTGATCTGCCTGCAGGGTCTAGAAAATACTCCAGACACACTTGGTGAAAGCGCTGGAAAGAGATAGCCATAGTGGTCAAACACAGGAGTCATAGAAACATAGAAAATAGGAGTAGGAGTAGGCTAGTCATCCCTTCAATCCTGCTCTGCCATTTGATATGATCATCTAGGGGAGGCAATGGCCTAGTGGTATTACTGCTGGACTGTTTATTTAGAGACCCAGATAATATTCTGGGACCTGAGTTCAAATCCCACCACAGCAGGTGAAATTTGAATTCAATAAATATCTGGAATTAAGAGTCTAATGATGACCATGAATCCATTGTCGATTGTCAGAAAAACCCATCTGGTTCACCAATGTCCTTTAGGGAAGGAAACTGCCATCCTTACCTGGTCTGGCCTACATGTGACTCCAGACCCACAGCAATGTGGTTGACTCTTAACTGCCCTCTGAGCAATTAGGTATGGACGATAAATGCTGCCTAGCCAGCGATGCTGTCATCCCGTTAACGAATAATAAAAAAAAATCACTGACCATCCAACTCAGGTTCTCACTTTCTCCTGATACTCTTTGATATCGATAGCCCTAACTCATGTTCCAAAGGCAGTGGATGTAAGGTTGCTGAACATCAAGCACCTCACATGAGTTTGCAAAGTCAGTATAGTCCTTTCTGCTATAACGCGATAGCTGCACTCTTGTGCAAATTCATGCAATAGAATATCGCGTAATAAAATAACAGGCCTTATGGAAAAAATAGGGCTGAAGGAGACCACCAAAAATATTACTCAAAATTGAAACAAATATAGTAAGTTGGCCTAACACAAAGGATAGCATAGTTTATATAAATGTTAAATTCATATCTAATAATGAAAAAATACAGTAAATTTAACACTCTACCTTGAAAAAAATTGAACATCACTTGATGGGGGAGGAGGATGGTTTTGAGGTTGCTGAGTTGTTAAGACAGGGGCTGAGGGTCATCAACATCATCACCTTCAGGTGCAGTTGTAGTTGCAGGGTTAAGGTGAAAAATAGTTAATCTGGAAGTGGATGGCTGTGGTTCATTGTCTTCTGACTGTTTCTTAGAGGTTGGCTTAAAAAAGACATCCAATTTTTGCTGTTTTGCCATTTTTCTTAGAGTGCCAAATAAAACCTAATTACACAAACTGCTATTCTGCTGCATTCTGCATTGTCATCATTATCTTCTAAGAGCTACAACTGCTTCTCATTTTCCCTCAGGATTGAAGACAAAAGAGAAGTTAAAACTCTCATGGTGCTGCATCCTGGACTTCATCTTCTTCATTTCAAGGTTCCATTTCCCCCTCAGCAACAAGTTGTTGTAGAGAGGTCTTTACAGTGGGACTCAAGCAGCTCTTCAACATCCTCACTCTTCACTTCTTCAAATCCAACATGCTTTGCAAGAGCCACACAATGTTCTTTGATTCTTGGGACCTCCGCTGATGATTGAAAGCACTTAAAATCATGAATAAAATCTGAGAGAATCTTCTGCCAATCTGCATGCAAGCAATCCTTACTGGCATCACCCTAGGCCTCCATGATAATGTCAATTGTATTCTTGATGTTAATGCTCTTCCAAAATTGAAGAACTCTGTCCTTAACCTCCTCAGCGGCTGCAATCAGCCTCTTAAACGCGTGCACTTAAATAATAGGCTTTAAAATCTGCTATTGCACCCTGGTGCATGGGTTGAAGGAAAGAGGTTGTGTTTGGGGGTAGAAATAGCACTTTGATGTTTTCAGAAAGCTCAGCAATGGTGGGAGGATGGCTTGGCGCATTAACCAGAATGAGGAGAATCTTGAAATCCAAATTTCTTTTGTTGCCATAATTTCTAAACACATATTCGAAAACTACAATAAGGTCAGAAAAAATTTGCCCTGTCATCCAACCTCTTTTGCTTAACCTAAAGTAAACACGTAGAGTAGACTTAAGGTAACCTTTCAAGGCTCGTAGGCTGGCAGAGTTGTACACAACCACAGGCTTAAGCTTCAAGTCTCCACTGGCATATGCACCCAGCAGCACAGTCATATGATCCTTTGCCACCTTAAAGCCTGTGTTTCATTGTTAGAAATGTAGGTTCTTGATGGCATTCGCTTCCAGTATAAACCTGTCTCATCCAAACTGAAAATTTGATCTAAGTTGTAGCTTCTGCATCAATTAATTTTTTTTTACTATGGGAGGAAATGCCATCACATGCTCCTCATCTGCACTGGCAGCTTCACCGCATAACTTTACGTTATGAAATGTGTAGCAGTTCTTAAAACCAGCAAACCTGCCACTGCTAGCACTAAAGGCAGGCTCATCTGCAGGATTTTCAGCTCTTTGCTTTAAATCTTCATAAATTGATAAGGCTTTCTCTTTTATGGTGGGATAGCTGGTCCCAGATCCCTTTTTCATTTGATCTTCTATCCACACACTTAGAAGTCGTTCCATCTCCTCAAGTTCCTTTGACCGTGATCTCACAGATTTGCTAGCACTCAGGCTTGTTCCAGCAATATAGCTTGCTTTATTTTCTTCTGTTTTGTCTCTAATGGTGCATAATGTAAACTCCTTTATTCCTTTTGCACAAATAATATCACATGTTCCATTACATTCAAAACGCTTTATAACATCCAGTTTCTCTTCAAGTGTTATAGCCTTTCTTTTACGTTCACCACCTGCAATTTTATCACCCGGACGCTCCTTGTAACCATTCTTGTTACTTTGTCCTTTTACAGGAAAATTTGCAAAGAAAACCACAAATTACGGAGTACCTCTCAAAAAGCACTTCACAACAAAACACGCGAGTCAACTGAACATGTGATATCGATGCGGAGACTTCTGTTGGCGTAAACATTGTATTCTTCTGTGTATCCCAACTCTTAAAGTATTGGGGATGGAATGGCGTAATAGCCAATACACGTATGCAAAAGTTTGCATTTTGCAAACCACGTTCACCTATTCATCAATAGCATTTCAGCCAATTTGTGTTGACAAAGCACGCGCAATAGCAGAAAGGACTGTAAATGCATAATTAAATATCATATTCCACAAACGTCTATACTATTTTCTCACACAGCTCAATGCATCATGACGCCATTAAGCATCTGCCAATAATCCCAATCAGTCACAACATATACCTGACATTGATAGCTTCACCTCCCTCTCACACATTTAGGGCGTGTTGTTTAGCTCACTTGGCTGAACAGCTGGTTTGTGATGCCAACAGTATGGATTCAATCCCCATATCCGCGGAGGTTACCATGAAGGATTCTTTCTCAACCTCTTCCATCACCTGAGGCATAGTGAACCTCAGGTTAAACAACTAGCAGTCCTTTCTTTCTAAAGAGAAAGTAGCCCTGTGGTTTGATAAGACTATGGCAACTTTACTTTTACATGTTTAGCACTGCTGTAAGCCTCACATCCACATCTCACAGCTTACACATACTGCCAACTATTCATCACGACAGCTAAACCACCCAAAAAGGATGCACTTCCTTGTTGCTTATGGGACAAGTTAACACATTACTAACTATAGCAGGAACTAACTGCGGGGAAAATTAATGGCTCTGGTAGTTGCTATCATTGGAAGGTCGCTGTGGCCATTGATGGCGATGAAACTGCTAAAGGTGACAGTATGCACATATCTAATCCTCCTCTCGCATCTCAGATTCCCTCACTCCACAATGTCTTTTGGTTTACAAACGGGATGACAGAAGCATGAAGCCCTTGCATTTTACTTATCTCTAACACCACCCTCCCACCCCACACAACTCTAATGCTCCTCTTGCATCCTTCTGTTTTCAGAGACTAAAGAACAGCAATCTGGCCAGATGGTGGTGAAAGAGCAGGAAGACAGTGATGAAGATGAAATGCTATCGCTTAATCTTAAACTCACAGCTACCATCTGGTATTCATGTGAAGACACTGGGTGCTAGTAGCCTGCAGTGAAGGCAAGGTCAAAAGGTTATGAAAAAATAAGGTCGCACAAATTCTGCTGCACTTTGCAGCACTCAGACCATAACGTTGAATGTTGTGACATTTCAAGTGTTCATTCAAGTGCTTTTTAAAGGTTATGAGGTTGCAAACTGAACTACCCTCCCTGGTAGTGCATTCTGGATTCCCAACATCCTCTGGGTGAAAAGGTTTTCTTCAAATCCCCCATAAACCTCCTGGTTTTCTCCTTAAAATGATCCCCTTGTTACTGACCTTTCAACTATGAGGAATAGCTTCTTCCTACCCACCATCTCCATGCCCCTCATAATCGTATACACCTTAATTAGGTCCTCTCTTAGCCTTCTCTGCTCTAAAAAAGATAACCTTGGGCTTATCCAACTTCTCTTCATAACTAAAATGCTCGAATGCAGGCAACACCCTGGTGAATTTCCTCTGCACCTCCTCTAGTGCGATCACATCCTGCCTGTGATGTGGTCACCAGAACTGCACATAGTACTCCAGCTGTGGATTAACCAGAGTTTTGTACAGCTCCAACATAATGTCTCTGCTCTTATATTCTATGGCACACTGATAAAGGATAGTGTCCCATATACATTCTTAACGACCCTATTAAACTGTTTTGCCACCTTCAGGGATCTGTGGACAAGCACCTCAAGATGCTTTTGAGTTTCTTAATGTCTTGCCATTCATTAAGTACTCCCTTGTCTTGTTACTTCTTCCATAATGCATCATCCCACATTTATTAGAGTTAAATTTCATTTGCCACTGATTTGCCCATCTGACCAGTCCATGGATAACTTTCTGTAACCTAAGACCTTCTTCCTCACTGTCAACCATCTGGCCAATCTTCATGCCATCCACCAATTTACTTATCATTCTTTCCATACATTTTCTTCTGTATTTTTTTTTATATTGTGAACAATAAGGAACCCAGCACTGATCCCCATGGCAAATCATGGGATGCCAGCTGCCAGTCACACAGCCCTGTACCACGACACTGTCTCCTACTATTCAGCCAATTTTGGATCCATATTGCCAAGTTACCCTGGATCCCATGTGCTTTTATCTTCTTAATCAGTCTCCCATGTAGATTGTCAAAGGCTTTGCTGAAATCCATATAAACTGCTTCAGCGGTACTAGACTCATCTACACATCTGCTCAGCTCCTCAAAAAATTCAATCCAATTTGTTAGGCATGATCTCCCTCTGACAAAGCCATGCTAAATGTATCTGATCAAATCTTGCCTCTACAAATGGAGACTAATTCTCTTTTTCAGAATTTTATCCAATAGTTTCTCTCCCACTGCTGTGACACTCACTGGTCTATAGTTCCCTGGTTTATCCCTGCCACCCTTTTGAAAATGGAACCTATGGGCAGAAAGGAATTAAAACTTTGAGTCAGAGCCCTGTAATTTCATCCCTTGTCCCCCACAACAGCCTGGGATATAACTCATCCATACCTGGGGTTTTGTCCAATTTTAAGCCTACTAATGCTTCCAATACCTCCTCACTTCCTTTATCAACCTGCTCAAGGTCCCTCTTCCTGAATTCAGTCCCTATAGCTTCTTTCTCCCAAGTGAAGACAAATGTAAAGTAATCATTTAACACCCTATCAATGTCCTCCAGCTCTATGTACAGATTGTCCCCTTAATCTTACAGTTTCCATGGTTAAATTTTTCCCCTCTAATACTTACAGAATATAATTGGGATTCTTCCTAATCTTACCCACCAGTGTTTTTAATGCCCCCTCTTTGCTGTCCCAGCTGCCTTCTTAAGATTCCCCTGCACTTTCTATACCCCATTACGGCCTCCATTGATTTGCTCCTATTGGGCTTCTTACAAGCTTCTCTTTTACTTCTTATCCAGTCCTGAAAATTCTTAAACATACAGGGTTCTCTGGGCTTGTTGCTTCTACATTTCACACTAAAAGGAACATGTAGAGACTGTCCAATTCCTTTTTGAATGGCTCCCATTATCCTCTTGTAGATTTACCCAAAAGTAGCTACAGGTATTCCCAGGCTACTTGGGCCAGATCCCTGCTTATTTTAATAAAATCTGTCCTCCCCCAATCCAAAACCATATTTTTCCTTTACCATAACAAACTTAAAACATACAGTGTAGCAGTTGCTATCACTGAAATACTACCCCACTGGCACCTCAAACATCTGTCCTGTGGATTTTCTTGTGAAGATGCCATTCAAAAACATTGATTCAGCTGCTTCAAAGAGTCTAGTCACACAAGGCATAATAGTCTAACATGACTGAACATTTTAAATTGGGCGAATTTTGATCTTTACTGCTCAAAAATATAAAGTAAAGCAAAACTAAATAGAGCTTTTATCAAATTGTGACGAGGACTGAATCTAAATTAAGAAGTCCTAAAGGGCTTCATCTCACCATACAATTGGTCAATGCTGACTTCCAATACTGATCATTTACATCACGTACCTTCATACATTCTCACAGAGTTATATAATTGATGTTCCTCTCAAATGACTTCTATAACAGTCTGTATCAAATCCACATTGCAGACTGAATGAATTAAAGCTTCTACATGCATTGATTGAATCAGTTTTGAATCCAATTGTCCATAGATCCTTAAATTTATCAGAGCAATTTCAAAACCTAATGTGCAGAGTACTTTTCAAATGAAAAATTGTAATAGCCTGTTTGAATGTGTTTTAGACGACAACAGAGTATCTGTCTAACAAACATATGCCCTGGGAGTCCAAAAGTCTAGGAGAGATAGATTAGGTGTCTGATTCTTATCTTAAATGAGTGTAATTTGCCAATTTTGAATTTAAAATCTACATCCAATATACAAGGAGTAACACTGAGTGACAATAATCGAGATACTGCTTAATTTAAATCAGAGGTAGTGGAGCTAACCTGAATAAATTAAGATAAGGGAACATTTCCTTTAATTGTCTGTGGATGACTCGCTGTCTCTTCACAAATGAACTAAGATGTTTTGTGAACCAGCTGAGCTCTGACATAGTAATGGAAGTTGTCTTTACATTTGTAATGATGGCCAGTTATTAGCACCACACTGCACCACATGAAAGATATTGTCATTCTAAGCCAACCTAAGGTCTTACTAGCCTTCAAATAAATATTGCATTCCACCTGTTTGTCATTGTTTCAGAAAATAGTCTCTATTTCCTTGCATGGAGTAAAATCTAAATTTTTGAATAAAACAACAATAAAGCATATATTTTCTTTCTTTCTTTTCTCTCAATTCTGCATCATGCCAAATCTCATTACTGTACACAAAAAAACAGAATTACTAAACAAATAACCTTGATGTTCAGAAGTGTGTGAAGTATTTGCTAAGAAACTATACAAAAATGCTTGGCAGAAAGTTGCATATATTCACATTGATATCAACTAGGTAGTCATTCGAGTGGTATGGTGGCACAGTGGTTAGCACTGCTGCCTCACAGCGCCAGGGACCTGTATTCGATTCCAGCCTCGGGTAACTGTCTGTGTGGAGTTTGTATGTTCTCCCTGCGTCTGTGTGGGTTTCATCTCACAGTCATCCAGTGGGTTCCTGCTGGCTGCTCCAATTCATCCCAAAGATGTGCAGCGTAGGTAGATTGGCCATGCTAAATTGCCTCGTAGTGTCTAAGGATGTACAGGTTAGTTGGATTAGCCATAGTAAATACAAGGTTTGGTGGGGGTGGTCTCAGTCTTGGTGGGATGCTCTTCGGAGAGTTGGTGCTCTTTGGAGGTCCAAAACCCATGGATAAGATCTCAGCTCTGCAGTCCAGTCACAATCAATGGCAAAGGACAATTAAACAACTCACTGGAGGAGCAGGCTTCACAACTATCCTGGATTCTCAATAGTGGAATCAGTGCAAAAAATAAGGCTGAAGCACTCACAGCAATCTTCAGCCAGAAGTGCCAAATAGATGATGCATCCTGGCTCCTCCATAGCTCCCTACGATCATAGATGTCTTCAGCCAATTCAATTCACTCTATTTGATATCAAGAAATGGTTGGATGTACTGGATACAGTAAAAGATTACAGGCGCTGACATTTCAGCACTAGAACAGAAAACCTACATTCCAGAACGTTTTGTTCCCTTGGCCAAGCTGCTCCAGTAAAGCTACAACACCAGCATCTACCCAGCAATGTGGAAAATTGCCCAGGTGTGTCCTGTACACTAAAAGCAAGACAAATACCACCCCATCAGTCTACTCTCACTGATGATGGAAGGTTTCATCAACAGTGCTAGCAAGCAGCATCTGCTCAGTGACACACAGTTTGGGTTCTGCAAGGGCCACTCAGCTCCTGACCTGATCACAATCTTAGCTCAAGTATGGCAGAGGAGCTGAATTCCAGAGATGAAGAGGAAGTATCTACATTTGATATCAAGACTATGTTTAGCCGAGAGTGGCATCAAGGAGCCCTAACAAAATGGAAATCAATGGGGAATTGGGGGGAAAGCTCTTAGCTAATTAGAGTCATACATGGCACATGTTGGACATCAGTCATCTCAGCTCCAGGACGTCTCTGCAGAAGTGTCCTCATCCCAACTATCTTCAACTGCTTCAACAACAAGCTTCCCTCCATGTGAAAGTGAGGAGTAAGGATGTTCACTAATGGTTGTATAATGTTTAGCACGACTTCAGACTCCTCAGGAACTAAAGCAGTCATTGCTTATATACAGGGAGACCTGGACAATATCCAGGCTTGGGGTGACAGATGGCAAGTGATAGTAAGTTGGGCTAATAAGTGGGAAGTTACATTGACAATGACCATCTTCAACAGCAGAGAATTTAACCATTGCCTTTGACATTCAATGGCATTACCATGACTGAATCCTGCACTATCAACATCTTGATGATTACCATTGACCAAAAATTGAACTGGACTTGTCATATATATATATATATATATAGTAGATACAAGAGCAGGTCAGAGGCTAAGAATCCTGCAGTGTATAGCTCACTTCCTGATTCCCCAAAGCCTGTCTACTATTTACAAACTACAGGTCAGGAGTATGTTGAAATATTTCCCACTTACCTGGACAACTGCAGCTCCAACAGCACTCAAGAAATCTGACACCATCCCAAACAAAGCAGCCCACTTACCAGCATTATATGCGCAAATATTCACTCCCTCCACCACCAACACTCACTAGTAGCAATGTGTAGCATCTACAACATGCACTGCACAAATTCACCATGGATCCTTAGAAAGCATTCCAACTTCTCATCACTACTATTTTAGAGGACAAGAGCAACAAAGCCATGGGAACACCTCCCATCTACTTACTATCCTGACTTGGAAATATGTAATTTGGACATTAAGCACTCCCAGGGTAACTCATCCCAACTGCAGATAACTGTGCTGCCATCACTGCTGGGTCTGTCCAGGTTGATAAGTGGCAATTAATATTTGCACCACACAAGTGCCATGCAATGGAAATTCTGTGGTAAGAAGTTCATTTCTTGAATCCCTGAAGCGAGTCACTTTCTACTAGGCACATGTTAGGACTTCATGGAATACTCTTTACTTGCCTCAAGGGTTTCAATATCATCTGGTACAAAGTCAAAAACCACACAACACCAGCTTATAGTCTGGAGGAACACAGCAGGCCAGGCAGCATCGGAGGAGCAGGAAAGGGTCTAGACCCAAAACATCAGCTTTCCTGCTCCTCTGCTGCTGCCTGGCCTGCTGTGTTCCTCCAGCTCCACACTGTGTTATCTCTGACTCCAGCATCGGCAGTTCTTGCTATCTCTGACCATGTTATAGTCCAATAGGTTTATTTGAAAACACAAGCTTTCGGAGTTTCTCTCCTTCTTTAGGTATTTGTGAGACACGAAGCAAAAAGACACAGAATTTATAAGCAAAAGTTCAAAGGGTCATACACTGATGCGAATTAAACAGACCTAATATGCTGTTAAATCTTTAATCTGTTAGAAAGGAAATGCAAGTTTCGATTCGTTAATATGCAAATCCCTGAATTTCTGCCCAGAGATAAGTAAAGGTTTTATCAAAAGAGAGGTGACATCTCAGGTCAGACAATGCATGTTAGGTGTGAGGCCCTGTTTAGAATCTGTTTGTGTTTCGACTTGGAATCAGACTTCTAAAGTAGGAATTTACAAAATGCCACATTGACTGACTGTCTATAAATTCTGTGCTTTTTGAACAAAATAGAATGTATCTGCAAATATAAACCTGCAAATGCAAATTCACCCCATAGACCTATATGTGTGTGCGTGTGTGTGTGTGCATGCGTGTGTGAGTGTCTGCTCCAATTTACTATCACCAACATTCATTCCCTGAACCACCATTTCACATTGGCATCAGTGTGTACCATCTACAATATGCACTATAGTAACGCACCAAGATACCCCTTAACAGTGCCTTCCAAAGCCACGATTTCTACCATCTAGAAGGACAAAAGCAGTAGACAGATGAAAACACCACCTGCAAGTTCCCTTCCAAGCAATATACTATCATGACTTTTGATGATGTTACCATTCCTTCACTGTGTCAAAAACCTGGATTTCCCTTCCTAACAGCATATCTGGTGTACTGACAAAACATAGATGCTTTCTTCAAGTTTACTTAGTAAGTTCAAGTTTACTACTGCTATCTTGCAACAATTACAGAATGGGCAATAAATGGTGGTCTAGACTTTGACATACATATCCCATGAACATAAAAAAAAAATGCAGAATGGAAGGTAAGAATAGAAATAGATCAAAATTTGCAAACTGGACACACTGGTTAAATAGAAATGGGAACTTTTCGACTTAGACTAAGGTTACATGCAAGGTATCAAAGCTCAGTCTTGAAACCCATGATGTCTTTAATGAATCGGTGAACAAAAAAAAATTGGAATCTCCAAGAGTCTATATGTTATTAAGAAAGGAAGCAGGACAAATAATGAAGAGACTTTCAACCAGATTCAGAAAAATTCAGATCTTTCAAGAGTTTCCAACAAATGCAATTCAATGTGATCTCAGTAAACTAATTAGCATGCTGCAAAGAATGAAAAGAGAGAAAGAAGCATTAAGTGACTGTTGGTACAGAATGCCGATTGGGAAAAAGACCTTGAAATGATGTTAGATAAATCAGTAAAACCTTCAGCATTGTGCTTAACTGCAGTAAAATGGGACATAATGCCTTACGTTTCATTAGCACTGCAATCGGATATAATTCTAAATAAGTTATGGTATTGTTTTGCAACATGTTGAACAGGACCCTCTGGCATATTTGGTGCATTTCCAACATAGTAAGGCATTTTATCTGTGGTACAGGGGCAAACAGAAAGGTGATTCTGATTACAAGAATGTAAATCATGATGAAAGACAAGAGGAGATTACAAGGTGAACGAATTGATGTTTCCAAGACCATGGAGGGAACCAGGAAATCTGTTCATTATGTTGAAAATACTACATACTATGGAAAACATGTCAAAACTTAAATATTTTGGGTAAGAAATTGGAATCATTAATCCACAGTTTATATTCTTTCTGTCACTGACAAATGCAGCATCTATGAAAGAAAGGGAACCTCAAAAAATACACGTTCAAATTCAATTTAAAAATTAAATCTTGTCATATTGGATACAAACATCAATTAATTACATTGTGAGCCCCTTAGTGCCTGTCTTCCATATGCCTTTGCCTGTTCTAGTGCTACCCAAATGTCTGCAGCATGGCTGTTGGAAGGTTTTTAGAGGGAGAGGCTGTTGATGTCCTTGCAAGACTTGTTGCAGTTTTGGGACTAGAAGACCTAGCTACTGACTGTACTATCTCAGAGTAGCAGCAGCCTGGATTGGCTGGTTTACAGACAAAGGGACTGAAGAATTGACAGTGGGAGAACAAATGCTGTCTTTTTGAAAGAGAAATGCAATCTGTGATTAGGAGACGGCTGCCAATCCCCTTGGAGGAGATTGCTGGACAGCTGTAACACTATGCAGCACCTTATAATCTATAGCTGTGGTGTCAACAGTGTGAGCTTCTACTGCAGTACTCAGATGCTGAATGGTCTCTGCTTACACTACAATTACAACTTAGAAAATTGCCATCAGATGCTGCATCATGGTTAACTCCACAAGTGTGCCTATAGAGTTGGCTGCCACTTCCGTGCTGAAAATTATAATTTTAAGTTCAAAGTCTGATGCCAACTTGATGCTGGATTTTAAGCTCCACCAAAAAGAACAGAGTCTTCTTAATGCACCAACCATTTCATTGTACATACATTTTTATCTCTAAAATGCTTCATTGACATTCCTCATTTGAATCTGCTTCAGCAGACCTCATGTGATCTTACTTTCTGAGGAGCCAGTATCCACACTAGAAGTGCTGCCTTCCCAGGTTGCAAGTCATTCACACTGAGTACCTCAGTATTTCCAGATACTACTTTCTTGCTATCCACTAAACTATGTACAGTCAGCATCTGAATCAGTCATTGAGTGGGAGGTCAATGGGCTGGGTTCCTTCACCTCTAATCTACTTGTTATTCCTACAAATTCCAGGCCCTGTTCCACATATCAAAGAAGCATAGAATTATTACAGAATAGAAAGATGCCACTTGGTCAACCATGTTCATGCCAGCATCCTGCAAGAACAACTCAGTTAATCCCATTTTTCTAGCCTTTGAAAGAGTCTACACAACCCTGGACTCTACAGGGAAATTTAGCATGGCTAACCCACCTAATCAGCACATCTTTAGACTGTGGGAGGAAACCAGAACACCAGGAGGAAATCCACACAGATAGTTGCCCAAGGGTGGAATTGAACCTGGGTCCCTGGCACTGTGAGGCAGGAGTGCTAACCACTGTGTCATTGTGTCACATAGGCAATGGTAGTTGAAGACGCATTCATTGAACTTGATTATTTGTGAGAGGTCATTGAGTTTCTTGAGCCATTACGATAGCCTGACTCCTGAACTGGAGTTCCGCAGCTATTTCCTCCTATGTGCTTTCAAAAAATGTGTTTGGTGGATCCCCCCTTCCATCAAGGCCTCCGGTAGATTGTAGACTGGGTAGATTATCCATGGGAAACCCTGTGTTACAGGGATAATGTAGGGAGGTGTATCTGGGTGGGATGTTCTTCAGAGGGTTAGTGTGGACTCGATAGGCTGAATGGCCTGCTTCCATAAACTGTAGGGAATCTACAATTCTGTCAATAGCCAATTCAATATAGTCCAATTCACCACACCCTCATCTCAGCTGCTGGCAATATCTGTTAATCAGGATTTGTATACGTTGGTTAGTTACCTAACTTCGCTGTCACCCATGTAACACTATAATTACATAATAGATGAATGCAAGAGTAAGGGAGGTTATGCTTCAATTATACAGGGCAATGATGAGATTGCATCTGGAGTACTGTACATAATACGTGCCACCATACTTACAGAAGAATGTTAATATGTTGGAAGCAGTTCAGAGCATGTTTACTTGACCAATATCTAAAATGGTGGATTGCCTTCTGAAGACAGGCTAGATAGGTTTGGTGTCTGCTCTCTCTTATGTTGTTATTCAAAGTTTCCTGCTCAGATTCACTTCACAGTCCAGCTCCAGCCACAATGTACCTCCCCTTTAAGAGGTGTAGGTTAGTTTTATGTAATGTGACCCACCGCAGAGGGGTCCAGCCGAAGAAGCAATTAGAGCTGGTGAAATGCTGAAATCATTAACATGAGCAGGCCAGGCAGCACTGATGGGTGTTAGCTGCATCTTAATTCATGGGCGTACTTTAATTGTACATCACAATCCCCTGTCTCTTTTCCGATTCAGTGACTTCATTCACAAATGGAGAGTGTTAGAAGGGAAAGAGAAAATTATCTCTCACTCTCACTTTTCTGCTAGTCTCAATGAATTGGACGCATTAAAATGGCTGTATAATGAAGTATTGGCAACTGCATGGTTCAAAATAAGAAAGGAAATCAGGCAGAACTTTATCACCTAAAAAGTAATATAATTACAGAATATGTGTCTAGGTGAGCACATTAAAGCAGACGTAGTAAATGGATTTGAAGGACAATTAGATTTGGTTCTCGAGAGTCAAGGGCTTTGGAGATAATGTAAGCAGGTGATTTAATCAATGAAACACGGGTGGCTTCTTCAAGCATGGCGGCTTCTCTTGTTCCTAAATATTCAGATACTATTTAATCACATTTTCTTTAACACTTCTATTCCCTATTTATACTATTACTGATACTGCAACCAAAAATTCTATGTTCAATTTGTAACCAATCATTGCACATTTTTAGCTGTCAGATAGATTAAAATACAAAGACAGAGAATGAAACAGCATGTTGATCTCTATGCTTAGGTTATTTGGTTTGGTTTAGAGTCTGTTTAATATCATTTTTACATTTACAATGTTCAACAGTTAAACATTTCCTTCCAAATCTTAGACACAGTATTTTTGTAAGTTTAGATTTTCAGGACAATGGCATTAAGCATTTAGCCTAGTATCACCAATCATATTATAAAGCAAAAAAGAAAATACAGATAAATGTATTATCAGTACTATAAACATGTCCACTCTATTGTCTTTTCTGAATTTGCTTCACTGATTCAAGAAATTACATCTGAATATCCGTGTGCTTTCTCGCAATCATTTGTAACATCTTCTACTGCAGATCTGCAGAAACCCCAGAAAAGCAATGGAAATTGCATTCATGCCATTTCTCCAAGATTTCCAAAGATCTATCACACAAGGTCCTGCAAATGGTCAGGAAAAACCTAACAGATATTCATCCCTATTACAAACATCACGAGGATGTTGGAGATAACAAAGCGTGGAGCTGGAGGAACATAACAGGCCAGGCAGCATCAAAGGAACAGGAAAGCTGATATTTTGGGTCCGGACTCTTCTTCAGAAAGAGTTTCTGTGTTCTTCCAGCTCTGCACTGTGTTATCACTGACTCCAGCATCTGCAGTTCTTGCTATCCTTTATTCATTAATGGGATAATGAGGGCATCGCTGGCTATACAGCATTAGGCAATAAATGCTGCCCAGAGGGTAGTTCAGAGTCAACCACATTGCTGTGGGTCTGGAGTCACATGTAGGCCAGACCAGGTAAGGATGGCAGTTACCCACCCCAAAGGACATTAGTGAACCAGATGGGTTTTTCCCCAACAATTGACAATGGATTCATGGTCATCATTAGATTCTTAATTCCAGATATTTGATTGAATTCAAATTCCACCATCTGCCGAGACAGGATTCGAACCTGGGTCCCCAGCATGTTAACTGGGTCTTTGGATTAACAGTCCAGTGGTAATACCACTAGGCTATTGCCTCCCCAAGGACGTTTCTATTTTAACTCTTAATCAAATCAGCAAACCGTCTTGTTGTAAATGTTATTCCAAACTCGGGACAGGAATGCATTTGTAATTAATTTCCCTAACTTGAAAATAAAATCAAACTCTTGGTCCAAAAAACCAACTGAAAAGAGAATAATTTTAAAAAATGAAAATGAGAAGAGAAAACCAGGAGTCTTGGAAGGAGGGAGGAGCAGGATAACCTAAGGCTTTAGATTCCTGGTGGGGTAATCGGGACCAGTTTTATTGGAGATGAATCAGTGTTATTTTAATAAATACTTCTCGTAACTCAAGTATGTGCCTATTCTGTCAAAGACTCATTGGTGGCTTGAACACAGAGAATTCTGGAGAAACTCAGCAAGTCTGGCAGGATCTGGGGATGATTCTCTCTCCACAAATGCTGCTGAGTTTCTCCAGCTTTCTCTGCAATCGTCTCAGATTTCCAGCAACTGCAGTATTTTGATTTTACTCATAGAATCCCAACAGTGTGGAAGCAGGCTATTTGGCCCATCGAGTTCATTGGGAAGATAAGGGATGAGGGCAGAAGTGCAGGAGATGTATCAGACATACTGAGGGCTTTATCAACCATGGTAGAGGGAAATCCATGGTTGAGGGAAAGGGTGAATATTTCTGAGCCCCACCCCACCCCCAGTGGCATCATCAGAACAGATGCAACAGAAAAACTTGTACAATGGGATGGGGTCCTTACAGCAAGCAGGATGTGAGGATGTATAGCCCAGATAACTGTGGGAGTTGGTGGGTTTGTATTGGATATTGGTGGCCAACCTATCCCCAGAAATGGAAACTGAGATGTCGAGGAAGAAGCATAGAGCCTTAACACCATCCTGATGGGGGATGGGCATGTAAAGGGTGAAAAGGAGGTGGCTGCTGTACATGAACTGGGAATTTCGAAACTGACAAAGAATCAGAAGAATTACGGACATAAGCAGGAAGGGATTGGTCTGGGTATGTGGAGAAACCACAAGGGCTATGATAAAGCATGGGGAATAATGACAAAGTATGACTATGGCATGGGGCCATTAGAGACAAGGGGGATATGAGGGACCGAGGAGGGGACATGGAAAAATGAGAATGGCATAATGGTAATATGAAGGGACATGGTGGCAAGGGCAACCATGGCAAGGTGATATGTAATAAATAGTAAGGTTCAAAAATTCAAAGGAGCTAAGGCACCTTAAAATCTGTTCACAAATGCTTGAAACGAATAATTCATAAAGTGGCCAAAAAGGCTTATGGGGAACTTCCCTTTTATGGCTGAGGCCTGGGGAGGTTATGAAAGGACATTCTGGAAATATATAAAATATTAGTTACAGAAAAATGAGATTATCGTGCGCAGTTCTAGTCACTGCATAGGAAGAAGAATGTGATCACACTGGAAAACAGTACAGAGGAGATTTACAATGGTGCTCCCAGAAATGGAGAATTTTATGTGTGAGGAGAGATTGGTTGAGCTGAGTTTGTATCCTTTAGAATGGATGGGCATGAGGGGGGAATGTCATTGACCTACCAAAATTGTCAAGAGCCCAGAATGAGAGTGAATTGTCTAATGAGAGATTGAGAAATCTGGGCCTGCATTTCCTTCAGTTTCAAAGAACGAGAAATGATCTCATTGAAATATACAAAATTCTTACTGTGTGCAACAGTATAGATGTAGTAGGATGTTTCCCCTGGCTGGCAAAACTGGAATCAATGGATAAAATCTCTGAATGTGAGACTGGGCAAATACGATGTGATGAGGAGGAACATCTTCATTCAGCATATGGTGAATATTTGGAATTTTCTACCCAGAGGATAGTGGAAGCTCGATCATTGATTATGTTCAGGACAGAAATTGAAAGATTTCTGGAAACTAATGACATCAGGGAATATGGAGCATGTGTGAGAAAGCGATATTGAGGTAAATGATCAGCTCGCACCTAATTGAATAGCAGGGCAAGCTCATTGAACTGAATGGTTTATTCCTGTTCCTGAAGGTTAGAACGGATACATTGCCATTAGAAGAAAGGTAAATAACAAAGGTGGTGGGGGGCATAAATTTAAAATAATTAGTGAAAGGACTGACAAGGAGTTGTGAAGTTTATTTTCACCCAAAGTGTGGTGAGGGTCTGAGACTCAAAGACTGAAAGGGTGGTAGTGACAGAAACATTTATCTCTTTTAAAATCATTTGGAGATGTACTTGAAAATGGATATGTAGCAAGAACTGCAAAATATGATTAGACTGATATTTATTTTGGCAGGCAAGGACATAATAGGGTAAACAATTTCCTTCAATGGTATAATATTTCCATGTTTCTATGTTGTTCAAAAATACATATTGTCAACCTTTTAAGAGCCCGAATATTATACTGCACGCTTTGTACCCATATAGGCTAATATTCTGGTCTTAACACTAATCAAGCACCAATAAAGTGTTAGATTTAGAAAAGGTTTAATGGCAGAGTACTTGGAAAACAGTGACAGGATTGGACAGAATCAGCATGGATTCACGAAAGGAAAATCATGCTTGACAAATCCACTGGAATTCTTTGTGGATGCAACTAGTAGAGTTGATAAGGGACAGCCAGTGGATATGATTTACATAGACTTTCAGAAGGCGATTAATAAGGTCCCACATAAAAGATCAGCATGCAAAGTTAAAATGCATGGGATTGGGGGTAGTGTACCGACATGGATAGAGAACTTGTTGGAAAACAAAAAGCAAAGAGGAGAAATAAACAGGTCTCTTTCCAAGTGGCAGGTGACAACCTACAAGGATAACATAAGGATCAGTGCTAGGATCCCAGCTACTCACATTAATGATATGTATATAAATATCTTCAATGAGGAATCTGAATATATCTCCAAATTTGCAGATTACACAAAGCTACATGTGAGGGTGAACTGTGAGGAGGATGTAGAGATGCTTCACTGTGAATTGGACAAGTGCCCAACAAGAGGTAATGTAGGTAAATGTGAGGTTCTCCATTTCAGTAACAAAAACTAGAAGGTAGATTATTATCTGAATGGTAATGGATTGAAAAATGGGGCAATGCAACAAGACCTGGGTGTCCTTGTCCACTTTTAAGAGAGCATACAGGTGCAGCAGGTGGAGCAGAAGGCAATTGGTATGTTGGCATCCATGGCGAGAAGTTTTGAATACAGAAGCAGAGATATCTTGTTACCATTATATATAGCTTTGGTGCGACCTGGAGTACTGTATATAATTTTGTTTCCCTTATCTGAGGAATGATGCTCTGGCTATGAAGGGAGTGCTAGAAAAATTCACCAGATTGATTCCTGGGATGGAAAGGACTGATGTATGAAAAGAGGCTGAATGAGTGAGGACAATGTTTAATGGTGTTTAGAAGAATGAGGAGGAGGGGTCTCACAGGAACCAATAAAATTTATTTATGTTTATGAACTGTAGTTGCTATCTTCACATTCTCTCAAATGTTCACTAATTTTTCTCTCATCACAAGATTTTGGAAGTTTAATAAAATCACATTCCCACATGCGGAATCCTCCCTTTAAAGATTCATATTAGTTCAATGGCTGCCTCAGCACTTAATAGCTGCAGCAAAGTCTTTTCTTAATGATTCTTTCCCACATTGTGGGAGCTCCCAAACATATACTCAATCATAGAAACATAGAAAATAGGAGCAGGATTGGGCTATTCAGCCCTTTGAGCCTGCTCTGCCATTCATCACGATCATGGCAGAGCATCTAACTCAGTATACTTTTCTTGCTTTTTCCCTTTGATCCCTTTGACCCAAAGAATATATCTAACACCTTCTTGAAATTATCTTCAATATTTTGCCCGCTACCAATTTCTGTAGTAAATAATTCCCCAGACTAAGCACTCTCTGGGTGAAGGTGGCCTACTCCGTATCCTTAGACTTTGTCCCAGTTCTGGATTTGTTAGTCATTGGGAAAGGCATCATGGATAATTGTCTAGCCATGACTGAATAATTGAGAATAGAACAAAGCAAGAGTAGTCCCAGAGTGCTGACAATGGACAAGAATGTTTGCCTACTCAGCCACATCAATTCCTGAAGAGAGTTGAAAAGGGTGAAGAGTGATAGTGTACAGTCATGATCACATCTCTGCCATCCTTACTTGGTCTCTGCCATCCTTACCTAGTCTGGTCTACATGTGAGTCCAGGCGCACAGCAATGTTGTTGACTCCTAACTACCCCCTGGGCAATTAGAGATGGGCAATAAATGCTGGCCTGTGAAAGAATAAAAACAGCATCATATGTCATTTTGAACATTGATAAGAATGGGGCAGAAACATTGACTGGGGTTGTGAAAAAGTTAGACAATACATTACAGAATTTTTGAAGGGAAATAGAAGATGAATTGTAGTTTGCAAGGACAATGGGTCAGTGAAAGACTCTTTGAGCTGGGTGGTGAGAATAACAAATTTGTTAAAAAAAGCATATTACTTCATATGGAGTCCATGAAATGAAGTTGAATGGTTAGTTGTTCATTGGGACTCGGGTCGAGGAAGAACTATGAGCTCAGAGAAGGCATGAGGGTAGTAGAGGAGAAAGATCCAAGTTATGGGGTCCTCAGTTCAGAGTGTTAAGAGTTTTACTTGGCGGGTGAGAGTAAATAAACAACACAGGCAGCTGAACAGATGGTTTCAATCCCAGTGACAGTGAAATCCATGAGCTTCTTATATTTGTTGTAGGTCAGAGTGGAAAGAGCAACAGAGAAAGGTGCCAGAAACCAATTTGTAGCAAAGAACCCTTACCATTAGTTCATTAATTTTGCCAATTGGACAAAACACAAATAACAAGAATTTACATTGATATAATGCATTTGTATGCAGAAGAAATGTCCCTAAGCTAAAGGAATGTTTGCAATCGTAAAGTACCTTGTCACGTTTTTATTCAAAGAACTTCCTGTACCACTGAACAGTTGTTAACGCTTTAACCATAGTCAGCTTTCTGGTAATTCTGCAGACAGTACTTTGCTACTTTGGCACCAAGATAAAGCAAGGGAGACAAAGATTTTAACTCACAGCGGGCTTTAGTGGGAAATCACTCTAGCAGCATCAGGAAGCCTAAAGCCGCATTAACTGCTGAGACTCATTTAGCCGCTACGAGTTCACTTTCCTCCCATTCAGCATGAGCAAACAGCACAGTGAGTGCTAGTTATCAAAGGTCAACTTAAATTTAGCATTTAATAATGAATAACAATAAGCATTTAAGTCAAAGTAAAACATTAAATTCTCCAATTTTCACTTGTAAGATTTAATTTTTCTTGAAATGTTCTTTTTCAATTTGTAAGAAGGTTCAAACCTGAAGCAGAAATTAAAGTAGCTGACCAATATAGAACTATTCAGAAATGTTTTATCCTGATAATTTAATAACATTTTTATGTGCAGTGTGTAAAATAAGGTCAATCAAAATAACCAAGTCAGGTGCAAATCTTACAGTTCATACATAAATGGACATTTTAAATTATTTACTAGGAGGAGTAAATCCTGAGGTTTTTTTGCATCTATTTTTATTGCTTGCTTTGTTGGAAATTAACTCAATACATGTTAGCCATCATGGCCTTGTAACTTGTTCTAAAACTTATCTGGTTTTGAATTCCTTGTTTAGAATATTTTACAAATTTTGAAAACTAACACATATGAAATGTAACAACTTATTTTGAAAGGCATCAAACTGTATAGGTTAACAATTATTTCTTATTTCATGTTTAATTTGATGCTTTCTAGTATTATAGATCAAAACATTAGCACACAAAATTTACCAGGGGTTGCAAGGTCATTTGATGCACCTGATGCTAAGCATTAAAGGAGAAAGATTGACATTCAGGGACAAAGTTCAAAGAGATAGCTAGCTTCGAGAGTAGTGGTTAAGACAGATGAAAGTGATGCCATGAGGCATAAAAAGAGACCATATGTGTCTCATCAGTTATAGTTTCTACCAGCACTGAGGACAAATTTCAACTTTTTAAAAGCAACATGACCTGTTAAATGAAAGCACTTTGTTCTGCAAATGTCTGAGTGTTGTTATGCTAATATGCCTATGGAATATTCAGTTTCACTCACAAATGGATTGTTGCTGTGGCCCTAATTAAAGCTGTTTATGTTTTTAACTATCAGTTATGTATGAGATTTCTTTCCCACCAGTACATTCATGCTATAGTGCAGGAAATCCTTGCTTTCCACATTGGCTCACGGCATCATTAAATTACCAACCTACTGAAACTAATAAGGTTTCTTATTTCCAGTGATTTCAGTCAAAAGAAGAACCTTGAAATAACTCCACAGATGCTGGCATCCCATCATTAGGTCACCCTTTATTTACGTGTGGAAAGTCCTTGAACTGATCCAGCTTCCTCACAGCCAGCTCTCAGAGTGTCAGGATGTCTGACACTCCTGTTTATATCTGTCAGCCAGGGCTCCCTGAGTGGACCAGATTAACTGCCCCAATCAGGGAACTCATATTCTATGAGATCCAACTGACTGACCTCGTTATAATCACTACAGCCCTCCCCCACTGAGTCCAAAGTCCTAAACTGGTCCTTTTTCTTGGACAGCCTCCTAGAGGATTTTAGCACCAGGTCAGGTTCCTCCGAATCTACATCAGATGCAGATGGCACGTAATGCGCAGGTGCTTGCCTCTTGCGCCCAGAGTGTCTCAGGAGAAATTTATTCTCTTCTTCTAGCAGCAAAGATATTGATGAGATGAAATCCACTGTGTCCATCTCAGATTCAGAGGTCTCTTTAACACTTAGCAAAGAGGGTGAATCCATGAATCCTGACAGCCCCCGAGGAGCAGGGCACATTTTACTCCCACACTGTTTGCGAGTTCATGGCTCTCATGTGGTCCATATGCTTGTTCAGGACCGTCGCTCCTACCTCATCTTTATAAATCATTGCTCCACACCTCGTGTTGACCAAGCCTCTTACCCATGCAGGGCAACTTCTGTGGTTCCTAAAACAAACTTCATTCACTGTAGTAAACTGTCTCCCTTATGTGGTGGAGTCTGCTATCCGGCAATGGCATTCCTGATGGTTTTTCACCCTCCCCTCCAAATCTGGGAAAATCAGGTTTAACCTTGTGCGGAGTCTTCTACACATTAGCAGCTCTCATGGAGCCGTCCCTGTAATTGCATAAGCGATGATCCAATAATTAAATAGGGACTAGGAAAGTTTGGCATTCAGCAAAGCTGGAGACTGTTTGTAAAGCCTGTCTTTAAAGTTTGGACTGATGTTTCTGCTAGGCCGTTGGATGATGTATAGTATAGTGCTGTCCTTCTATGTTGAATACCATTCAACTTTAGGAAATACTCAAATTCCTTGCTGATGAACGATGGCCTGTTGTCTGTAACTAACATTTCCAGGAGACCATGCATTACAAAAGATGTGCGCAGCTTTTCTATTGTCATTCCCGGGTTTGATGAATGAACTCTATGCACATCCAACCACTTTGAGTGGGCATCTACAGTGAAAGCATCTGCACAGTCGCCCTGTAACAGAGCCCAGAGTTTACTCAGACATTCCCATCAATGTGGGGGAGTTGATGGCAGTAATTTTTGTCATTGTTGGCACTCCTCACTAACATGGAGATAGTAGGAACTGCTGATGCTGGAGTCTGAGGTAACAAGGTGTGGAGCTGGATGAACACAGCCGGTCAGGCAGAATCAGAGGAGCAGGAAGGCTGCACCCTTATCTGCCTTCCGGAGGGACTGTTGTCTCCGTAACTCCCTCGTCTGCTCCGTACTCCCCACTAGCCCCACCACCCCCGGCACTTTTCCCTGCAACCGCAGGAATTGCTACACCTACCCCTACACCTACCCCCTCACCCCCATCCCAGGCCCCAAGAACACGTTCCACATTAAACAGATGTTCACCTGCACATCTGCTAATGTGGTATATTGTATCCGCTGTTCCCAATGTGGCCTCCTCTACATCAGGGAGACCAAGCAGAGGCTCGGACACCGCTTTGTGGAGCACCTACGCTTGGTTCGCAACAAACGACAACACCTCCCAGTCGCAAACCACTTCAGCTGCCCCTCCCACTTCCTGGACGACATGTCCATCCTGGGCCTCCTCCAGTGTCACAACAATGCTATCCGAAAACTGGAGGAACAGCACCTCATATTCCGCCTTGGAACCCTACAACCCAATGGTCTCAATGTGGACTTTACGAGCTTCAAAACTCCCCAGCCCCCGACCTCATCCCATGACCAGCACCCCCTCTCATCCCCGCCTCCTTGACCTGTCCATCTTCTCTCCCACCTATCCGCTCCTCCTTCCTCATTGACCAACCCCCATCCCAACTCCCTACCTACACTCACCTTTACTGGCTTCACTCCCACCTCCTTGACCTGTCCATCTTCCCTTCCATCTAGCTGTCCCTCCCTGCTCACTGACCAACCCCCATCGCAACTCCCTACCTACATTCACCTTTACTGGCTTCATCGCCGCCTCCTTGATCTGTCCATCTTCTCTCCAGCTATCTGCTCCACTATCCACCTTCTATCACCGCCTCCCCCTCTCTCTATTTATTTCCGAGCCCCATTCCTCTCCCCCATTTCTGAAGAAGGCTCCTGACCCGAAACGTCAGCTTTCCTGCTCCTCTGATGCTGCCTGGTTTGCTGTGTTCATCCAGCTCCACACCTTGTTATCCCCGCATTAACATGTCTGGATTCAATCCTGGCCACCAGACCAAACTTCTCACTGACATTTTCGTTTGGAGACCCATGAATGATGCTGGTGGAGTTTAGCCAGTGTCTGGCAGCAGTTTTTGCTTGGGACAATCACTCTTGCTTTCCATAATAAAATGCTGCCTTCTATTATAATCTGGTCTCTCTGGGTCCAAAAATGTTTCAATTCTGGTTGTGACTGCCCTTTGTTTTCCCCCATCACCACCAGCTGTTTCAGTTTTGCAGGACTGGATCTTTCTGCACACATAATCTGATATTGTCAACTGTAACTCGAGGTGTGTCTAGAAAATTAAAAACCATTACAGACTCTTCCACTTACAGTTCCACCAGTGTTGTATCTGCTGTGGGAGGCTGCTCAAAGTATCCACATTCGCTACATGGTGTAACAATACTGTGGCTTTACGAGGTGTATTTTGTTTTTTATTTATGAAGAAAGGTTGAGACAAAGGTGACAAATGGTCTACTCAAAGCCGACAAATGGTCTACTCAAAGCCAATAAAGTAAACAGCTTGTGAGGCCCTGTTTCTTTTTAAAGTTGGAACAATAGAAGCAGCCTAAATGGGTGGGGGTCAAGCTCCTACAGTACCAGAATTTTTAATTTTAGCTTTCTGCAGTTGCTGGGGTCTTAAAGCCAGATGTGGAAGCTCTTGTTCCTCTCTCTGTCACATCAAAAATCTGGGGTTGACTTCCTGCTGCAAGAAGTGGATGTGAGACAATCTATTTTACTGAATTTGCCATTGCCAAAGGTGTATTTATGGAATGTTACTATAATGGAACAGTTAATTAGTAGTAATTATATACCTATTAATTTGTTAAGCATTTTGAATAAGCCAATCGTTTTCTTTTATTTTTATTTTGTCTGTATTTCAATTATAGTGTATGAATAAAGTATTTTTTGTTTCAAGCCTGGTAGGTTGACCAATTGAATTGCATTGGGAATGCAACGCCTTACACTTACCTTTAAAATAAGAAAAAGTTAGGGTCTAGGTTATCTTCATAAAATATTTTGAGGGGTTTTGGTCTCAACCACAACAATTGGTCTCTCGGACAGTATTCCAACTTGTAATTATACGCACATAGCATTAGAGCCTACCACTGAATTTGCCTGAAGCTATGGGTGGCTCTCCCTTGTCCTCTTTAGGTAGACCTAGTCGGGGGTTGTGAACTATTATTATTATAAATTTACATCTGTAAAGGTATCGGTAGAACTTCCTGACTCCAAATGTAACTGCCAAACCCTCCTTCTCTAACTGGGCATATTTATGCTCTGCATTAACCAATGTCCTGGGCATTCCACTCCATTGGGCTGCTTATGAGCTAATACTATCCTGGTGCCATACAGGGATGCATTGCATGTCAATACCAGATCTTGCTTGGGATCATAGAGGATGATTGCCGTTTCTTCACTTCCCTGAAAGCTATGGCTTGGCTACATGACCATTTCCAAGGCTGACCCTTTTATAAGAGTTGATGCAAAGCTGCCAGGATGGAGGCCAGGTTATGCATGAACTTTCCATCATGATTCACCAGCCCAAGGAAAGACTTAAAGCTCTGATAGAAACATGGGAGCCAGGGCACCTTTGAGTGCCCTCACCTTATCTTCTAACAGATGTAACCCAGTCCTGTCAATTCTGTAGCCCAAGTAGGTTACTTGGGGTTCCTAGAACGCACATTTTCCATTTAAAGGTGCATGCCCACTGGAAGAAACATCTGAGGACAATGTTCAAGTTCTATAAGTACTCCTTATTGATTTTCCCTGTTATTAACACATCATCCAGATAAATGATGACCTAGGTAGGCTTTGTCAAAATGTTCTTCATCGTCCACTGAAAAATTGCATAGGCTGACGATACTCCAAATGGCAACACGTATATTGGTACAAACCCTTATAGGTGTTAATTGTAGCATACTTCTGGGAATCCTCATCTAACCACAATTGCAAGTACGCATGGCTCATCCCCTTCTTTGTGGAGGACAGCCACCCTACCAGCTTTGCGTAAAAATCCTTTATGTAAGGGATTGGGTACTTATCCAGCTGTGAAAAGTGATTTATCGTTTGTTTAAAATCCCTACAAAGGTGAAACAACCTGTCAGGCTTCACAATCAGTATGACCAGTGCTGCCGATTCACCAAACTGGATTGGTTTAACGATTCCAGCCTTCTGTTTTCTGCCTCTGCTTTTGCCCGTAAGGCAAATGGGTGGGCCTTGCATAATCATGGAATTGCTTCCTGGTCAACATGCAAGGTGGCCTTGGCTACTTTGATAGTCTCCAGACTTTTCTAAAAGACTTCTGGGTATTTAATTAGGACTTCACTCAGGCAGCCATTTTCTACTCAAAAAATGTTGAGCCCATCTAGATGATTCTCTCTCAACCAATTCCTCCCCATCAGGCTTGGGCCTGAGCCTTTTACACACAATCAGTGGTAACTGAAACAGCTGCTTCTCATAAGACGGTGGAACTAAAGTTGAACCCTTAATCTGTGAAGGTTCCCCAGTATAGGTTCTCAGTCTAGCTGAGGTTTTGCACAAACTTAAGGGTTGGAGTCAAGAGTGAATTTTGTTAAAGACTGGTTCTGTGATCTCTGAAATGGCCATACTCATATTGACCTCCATTAGAACTGGGCAACCATTTAACCAGAGATTTGTTTTGATTGGTTATGATCTGGATGTTGCTGAGCGATTTAACTGCTCCAAACAAGATGTAGATGGGCTTTCCAGGGTGTGCACTCTCCTGGATACAGCCTATGAGTTCTCTTATTCAATTTAGGTCTAGTAAAACTCCTTTGATTGTCTCAAATCCACATACCGGCAACAACTAGAATGGCCTGCTGGCCCAGATCCTGAAGAAAATTTTAACCATTTGGCTAAGGGTTGGCTTTTATTTTTGAGATTTTGCTGTGGACTGCCCTACAGTCTCTCTGTTCAGGATATGTCTTGAGTGAGGCTATGCAATTGCCCTTATTCAAGTTGTGTCCCCCAAGCTCAGTCAGCATGGTAAGGGTTTCCACATATGTCAAAATACAATGTAACTCATATGCCCAACTTGCCGCATTTTCTAATGACAAAACTAGTTGTAGTGCCTGTTTGAAGTCCAGTTTAGCTTAGCTAGTGGGTACTTTTGCATGGTTACAGCATTAATCCCATGTACCAAATGGTCTGTCAGCATCTCACTCAGGGTTAAACCAAAGTCACATATCTGTGCCAGCCATCTTAACATTGTCAAAAATCCTGATACAGATTCCCCTGATTCTCGAATTGAAAATGATAGCGTCTCAGAATTAGAAGAAGCTTGGGTTGTAATATTCCTGATCTAAATGCTTCAACTATTGAAAGGTTTTAGTACCTTGTGCCTCAGGGAAAGTTAGGCTCCGAATAACCAAAAAAGCTCCAGGCCCACAATCTGTCAGGAGAATTACGCATTGCTTTTCATCTGCTTCAATGGCATTTTCCCAGAAAAATGATGCATTCTTTCCACATACTGGGCCTAGTTTTTGACAGCAAGGCCAAACCAATCAAGCTTCCCAAATAATGGTACAATGCAAGAAATGTTTACTCCAACTTAAAGATGACTGTTGTGAGTGGGTTTCTTCAGGAACTTGCTTTACTCTCATCGCCACTGAAATAACTCCACCGAGGCTGCTATCCCATCACCAAGTCACCCTTATTTACACATGGAAAGTCCTTAACACTGATCCAGCTCCTTCAGAGCCAGCTCCCAGGTTGGCAGAATGTCTGACGTTCCTCTTTTTATCTGTCAGCTGGGGCTCCCTGATTGGACCTGATTAATAGCCCCAAACAGGAAACTCACACTTTATGAGTTCCATTTGACTAACCACGTTACAATCATGATAAACCCTATCAAATTATCACTGGCACAAGTTTCCAAAGTTGGCAGCTGTTTCAAAGAATTCAGACACTAAAAATATTACATTCCAACAAATGAAAAGACAATGTTTCAGATGTTGTGTTAAGAATAATAATGTGCTCAATGTAATTTTGAGATAAGTTGGATGGCAACTTTCAAGTTCCCATACATGCACCAACCCAAATTTGTGAATCAGATGTTGCAGTAATATGGCAGAAAATGTTACCTGTGGTACTTTCAGGTGTAAGTGTATTTTTAATGGAGTGATCAGTCATAATAACTGCCAAACAAGTCAAGAGTCATATTCCTTCAAAAAAAGCTAGAATTTAACATTTGTGTTTACTTTTTCTGCCTTTTCTTTCATTCATTTTGCCACATTGTCTTTAGCTTTCTGTACATCCAAATCCAAAATGTAATTCCTGCTTTATACTCCCTAGTTTAGGTTCATGAGACTAAATTTTAACTTTTAGATCCACTTATAGCAGGGGAAGTTAACAGCATGTGAGGAGGTCAAAGTTTCAGTTGCATTTTTGCCAATGGCTGTTTAACCTAACCATTTTTTTGTAGCTGACATCCAGGTTTCAGGAACCATGAAATCAAGTGATTGTGACAACAATGTGCAGCAGTCAATTTCAGCCTCACAATTTAAAAGGATCTTACAAGAATTAAAACTGAAGCATTCTAGAAGGACCATGATGGTGCCAGTAACTCTACAGTGAGAGGCTGATTACAAAAAGGCAGCAACATGCTTCTTCAAAGTAATCCAGAGTGTTATATTATAGGCTGTAAGGGCTATACAGCAGATCATTGTCTATGGATGGAAAAAGGAAGAAAGTATGAAAAACAAGCTGATATGGCTAGAAATGTCACAGGAGGTCAGTTTGGTGCCTTGTTCCAGGATACAGTACTGCAAGAGGTTCAATTACTTAATCAGAACAGGAAAGATTCATGACACATTGAAGTATAAACCTCCTGACTATACCTGCCCAATTTCTCTTGCATATATCTCAGCTGATGAGCTTGTCAAAGTGCCTCACTCTCAAGCCACCACCTGACAATCTCTATATGACCAGCCACTATGGACACTCACACTCATTAGCACAATACGCATTGAGAAACCAACATTACCACATTAGCCCCAAATCAAGAAATTACTAACAATGATTGATGGCTTATCTGCCTTGTCTTTGTTCATGTGATCTACACCTAGCTCAACCAGGTTAATATCCATGACTCACTGGATTATTTTCTCAGAGACAAAATCATCATTTGTGAAACCTTTTGATCCGGTATACAGCCTGGTTGCTTGTTTAATCCTCTTCCATTTGATGGTATTTCTTGTCAAATCACTTGGGGAAGCTGATAACATATTGAGGACAGGTATGAAGTTATTGCAGCATGTGATGAGTTCTAGTAGACTCCAATTTCATCCACAATAGTAGGATCCACAGCATTTACAATAGCTTCAATTACCCATGTGATGCTCCTTCATCTCTGAATGCATGACCAACAAACTTGATTTGGTTTCTATTGAACAAGCAATTGCCTTTGTTCAAGGTGAGGTTACATTCTCCACAACATTGTTGGCATTTATGTAGACTTGCCTTGAGTTTGCTTTCAGGGCAAATGTCACCACTGATGATGAATGTGCCTTGAAGTCTTTGAAGTGAAAGTGAATCATATGCAGAAATACTTCAGGCACTAAACTGACTTCAAAGTGGAGCCTCTTATATTGAAAAAGTCCATTGTGAGTGGAGAGTACTGTAAAAAATTTCAATTCTTCTGCGTACTCGATTTGATGGTAGCCTGCATTATGGTCCAATTTAGCAAAGTGTTTAGCATCAGGCATCCTCTCACTATTTGTCCATATTAAGTATCTTTCTCAATGTATTGCGTGGTTTAGTGCCTAAATATCAACAAAAATTCTAATCTGGCTCTCACTCTTGGGTTCTTTTGTGATGTATATAGTTAGGTTTTGTTACTTTTTTTATTCATTCATGAGATGTGGGCTTTGCAATCTAGGCCAACATTTATTGCCCATCCTAACTGACTTGGAGGAAGTGAGAGAGAGAGAGGGAGAGAAGAGAGGGAGAGAGGACAGAGAGAGAGAGGGAAGGGAGAGAGCAACAGGGAAAGAGTCGGGAGGGAGAGAGATAGAGACAGGAGAGAGAGTGCACAAACGTCCATGGATGTGTGCAAGATTTAGAAGGGAAAATAGGTATAGTGGTCATATTTCGAGCTAAGTGTCATGATAAGCTTTGCATCTTTATTGAATAAGTCTTGTTTTATAACAAATCAATAGTTTTGCTATTTATTGAAGTAACTTGAATTTTTGGATTTGCATTCTGAAATAAATTGTTCAACATATAATTGGCCAAATCAATAACTGAGGGAAATATTTTTAACGTGTTTTGCAACTATTGAAATAGTAGGACCACAACACACATAGGCACAATGTGAAAAACTGAAAGTAAACACCACTAATTCACCTTAAAACAAAACATTTTTTAACATTCATACAGTCCACAATTGAGATACTTACAACAGCAATCCTTAAATTTTTCAATAATGTCAAGGTCAATTCAGTACTAAAGTTGCTTCTTGGCATGAAACAGTATTTGTCATTATTGATGCATGAGTGGAGCTCATTAAGGTCTACATGCAGCTTCCTTGCAACAGTCACCTTTCAGTTTTCTGACACCAGTGAATCGGGTAGCATACAATTTGAAAATACTGTTGGTAAGTATAGCAACTGTGAATGTGACTATAATCATGTACAGATCTGTTGCTATGTAGAAACTGATAAAGGTGTCACATTGTCCAGATATAACAAAGAATACAGAATGCATTCTAGTGTCTTTGAATGAAACTAGCATTTCAAAAAAGTCTATGGCTGGTTGTTGTGTCCAAAAGAGAGCATAGCATTATATTTAGGTCACAGGTAAATTCTCCTCCCTTTTTGTTTTGGTATGTGTGCATGGTACCCTTCTGGTGCTATCGGTCTTCATTAATGAGCTCTCTGATGAGGTACAAAGCCAAGAAAAGTAATTGAGATTAAAAGGTGTTTCACTTTTACCAACAGAAAGACAGTCTGCTTGACATAAATAAGCACTTTCACAGAGGATACATTCCTTGAAAAAGTCACACTTCTGTGTATGATACAGTTGTTCCTTTCCAGACATTTTCCTGCACGTGAGAAATCAAAGTGTTCACAAGAGTGGAGCTTGGAGTGCAATGAATGCTGTTTGGAAGATTCAAACACAGAAATTCTGGAACTGCTAGGGATCTTGCTAACTCTAACAGTTCTAGCAATTTTCATAGAATTCCTATAGTGTAGAAAGAGGCCATTCAGCCCATCAGGCCTGCACAGGCCCTCCAAAGAGCATCCACCCTATCTCCATATATCCACATTTTACCATGGCCAAACCACCTAACTTTCACATCTTTGGACAGTGAGAGGAAGCCAGAGCACCCAAAAGAAACCCACACAGATTTGGGTAGAACATGCAAACTCCACACAGACAGTTGCCCGAGAGAACCAAATCTGGGTTCCGTGTGCTATGAGGCAGCAGTGCTAACCACTGAGCCACTATGCCGTCCCTATCTGTCTTTCTAGGGTGCTTTGCGGTATTGTTGTCCAGAGAGACAATCTGAGGTTATTTGTGATTTGATTTCTTGCTTGACAAGTTCAACATCAGCAAAGTCACAAAAAACTGAAAGAATTGCAGATGCTGGAAATCTAAAACAAAAACAGAAATTGCTGGAAACTCTCAGCAGGTCTGCAGCACTTGTGAAGAGAAATCAAAGTTAATGTTTCAGGTCCAGTGACCCTTCTTTAGAACAGTTCTGACTTCTCTCCACAGATGCTGCCAGACCTGCTGAGATTTTCCAACAATTTCTGTTTTTGTTTCACCGAAGTCACATTTGGTTGCCAGTTGCCTCAATCATCTGCAATATTGATTAATTGCCTCATTTGATTCTTATAAATGAAGACATTTGTTTCACATTTTTTGTGCATGATAAAGACAGTTCGAACATTCTTTTAGTTGCAGCCATTTTGTTACAGTATAAGTGTCTCAAAAATATCTTCAAATTCTTCACCTCCATGGTGGAAAGGTAAAGTCTTTTTCTCTTTTTCTTGGCCCAGGAATGTAAAATTTGACAATAGGTCAGTTGGCTAAACTGCTGGTTTGCAATGCAGAGTAACACCAACAGATGAGGTTACCATGAAGGACTCTCCTTCTAAACCTTTCCCCTCATGTGAGGTATGCTGACCCACAGGTTAAACCCCCACAGTAATCTCTCTTTAATGAGACAACAGCCCTATGGTCTGGAAGGACTATAGTGATTTTACATTAACCTTTCTGGGTATCTGAAAGTGATTTAAGTAACATAACCACAGGTCAGAACCCCAAAATACAATGGACATTTTTAATTTGTAATTTCAGAATGTGTTTTTATAAGGAGGTCTGAAACAGCCAAACATAGCTGCAGATGTAAATTATGTGGCTGTATCAAGACAGAAATCCACAAAATATCACATCTACGGATGCAAAGGAGGCTTTAGGCAACAGCTTTTCAAAGGGGGGAAGGCAAATCAAAACAGACCGGACTGTATTCTCTTGCGATGACAAAGATAACAATGAGTTGACATTTCCTGCTCAGGAGGGTGAAAAGGGGACACGAGATGGCATTGGTAGATAAGGAAAAGGAAAATCCAAAGAGATCCTAAAGTGCATGAAGTGCAAAAGAGTAACTAGGGAGAGAATTGGGCCTCTTAAAGATCAACAAAGTCATCTACCTGCAGAGCCACAAGAGATGGGTGAGATCCTAAGTGAATATTTCTTGTCAGTGTTTACTGTCGAGAAAGATATGGATGCTAGGGAACATGGGGAAATAAAGTGATGTCTTGAAGTTGTCCATATTAGAGAAGTGGAGGTGCTGAAAGTCTTAAAATGCATTAAGGTAGATAAATCCCTGGGGCCTGATGAAGTGTATCCTAGGACTTTGTGGGAGGCTAGGGAAGAAATTGCGATGCCCCAGTGGGGAAATTCGTATCATCGACAGCCATGGGTGAAGTGCCTGAAGATTAGAAGGTTTCTAATGTTGAGCCATTATTTAAGAAAGGCTGCATGGAAATGCCTGAGAATTACAGACCAGTCAGCCTAACATCCATGGTGAGGTAAGATTTTAGAGGGGATTCTGAAAGACAGGATCTACAGGCATTTGGAAAGGCAAGGACTCATTTGGGATGGTCAGCATGGCTTTGTGCATGTGAAATCATGTCTCATGAATTTGATTGAGTTTTTGAAGGAGTGACCAAGAAGGCAGATGAGTGCAATGCGGTAAATGTTGTCTTTATTAACACTAGAAAGGCCTTTAACAAGGTACTGCACGGTAGGTTGTTAAGGTTAAATCTCATGGGATCAACGGAGAGCTAGCCAATTGGATACAAAATTGGCTTGATGGTAGAAGACAGAGGAGTTGGTAGAGGATTGTTTTTCAGACTGGAGACCTGTGACCAGCGGTGTGCCACAGGGTCCACTGTTATTCATCATTTATACAAATGATTTGGATGAGAATTTTGGAGGTATGGTTAGTACATTTGCGGATGATACCACGATTGGTGGTATAGTGGACAGTGAAGAAAGTTATCCGGGAATGTAGCGAGATCTTGATCAACTGGGCCAGTGGGCTGAGGGTGGAGTTTAATTTAGATAATTGCAAGGTGTTGCATTTTGGTAAGGCAAACTAGGGCAGGACTTACACAGTCAAATGATAGGGCCCTGGGGAGTGTTATAGAACAAAGAGATGTAGGATTACAGGTTCATAGCTCCTTGAAAATGGAATCACAGGAAGACAGGGCGGTGAAGAAGACTTTCAGCATGCTAGCGTTCATTGGTCAGAGCATTGAGTATAGAAGATGGGACGTCTTGTTGCTGCTGTACAAGACATTGGTGAGGCACATTTGGAGTACTTAATGCAGTTCTGGTTGCCCTACTACAGAAAAAATATTATTAAACTAGAAAGAGTGCAGAAAACATTTTCAAGGATGCTACCTGGGCTGGAAGGTTTGAGTTATAAGGAGAGCTTGGATAGGCTGGGACTTTTTTCCCTAAAGCATAAGAGACTGAGGAGTGACCTTATAGAGGTATACAAAATCATAAGAGACATAGATAAGGTAGATAGCAGATAATTCCCCATGGTAGGGCAGTCTAAAATTAGAGGGCATAGGTTTACTGTGAGAGGGGAGAGACACAAAAGGCTCCAGAGAGGCAAATTTTTCACACAGAGTGTCTGGAATGGGCTGCTGGAGGTAGTGGTGGAATTGGGTACAATTTTGTCATTTAAGAAACATTTAGAGAGGTGCATGGATGGGATAGGTATGGAGGGATAGGGACTAGTTTAAATTGTGAAAACTTCACAGCGTGAGCAAGTTGGGCTGAAGGGCCTGTTTTCATGCTGTAGACTTCTATGATTCTATGATTCTATAACAGCAAACCACCCCCTGAAGATTATGTGCCAAAGTGAAGGCACATATTTTGTTTCTCCCTTTGAAGAACATCAAAGGACAGACATTAAAAAGCCAGCTTCGACTCTACTGGAGTACACTAGTGGAGTGGAATGTCCTCATGTGTTCCAACCTGGGTTCTAGCATCAGCATGTTTTGAAGGTCACAAACAAACAACTATGCCCCAGTCACCCCTAGGCTGAAGGTAAAGACTCTCACGCTGGGTCTTAGAAGGCAGCTAGCTAACAGCCAAAAAAAGGGGAAACAATATACTAAAAGGATTCTCTCTCACACTGAGTAATGGAATTCTATCACAGTTGAAAGGAATCAGAATTCATAAAATCTCAATTAATCTCCCTTGCTATCTGCAAATTTATGTGTAAACAGAGCAACTAAATTAATTCTGGGCATTTCAGGTGTACTGAAGTGATAGAGGTGACTTTCCTAATACTCATAATGCCTCTTATGAACCTTTCTATGAAATGTTTCTGCATTTTATGAAACAGGGCAGCACAATGACCTCAGTGGTTAGCACTACTGCTTCACAGTGCCAGGGACCTGGATTCAATTCCAGCCTCAGGTGACTGCCTGCATGGAGTCTGCACATTCCCCCTGTGTCTGCATGAGTTTCCTCCCATAGTCCAAAGACACGCTGGCTCAGTGGATTGGCCATGGGAAATGTGGGGTTACAAGAATAAAGTAAGAGGGTGGGTCTGGGTGGGATGCTCTTTGGAGGGTCAGTGTGGACTTGATGTGTTAAATGGCCTGCTTCCACAATGTCGGGTTTTATGAGGCACTAGGCCTGCTGTATTGAGAGGTTTTCATTCCTGCTGTAACTTTTCTAGTGATTCATTAATGAGATTGCCTTCAAAGCAGTAAGTTTTTTTCAGTCTTACCATTTTATGGATGAGGGAATAGTAGTGCCAGCCTGGGCTGACTTCCCCACCCTTTCATCTTGTCTCCTTTCCATCTCACAGGTCTTACCTGAAGAATTCCCCAGTACCAAAATGGTCTTTTTAAAGTTAATGAGCTGTGTCTGGTTGTCAACCACAGTTCAATAGCGATAGGCTGATAAAGTCATGGCATGATCTGCAACTAGTCTCAGCTCTTGGACTCTGATGTTGAACGAGTTCCAGCCAATTATACCCCTAAATCACTCTCCAGCAACATTGTTATTTGCATCATGAAGTGAGGCCTTGTTGTTGAAAGTTCATGTGTGCAGGTCAAATCTCAGCTTCAGGTATTAAGCATAAAGAAAATTCTGCCAGCATGAGCAAAATTCACACTCCTTTTTTTAAGCATAAATTGCAAATTCACACTTAATTAAATATTCAATATCATCAGATATATATGCACAAATAGTGATTGAAAAGCTGATGCGATTGGAACAACAACTGGACATATAATTAATAGCACTTTGAACAAGTTACATAAACAGGATGTTAACTACATGAATAATACCTTTTCTTGTCTCCCACACAAAGGACTTAGTTTGCTGTAAATCAAAGTTTGACCTTACACACAAAGATTCTGACGTGCCTGGATGAACAATGAACTCTTTACTCTGCTGATAAACTGGCAATAAATAGCTTCACATGGTGTAGTGTGAAATTCCTGGTCTAACTGACATATGATAAAAGAATAGTCTGTCAGATTGTTAAACCATGGGCTATGAAATGCAAGTTACGACTATCGTCATTAGAAATTACCAAAAGCAAAAATCAGATAACAGCAGATAGACTAATCACTGTAGTTAACATGAAATTTGTAACAAATTAATAATAGATCTTGAAATCCTCGTCAATCTAAGCAGTAGTATTCAATGAAGTTTGATAATGAATGGATGTCTAAAAAGAACTGTCTTAAGTTATGTAGTCTCATTTAGAATTGACCTTCGTCAGTGTCAACCCACTTCCAAACAGAAATCAATCACAAAAAAAGTAATGTAATTTTTTTGGCATAATCCAGCAAAAAGAAAGACAACGTGAGGACAGTTCATTCAGACTGTTACAATAGGGGTTTTTCTTCTGAGGTTGAAGATTGGGCTAAGTGTCAAAGAAGGTGAAACCTATATCTGGCTACAAGACACATGAACTGGGAGTGCTTTATGCTAACAGCTAGTTGACAAAACCATTCCCTTCCCTACTAATAATATTAGTTACAATGAAAAGAAGAAAAAAATCATGCACATTTCAAAAAAATGTGCATTTTAAAAAGCTTAACTAAGCAATTGGAGTCTGAGACATTTTCTCTGCGTCCCTTAAGGATCAATGAAGCAAGAGCCTTTTTTGAGTATTCAAAGGGCTAAATTTCCAGTGGTTTTTCATCATTGCCCTAAAGGGACATCAGCAGAACTCTTTAATGATATGGTTGTTCATGCTATCTTAATACAAGACTACAGTGATGGTTGTAAAACTGATGCACTTCTCCATTCCTAAAAGTTGAAGGTTCACAGTTTGATTTGTTTTCATCAGTTAATGCTAAAAGAAATAATTTGAAAGAGGAAGCTCATGCATTTTATTCAAATAACAATGTTTTTAAAAATTTGAACAAGAACAAAAGACCTAAGGAAAATCCATTAGGCATGTTGCTGTTTAAATGTGTCTTAATTCTTTCTCTTTGTAGAAATATTTCTCATTTCCACTTCTAATTCTACCTGCTTTAAAAACCATTTTTCTAGCTCACTTCAAAAGGCTTCTTTCAACATTAGTGTTCCTCCTGTCTTATTTATGACTTCATACGCTTTGTTCCAATTTCATAATCAGCAGTCATACCTCGAAATGAGGAGAATGCTTGCCAAGGAGAACAGCCAATGAAAAGAGCTTGTGCTTGAAACTTTTTTCTGCAGCTACCACACAGTTCAGGCTAACAAGGAGCCTTTCCTACTCTTGGCATAAATACACTGGAAGGATCTGCAGGTTGACAATTGACCTATTTGGCAACTTTATGAATGCATTCTCCTTGGACCTGAGGCTTCTGGGCTCAGAGTCAGAAACACTTGCCACTGTGACAATAGACCTTCCGAGACTGCGATTTATCTTTTGTTCAAAGCTAGTAATAAACTTTGTTAACTTTTGTGAGTAGTCAATGATCTAAAAAATCCATCTAGCCATTTTTTAGAGCTGGCAATTGTTCCTTTCACCTCATCTAAACACTTAGAGAAGCTGATTGTATTTGTATCAGTTGATCATTGACTTTGATTTTGGACCATATATGTAACAACCTATCGACAAGTTCATTCTGGAGACAGGAGGGAAAGCCAATCAGAGCTGGTAACTATTGGAATCGGTACCTTACCTTTGAGAGAATCCACCTTTAATGACACCATGTCTATTTACAATGTTACAACTCCACCAGTAGTACAGCTGATTTGAGCTTGCAAGTTACACCCACAGAAAATGGTTGTAGCTGCTGCCCTTGTCCTTTCAGATGGTAGCAGTCATGGGTTTGGACACTGCTGCCTAAAGAGACGTAGGGAATTTCTGCAGCACATCTTGTACATGGACCACAATGCTAGTGCTATGCATCTGTAGTAGAGGAAATGAATATTTATGAATATAGTGCCGATCAATGCATTGCTTTTTCTTGGATGATGCCAATGTCCTTGACTGCTGTTGGAGCTGCACTCATCAAGGTAAGTTGAAGTATTCATCCCACTCCTGATTTGTGCCTTGCAGATAGTGGACAGGCTTCAGAGAGTCAGGAGATGAGTTACTCACAGCAGTATTCCTAGCCTCTGATCGGCTCATGTAGGCACAGTATTTGTATGGATAGTCCAGTTCAATTTCTGACCAATGGTAATCATCGATATTGTTTGCTGTATGTCTGTTTCATAACTTGTAATGTGCTTCACTGTCATTAGTAAACTAACCCATGGATCTCCCTGATGAACAATTGATTACAAGATCATTATCATTAACGTTACAATGAAAACCAACAGGAGCAGTGTAGAGTCAAGAGAAGCTCCACTCAAAAAGTGAGTACCACCTTATTGCAAATTTAGTCAGTATTATACACAACAAAGAAGTGCAATACAGAACTCTTTCTAACCAACTGTGGCCAATTTGTACTTCCTCATTGTTGATAATCAAATAGGCACCACTTTAAGCGAAACATATTTGCTGTAGGAGGCAGAATGCTGCATGAAACTGTGGTGGAAGCAGATTCACTAATAAATCCCAAAAGGCAATTGGATATGTGCTTCAATAGTAAACATTTACAGAAAAACGGAACAAATTAGATGGGCTTTTCAAAGAAAGGCATGATTTGCTGACTGGCACCTTTGATGCAGGGTTATTCAATGGCTAGTAATTGGACAAAACCAGTAATCACATGCTGGCATCACAATTTGCAATTCCCAACCTGCCAGGGTCTATTCTACGGAGATGGACAGCATGCAAATTTGGTGTTGTCACTTGATTTCCATTGTTATAATGTGGGGTGAAATGGCTCTCATTTGCTGCTGTGCTCTGCTAGCAGCCTCTATGCTCAGCAGTGAGTGAAAGAGCATTGTATTAATTATACATCATGCAGCCAACTTCAGTCAGTTCATCCCTCTCAAAAGAAGTTGCACTGAATTAGAGGAAGATTTTTTACATTCATTCATTCACAGGATGGAGATGTCGCTGACTCAGTCAGCATTTATTGCACATCCCAGAGGGCAGTTAAGAGTCAATCACAATGCTATGGGTCTGCAGTCACATGTAGGCCAGACCAGGTAAGGATGGCTGTTTCTTTCCCTAAAGGACATTAATGAACCAGATGAGTTTTTCCAACAATTGACAATAGATTCATGGTCATTAGACTCTTAATTCCAGTATTTTTTAAATTAAATTCAAATTTTACCATCTGCCATGGTGGGATTCGAACCCAAGTCCTTTAGAAAATTACCTGAATCTCCAGAATAACAGTCCAGAGATAATATTACTAGGCCATCACCTCCTCTATTTGGCAGGTGTTGAATGTTACTGCTGAAATATTAAGCAAATAAAATGGAACATCAGAGTAAAGAGGGGGCTTCAGAATCGCTAATACAGCATTGAAGGCCTTATTGATGGGGGAGGTAAAGGGCTCCTAAGACAGAACACCATAGTTCCATGGGAAGCAGGAGACCCTCAAGGAAAATCCTCAGATGGGATTGGGAGCAGCTGACCAATTCCTAGATTTTTTTTATTCACTAACGGGATGAGAGCGTCACTGGTTAGGCAGCATTTATTGCCCAGAGGGCAATTAAGAGTCAACCACATTGCTGTGGATCTGGGGTCATATGTAGGCCAGTCCAGATAAGGATGGCAGTTTCCTTCTCTAAAGGACACTAGTGAACCAGGTGGGATTTTCCAACAATCGGCAATGGATTCACGATCATCATTAGATTCTTAATTCCAGTTTTTTATTGAACTCAAATTCCACCATCTGCCATAGCGGGATTTGAACTCGGGTCCCCAGAACATTATCTGGGTCTCTGGATTGACAGTCCAGCAATAATGCCACTAGGCCATCACCTTGTATCTGCATATGACCTGACAGCAATGCCAGCAGCCATCTTATGACCTCACATGGTACCAGTAAAAGTCTCACGAGCGTCAATGTGATAATCCATCTTGCGTGTGATGCTGATTGAGGGACAAATATTGGTTAAGACACTAAAGATAACTTCCTTGGTTTTCTTGAAAATACTTCCATGAGATCTTTTGCATACATCCAGATAGGCCAATGGGGCCCTGGTTTAATGTGTTATTCAAAAAACAGCATCTTTGACAGCCTTTATTTGTATATTCAAGCTGTTGACTCGGATTTGAAACTGAAATCTTGTGATTCAGAGAGGTGATGAATTTCATGTCCCTATATACCTCTGTTTTTGAGGAAAAGAGAAAAAAAGAGCTGTGCTTCATTTTTGCTACAACTCCATGTACAAGTGTTCTATCTTGTGTTTGTAAATAAATGAAAATGTTTAAATGATGATGCTCTTTAAAAAGCACCTCGAATTTCCCAGGAAAATGAAAATGCCAAATCGGATTGATTTTGAAAGCCAAGTTCTCTGGTTTTTTGCAAACCAGCTCTGTTTAACCTAAATACTTATCCAGGGTGTTCTCACTCTTGAAATTCTTCAAAAGAGCCATTATTATACATCATACAGTGAAATAACTTCTGGTTTCACTCCAAGCTAAAATTATCATGATAAATAAAGACTCCAGTAGTTATGAGCTCTTTACTCAATTGTGGCAAATACCATTTTCCAGCCACAGTTTTGAATGCAACCTTTCATCTGGATGAGGTGAATGATAGTTCAATCTTTCTTTTTAAAATTTAGTACTAATAATAAATTAAATCAAAAAAAGAGACTTTTGCTCTGATGGCCAACTTGCGTTGGCAATTACTACTGAAAAGTATACTTCAATCATTTCAGTTCCAGAGATCTGCTTCACTAAGTGCAACAGTTTAGCATATGAATGATTATTTTATTAAACAAATGGTTTTTCATACATTTAAAAGATCATAAATTTTAATATTCACATTGGCTTTTAATTTAATCAGTTTCAGGATATGAATTAGGAGTCATTATTTCTTCTGGGGAAACAGAGAACTTACAGTTCTTCACCATTTACTTAATCCTTAGGTAATTTCCATATTATATCCTTAACAGGTCTAGGTGGTTAATATGCTGATGTAGTCCTCTAGTCTTTCTGATAATGCTATTTATCATTTTAGCTCAATTAGAACTAATTAATATCATAAAAAAGCTTTCATCTGGACATAAAATATCAGATAGCAGCCATCGTTTAATCATGGCTATTCGTATTAATGGTCTATAATAAGGAAAAGCTATTTACCTTATACATGCCTTGACTGCCATCCTGCAGGTATAAATGTTTTAAGGGGGTTTTCCTGTGAATGATTAAAAAGTGAAAGCACAACTTTTATTTTCTCTTTCCATAAAACAAATCAGGAATGAAGTTTGTGTCAGTTTCTTGCCTTTCTTTGTTGTGTGTGGAGCAGCTGCGTGTAGTTATTGGAATGGAACACAGCTGATAAAGAGACACAAACAACGAGACATATGCTGCTTTATAAGAAAATTCCATGAAACCCAACTATTCCTCAAGATGTAGAATTGCCATTATATATTGCATGATTCCTATTGGTACTTAGTGAAGAATGAAGCCTATAAAAAAAGTCCACAGACTTGTTCCGAAACTTACACTGAATGGTAGAGTAGCAATTACATTTTTGTTTTCTTCTTGTTAAATTATCATAAATGTCATTAAACCCTCCCACTGAGAGCCAGCAGGTTTACTACAATTTCTATGCAGTTCTTAAATTCAGTGTTTTACTGCCTTATGGATAACAATTTAATTGGAGTAACATTTCAAGACAACTGATAAAAACTTAGTTGGCTGTGTTTTCTTGCAGATTGTTACTCCGCTCCTTTTGAATGGCCTGAAGGTGGATAAATCACCTGGACTAGATGGGCTACACCCCAGAGTTTTTAAGGAGATAGCTGAAGAGACAGTGGAGGCGTTAGTGGTGATCTTTCAGGAATCACAAGAGGCAGGGAGGGACCCAGAGGACTGGAAAATCGCTAATGTGATACTCCTGTTTAAAAAGGGAGTAAGGCAAAAGGCTGAAAATTACAGGACGATTAGCCTAATCTCGGTCACGGGTAAGATTTTAAGAGTCCATTGCGAAGGATGACATTTCTGAATACTTGGAAATGTATGGTAAAATAGGGCAAAGTCAACATGGTTTCAGCAAAGAGAGGTCATGCCTGACAAACCTGTTAGAATTCTTTGAGGAAGTAACAAGTAGGTTAGACCAAGGAGAGCCAATAGATGTTATCTACCTGGACTTCAAGAAGGCCTTTGACAAGATGCTGCACAGGAGGCTGCTGAATAAGATAAGGGCCCATGGTGTTCGAGGCAAGGTGCTAGCATGGATAGAAGATTGTCTGGCAGAAAACAGAGAGTGGGGTTAAAAGGGTCTTTCTCAAAATGGAACAAGTGGTGTTCCGCAAGGGTCAGTGTTGGGACCACAACTTTTACTTTATACATTAATGATTGAGATGAAGGAATTGAGGGCATTCTGGCTAGGTTTGCAGATGATACAAAGGTAGGTAGAGGGACAGGTAGTATTGAGGAGGCAGGGAGGCTGCAGAAGGATTTGGACAGGTTAGGAAAGTGTGCAAAGAAGTGGCAGGTGGAGCACAACATGGGAAAGTGTGAGGTCATGCACTTTGGTAAGAAGAATAGAAGCATGGGCTATTTTCTAAATGGGGAGAAAATTCAGAAGTCTGAAGTGCAAAGAGACTTGGGAGCTCTAGTCCAGGAATCTCTTAAAGTAAATTTGCAGGTTGAGTCATTAGTTAGGAAGGCAAATGCAACTTTGGCATTTATTTTGAGAGGACTTGAATATAAAAGCAGAAATGTACTTCTGAGGGTCTGTAAGGCTCCAGTCAGGCCACATTTGGAGTATTGTGCGCAGTTCTGGGCCCAATATCTCAGGAAGAATGTACTGGCACTGGAGCGGGTTCAGAGGAGGTTCACGAGAATTGTCCAAGGAATGAAAAGCTTAACATATGAGGAACATTTGAGGACTCTGGGTCAATACTCAATGGCGTTTAGAAAGATGAGGGGGGATCTAATTGAAACTTACAGAATATACTGAATGGCCTGGATGGAGTGATGTTGGGAAGATGCTTCTATTGGTAGGAGAGACTCGGGCCTGAGGGCACAGCCTTAGAGTAAAGGGAAGAGCTTTTAGAACGGAGATAAAGAGAAACTACTTCAGCCAGAGAGTGGTGAATCTATGGAATTCACTGCCACAGAAGGCTGTGAAGGCCAGGTCATTGAGTATATTTAAGATGGAGATAGAAATGTTCTTGATTGTCAAGGGGATCAAGGGTTACAGGGAGAAGGCGCGAGAATGGGTTTGAGAAACTTATCAGCCATGATTGAATGGCAGAGCAGACTCGATGGGCTGAATGGCCTAATTTCTGCTCCTATGTCTTATGGTCTTATGGTCTTTTGATCATTTTTACATTAAGAAAGAACTCTGCATTTCTGACAAGAGATTCTGATTATGACTGCTGATGGGCAAGCTCAGAATATCATAAAGATGATGTATCACTTAATAAATATTGCAGACTTCCTGTAAAATATCCTTAATAGCCAGACTGATATGCTAAATTCTAAGAATTCACATCCTGCATGAGAAATCGCACCACTCCCTGAAGGACCCTACAAAACTTCGAACAAGTAACAAACCAGCAAGTTTAGGAAGTCACAATTTTTTAAAATTATGTCCACAAATCTTGCTAGCATAATCACTTGTTCCAGCAAGAATTTCTAACTTTTGATTACAATATCTGCCATTGATTTTGCTTTAATAGCATGTTACAGAAGCAACAGATAGGAGACTGTTGCTTTTTTTACGTCTGATTTTTCTGCAAAAATGTACAGTAATCAATGCAAAAGAAGGAAGAGAAATAAACTAGCAAAACCAATATTCACAAAATTCAAAAACAATTTTGCTAAGATTAGGATTGTGCTAAAAATAACTCTCTACATGGTAATGTGCCAGTCTGTATATTGTTCCTAGACAGAATTACAAATGCCATGCTGAGTTGACTTGAAGCTTTGATTGCATTTATTGAGCTGGATGGCTTAAAAAAACTAAATTATTTCAATGGCTATATCAGGCTTAGACAGTGCATTGAACAAAGACTTGAAAAATTGGTCTGTCAAGTTATTCACTATGTACTTCCCATTTAGATATTTAGTACTGGATTTATATTGGTTTCCAGTCAATTCACAGTGGTATATCCAGACCCCTTAGTGTTTAAAATGCAGCAGCCTCGTCATTTTAAATCTCAATGTACAAGGAAAGAGAGCATATGCCAATGTAATGACTTCAAGTCACCATACTGGCATCACTAGCTGCTTTGAAACACTCTGAGAAGTTTAATGATGTATTTAATATTCTGAAAGTCATTACATTCACATATTAATCTGTTGAATCTGACACCCTTTTTGGAATAGGAATTGACTCCAATTCATGTACCCGAGCCTCAAATTCTTCAAAAACTATTGCAAGCCTACTTCCAAAATATCTCAGAGTTCATGAGTTCAATAGCAACCAATGGAGATATAACAATCATTTCTAAATTGTACAGGTCTAAAATCATAAAGACAACCTTCCTCATCTATTTTTTCCTCCAAGACCATCAAATACATCCCTTTAAAGGATTACTTGGTTACTTGATGGAGCTTGGGTAGAAAAACTGGAATTAAAATTGGGTAATTATATATTGTTATGGTTATACTTACATAATCGTAGAGTGTGTATTACATCGTCAAAATATTTTTCATAAATATTAGCTGGTTTTGGTTAAAGACCAACTTAGATGATGGGTATACTTTAAGCTTTAAATGGTTTTGAAAAACAATTTGTTAGTTTAATGTCAATTTCCCGCAGGTTATATTTTAACACACTGAACACAGCTTAACCAGTCAAAACTGGGATATTGTAGTCTCCAGGTAGCATGAGCTATCTGCAGCCTGAGGCATTACTGCAGGAAACTGAAGTCTATAAAGTGCATTCAGAAAAAGAGTCTTTTCTCAAATAAAAGCTTTATTAATGAACAGGTATTAATGATATTCTTCTCTAAAACAAACTTTGCACAGCATTTTGAATAGACTTTTTAATACAAATATTTATCTCTTAATCTGTAATTGTTTTCAGATTAATGTGATGCTGAGCGAGCATGATAACATCAAAACCTCTATGAATTCAGCATTCAAACATAGCTTCAGATGCCCTATCTTAGCGTGGAAATTAACAAACACTATTTTTCACTCGTTCTTGAAAGCTTGTTGGAAAATTGTGCCTTATATCTGCAGAACCATGAGTCAAACGCAACAAAATCATTCATGTGAAAAGTGTTTAGTTAGACTACAATTTCTTTGCTATAGTTACACCTGAGGTATTCCATGAAGAAAATGCCTGAAACTTGGAAAGCTGTATTACTAATTGGTCCATGTTCAACAATGACTAGCATCCCAGTGGCACTAAATCAGTACTACAAAATGCCAATTCCTCAATGCATAAAAAAGGACATATTGTTCAAAATTTGTCCAAATCTTGCGGTCCCTTGATAGTCAAAAACTGGATATACATTCCAAGATAGGTGACAGGATTCCTCAGACATCCTGACACAATGATTCCAGGGAACTGCTTGGGAAATTTGAACATTCAATGGCAGTTCCCTTGCTGTCTAGAGCCCTCCAAATAGAGTTAGACAGTTCAGACCATCTGAATGGGTACCCAGGAATGTTAGATGGAAATATGCGATAACTGACTGTTGTTGTCCACACTCTGGAAACTTCGACCAGTTTGTGTATTACCAACACATCACCCAAGTGTGCTTGTCAATAAGGCAGACAAAGAGCCACAGAATTCAGTTTGTGGTTCATTGTGGTTTTATTAACAAAAGATTACCTTTTAAAAACACCATGTGAGCATTTTCTAAATTCTCACAATATTTATTCTTCATCTAGCTGTATTCATCTGAGAATGGATATTACCCACAATGAGCCATGTATTTGAGCTGGGCCATCGGAATCTCCTTCCTCTCTGACATAGGGCTGGTTCTCTTCCATGAACGTGGCTCTTACCGGTCAGGGTGGTTATTCTACAATGCCTTCTTGGATTGTAATTGTAAATATTTGCTAAGGGGATGGCCTCAAGCTTTATGTTTAAATCCCCCGTAGCCCTGGACCTTCCAGAATGTTCTGTGGATTTTGGCCAATAGGATCATGAACAGGGTTCGAAGCCTCCAATGGGGTCAATCCAACATTCTTCGCTGTTGCTATGTCAAAGAGTTGTAACGTGCATGTCAAGGTTCCACAAAGTCTGTTTTATACTTCTCCAATACACAATCCTCAGGCTGGGCTGTAACTGGTTCCCTCTGAATCTTTGTAACCTCTTCAATCTTAGTTTCTATTGCTCCTTGCAGCCAATATCTGCTGGCTGCTGTTTAAGTTAGTTTGATCAATTTTCTGTAAGGTCTGATTTCTCCGGTTGTGAGTCAATTTAGAATGTACAATTTTGGGCCCATGGTCACTTGACTACATGACCACCCCAAACACCAAAAAAATTTGTGACTTCCTCCTCAACCCTCTTGACTCCCCTGAACGCTACAACTCCCTTCTAACCACTTCATTCTGCTACAACCCTCTGATTCCTGCCAGAATGAGACCTCATCCTGACCCCACAAATATCCCCTGCACTCCATCCCATCCCTGACCCTTTGTCTCAACCCTGACCTAACCTAACCAGATCTGATGACCCTAACTCAGATGTCACCATTTCTGCCAACCCACCCCATCTTATCTGTCTACCCACCTCCACCTTCCTCAGCTGGCATCTTTCCATCTTATCTGTCTACCCACCTCCACCTTCCTCAGCTGGCATCTTTCCATCTTGCTATC
>NC_063334.1:75986496-75988599 GCF_021869965.1 Rhincodon typus | reverse complement strand
ACCTTCCTCAGCTGGCATCTTTCCATCTTGCTATCCTACCCACCTCCTATTCCATCTCCTACTATTTAGCTTACCTATTTACTTCATCCACTCCATCCTCTTACCCAGCTACCTCACACTCCCAATCCTCTTCTCTTATCTATTTATCTCACCTACCCTACTCATGAACACACCTATGCATTCACCATTCACTTATACATACACACTATCATCGCGAGAGGCTCTGTTTACCAGTAACTTGCATTGTTTATAAAGTGCACAACCGATACACAGATTCTCTCTGCTACACCATCAATTCTTGCACTGCCTTAAAGAAAAACAGAAATTGCTGGAGTGAATGAATGACAAAATGGCATGAACAAGGGCTTCTTCAGCTGATGAGCTGAGGCACGGATGAAGTCAAGCAATGGTCCATTCATGGAAATAGGCACTGTCACTTATAATGTGAGTATAGGAAGCTTGCCTCAGAGTCAAATAGGACACCATGGTTGCGAACAATCTGTCTCAGTCTCAGACTGTTGCCAGGGAAAGGGTGGAGTTGGTGACGAAGGAATGGCATTTGCAGTGGATTCCAAAACAATGGCTTCAGTCTTCCTAATACTTAACTGGTTGAAGTATCTTCTTCTCCTGTCTAGAATATCAAATAATCAATCTGATATTTTGCAGCAGTGGAGTTGTCAAGTGAGACAGTGGTGAGGTAAAGCCAGATGTCATCATTGTTCAGATGAAAACTAATGCAGTACATTTGGATGATGTCACTAAGGGGTAGAATCGAGATGAGAAAAAAGGAGAGGACCAAAGAAAGCTCTTTGGGGGATGCCAGAGATAACAGTGTTGGAGCAGGTAGAGAAGCCAACAATAGCAATTCTCTGACTGTGATTCGATAGATAGAATGGAATCAAGGAGCCAGCTAAAAACATTGGAGGGACTTTGGAGGATGATGAGGATAATAAGGCTGCAGAGGATAATAAGGATGAAGACGGATAGCACCCACTTGTCATGGTCAAACAGGATTTCACTTGTAACTTTGGTAAGAACAGGTGGTGACTTTGGTGGCTTTGCCCAGCAGGTCTGTGCCTTTGTCCTTGAAGGAAACAGGTCATGTTCAGTCCATTGTCTCAATGGGGACCAGTCAAAGAGGAAGGACTGCTGCAGTTGGGGACATGTGTACCCACCTCCTGGGACTCTGGGCAAATGAGGGCTGGTGCTGGAAGGTCAGGTCAACACTGAGGCTGAAAAGAACTGGCAAAGGACCCCTCGCCATGTTCCAATCGTGAAGATACTATGTAATGTTAAGGCCATGAAGGGAATCATAATAGGTGGGCGAAGTGAGTCGGCTTGTAAGGGAGGAGTCTGCGTTTGGGCACAGAATGTTCACATGGGGACAGCAGTGTCCACCAACACATGGTACCTTGGCAACACAGGCATGCAGGAACGCTACTCCCTGGCTATCCTGGAGCATTGACCATCAGTTTGCGTTACACCTCCCTGTTACTGTCCATGCTGGGTAATGCCATCAGATGTACCTTCCTGTGTACACAGGCAGCCAAACAGGAGGCAACGATGAAGAGGAGTCCTAATGCCCCTAATTGCACACAATGTACTTGGTGCTTATTGTACACTCCTAACCCTCGTAAATAGAGTCGAAATGCAGTGATGGTGCAGGGCACAACAATATGACTACAGACAAAACAGATACAGGAGTAACAACATGAATAGTGGATCTCAGAGGCTGATGAAATGTAATAACTATTGACAATACAGTGTTTGAAAACCAAACTTCCAGCAAGTTATTGTTTGCAAAACAAGTAACGTACGTCTTAATGAATGTTGAACAAACTATATAGGTACATGAAATTTTCAGCCATCACCCCAAAATGCCTTTAGTAGATCTTTCTCTTCCTCCCCCTCACACTGTGATACATCTGTCGAGCTTCTTAGAGCCAATGCCTCCAGTAGACCCAACTGCCACTGCTCTTCCTTCCTGCGAGTCTGAATGAAGCCCCTCATCGCCGAGACCACAGGGTCAGCCCTACCAACGTGCATGGTCTCAGTAGCCTTTGACTACAAGTGGTCTGGAGCATTCTTCCTCTCCCACCTGCA
>NC_063334.1:75925263-75981496 GCF_021869965.1 Rhincodon typus | reverse complement strand
GGAAGTGTCGGAGGATGATGTGTTGGATCCGGAGGTTGGCGGGGTGGTACGTGAGGAAGAGGGGGATTCTGTTTTGGTTGTTATTGCGGGGAGGGGGTGTGAGGGATGAGTTGCGGGAAATGCGGGAGACACGGTCGAGGGCGTTCTCGACCACTGAGGGGGGGAAGTTGCGGTCCTTGAAAAACGACGACATCTGAGATGTACGGGAGTGGAATGCCTCAACTTGGGAGCAGATGCGGCGGAGGCGAAGGAATTGGGAATAGGGGATGGCATTTTTGCAGGAAGGTGGGTGGGAGGAGGAGTATTCTAGGTAGCTGTGGGAGTCGGTGGGCTTGAAATGGATATCGGTTTCTAGGTTGTTGCCAGAGATGGAGACAGAGAGGTCCAGGAAGGGGAGAGAGGTATTAGAGATGGTCCAGGTAAACTTAAGGTTGGGGTGGAAGGTGTTGGTGAAGTGGATGAACTGTTCGAACTCCCCGTGGAAGCACAAGGCGGCGCCGATACAGTCATCAATGTAACGGAGGAAGAGGTGGGGTTTAGGGCCGGTGTAGGTACGGAAGAGGGATTGTTCCATGTAACCTACAAAGGGGCAGGCATAGCTTGGACCCATGCGGGTACCCATGGCCACCCCCTTTATCTGTAGGTAGTGGGAGGAATTGAAGGAGAATTTGTTGAGGGTGAGGACGAGTTCGGCTAAGCGGATGAGGGTGTCAGTGGAGGAGGACTGGTCGGGCCTGCGGGACAGGAAGAAGCGGAGGGCCTTTAGGCCATCTGTATGGGGAATGCAGGTGTATAGGGACTGGACGTCCATGGTAAAGATGAGGTGTTGGGGACCAGGGAACTGGAAGTTCTGGAGGAGGTGGAGGGCGTGGGTGGTGTCACGGACGTAGGTAGGGAGTTCCTGGACCAAGGGGGAGAAAATGGAGTCCAGATAGGTGGAGATAAGTTCGGTGGGGCAGGAGCAGGCAGAGACAATGGGTCGACCAGGGCAGTCAGGTTTGTGGATTTTGGGAAGGAGATAGAAGCGGGCGGTGCGGGTTTGGGAAACGATGAGGTTGGAGGCTGTGCGTGGGAGGTCACCTGAAGTCATGAGGTTGTGGATGGTTTGGGAGATGATGGTTTGGTGGTCGGTGGTGGGGTCATGATCAAGGGGGTGGTAGGAGGAGGTGTCGGAGAGTTGGCGCCTGGCCTCGGCGATGTAGAGGTCAGTGCGCCATACTACAACTGTGCCCCCCCTTGTCCGTGGGTTTTATGGTGAGGTTGGGATTGGAGCGGAGGGAGCGGAGGGCTACACGTTCTGCGGGGGAGAGGCTGGAGTGGGTGAGAGGGGTGGAGAGGTTGAGGCAATTGATGTCACGACGGCAGTTGGAGATGAAGAGGTCAAGGGAGGGTAGGAGGCCTTGGGGTGGTGTCCAAGAGGAGGGGGTATGTTGGAGTCGGGAGAAGGGGTCAGTAGAGGGAAGGTTAGGCTCACGGTTGAAGAAGTAAGCTTGGAGGCGGAGGAAAAACTGCTCTATGTCCAAACGTGACCGGTATTTGTTGATGTGTGGGTGGAGGGGGACAAAGGTGAGCCCTTTACTGAGGACTGACCATTCGTCCTCAGTAAGGGGGAGGTCTGGGGGGACGGTGAAGACTCGGCAGGGCTGGGTGTTGCTGTCTCCTCTGGAGCTGCTGGCTGTGGAGGCAGTGGGTGGAGCGATGTCGGCGTCAGCTGTGGGCGGAGTTGTGTCGGCGGTGATGGGCAGACTTACATCAGCGAACCAGCCCAGCTCGTCCCCACCTCCCTAACCTGTCCTTCCTCCCACCTATCCCCTCCTCCCACCTCAAGCCCCACCCCCACCTCCTACCTACTAACCTCATCCCACCCCCTTGACCTGTCCATCCTCCCTGGACTGACCTATCTCCTCCCTACCTCCCCACCTATACTCACCTTTATTGGCTCCATCCCCGCCTCTTTGACCGGTCTGTCTCCTCTCCACCTATCTTCTCCTCTATCCATCTTCTATCCACCTCCCCCTCTCTCCCTATTTATTTCAGAACCCCCTTCCCCTCCCCCATTTCTGAAGAAGGGTCTAGGCCCAAAACGTCAGCCTTCCTGCTCCTCTGATGCTGCTTGGCCTGCTGTGTTCATCCAGCTCTACACCTTGTTATCTCAGATTCTCCAGCATCTGCAGTTCCTACTATCTCTGGAGCATTTATTTGTGCTACCTCTTCCAGGTGCCTCCTCTTATAGAGCAGTAAGCAGTGCTGTCCTTCAAATATAGCAGGAACTGCCGATGCTGGAGAATCTGAGATAATAAGGTGTATAGCTGGGTGAACACAGCAGGCCAAGCAGCATCAGAGGAGCAGGAGAGCTGACATTTCGTGTCTGGACCCTTCTTCAGAAATGGGGGAGGGGAAGGGGATTCTGAAATAAGTAGAGAGAGAGGGGGAGGTGGATGGAAGGTGGATAAAGGAGCAGATAGGTGGAGAGGAGACGGACAGGTCAAGGAGGCGGGGTGGAGCCAGTAAAGGTGAGTGTAGATGGGGAGTTAGGATGGGGTTGGTCAGTCAAGGGAAGATAGTTGGTTTCCAAGAGGAGGCCACATCGGGAACTGGCCTGGGGGATGGGGGTGAGGGGGAGGTGTAGGGGCAGGTGTAGCACTTCCTGCGGTTGCAGGGAAAAGTGCGAGGGGTGGTGGACTCGTGGGGAGTGTGGAGTGGACAAGGGAGTCACGAAAAGAGCAGTCCCTCTGGGAGGCAGATAAGGGTGGGGAGAGAAAAATGTCCTTGGTAGCGGGGTCAGATTGCAGGTGGCAGAAGTGGCGGAGGATGATGCGTTGGATCCGGAGGTTGGTGGGGTGGTACGTGAGGATGAGGGGGATTCTGTTTTTGTTGTTATTGCGGGGAGGGGATGTGAGGGATGAGTTGCAGGAAATATGAGAGATGCGGTCGAAGGCGTTTTTGACCACTGTGGAAGGGAAGTTGCGGTCCTTGAAAAACGAGGACATCTGGGATGTCCAGGAGTGGAATGCCTCATCTCAGGAGCAGATGTGGCAGAGGGAGAAGGAATTGGGAATAGGGATGGCATTCACAAGCTTCAAAATCTCCCCACCCCCGACCTCATCCCAAAACCAGCCCAGCTCGTCCCCGCCTCCCTGACCTGTCCGTCTTCCCTTGACTGACCAACCCCCATCCTAACTCCCCATCTACACTCACCTTTACTGGCTCCATCCCCGCCTCCTTGACCTGTCCATCTCCTCTCCACCTATCTGCTCCTTTATCCATCTTCCATCCGCCTCCCCTCTCTCTCTATTTATTTCAGAATCCCCTTCCCCTCCCCCATTTCTGAAGAAGGGTCTAGGCCCGAAACGTCAGCCTTCCTGCTCCTCTGATGCTGCTTGGCCTGCTGTGTTCATCCAGCTCCACACCTTGTTATCTCTGTCCTTCAAATAGTCTGCCTCGTCGCTCCAGGTACTAGTGAGCAATAATGTCACCAGCAGATCATCATCAAAATGATCAATATCCTGAGCTGCCTGCATGAAGTTTTGGAACTCCACCTCTCAGTGTCATTTTAGGCCTGAGATTTTCACCCCTGTAGGACCATTTCAGGACTTGATTTCCTCCCTGCCAGTAGAGATTGTCCTGACTAATACCATTGGAGTTCATCTGGCATGGGCTCTTAATCCTTTGAACTAGCAATGAGGTCTCAAAGTCATACGTTTAGATCCCAAATTTCACTCTCCAATATGGGTTTTGATCAAGGCTTAGAGGGACCCTCCATCCCTGGCTATTTCAAATATTGCTGGTAAACAAACAGCCATTAACCATGGAATACAGTGTGACATGGCTTTGGTCCAGAACACGTTGAGCCGAGCCAGGCAGTCAATCTGGTAGTATATCAGGTCTTATTTCATTAAGATCATCAGTTTCCTTCTCAGATTCTTGGCCCACATTGGCTCTTCTGCGTTCTTCCTGCCTTCCTGTTCACATAAGGACCTTGGTGATGGTAACTTCAAGATGATTTTCAAACTTAAAATTTTATCCTGTAGCATGCTACAAGTTGGATAGTTGAATATTTGGAACTAACATCCTGTAATATGAATGATGACGTGTTTAAATGTTGACCCAACTGGAGTTTGCAGGCCAACAGTAAGGACAGTACATTTTTTCATGAGCACAAGTATTTTGGGCTTTCTTCCAGCTCCTGTATTGACTGTTTGAAATTTGATGCATACCCTATCAAAGGGGAAGGAAATTTCTGCTTCATCTGACTTTTTCAGTGTTTTCTGTTGCTCTTGCTGAGAAACGCAGCTGATTTGGCAAGAATTTTGCAAAATTAATTTTGATACCTCGTGGCCCAGTCTGTTGGTCTATTTCATTGAGTCATTAAGGGAGTCCACAAAGATGTCTTCAATCTGTAATTGCCACAGAAACCACCAAACGTTATCACTTAGAGAACCAAGCTGGAACCCAAAAAATCTACTTATCTGAGGAGCATCACCTCGTTTGCTGCCACCATCACCAAGAAAGAGGGCAGCAGCTTTCTAAAGTTGTCAGATGATTTGGTGCACATTAAAAACGTGTGTCGAGCACAGATGAGTGAATTGGAACACAAACCAAACTCAAAATGTATGAAGTCCGAGTCCTTCCCACTCCTGTATGGTGCTCAGCCATGGGTTCTATGCTGACAATGTGTAGAAACCTAGAGCACTTCCTTCACAGCATCCTTTAGATCCATTGGCAGCCCTACATCACTGACACTGAAGTCCTGGATACAACCAGCATTTAGACCATCCTCCGACAAGTTCAACTGCGTTTGGCTCGTCACAGTGTGTGGATGGACGACAGTCACCCTAGCCCAAGGTGGGTGGGTGGGGAGCAGTTTGATGACCACTGGTAAATGGAAGGGGGACGGTGAAGAAGTTCCTCTCCATGTGCTACATTGATTATTGTCAGTGGGAAGTACAGATCATGATGTTACATCCAGAGTTACGCAGACAGCTTTGAGATTGAGCGAAAAGCCAGCATGAAAGAGAAAAGGAAGAGAAGAATAGATCTAATTGTTCTCAGTGGCTAGTACACCTTCACGTGCATCAATTGTGGGAAATTTTGTAAGTTACCACATATCCTTCTTACAATCAACATACTGCAACCAATTAATACAACCTTGCTAAAATGTTTGTCCAGAGAGGAGAGATATGATCTCACCTGCTTTTAGCAAGATTGTCCAGAATCTGCATTGCTGCTGGAAAGGTTACATCAGACAGAAATAGAGTCTGGTGAGATTTACATTGCTTGATTCTGATATTTCAACTGCCATTCCAACACCCTCTTACTCATCAGCTTGGAGGGGTTTAAAATTGAAGTTAATAAGTATAGTTTATTTTATAGATTACCATGTATGTCCTTTCTAATTTAGGTTTTAAAGTTGTTAATATTGCTTGAAATACTTTCAGCGATTAGTTTCCATCATTCAGTTCAGAAGACATTGTTTCTGTCCGTTTAGCCTACAATGGAAGATTTTTTGCAAATGTCAATCATATGGTTTTCATGTCAGAGATAAACAGTTAACTACTGTTTCACAAAATCTTGGAACATCTGATATTACATTTCATGAAAAACCATAATGCTTACATTTTTTATACAGTTTTATATGCTTGTTAACTATAATCAGGAAAATAAAACAAAAGAATCAGTCCTAAAACAGGCTGTAAGAATAAATGCATGTAAATCTCATGAGGGGGCACCAACTTGGACGTGAAAGCTTAATTTTCAACTTTAAATCATTTTGCTGCCCTCAATGAGGCCTATATCTTAAGGTTTTGTTTGCAAAGTATCAAAATATTTTATTTCACAGTGTCTTTGAATTTGTTTCCTTTAATTAGCTTTTCTATATCATGTTAACTTCTTAAATCAGTTTATTTAGATCTTGCAATTCTTTACTGTTATTGGGCTGCCTGAATTTATTTTTGCAAATGCATGAAATGGACAACTTTAGCTGAATGCTGTCCAGTTCATTTTTGTTCAGATTACTGAGATATTCTTTAATTATTTTTCACATCTGATACATTTTCCAAAATCCAACAGACTGAAAGTATTGCTGTTAAAGTTTTCCTTCTTAAACTCACCAGGACAGAATCAGATGAATACCAAATACTGTAGAGAGAATAGTTATACGGCAAAAGAAGACAGTGCTGATTTATTGGCAAGTGGACTGATTGGTCGAGGTACTAGTATGACAAAGAATGCACATGTGATCTATTGAGGAAGATTTTAAATATCATTGTTCATAGCCTGAAAAGAGGCATAACTCAGCTCAATTTTATAATTCAACAGAGGCTTCCAAACTCTAGTTAATTTCCATTGGAAGTTTCTACCTCTAGAGTAATTCCCAGTGAGTTAGCCATGTCTAGTTTGATGAACGGACTCGATGCACAATTCCAGTCTATGCTGCTGCAACAAATTGCTTCTTATCAGAAACTCTGGACCAAGTATCGTTTTTGTAGCATTTGGCATTGGTACAATTTAGCAACAACGATGAAGAAGTGTAGATATTGTTAAATGAAGAGAAGACATTAGAAGTGCTTGATTTTTGTGGCTGGACTTGTGAGTAAATAACCGGTGAAAATTGTTTTCTTTTAGCAAAACAGTATTCTGGACAATGGTGTTGATCCACTCTTAATGCTCTTAACCTGACCTCTCAGTAAACTCTTACTCATCCTTCATTTTACATTCTTGGTTATCTGTCTTACTTTGATTTGCATTAGTTTTGCTAATGGACGAGATGGTGCGCTCTTGACAGATAAGGTAAACATAGACCACCTGTTCAACCATATGAATGTGTAAAAGGATCCAATTGAGCTAAAAAATTACTATTCCAAAGAAAATCCTGTAGTCCCCAGCTCCCTTAATATACCAACAAGGAATGTGATTATATCCATTTCTTGATCTAATACATTTTCGAATACAATGCAGATCTTGTGAAGATAAAAGGTCACATCTTTAAACATTAAACTTTGTTGTTACCAACTCCCAAACCAAATGTGAGCAAAGCTAAGTACAGAATTAAAAATAATCATCACCACACAGCACCTTTCATTTTTTTTCTAGCTAAAGCTACAAGTTGTTAAGTTCCCATGGAATCCAAATAGAAGCTTTTCAACTATGTTGTCCATAGTTAGACATAGAAAGAAAATAATTTAACAGCAAAGATCATAACTATTTGCAACGCTTTGGATGCAGCTAAATTTGCACTGGAGCTACAGCCATAAATGCCACCTTTAATGTGTTAAATTGAGATAGGTCTTACCATTGCTGTAAAAGATAATTCTCTTCCTTTACATTTCAGAATTAAATAAAATTCACTACTGTGAAGGGTTGACCAAAAATGAATTTAGTTATGAGGTAGAAAGGATAAAAAAGCTTGAAAGAGGTAATTTCTTTAGTTTTGGGCCTGAGGTAATTTATGTTAGCGATCAAGTACTAAGCTGTCATCAGGAGCCAGGACAGGAAATATATCTAGATTGACATGATTCTTTTCAACAAATAAAACAAGGAAAAGAAACTATGGTGCTGTTAGGATGACATGCTTACTAAAGGGCTCTGTGGTACAGATTCCATTAGGAAATGTCCTTTCCTTGAATGCTAAGTCAGATCATGTTTCCTATAAATGAGCCACACTAAAGCTAAAGCCTGTTTGTCAGCAGATGTTTAACTACAATGATATTCATCCCTTCTTCATGTTTTTCAAACACCGCCAAAAGCTATGTTACAGATACTAAAGCAAATTCTCTGATTACTAATTCTGTAGCACTATCATCACTGTACCCCCAGTTCTCATATATGTTTCTTTTAATGTAATTGCATTGCATTGCTGTGTGAATGAACAAATAATTGACCCCTGGTCAGTCAGAACAATTGCCAGGTTGTATGATATGAATATTCTCAAACACAGCAGATTATATCAAAAAGAGGAATTTTCAATTTTCCCAACTGAACAAATGTGAAAGTAATTGGACAATGCAACAACCTACATGTGAAATTCCTGATAAATATATTATATTATGCACGTAATTTATTCATTGCTTCCAGAAACTCCATTCAAAAGGACTTATTTAATTTGACGATGGACAGAACCTTCTCAGGGGTCTGTGCAACCTGGGCTATGGTGAGACTTGAAGCAGAGTCAGACAAGAAGGCCGGTGAGTCTAATTAGTCAGGGGAGTAGTTCTCACTGAAATCCATGGAGGTTCCAGTACAATAATTCAAGGGATATTCATCGATACCAGTCGAGTGATTTTCTGCAATCAGGCATGGCTCAGGATGATCTCAGTCAGAGGGTCTGTGCCTCTCCAGTGCAGGGAGTGGATCAGATTCAGACTGTGTCTCCAGAGCATCCAGGGTGGGGTACATCCAACACTACCGAGGAAATATGTAGTCACCATTCAGGGATCTGGACACTTCGTACTGGGATATCCAGTTAGATCTCTCAAGGGGGTAGACCACAGTCAGTCAGTCAGCTACAGGAACAAAGGCAGATGGAGGTGCAAAGGCAGCTGCCAGTTGGAGATTGGAACAGTTCAGCTTCAGGACTGAGACCTGCAGGCTGGTGGGAAGGGGGAATGAGAATTGTGAAGGGGGACAACAATACCTGCAGTGGGGACAGAGGTGGGAAATATGGTAAAGCATGGATGGGAAGGGGCTCTTGCAGAAGGGAATGTTTTTTCATGGTCAGGTGTACGTTGGTTTCAAGGTAGGGAGGGATGTGGATAATGTATAAGCATACTTAGCATGGTCACCTCCAATGCCAGGAGATAGGTAGGTAGGCAGGGTCAGGGCCATATGAATGGGTTGGGTAGGGAACAAGAGGATGCAAAGCCTATCGGGTTTATGGGAGGGCTGGCAGGAAGGCAATTTGGATGTTTGGAGTCTCACTTACACAGCGAGGCAGAGGTCAAAAGCCACTGGCCATGGAGCACTCACTATCACCTTCTATCATGCTGTAAATCAAAAGGGTGCAATGGGGAAGAAAACACTGTGACAACACTCAGAGCGAACAGCCTAAGTGACTCAACCTGTGAGAAAGTAGGACCTATCAATGTGAGGTTTCTAAAGCAAAAGAACATGTCACAGAGACCCATGCACTGTACAGACAGTGCAGGGTTCCTATTCTCTGGTTATCCCAGTCCTCTGTATGTTGCAACTCCCTGGCATAGACATTACTGAACAGCTCACTGATAGCTACACTTCTGGGCACAGAATAAGAATTTTGTATGAGGAACAACAAATGTTTCAGCATGACACAATGCCAAAAAAAGGCAATTGTTTCTCTTGCTTCTGGATCACGCAGGAGGCCCTTCATACAGACCTCTATCCATAGGACATGGTCTGTGACCATGAAGTGGTGCCTGCTGTCAAAATGCCATTCAGTCCTTACACTGAGAGACTAACAATCAGGTGCAAGGTTAAATCAGTGACACACAAAAAACTGCTAAATCAGTTCCAAACCATGGTCATCCATGCCATCAAAGTGCCCTCATTAGTCGATCATTTTCCTCTCCCTCTCACTATGTCCCAGTGCGCTCCCCCGTGCTGCAGCTGAGGTGGAGGGAGCCTGCTTGGCAGAGAAGCCCATTGGCCCTAGAGATTTTGTTGAATGACATTGGGCAGTGCTTGTGTCTGGATAGGGCAAACATGCCAGGGCAAGTTTACCCTTCTCAGCAATGAACATCCAAAGGTTGGAGGGGGACAGGCAGGATGGAGGTGGCGAACCCAATCACTTCTGGAATGTCCTGAGAGGAGAGACTGACGGGCCTGTGTGTGGCTTCTCCTACAGCTGGGAGCCTCATGGCACCACCCTATTTCCTCACGAAGAAGGAATACCTGGTGTGCTTCATGTTCCCCGATGCCTTTAATCTTAGAAATGAATGGCTGGGGCAATGGAGTAAAGGTGTGCATCTCTCCGGCAGCCCTGAGACTGCTGAATCTGACTTTCCAATGGCAGCATCCAATCTGTCCTTGGATGGTCATGACTCATTGCACAATTGCACCTTCTGAGTAATGAAGGCCATTGGGTCCCACATACTTGTCTGCTGCTCCTGCTCCCTGCATGTGGATGAAGTCTCTGATTTCTGACACTCCATGCTCCTTTCCTGCCTGGAGTTGTACTGGTGCCTGGTCTCTGACTGCCAGTGACCTATACAGGTCAGTGTTGGGGTTACAATTATTTACAATATAAATTAATGACTTGAATGAGGAAAGTGAATTTAGCCAAGTTAGCACTGACACAAAAATAAGTAGGAAGGCAAGTGGTGAGGCAGACACACAGAGTCTCCAGAGAGATATAGACAGGTTAAATGAGTGGGCAAAAACTTTGTAAATTTGAATATAATGTGATAAAATGTGCAATTAAGGAACAGTTGAATATTATTTGAATGGAGAAAGTCTGCAGAAAGCTACAGCAGAGGAGTTTGGCAGTCCTTGTGTATACATCGCACAAAGCTAGCATCCAAGTTCAGCAGGTGTGGAAGCAGGCCATTCAACCCATCAAGACTACACCAACCCTCAGAGCACCCTGCCCAGGCCCAGCCCCCTATAACCCACCTAAGCTACACATCCCTGAACACTATGGGCAATTTAGCATGGCCAATCCACCTAACCTGCACATCTTTGGACTGTGGGAGGAAGCCGGAGCACCCGGAGGAAACCCACGCAGACACGGGGAGAATGTGCAAACTCCACACAGACAGTCGCCCGAGGCTGGAATCAAACCCAGGTCCCTGGTGCTGTGAGGCAGTAGTGTGCACCACTGAGCCACCGTGCCGCCCTATGTTAGCCTTTATTTCAGATGGTCATATAGCTACTGCACTACTGTACCTTCTGGGCAATAAGGGCAATGCCTCCCATATACCTGTCAGCTGTTCCAGTTCCTCCCTATGCACATGGAGGAAGTCCCTGATTGCTGACATTCCAGGGTCCTTTCCTGCGTGGGGCTGAACTGATGCCTGTCAGCAACATGCAAAGATGTAGCAGTGATGTTTGTTCGCACCAGACTATGCTCCCAACTCTAATCTGAATTGAGCTTCAGGATGACAACCTGTGACTAGTGGACTGTCACAGGGGTCAGTGCTGGGGCCACATTATTTACTATATATTGCTGATTTGGATGAGGAAAGTAAATATAATTCAGTTCTGAAAAAGGGTCACTGGACATGAAATGTCCACTCTGTTTTCTCTCCACAAAGGTTGCCAAACCTGCTGAGTTTCTCCAGTAATTTCTATTTTTGTTTGTTTCAGGTATCCAACATCCATGGTTCTTTGAGACAACAAGGTGTCGAGCTGGATGAACACAGCAGGCCAAGCAGCATCATAGGAGCAGGAAGGCTGACGTTTCGGGCCTAGACCCTTCTTCAGAAATGGAGGAGGGGAAGGGGGTTCTGAAATAAATAGGGAGAGAGGGGGAGGCGGATAGAAGATGGACAGAGGAGGATAGGTGGAGAGGAAACAAACAGGTCGAAGAGGCAGGGATGGAGCCAGTAAAGGTGAGTGTAGGTGGGGAGGTAGGGAGGAGATAGGTCAGTCCAGGGAGGACAGACAGGTCAAGGGGGCGGGATGAGGTTAGTACATAGGAGATGGGGGTGGGGCTTGAGGTGGGAGGAGGGGATAGGTGGGAGGAAGGACAAGTTAGGGAGGCGGGGACGAGCTGGGCTGGTTTTGGGATGCGGTGGCGGAGGGGAGAATTTGAAGCTTGTGAAATCCACATTGATATCTCCTCTATCCATCTTCTATCCGCCTCCCCCTTTCTGCCTATTTATTTCAGATCCCCCTTCCCCTCCCCCATTTCTGATGAAGGGTCTAGGCCCGAAATGTCAGCCTTCCTGCTCCTTTGATGCTGCTTGGCCTGCTGTGTTCAACCAGCTCTACACCTTGTTGTCTCGGATTTTCCAGCATCTGCAGTTCCTACTATCCACGGTTCTTTGTTTTGTGTTATTCTCATGGTTGATCCCATGTAGGGAAGGATTGTTTTATGTGGAGAGGTTAAGTAGGCTGAGCCTGTAATCATTGGAATTTAGAAGAATGAGAGGGGGCCTTATTGAAACATACAAGATTTGTAGGTGACTTGACAGGAAAAACCGCATTGACCTCCTCAGAAGACAGACACAGGACACAATGATAGAGTGCCCTTCATCATCCAGTACTTCCCTGGAGCAGAGAAACTACGCCATGTTCTTCACAGTCTTCAACATGTCATTGATGACAATGAAAATCTCACCAAGATCATCCCTATACCTCCACTGCTCACCTTCAAACAACAGTCAAACCTTAAACAGACAATTGTTCGCAGCAAACTACCCAGATTTCAGGACAACGTTGACCACAACACCACACAACCCTAAGGTTGTTGACTTGCTCGCCAAGCTGACTTGTTTTCGTTCAGCCAGCTTGGCGAGCAAGTCAACAACCTCTCGCAGAACCTGAGCTACAAAATTTTGCTAAAACTTTAAACCACATAACCCTGCCATGGCAACCTCTGCAAGAATTGTCAGATCATCGACATGGATACTACCATCACACGTGGGAACACCACCCACCACGTACACGGCAGATTCTTATGTGACTTGGCCAATGTTGTCTATCTCATACGCTGCAGGCAAGGATACCCCAAGGCATGGTATATTGTTGAGACCATGCAGATGCTATGACAACAGATGAATGGACACCACACAACAATCGCCAGACAGGAATATTTCCTCCCAGGTGGGGAGCACTTCAGAGGTCAAGGACATTCAGCCTCCAATTTTCGGGTAAGCATCCTCCAAGGTGGCATTCGAGATAACAACAATGCAGAATCACCAAACAGAAAGTGATAGCCAAGTTCCATATACATGAAGACGGCCTCAATCGTGATCTTGGGTTCATGTTGCGCTACATGTGACCCCACCACACTGCTCTGTGTCTGAAAAATCTTCCTTACTGTCCTGTTTTGACACCATTGCCTTGATAACTTGTTATGATCTCTCTGCCTTTATTAGTTTCTACAGTTTTGGATTACTTATTACTTTGGTTAGATCCTCTGCATGCAACTCATCCCTTTCATGTTATTCCAGCCATTTGGTTTGTCTGCAGCACCATCTTAGTTTTAATTTTTTTGTAATTATCTCTTTGCCTCAATTAATTGGATCATAGGTCATCCCTTCACTTGCTAATCAGCTGTTGACACGTTACTCATGCCCTCTGACTCTTTTGATCACCTGCAGAGACGTATTATTCAGCCTGTTGTCACTCCACTCACACCATTCATACCATCTTTTCATTTTTTTGCCTAAATTCTGTGCCTGTGTGCTTCTCTTCACTTCACTGATGAAGGAGCAGCACTCCGAAAGCTTCTCATTTTAAATAACCCTGTTGGACTATAACCTGGTGACTTCTGACCTTGTCCATTCCCACCCAACACCGACACCTCCACATCTTTTTACTGTATCCAGTTGCAATAACACTAAAACCAGTTACCATACTGATCTGAATTTTATGACTCTGCAAGCTTAGGGGCCCAGTACTGATTAGATCCAGGTTTCACTGATCAGTGTCTGAAGATTCTTTGCCCTCAATAAAGACGTAAGCACTCTGGTTATCACACAGCAGCATACTGAATAATGAATCAGTGGCTGGAAGAAATGAGGCATGGGCTTTTTATTGTGGATTTTCTGATAGAGGAGGTTCAGGGGATAATGAATGTCCTTTACCCAATGAGGAATGAATGCTATTTCAAACCCAACTCCTGAAATATCAGCTTTCCTGCTCCTCTGATGCCGCTTGGCCTGCTGTGTTCATCCAGCTCTACACCTTGTTATCTCAGATTCTCCAGCATCGGCAGTTCCTACTATCTCCATAGCCTCCTGCTGCTCTCCTCACAGACAGCTTTTGCTCGCTGATGGTCTCGTGTCCACCTCCCCGTTCCTCTTGCAAATTCTGGGAGACTTCTTGCACGTTGCCCATGTCCAAGTTTTTAGTTTGTCCTGATGACTCCATTAAGGTGGATTAGCACAGCACTGATTCATTCAAGGTGAAATTCTCATTCAATTTCCAGAATAAATGTTTCCAGACTAAATGTTACTCATATGTTGTGATGCTTTGGCAAAGTATTCCAGAAAGTCTCCTTATGTATTTCATCAGCACACTTCACAGCAATGATTATGAATAGTGAGTGTTTCTTTAAACAGTTAGCATCCTTCTCAATGAAGTTGGCACAAAAGCATTCACTTCCAAACAGCTAGTTGTTGTATGAAAAAGGAGTTAATTGATGCACATGCCACCAAAATACGATGCAGCTCTTCAAAGAGCTCTACTGATGTTTTAAGGACAATCAGCTGCTCAATGATCCTCCGATCACTGCTCCTAGTTTTGCCTACAATTCCCTTCTTAAAATGGCATCTTAGGCTAACCATAAGCAAAACTGCCATTTAAACTTAAGACATTATCTGAGTGAATTCTTTGCCTCTTTAAAGTACTTGATGAAAATCCCCCCCTGAGAATTTAAATCTCACCACAGTAAGTTGTAAATTTGCATTTATAAATTAAAACTATTAATTTGTGGGCTAAAATCAGGAGAAAGTTGTGTAAAAAGATCAGATTATGATAAACATATAAAGCTAAAGTTGCCACAGTCCCACTCTCTCACCAGAGAGAGAGATGACTGGTGTGGGTCACCACAACTCGGGTAAGGAGAGAGGCTGTCATGGTAACCTCAGCTAGTGCAGGAATTGAGCCCATGTTGTTGGCATCACTCTGCATTGCAACCATCCAGCCAACTAACTCCAGACTGTTCTACATTATGGTAGATAGATTATGTATTTTTCAGTTGGCCCTAACTGGTCTAGCTCACATGTGATTGCGGTCTCATACTCATTGGTTGAATCCTCGTATCCAAATGTGAATGGACAATAATTTCTGCTTTTCTAGTGCCATCCAGATCCCAATAACAAATATAAAAAAAAAATTTGAAGCAATTATGACCTATTGTTTTCCTGATTGTTAAACACCCTGTAAAGTTCTGTTGGCAAATTCAGACCCAGTGTAAAATAAAACTCGGTCACTTCAAGGAATATAGTTTCTGACATGACCCCCAAGAGAAAGCAACTGAAGATTTACTGTAGTTTCAGGCAAATTCAGCTTAAAGCTCTATTGAGCTTATCAGGTTTTTATTTCTTCGCACATTCCAATAGGACCAGAACAGCTGCAACCAAGCATGTCAGCCCACAAGCACAGATATGATGAAATTATTTTACTCTTTATTAACCTGCTACTAATTCAATTGATGATGGATGTGAGAGATTATTATATCTCACCTTCCTGTCTCTACTGCAACTATGTAACAAATTACACAATTTTTCTCCCAAACAGCTGACCATTCTTCTGCTGTCACTACAGGTTTATAATGATATTCTCTGCTTTGTGGGATTTATTTTTAAACTACAAGCATATTGGACCTTTTACAGACAATTACCTTTGTGATTTTAAAATATAGAAACTAGTGGGTGGTTAAACATGAGTAGTCGACCATCATCATTTCCAGAGAATTACAATTAAACTCAATAAACTATTTTTACAGAAGGGAATTATTTTGAAGTGAGCCAATGCGGTAGCAATGGGATTATACAATGCAACGAAGATAAATGATCACTACAAGTATTGTCCTCAAGATGATGGCATCAATTAGACAAATGGTCCTTACTTTATTTGGTCATGAGAAATGGCCATGCAGGCAATGCCAGCATTTATTATCCATTCCTAATTGCCCAGAGGCAGTTAAGAATCAACCACATAATTATGGTTTGGAGTCACAGATAAACCAGACCAGATTAGGATAACAGATTTCCTTCGATAAAGGACATTAGTGAGCCAGATGTGTTTTTACGACAGTCGACAGTGGTTACATGGTCACCATTAGGCTAGCTTTCAATTCCAGATTTTTTTATTGAACTCAAATTTCACCATCTGCCATGGTGGGATTCTTACCTCAAACTATAATGCCTGCAAGATAAAAACAAAATTGTCATGATTCGGCTCCTATCATTAAAATGACTATTCTTGTTCTGCAGTGCTCATTAAAGTCACAGGCAATGGAAGAGACGCAACCAGTCAGAACAACGCTCAGATCTTAAACTGACTAGATGTGTGAATAGTCATTTTAGTCAGGCTAACAAGTAAGGGAATTCACCAAGTTACATTTCATTACAGTTCTGCACTGGTTAATTTCTAAACTGTGATTTGCCATTTTCCAACTTATCAACTATTTATCCACATTGAGTTATATTCAATACACCATCCTGATGCTCTTTACACAGTATCCTTTAGCGATACAGCCAAGTTATAATTCAATTTTAGAGCTTTTAATTTGGTTACTGTCCATAAAGTTTATACTTGATGCCTTCTTCCCAATAATAAAGCTCTGATTTTTCAGTTTTATAATTCTGATTATTTCTTACTGAAGTGGTACATAATATTGACCTGATTGGACTAGAACTGTTTCAATAAATTTATCTACTAAATATTTGGCTCTGATTGGTTGAAATCTTTGCTTTCCGCTGCCTATAATAGTTGTGCATCAAATGAATTCAATCAATCTCCACTTAGTTTCGCAATATATACTGACTCAAACCACTATAATTCTGCACAGTTTTCAAATCTCATTTAAAGGGGCACCCTTGCAAACAAGCTGAATGACAAAGTGTGGTATAATGAGGTTCATGTAAACCATGATGATGTAGCTGACATATGACTCGGACATCAGTAGGAAGGAAGGTACCAGTATAAAATAAACATGTGAAGAGACAAGTCTTAGGACTACACCAGAGAGCTTTATTTGATAACCTGCCTTAAACAACTATGAATAACGCAGTGTTGCAATACATAAAGGAGTTGAAGAGCCTTCTTTAGTGGTTAGAAGCAAGCAGCCTCAGGGACAATAAATGAGCAGAGATTTCACAAGATTTTGAATCCCAGCTTGGGTAATACCCTGGAGAGGAAAAATACATGATTGGAACATTTAACAGGAAGAAGGAAAATCTCAAGCACTCACCCAGGGCAGTCAATCACAGTAGCCCATAGGGGTGGTAACTTTTGAGGCAGCACAGTGGCTCAGCGGTTAGCACTGCTGCCTCACAGTGCCAGGGACATGGGTTCAATTCCTGCCTCTGGCAACTGGCTGTGTGGAGTTTGAACATTCTCCCTGTATCTGCGTGGGTTTCCCCCAGGTGCTCTGATTTCCTCCCACAGTCCAAAGATGCGCAGATTAGATGATTGGGTATGCTAAATTGTCCCACGGTGTCCAGGGATATGTAGGTTAGGTGGATTAATCATGGGAAATGCAGAGTTACAGAGATAGGGAAGGGGGGGCAGGTTTGGTCTGGGTGGGATGCTCTTCAGAGAGTCAGTGTGGATTTGTTGGGCCGAACGGCCTGTTTCCCTACTGTAGGAATTCTACCACTTGATAATGCAAAGGCCCACAATGAGGCCAGAATTTGGAACTCTGGAAACGACTGTTTTATTGCTATGAAGCAGCTTCAGGCCTGCACACAAAGGAACAGCACCATTAAGTCAGAGTGTATTTATATATTGTCAGAGCAATTGACAATCTTCTGCTAAGGCAAAACATAGAAGAAAGAACAACTGAATATGTTGCATTTATTAAAACATTTGATATATCCCCTAACCCAAAAATAATTTAGGTATAAAATGGATGAGATTATGCAGTTATATCAGCATTTTGGAGAATCAAAAGATGCCTTAATGTTTATGCTATCAAGCTGCATGCTCAATGGTTTGAAGGATGAATTAATTAGAGAGTATACAGTAGGTCATGTGAGGCTTGGAAAGTCATCAGACCCTCTGCAAAGTAAGGAGGATTTTCTTTTAATTTACCTATTTTTTTCTAATCACCTGTTCAGAGATGTTATTACACACCTCTGAAGCAGGTTGGACTTTAACCTGGGCATTCTTGGTCCAGGAACAGGGAAACTATCTCTGTGCACCCTCCCCCGCTACCCTGCCATGAGGATTTAACATTGGAATGAGGAATTTGTTACACATGCACAAATCAAAGCCTGAATTAGTCCAGACAGTGAGTAAACATCAGGAATTCTTCTCAGCTGATTGGATAGGAAGGCCCTAAATTGGTATTATCGCAGTCCTGATAGACCACTAAGATACTTAAACAACATCATTGACCATATTATTAGGTCATAAAAGATGTATCTCCAAACAAAATCACAAATGCCACGAATGTTCATTGGTGGAGTGGTGTATTCTGCGTGTGACCAGTTTGTGTACTTCAGATAATATTGCGAATTAACAGCACCTTCATTATCTCAAAAACAAAGGAAAAATCTGAGGCTGAACAATCTTCAACTGCTTCATTAATGACATTCCCTCCTTCATAATGTCAGAAGTGGGGATGTGCAATGTTCAGTGAAAGAATGCTCAGCACCATTTGCGACTCCTCAGCTACTGACGCAATCCACGTCCGAATACAGCACGACCTGGACAATATCCAGGTCTGGGCTGATAGATGACAAAGAATATTCCCATCACACAAATGCCAGGCAATGACCACCTCCAGCAGGAGAGAGTCTAACCCTCATATCGTGATGATAGTGGTATTACCATCAATGAATCTCCATTATGAACATCCTAAGGTCTACCGTTGTCAAGAAACTAAACAGGACAATCATATTAATATTGTGGCTACAAGAGCAGAGCAAAGGAATCTTGCAGTGTGTAACTCACCTCCTGACTCGCCAAAGCCTGTCCACCATCTACAAAGCACAAGTCAGGCATGTGATGGAATGCTTCCAACTTACCTGGATAGGTGCAGCTCCAACAACATTCAAGAAGCTTGATACCACCTGGGATAAAGCAGTCCACCTAATTGGCACCATATCTAAAAGCCTTCACCACCACACAGTAGCAGCAGTGTGTACCATCTGCTGGATGCATTGAAGAAATTTATCCAGGATCTTTAGACAGTACCTTCCAAAGCCACTATCATCTAGAAGGATAAGTGCAGCAGATACATGGCAACACCTTCATCTGCAAGTTTCCCTCTAAGCCACTCACCATCCTGACTTGAAAATATATGATCATTCCTTCAGGGTCACTGTGTCAAAATCCTGGGTCTCCTTTCCTAATGGCATTATAAGTCTCCCTACACCACTGGGCTGCAGCAGTTCACAAAAAGCAGCTCACAATGGCCTTCACAAGGCCAGCTTTGGATGGGCAATAAATGTTGGCTCAGCCAGCAATGCCCATATCCAACAAGTGAATAAAAAAATTACTATACAAAGCTCCCAGCAAATTTTATCTGGATATTACCTGGATATAACCTCTAATAAAGAAAGCACATTCCAGTTTCACTAATCCTTGAGCATGTTTGGTATGTTTACACTTAAGAGAAGAACACAAAATATGGTGGCAGCAGTGAGACACTTACGATTTCTGAAGGCTTCAGATTTTCAAGTTCACTATCCATAAGATACCAGCAGCATGGTTTTGAAGATCAGTAGTCACACCACTTGGTATTCTTGAATTAACAAAATGACTGGCTTTATTAATTATGAAATACAAGAAAAGCTAGTAAAAGTATGCACAGAGTAGAAATAAAAAGTGAGTTCAAAAAGATTTTTAAAATTCAAAAAGATCTACAGATTAGTATCTGGTTTGTTCATGGAGTGCAGAAAAGATGGTGTTGTGGCTGTTAATGAATGGCACTGGTAGTACTGACATTGGCATTGAGCAGTGGAATTCAAAAATATTGGGTCACAAGATAGTAAAAGTTCAATTGTTCTGATTCCTTTTGCTAGTAACTGAATTCCAGAATTCAGGGTGAAAGGGAGTTTTTTCCTGTGTAACGGGGGCACTTTATCGAGGCAGAAACCTGCATAATATATAAAAAGTATTTAGATGTACACTATGATGCCAAGGCATAGAAGGCTGTGGGCTAAGTGCTGGAAAGCAGGATAAGAATATTTAGGCATGTATTTTGACCAATGGGCTTCTGAGCTGTAGACCTCTATAATTCCAAAACCAATGCCTTTCCACCTAGCAGGACTTAAGCTTACTGTAGGCATACAATTTTGGCAAGGATATATCAGCAATCCTTTCATTGCCAAGGCCTACATTAGAAACAATAAAATAATTCATGGATTTCTGTCATTTGCCTCAAATTACAATAAACTGCTCACACAAAAATGATGAGTTTTAAAGGTAAGTGGAGGAAATGATTTCTCTTGGTTGATGGGTCAGTAGCAAATATCATATTTTTAAATCATAATCAAAAGAAGAAAGAGAGAGGTTAGTTTTTTTAAAAATGGATGGTATTAGAATATAAACCACTCTGCCAGGTCTACAATAGCTTTTAAAAAGTAGATCATTACTTGAGAAAGTAAAATTGAAGAGGTGAATAACAGGTCGAAGTGGTTTGCTCTATTAAAGATCCATCATAAGCAGATTGAGCCAAACATTTCTTTTCCAAGCAGTCAGGCTTTGCTTAGTTAGTTGGCCTATGCAATAGTATCTCCAGGGAGCCGGTAAGCTGAAATATAAAATGGAGGCCTCTCTGAGTAAAACATGTTTTCTCATTTGAGCCATCTGAGCAGCCTCAGCCAATACCAGTTTACTTCAGGAAATTATGCATGTACTGTCCCTGATTTTCCAGCCACAATTGCAATGGAGAGGAAATCAAATGCCACACATATATAATTACCTGAAATGTACTCCCAGCAGGCAAGGCATTAAGAATGCACAACCAAAACATGTACCCTACTCACTTCATAACTTCTTAATTGTGTGGATTAGGTCACCAGCATCATTCACATATAACCACACAAAGTGAAAATATATGGACGGAGTGCTTGCATCATACTACATAATCAATCTGTTCAAAAAACTATTTAACCTCTTGTACACTGACATAACATTTATCCCTTGGAGGTTGTACTTGCTCTGTCCTATTGATTCTGTGCACTACTCCAGTTGTAGATAAATAGATCTATCATTTTCCCCTATATTGGCCTATTGATGTTATATTTACTACACATTTGAGAAGCAGGTAAATGTGGTAAACCAAAATAATCTCCAAAGATCAATATTTTGATGAAATGGTAATTGTTAATCTCGATTAAATACTAAAGTTTATTTTGTTCTCGCAGCAAGAAACCAGCAGCTGGTGGGTGGGCATAGTAGGTCATCTGTGCCACAGGTAGGTATATTTGTGCCATGCATTAAAAGATAGTGCCATCTCTGCTGACAATTTGATTCGGGTGGTCATGAGGATACCAGTGTTCATGTGGCCATATTGTATGATTGATGTAGAAGTGTTGCAGTCTTCAACTGGATTCTCTCAGATCTAATCTCCTCAAGATCACCACCACAAGCATCTTATAAATCCTTAAATGAGCCACAGCAGCTCTCCTATCTTCCCTGTGACAATCACTGGGCAGCTTCTCACAAAGACTTTACATTGTGTAAAAGAGAATATCAGACTGTGGTTGCCAGGGATAGCTGTAATTTTAGACTTTTCTTTAAGTCAATAAAATGATAACTTTTTCCAATATCCATCTCTAGACACTGTCCTGGAGATAGCTGCTGGAAGCTGCAATGTTAAGTGACAGAAATATCAATCTTAGACTGTGAGTGGATGCAATTGATTGTCGGATGCAACAACTTGGACATGTTTGGGACTGTTAAATACTATAGACAACAAATTGTTCAGCATTTTAATAAGATACTGTCAAACTGTTCTTTTTTAAGGTAACTGCTCAACATTCCTGGTCATCCTTTACCTCCTTATGCTAAAGATCCTCCTTTGGTGCGAGCTTCATTTGATAACAAAGTTATGCAGCATTCCAAAATCACATTTGGAAGGGACACCTCCTATGGACTGTTCTGTACAAAGCCACAAAATCTGTCCAAGAAACAGCAGCAGTGGAGCTTTCCTGCAACAGCCAATGCTGTGCTACCTGCAGTAGTTGGCCGAGTGTCTTCTTGCAGAATGAGAGGCAACACTGTCACTGCCTCCGCATCAAAATGTTCTTACGCATCATTCATCAAAAACTGCAGGTATATTGTTCTGGTCCTAAAAGCTTAATTAGGAATATAATATAGGAGCACACCTTATTTTATTTGTTCTTTCCCCAGCAGTAATGTTTGCTTCTCCTCATTGTCTATTCTCCTAACCCCATGGTGCAAATTAAGAAAAAGGAACAGGAATAGACTATTCAGCCCCTTGAGCCTGTTCAGCATTCAACTAGATCATGCATGATCTGAGGCCCAACTCCATATTCCTATCTTTGGTCCACATACCTTAATATTTTTGCTTAACAGAAAAGTGATCTATCTCAGATTTAAAATTCACAATCCAGCATCCATGCTGCTTCTAGAAGAGAGTTCCAAATATCTACCACACTTTTGTGTGTAGAAGTACTTCCTAACATCTCTCTTGAACAGACCTAATTCTCAGACAATGTCCCCAACCACTGGAAATAGTTTATCTTTTATCTTCATTTACTCTGCCTTTTCCTGTCACTATCTTGAAGACTTCATTCAGGTGATACTTTCACCTTCTAAATTGCAGAGAAAATGTGCTCAATTTACATAATCTTTCCTAATAACTTAACTCTGAAGTCCAGGTATCATTCTTATAAGCCTCAGTTGTACTCCCTCCAAGGCCAATGTATCTTTCCTAAAGTCTGGTGCCCAGATCTGCTCACAGTACTCCAAATGTTTTTTTTCCTATCACCAAATCACCCATGTTTATTTTTTCATCTATTAACTACCACTAGTAAATCACCCATGTTTCAATTGATTAACTTATCTGCAAAGCTCATTGAGGGCAATGCAAATCATCAAAGGTGATAGAGACGGCGAGGGCGTAAATCAAAATGGAGTTGGACAGCATTCCATGATCTTTCTTGATTATTTTCTGCATCTGTTTTCTTGACATTTTAATGATCAATGCACCTGAACACCCAGGTCTCTTTGGACATCTACTGTATATACTTTCATACTATCTAGAAAATACCCAAATATCTTTTTTCAGTCCAAAATGGATAACCTTGCTTACACTTGGTTACATTGAACTCCATCTGCCACAGTTTTACCCATTCACTTGTTCTATCAACATCCCTTTGTAATTTTATATTATCTTCTGTTTACAATGCTGCCAAACTTTGTGTCACCAGCAAATTTGACTTTCTATGCCATTATTCAAATTGTTAACAAATAATGTGAATAATTGAATCCTAACACAGATCCTTGTGATACACCACTGGTCACATCTTGCCAATTTGAGATCCTTAAGCATCACCGGCTGGCCAACATTTACTGCCTGTTCCTCACTGACCTTGAGAAGGTTGTTGTAAGTTCCTTCTTGAACTGCTGCAGTCAATGTGCTTTAGTAGACCCACAATATTCTTTGGGAGGGTTTTCTAGGATTTTGACCCAGTGACAGTGAAGGAACGGTGATGTATTTCCAAGTCATGATTGTGAGTGGCTTGGAGGAGAACTTGCAGGTGGTGGTGTTTTTTTGTATCTGCTGCCATTGTCCTTCAAGATGAACATGCTTTTGGGTTTGAATGGTACTGTCTGAGGATCTTTTGTGAATTTCTGCAGTGCATTTTGTAGACATTAACACAGCTGCTACTGAGCATCGGAAGTGGAGGGAAAGGATGTTTGTGGAAGTCCCAAGTGGGCTGTGTTCTCCTGGATTGTCTCAAGCTTCTTGAGTGTTGTTGGAGCTGCATTCGTCTAGCAAGAGGGAAGTATTCCATCACACTCCTGATGTGTGCCTTGTAAATGGTGGACAGGCTTTAGGGAGTCAAGGAATGATTTACTTGCTGAGGTATTCCTAGCCTCTGACCTGTTCTTGTCGACACTGTATTTTATGTAACGGGTCTAGTTCAGTCTCTGTTCAAAGGCAGTAGGGGATTCAGTAATGGTACCACCATTGAATATCAAGGGGTGGTGATGTATCATCTCTTATTGGTGATGGTCATTGCCTGGCATTTGTGTAGTAGGAATGTTACTTGCCACTTTGTCAGCCCAAGCCTGGATACTGTTCAGATCTTATTGCATTTGAAGATGATATGCTTCAATATCTGAGGTGTCGTGAATGGTGCTGAACATTGTATAATCATCGGCAAACATCCCCACTTCTGACCTTACGATGGAGGGAAGGTTATTCATGAAGCAGTTGAAGATGGCTGGGTCTAGGACACTACCCTGAGGAACTCATGCAGATATGTCCTGGAGCTGAGACAACTGATGTCCAACAAGCATGACAATCTTCCTATGTGCCAGTGCTGTCTCCACCAACAGAGAGTTTGCCCCCCCACCCCAATACCCATTGATTCCAGTTTTGCTAGGGTTCCTTGATGTCACACTTGATGAAATGTGACCTTGATGTCAAGAGTTGTCACTCTCACCTCACCTCTGGAATTCAGCTCTTTTGGCCATGTTTGAATCAAGGCTGAGATGAAGTCAGAAGCTGAGTGGCCCTGGTGGACCCCAAACTGGGCATCAGTGAATAGGTTGTTGCAAATCAGGGACTGTTTGATAGCATTGTTGATGACACCTTACATCACTTTTCTGCTGTTCAAGAGTAGATTGATGGATGCTACTTGGCCAGGTTAGATTTGTCCTGCTTTTTGAGTACAGGACATACCTGGGCAATTTTGCACAGTCGGGTAGATGCCAGTGTTATAATTGCACCGGAACAGCTTGGTTAGGGGTACAGCAAGTTCTGGAGCACAAGTCTTCAGTACAATTACTGGATCTATTATTGCCATTATCCCTACTTTCTGTAGGGAAAATGGCAGAATTCTAATGGCAGAAGACTCGTTATATTTCAGAACCTTCACTGGCAAGACAAAAGCTTTCAATTCTTTCAAGGTCAAAAGACCCCACAAACATTTACCTGAGAGCAGCTGAAGATTCTTTCCAATGACCACCACATCATTTGAACCTCAGTCGGTGGTGGGAGGAGGAAGTAGGTTTAGGACATTCACATCATAATATCATAATTTGACCCTATTTTAAATGCATTCCCAAAGCCTCTTTCTGTTCCTGAGACCTAATCCAGGTCGCTAAGAGTTTGAGTCTTGGAAAATCAGGCCTTTTTGTGTAAGTAGTGGGAAGGGTTGATATTTAATTTTCCATCCCATTTTTGAGTGCAATAACTGCTGTAAAAAGACAAAAGTTGTTCACAAAATCTTAGGCACATCAATCATTTGGGTACAAATCTCAGTTTATAGCAGGCTCTGTCTGCATTTAAAGACTGCTTTTTTATTCAGAACAAAAAGCTAAAGTAGTGGGAAACAGTCCAAACCATGCTCTCTGAAGTGAGTATGAGTGTTGCTTTACACTGATATCAGCAAATGTCAATTTAAACAGAACAAGTGACACTTGTTTGGATATCTGCTTTCAGCAGAGGGATTGCAACCCGATTCAATTCATATCACTGCAGCTGTTGATGCCCACTCCTTGCAGATATTAGCCATCTACTGTTTTCTACTTCTTATTGCATTGTGCAGTATGCTTATCCAAAAATGTGTCACTGTTGTTGAATCTTTGTGAGCGCTTTGGTACTTAAAGCACTTAAGTGGACTGAAGCGATCAGAAGAGTACTGACACAGTCAGGGCAATGAGTCTGGAAATTTCTTTCTTAATCTTGTTTGATCAATCACTTCACACTATGATGTCCACAGCTGCTTTCGATTTTAGCGTCAATGCTGTGCTCAGATTCATGAAGATAGATCTGATCATACAGTTAGCTTTGATTCTTGTGCACCAGATGAGGCAGAGAGGACGGATGCTAGACTGGAATCAAGTACTTCATGTTTGCAAGCTAAACAAGAGTGGCACATGTGGTTATTGTGCATAACACAATCTTATTGATTGTCACACCTTGTCCTGCCTACAACGTTATTGAATAATTATCCTGAATTGAGTAGTAGATAGTAAAGTTCCCCTATTGAAATTACATTATAAATGTTAAAATAAAATATTATCAAAAAGTATCACTTTCATTCCATTGATATTACATAATTTTTTAACTCAAAAATACAAAGTATGATACACTGACACCTTCTTTTGTTCTTGTTAATGATATTTGTGGCATGGATAAGTGATGATTAAAGAAATCCATTTTTTCCCATTCTGCATAAAGGGGAATTTTTATTTATCTGCGTGATGTGAGCATCACTGGCTATGTCAGCATTTTATTGCCCGTCCATCCTTGCCCTCGAGAAGGTGATGGTGAGCTACCTTCTTGAACTGCTGCAGTCCATGTGCTGTGTGTAGATCTACAAAGCTGTTGGGAAGAACTTCTGAGATTTTGACCAAGCAAAACTAATGAAACGGCAATATATTTCCAACTCAGGATAAACATGCGGGTGGTGATGTTCCCATACATCAGCTGCCCTTGTCTTTACAGATGTTAGTGCTCATGGGTTTGGAAGGTGCTGTCTCAGTGCTGTCTAAGCAGCCTTCTGAATTTCAGCATTGATCTTGTAGATAGTACATACTGCTGCTCTTAAGTGTCAGCGGAGAAACGAATGGATGTTTGTGGATGTGGTACCAATCAAGCAGACTGCTTTGTCCTGAATGGTGTCAAATTTCTTGAACGTTGTTGGAGACTATTCCGTCACATTATGAACTTGTGACTTGTACATAGTGACTTTTGGGAGTTAGAAGGTGAGTTACCTGTTGCAGGATTCATAGTCTCTGACTTACTCTTGTAGTCACTGTATATATAAGGTGAGGCTAGGTTAGCTTCTCATCAATTGAGTGGGGGATTGAGTGATGGTGACACCACTGAATGTCAAGGGGTATTGGTTAGATTGCCTCTTATTGGAGTTAATCATTGTCTGGTATTTGTATGGTACAAATGTTACTTGCTACTTGTCAGTCCAAACCTGGACATTGTCCAGGTTTTGCTGCATTTGGACATGGACTGCTTCAGTATCTGCGGAGTCACAAATGATGCTGAACACTGTGCAGTGATAGAGGGAAGGTCATTGATAAAGCTGATGAATATGCTTGGGCCTAGGACACTAATCTGAGGAACTCCTGCTGAGATGACCTGGAGCTGAGATGACTGATGTCTAAAAACCATAACCATCTTTCAGTGTGCCAGGAATGACTCAAACCAGTGGAGAGTTTTCCCTCTGATTCCCATTGACTCCAGTTTTGATAGGGCACCCTTGATGGCGCACTCAGTCAAATGCAGTCTTGTTGTTACAGGGCTCAAACACTCTGGAATTCAGCTCTTTTGTCCATGTTTGAACTAAGGCTGTAATGAGGTCAGGCAGAAACCAAACTGGGTATCACTGAGCAGGTTTTACTTAGCAGGTGCTTTTTGATAGCACTGTTGATGACACCTTCCATCATTTTACTGGGTATTATAGTTTGTGATATAGTACTGGATCTGGTATAGTTTGAAACTATAAGTTGCAAATGTGCCCCAAAAAATGGCCTATCAGGTCATTTAATTCAAGGGCAACTCGGGATTCATCAATTGCTGGTCTCGACAGTGATGCCCACATCCAGTGAAAAAAGATTAAAAAAAGGGCTTGGACAAATTTTCAGAACATTGGAAATCATTGTCAAGCATATAGAAATTGGAGCATAACTCCTCACTGTTTTGGATGGCAGTGAAGATTATGAGGACAGTTAGAGCGATGGAAGTGAAGTCTTGCCAAACTTGAACTTTGAGAAAGTTGTGTAAACGAGTCAGCCAACAGAGAACAGCTAGCAGCTTTGTAGAAAGTGATGGAGGGTGGACTCAGGATAAAAGGTACAGAAAAAGAGGCAGTAGCAAGTTCACAGAACAAAACACAGGATTATGATCATCCTGAAGCGTAAACATCAGTCTACATGTAGGTTTGAGTTTCTACAGTGGGAGGAGGGTTCCTGCTTAACTTACATTGAGGATCCGTAGAAACCATGAACAAACGGCAAAGATCCCATTTATGTCATTTCACCAAAGTTTCCATGGTTGTTGTAGCAATGTTGTAGGTGAATCTAAACAGAATTTTAGCAATCGGATGTTTAAAATCAGTCTCGCTATCAGTAATCATGAAATGAGAGCTTGCCAGTAACAAGTGTGGATCTGACCTCTTTGTCGGAAACAAGTGCAAAGGACAATTTCAGGCAAAATTGTTTTCTGTTCCAACAGATAATTTCCAAGGTACATTTTCCATAGCATCACGTTCTGCTTTGTTTTTACTTTCAATTTTTAAAAAATGAAGTGAACAATCATGAAAATCTATAGTCAATGCCTCGATAATACAGGGATAATCTTAGCAACATTTGTTAGATAATTTTTTTAACGACAAAAACTAAACTGCAATGATAAAGCCAATGACTGCTTTGATCTCCATTCAGTTGTTGTAATTAATCAAACTCCTGCTGTTACTTCTATTCTCAATAATCACAATTAGTCTTTAATGGCAATTAGGATTCAACAACACATTGTTTCAATGTACACTCACTGTTCTCCTTCTGCTTATAATTCTTAATAGAAAAATGGGGCCATGTCTACTCTGGAACGCAATCCCTGAGTTCTCTGATGAGAAGAAATAGATAAAAAGCAGTCAAAGCAAAGAAGAGGCAAGTGAGGTGATGAATGGCAGTTACTTCATTATAAATGCCTTAAAAAAATCATTCCAATTCATGGAAAATAGTCTACATTTTATTACATTTTACTGCAAATACGTCCTTCTCACTAATATTTAAAAAAAACAGCAAGGTTGAAATAAGTTTGAAAAAATGTAATTCCTTTTACTTTCTTTTCACTGTTGCAAGTGGACAGTGACGATGAACAGAACATTTTCCACTGTCTCAGAGGAGCACTTTGAACATTCATCACTGTATGTGAAATCTTTATTCCCTCTGCCTAAGAGTCAAACCTTAGATACGAACCTGACAGATAGACATTCCAATGTACTGTCTCACCTGATCCCATCTGTAAAGTTTAAGTATTTCTATCTGTACATTACGTGGCTAGCAACATTACATAAATCCTCACATGTTGTGAGCCATTCCCACCTATCAATTCATTTGTTTGGATATATATAGACAAAATATCTTTATTTATGTCCATTTTACATATGTTCGAAGATAACTTTTATTTTTACATGGGAAATGTGTTGCTGTCAAAGTAGTTTTATGACTCAAAATTACCTTTCATCTGAAGAGATTTATCACACCTTACCCTTCAAATCAAATGTAGAATTGAACCTTTGCAGATATCCCTCATTTAATCCTATTTATACTTAAACTATCATGTGGCTAATATAATGTTGCTTTACCCATAGTAATTAATATCTGGGCTTAACTGAAGTACACTTCATCATTAGCTCTTTTTTCTCATGGCAGTGCCCAGTAAAGAAGTCAATGATTGATTTTCAAAGTGTCACAACTAATAGTGTTTTCATTCATTGGAGAACCCCAACTTCAGGTTGCAAAGGGAGCTGAATGTTATGCATGAATCATGAAAAGTTAGTTTGTAGGTACAACAGGAAATTAGGAAGGCAAATGGAATATTGTCCTTCATTGTTAGAGGGATGAAGTTTAAAAACAGGGAGGTTATGCTACAGCTGTATAGGGTGCTGGTGAGGCCACACGTAGAGTACTGTGTACAGTTTTGATCTCTTTACATGAGAAAGGATATACTGGCACTGGAGGGGGTACAGAGGAAGTTCACTAGGTTGATTCTGGAATGAGGAGGTTGCTTTATTAGCAGAGATTGAGTAGACTGGGACTGTACTCACTGGAATTTTGAAGAATGAGGGGGATCTTATAGAAACATATAAAATTATATGTCGAAGTAACAAGGATGGCTCTGACCTCTTTGCCAGAAACAAGTGCAAAGGACAATTTTGGGCAAATTCGATATTATAACAGACGCAGAGCACTTGTTTCCACTGGCGGGTGAAACCAGAACCAGGGGGAATAGTCTCAAAATAAAGGGAAGCAGATTTGGGACTGAGTTGAGAAGGAACTTCTTCACACAAAAGGTTGAGAATCTGTGGAATTCCTGCCCAGTAAAGCAATTGAGGCTACCCTTTTGAATGTTTTGAAGGTAAAGATAAATAGATTTTTGAATAATAAAGGAATTAAGGGTTATGGTTGGGGTGGAGGGTGGGGGCGCGGAGGTGATGTGAGAGAATGGAGCTGAGTCAGCCATGATCTTATTGAATGGCAGAACAGATTCGATGGGCCAGATGGCCTAGTCCTGCTCCTTTTTCTTATATTTTTATGTTATTCATTCTACCATTTGTTGATCAAGCAACCTTGTATTTCAATAAGAAAGGTAATCAAGCAACGTTGTGCTGTGTAATTGTGAGCAGAGGCATCATAGCCAACGACAGCTGCAAGCTTTTCCTACCACTTAACATTGAGGCACTCAGAGATATCTATAAGTGATTGCAACTCTTTAGAGTAAAATTGAACACAAGTACCAGGTGACCGGATTCTTGCACCATTAGTTCAAATGCAGACTAGCTTCCCTGATAACCATGTCATCTGACAGTTCAAATGGCCTTGTCATTGGGATATGCATGACCTATAATCTGCAAATGGAAGTGAAGATGTTTACCCTAAGCATGTTTCTCTGCAGACAGGTGTGACAATGGGTAACTTGATAAGCTGAGCGGCAGCAGTTTTATTAGCCTCCTCAGAATAAGGAGGAAGCATTAAATTGGATAAAGAGGAAATGTGAGATGTAATTTGATTTCATGAACTCCAAATGACTTTTTTGTCTCAAGATGAAATTTTGATGAGTGTCCATGTCTTGTCTGTCAAGTCAAAGGGTCAAGCTGTGGGATCTGTCCCTTATCTATCTTGCATCCTTTCTTTCATTAGGCTTTGTGACAGCAGTCTGCTCATCATGTACTGATAATAGAGAAAAGCTTGATAATAATCTGAATAGTGCAAACATTCATCTTGTGAAACTTCAGCCAAAATTGTTACGACAATGTAAGGCTGTGCATAAATGTAAGCAGATTTTCTGTGGTCACATGACTTAAACTGGTTAAAAAAATTCTCATTCATGTTATGTTTTGATTTTCCCTTAGCAAAAGCACTTAAAAGAAAGTTAAGTTCACAATTTTTAAAATCATTTTAATTAACTGGCTGTTTCAATTAGTTTTATCTTGTACTTGTTTCAATATTTAGGTGAGCTATGTAATCTTATAAAACTTATGGTACTGTTCACAGAGAATTTTCTGCATTTTCAAAACTGGAATTGGTTTGAACATAAGAATATATGAAAAAGGAATTAAAGTCGGCTAGTTTCGCTGCCATTCAATAAGGTTGATCTTTTAACTTGGCTCCATCTGCCTGCACTATCCTGATATTCCTGAATTCCAATTGTGCCCAAAAATCTATTGACTTTTATCTTGCATATTCTCAACAACTGAGCACTTACTGTTCTCAGAGTTAGAGAACCCGCAGACTTTGAGTGAAGAAATTTCTGATCTCAGTCCTAAATGGCCAACTCCTTTTTCTGGGATTTGGCCACATCTTCTACATTCCCCAGCTAGAGAAAACATTTTCTCAGCTATAACCTGCAGTCCCATTCATCTTACCAGTTATAAATTCAAAAATACTTTTCAAAAGTAATTTCCCTTTCGTAAACCCATCGTTGCCGCTTTAATCACATTTGTAATATTATCAGTGTAGCTGCTAAAAGTTAGGAAGCTATTTCCAGTTAGCAGGAAGCAATAATGGTAAATAGAAACAGGAGAAGGTAATTGGTCCCTCAAGCCTAATCTTTAAATTCAATCTCAGTTCCTGTCTGATCCCCATAACCGTTGTTACCCTTACTTAGAATCTAAAGAGAACTCAATAACTCAGCATCCACCACACTGTGGGGGGACAATTCAATAGATCGACAACTTTCTGAGCAAAACAAAAGTTTAAATCATCTCAGCTCTAAATTGCTGATTCCTTAACCTGAGATCTTCCCAATAATTTTAGAGTCTGCAGCTAGAATAAGTAATTTTAAATTACATAAAGCTGTTGGTAAAGGAACAATGAATGCACCCAGCCAGTTAAGGAGGGACTGACACAGACGGTCCATCAGGTTGAAAAGAAGCTGATACCGATAATGGTGTTGATGCAGACTTTGATAGAGATTTAGACTTATGGCCGGTCTTTAATTCAAAGTATATGTTCAAGATTTGGAACCATTTTCTGAAAGATTATCTCTTTATGCTCAAATGGGGCGAGATTTTAATTCATTTAAAATCCATTCACTTGCATGAGCTTAGTCATCCCAGTCTCTATACAATGAATTGACCTGAAAGTATTCAGCAACCTTTCAATTTGGTGGAACTTGCATCTAATCCCTGTTATTCCTTTGCAGATTAGTATTAACCTGGGACACTAAAAGCAGCATGAATTCTCATATTATAATAAAAGCACTTACAATCATATAGCACCCATCACAACTTCAAGATGTACAAACCATTTCACAGTCAGTGATGTTGTTCAGTGAAATGAATAGTTAGATTACATCAGTGTTATTTGTCAAACATCCCTGTTCTTCTTTAAAATGCTCAATGAACGAAGCCATGCACTTATAGGCATTATTGCACAGACTTTCATCACATCAGTACATCTCAAAGTGTTATAAAGCCAATCGGGTTCATTTGAAATGCAATCACTGTAGCAATGGAAGGAGATCTGTAAGAACAAGATCTTTTACTGAGACCCAAGAAAGTCGTTTCTTTAACATCTCACCTGAGGATAATGCTTCCAAGAGTTCTGCACTCCCTCAGAATTACACCAGGCCTAGATTATTTCCTAAAATTTCTGTAATGGGGTCTGAAACCATACAGTTCTGATACTTATGCATGAGAGAGCCAACTCCATATCATGGCTAGTACTGTAGCCAGATAAAAGCATTATATGTATATTCCAAATAAGTTGCAAGCAAGTATTACTGAATGTTGCTGTGAACTTACATTTATTTGATTTTTTTATGGAATAGAAATTCAAAGTATTATCCTGATTTCATTGAATCATCAGTGTGTCCATAGGCTACATCAGACATTTTGTAAATAACGCTTTTAAACCACTGAAAATATTCCCACTTTATTGTCATCTTAGCAAAAGGTAAAAAAGAAAATAAAGCCAAATTATTTATAGATAAAATGCATCCACAGTGTTGTAATAAATAGCAATAATTCGCCAAAAAAAGGCAAACAATGAATAACTCTAGCTTCCTAAAGGTGAGTATTTCACTGAGGTTTAATAAAATATGTCCATTTTTCATTAGATCTACAGTGCAACTCTACAGAATGCATTCAAACTAAATTAGATGGCATCAGAAATACAATTGTGCTGTGGATAGAGTTCATATCAAAACTCCCCAACTTAGTTCAAAAAGGCTGATCATTTACCTTGTCAGACAGTGATACTGTATTCCCAATTGTTAGAATAGAATCTGACTAGCAATTAAACATAGTAGCTTTTTACATCAAGAGATATTGAACTGTGTAGTGCGATGTAAAATGACAGCAGCTTCCAATAGAAAACAAGTTGAAATGTAAACTATTGCTGCAAAACAGAACAGATTTAAAATCGCAAACAAAAACAGAAATTGTTGGAAAATTTCAGCAGGTCTGCCAGCATCTGTGGAGAGAAATCAGAATGGACAGGATTGTTCTCCACAGATGCTAGCAGACCTGCCGAGGTTTTCCAGCAATTTCTGATTTGTTTCTCATTTCCAGCATCTGCAGTACTTTCAGTTTTTTATTTAACATCACAAAACCAGGCACCTAGGAGGTGTTGTAGCCACCAACATCAATGGAATTGCATTCAACCTCATGTAACCCCTAACTTCACAGTCAGTGAAATAAATCCACAGAGGCTGGTATCCTGTCACCAAGTCACCCTTTATTTACACTTGGAGAGTCCTTGACACTGATCTAGTTCCCTCACAGCCAACTCTCAGAGTGAACAGAATGTCTGACACTCCTGTTCTTATCTGTCAGCCAAGGCTCCCTGATTGGACCAGATTAACAGCCCCAATCAGGAAACTCATATTCTATGAGGTCCACCTGACTGACCTTGTTACAATCACAACATCCCTTCCGCTCTGAGTCCAAGGACATAGTCTAGTTCTTTTTTCTGTAGCTCCTCCTGGGGTATTTTAGCTCCAGGTCAGGTTCCTCCACCTGGAGAGTCTTGGAACAAATTCATTCTCTTCTTCAGGTGACAAAGATGTTGAGGCGGTGACATCCACTATGTCTATCTCAGACTCTGAGGTATCTTCAATGCTTGACAGAAAGGGAGAACACACAGGTTCCAGAACATTTGGAAATGTTGTCGAGAAACCAGGCACATTTTGGCTCCTGCATCATTTGCGAATTTGCAGCTTTCATATGGCCCATGTGCTTGTTTAGGACTATCGCACCTACCCAAACTTTATATACCACTAGACCTGACCCCACGTCAACCATGTCTTTTACCCATGCATGCCATTCTTGTGGTTCTTACATTAAAAACTTTGCCCCCTGAAGTATGTAGTCTCTCTTGTTTAGCAGGGTTTTGTGTCCAGCATTGGTGTTCCTGACGCCATTTCAACCTCCACCCTCCCCGTAACTGGGAATATCAGGTTTAACATGGCGCATAGTATTCTTCCCATTACCAACTTTGCTGGAGCTCTCTCTGTAGTTGCATTAAGGGTGATCTAATAATCAAATAGGAACCAAGACTGTTTGGTATTGAGTGAAGCTGTGGGCTATTTTTGCTTCCAGAGTCTGATATTGTCAGCTGTGACTGGAAGTGTGTCCAGAAAATTTAAAACAATTATGGACTCTTCTAGTGGCAGTACCACCAGTGGTGTATCTGCCAGTAGGAGACAGCTCAATGCAGCCACATTTGCTACGTGGCCTGCCAGGCAATGTTCCAACTTGTAATTGCACACACTTAGTATTAGAGCCCACTGTTGAATTCGACCTGAAGCTATGGGTGGCATTGCCTTGCCCTCTTTAAGTAGACCAGCAGGGGTTTGTTGTCCACTGTTATTGCAAATTTACATCCGTAAACGTATTGGTGGAACTTCCTGACTCCAAACATGACTGCTAAATCTTCCTTAACTATCTGGGCATATTTATGCTCTGCATTTTCCAAAGTCCTGGATGCATATGCTATTGGCCATTCCACTCCTTTGGGTCACCTATGAGCTAGTACTACCCCAAAGCCATATGGGGAGGAATCACATGTCAATACCATATCCCACTTGGGATCATAGAATGGCAACAGCTTAGAGGGTGATAGCTGTTTCTTCCCTTCTCTGAAAGCTGTGGTTTGGCTACACAAACATTTTCGAGGCTGACGTTTTTTCAGAAGTTGACACAAACGTGCTGGGATGGAGGCCAGATTACGTATGAACTTTCCATAATAATTCACCAACCCAAGGAAAGACCTAAGCTCTGGTGCAGACGTGGGAGTTGGGGCACCTTTGATCACCTTCATTTTATCTTCTAACAGGCGTATCTGGTCTCGTGGACCCTGCAGCCCAGTAGTCACTTGGGGTCCCTGGAACATATTTTGCCCTTCTAAGGTGTATGCCCACCTGGGAAAAACATCTAAACACTATGTCCAAGTTCTCTAAGTGCTCCTTATTGATCTTCCCTGTTATTAACACATCATACAGATAAATGGTGACCTGGGGTAAACCTTGTAAAATATTCTTATTGTCCACTGAAAAATTGCATAGGCTTGACGATACCCCAAATGGCAGTCTCATATATTGGCACAAACCCTCATGGGTATTAATTGTAGCATAGTTCTAGGAATCCTCATCTAACTGCAATTGCAAGAATGCATGGCTCACGTCCAGCTTCATGAAGGACAGCCCCGCTGCGAGCTTTGCACACAAATCCTCAATGCGAGGGAAATGGTATTTATCCAGTTGTAAAGAGTGGTTTACTGCTTGTTTAGAATCCCCACAAAGGTGACAGAATCGGTTGGGCTTCATGATCAGTACGACTGGTATTTTCTATTCCACAAAAATGACTTGTGTGATGATTCCTCCGTTTCCAGCCTCCTGATTTCTGTGTCTGTTTTTGACCATAAGGCAAATGGCACTGTGCGGGCCTTGCAGAATCGTGGAATTGCTTCCTGGTCAACATGCAAGGTGGCCTTGGGTCCTTCCATAGTCCCAAGACCTTCCTGAAAGACTTCCGGGTATTTAATTAGGACTTCACTCAGGCAGCCACTTTCTTATTGAAAAATGTTGAGCCAATGTAGGAATATCTTTCTTAACTAATTTTTCTGAACTAAGCTTGGACCCGCGCCTTTTACTACAATCAGTGGTAACTGAACCAGCTGTTTCTCATAAGAGAACAGAATTGAAGTTGTACCCTTAATCTGTAAAGGTTCTCCCATATAGGTTCTCAGTCTAACCAAGGTCTTGTATAAAGTTAAGGGTTGGAATCCAGACCGAATTTTATTAAAGAGTGGTTCTACAATCACTGAAACAACCGCTCCATATTGACTTCCATTAGAACCTCCTGACCATTTAACCAGACATTTGTTATAATTGGTTCTGATTTGGACACTGCTAAGCAATTTAACTGTTCCAAATCTAATGTAGGTGGATCCTCCACCGTATGCACTCTCCTGTATACTGGCCTATGAGATCTCTTACTCAATTAAGGCCTTATGTCACTCCTTTGCTGTATACATTCAGCAACAACAATGGCTTGCTGGCCTGGATCCTGAAGAAAATTTTAACTGTTTGGCCAACCTTTGGCTTTGTTTTGGGGTTTTGCTGTAGACTGTCCTAGAGTCCTGAGTCAATTGCATATGTCCTGAGTGAGACTATGCAATTGACTTCACTCAAAAGCTCAGTCGGCCTGAGGAAGATATCCACTTCCTTCGGAATACCCTGCAACTCATATGCTCCACTTGCCACATTTTCTAATGATTAAAGCAAGTTATAATGTCTGTTTGAAGTTCAGTTGGGCTTCAGCCAGTACGCACTTTTGCATGATTACATCATTAATCTCATATACCAAACAATCACTCAGCATCCCACTCTCATTGCCACTGAATTAACTACACAGAAGCCAGTATTCTGTCACTAAATCATGCTGAAGAAGGGTAATACATGAAATGTTGACTGCTCCTTTCCTCCAGATGCTGCCTGGCTTGCTGTGTTCTTCCAACCTCCTGTTTGTCTACCTTGCATTCCAGCAACTGCAGTTTTTTTTGTCTCTAACCCTTTATGTATATCTAGAGAGTCCTTGACACTGATCCAGCTCTCTCAGAGTAACAGGATGTCTGACACTCCTGTTCTTATCCGCCAAACTGGGCACCCTGTTTGAGGCTGTTAATCTGGTCTAATCAGGGAACTCATTCAATGAGGTCCACCTGACTGATCTTATTACAATCACTACAGTCAGGAATATCCCTCAGACTGCCATTATCATGGAGCCAAGGGATTAAATTTAGCTAAATGAAGAGTGCAGGTGAACATACCAGGAGCAGCACTTGGCATATCAAAAGAAATGAGGGATCAGCCTGGTGAAGCTACAACACTTGCATTCCAAATAGCAGAAGCAACAACAGAACTAAGTGATCCAACAACCAACGGATCAGATTGAGGTTCTGCAGTTCTAACACAGAATCCACCAATTAATCATGATTAACAGTGAACTCTCAGGCTTTGTTTGAATCTTAACTGGATGGATTGGTTCTGATTGGTCAGGACATTGTCCTGGGAGGTGAACAACAAATGGCTGTTATCTGAGACAACAAGGTGCAGGGCTGGATGAACGCAGCAGGCCAAGCAGCATCATAGGAGCAGAAAGGCTGACGTTTCGGGCCTAGACCCTTCATTATCTGTTGTGTTATTGGATACTTAAACAACCAAACCAATAGGAGGAGGAAGTTCCACATATGTTATCAACCTCAAACGTGAGGGAGCCCAGAGCAGCAATGACTTAGTCTTAGACTCCCCTACAGTGTGGAAACAGGCCCTTCAGCCCAACAAGTCCACACTGACGCTCACAGCATCCCACCCAGACCCATCCCCTGATAACCCACCTAATCTACACATCCCTGTACACTATGGGCAATTTAGCATGGCCAATGCAACTAATCTGCTCATCTTTGGACAGTTGGAGGAAAACCACGCAGACATGGGGAGAATGTGCAAACTCCACATAGACAGTCGCCCGAGAGTGGAATTGAACCCAGGCCCCCGGTGCTGTAAGGCAGCAGTGTTAACCACTGAGCCACCATGCCGCCCCTTCAGCCTGAAGTACCAAGTAGACCAGAAGCTGAATAGGAACAAAATGAATACTGTGACTGCATGGGCAGGTCAGAGGCTGGAAATTCAGAGGTGTGTAACTCACCTCCTGTCTCCCCAGTGCCTGGGCACCATCCAAAAGGCACAAATCAAGAGTGTGATGAAATATACTCCACTTGAGTTGATACATCTAGCTGTAGCCAAACTCAAGAGGTTCACCACCATCCAGGACAGTTCAACCTATTTGATTAGCATAACATCTACCAACCTAAAATTTCACTTAACAACTACAAGATAAATTTCTGAAAGTCATTAAGGCTCCTTCACAGTACTTTCCAAAGACTTAACTCCACTTTCCTGCCTTTGATCCATGATCGTCAATTCCCTTACTGATTGAAATCTGCCTAACTCAGAAATTCCTCCTCATTTCTCTCTTAAATGGGTGATCCCTTTGCCTATTTCCGAACCTGGACTCTCCCACAAATGGAAATAACCTTTCCAAGTTCACTCTGTCAAGTACCCAAAGAATCTTATTTTTCAACAAGGTCATCTCTCATTCGTCTAAACACTCAACAACCAGCCAGACCATCGCACGCTTGACATAGCTGGGTCTGCTGGGCTATGAGGGCTATCATCTCTCATATACTTGTCCACGTCATCAGTGTCTCCTTGTGTATGTACACAAAGTTCCTGATTGCAAATAGCACAGCGTCCTTTCCTGCATGGGGCTGAGCAGATGGCTGATCTCTGACAGTTCTCCAAATGCCATGAGTCTGCAGGGTTGATGCAGTGAGGTGCTCACCAACTTGTGTTCCAAAATGATCTAATGTTAACATTCCCAATAATGGATTAGCATGTTGTCTCAGACAGCATTGCTGATCTATCCTCTGAAACCTCAGAATTCTGTTCCTCAGAGGTTAAGGAGGTGGCTTCTGGTAGAACAACACATTGTTCGGCAGGGGCAGTGGCCATCCAGTACAAGCTACAATGGGTGGAAGTGGTGTGCAATGAATGGCACTGACAATGGGGTTAATGTGAGAGTTGTAATGGAATGGAGAATGGAACTTAGTCCAGTGGCTTGACATGGATGTTCCAGTATCCCCACAGGAGTGGTCCCAGTCTTCTCCTGTGAATGACAGGATTCTCACCTCATTGAGGAACCTAATGCCCACCACCCCTCCACCTGTCTTTCTACCTTGTAATGAGCTGTTTTCTTCTGTAATGAGAGAAGGGGAAGGACAGAGTGAGGTGAAAATGGCTAGGACAGCTGTTAGTGCTGGTGTGTTGGGGTTGCGAGATGTTGAGGTATCTCCGGCAAGTGAGTGGGCAACACAGAGACCTTGCAGGGTTTGTAGTGCTGGAGGGGAATGAATGAAAGGGGCACCTGTGTCCTTACAGATAAGATGCAGAAAATGTTAAACCAGTTTGGGCAATAAGGGTGGAATACCCTCACATTAAACTAAAAAAAAAATCAATGAAAAACAGTTTGGGGGCAGGTTAGAAACAGTTACCCAAAGAAAGTTTTGGTCCATAAATGGACATAACATAAGAAATGGAAGAAGTGAATTAGAAGCATTCATTTAGCTTAAAGAGAATGATTTCGCAACCATTAAATAGACTTAACTATTAGCTGGGTACGATTGAAAGTCAAATTGGAATTCAGATTTCAGTGTCTTTAAAAAGAGAAAAGAAATTGAGAATATTAAGCAAACAACAGTATTGATAAAAGGCACACTTACAGATGGAGAAAGAAGCAATATTAACAAGGGAGATCAAAAAGTGGAAGTAATATGGGTTGGGTTAAGGAACAGGAAAGCTTGCAAAACTCTGACAGCAATTGTCTATAAACCTGATAGTAATGATGTAGTTGGGGATATGTGAATATAGAATCAGGAAAGCATGGAGTACAAACAATGTAGTCATAATGAGAGGTTTATTTTCACATGGATGCAAGAAGCAGAACAACTCAATTAGTAAAGGCAATAAATTTTTTGAACATATAATTGAAGAGACCTTACCAAATACAGTGAAGAATCAGTTAGCAATCTGACATTTTGGAAGCACCTTGCAAATTGTGACTTGAATGTAATTGAAATGTGCTCCTGGTGGTGTGAAACAAATAATTGCAGTTCAGTGCATCCTTCACAATGCTGCCATTCAAAACAGGTTGGTTCTGACTTTACTGCTGGATTTCTCAGTGATTGCTAAAAGGACCATCAGAGCATACTTCATTGCTAAAGTCTTCTCTTCCGTATAATAGTTTAAAACTGACACTATTACGTGATCACTTTGTCTATTTTCAATCAATCCCCTGCCCATTCAATTTGATGGTATATCAACCTTCTTTCATACGTCAGCCCTGGTTCAGTTAGCTCTCTCCTCTGAGTCAGAAGGTTGTGGCTCCCAATTGCACAAAAACCTAGGTTGACATTCATTGCAAAATTCAGGATGTGTAGTATTGTAGAAGCTGTCATCTTTTGGATGAGACATTAAACCAAGGGGCCATCTGCAAGAGGTTTGATTTTTTTTTCCCCATGAACTGTAGCACAACATTTATATTTGTGACAGCCTTCAGGTCTATGATGCAGGGTCATGCATTGCCTCTCCCGTATTCCTTACAGAGATTGTAAGGGTGAGCAAAGGTAGAGGCTACCGCTCACCAATGTACTGCCATATATGGACTTCAAAAAGGCATTTGACAAGGTTCCTCATGGTGGACTGGTTAGCAAAGTTAGATTACATGGAATACAGGGAGAGCTAGCCATTTGGATACAGAACTAGCTCAAAGGTAGAAAACAGCGGGTGATGGCAGAGAGTTGCTTTTCAGACTGGAGGCCTGTGACCACTGATGGGACACTAGGGTCGGTGCTGGGTCCACTGCTTTTAGTCATTTATATATATGATTTGGATGTGGTCATAGGAGGTATGGTTAGTAAGTTTGCAGATGACAACAAACTGGAGGTCTAGTGGACAGCAAAGAAGGTTACCTCAGAGTACAATGGGATCTTGACCAGATGAGCCAATGGACTGAGGAGTGGCAGATGGGGTTTAATTTAGATCACTGTGAGGTGCTGCATTTTGGAAAGGCAAATCAGGGCAGGGCTCATACAATTAATGGTAAGGTCCTGGGGAGTGTTGCTGAACAAAGAGACCTTGGTGTGCAGGTTCACAGTTCCTTAAAGTGGAGTCCCAGGTAGACAGGATAGTGAAGAAAGCGTCTGGTATGCTTGCCTTAATTGGTCAGTGCATTGAGTATTGGAGTTGCGACTATATATGATGCGGGTGTACAGGACATTGGTTGGGCCCCTTTTGGAATACTGTGTGCAATTCTGGTCTCCCTGCTATAGGAAGGATGGTGTGAAATTTGAAAATGTTCAGAAAAGATTTACAAGGATGTAGCCAGGGCTGGAGGGTTTGAACTATGGGAAGAGGCTGAATAGGCTGAGGCTATTTTACCTAGAAGTTTATAAAATCATGTGGACATGGTTAGAGTGAATAGACAAGGTCTTTTCCCAGGGGTGGGGGTGTCCAAAACTAGAGGGCATCGGTTTAAGGTGAGAGGGGAAAGATATAAAAGGGACATAAGGGTCAACTTTTACACGCAGAGGGTGGTGCATGTAAGGAATGAGCTGCCAGAGGAAACAGTGAAGGCAGGTACAATTACAACATTTAAAAGGAATCTGGATGGATTTATGAATAGGAAGGGTTTAGAAGGATATGGGCCAAATGTTTGCAAATGGGACTAGATGTATTTAGGATATCTGATGGACATGAACAAGTTGGACCAAAAGGTTTGTTTCCATGCTGTACATCCCTATGACTGTATGTATCTGAAAATGTATTCTGTTACTTCACTCCCTTACTCCCTCTTGGATGGTTAATCCTTCCCTTACTGCACCCTCATCCAAGCCCACATTCGAACACACCATTTTGCATTGCCACATGCAAATTAAGCACAGAGTGCTAGGGAGGAATCACCCTGGTTTTGGTGAAGAAGGTTATTGAACCAGTGCACTCAGGTTTAGAGTTTGACCACACAGCTGCTGACCCCTACTACTACCTTGTAGGGCAAAAGAGAACCTGTAGGAAGTTAAACTATGAGGTCATCACATGTCTTCCCATGGCCTCCCAGTCAGCTCCTTCAGTCTTGTGTCTTGTTGTCGGGGTATAAGGATCTTCATCAATTCCAATCCAGGGATGCAACATTCTCCAACGCTTCCACAAACCACGGATCTGCAATCTACAAGCTGATTCTGTTCCCTCCTCACCAAAGATGGTCAAAAATGTTGGGTGCTAGGTTTGGAGTGGGTCTTCTTGAATTAAGGGTCCAGTAACATTTTGGTTAAATCAGACTCCTTTCATCTTCATGAAAATTCAAGCCACAGAGATTATATGAAGCTCTGAATTATGTCAACTACCTTACAGTCTCATTGATTCTAAAAGCTTTTAAATGAACAAGCCTTGCGCCATCAAAATCATAGCTTCTGCGTTTACCTCATCTTCCTTCTTATTGCAGTGAGTAACTCACGTCCTAATTCTCCAAAGTCTGTCTACCATCTACAAGGCACAAGTCAAGAGTGTGATGGAATACTTCCCACTTGCCTGGCTGAGTGCAGCTTCAACAACACTCAAGAAGCTTGACACCATCCAGAACAAAGCAGTCCACTTGATTGGCACAACTTCCACAAATATCCATTCCCTCCACCAATAGCAGCAGTGCATACTATCTACAAGATGCACTGCAGAAATTCACTAAAAATCCTTAGACAGCACCTTCCAAATCCACAACTGCTTCAGTCTAGAATGACAGATATGTGGGAACGCTACCTCCTGCAAATTCCCCTCCAAGTCACTTGCAATCCTGACTTGGAAATTTATCACCATTGCTGCACTGTCATTGGATCAAAATCCTGGGATTCCCTCCCTAAAGGCATAGTGGGTCTACCTACAGCACATGGACTGCAGAAGTTCAAGAAGGCAGCTCATCACCACCTTCTCATGAACAGGGAGGGACAGGTAATGAATGCTGGCCAGCTAGTGATGCCATGTCCCACGCATATATAAAAAAACACATTTCAGTTTTGAAGTTGACAGTTATTTGGGCTCTATACTGAAATGTCTCAGGCGCTGGGATATTTGATCTGCTCCCTTAGACAATAACAGGGGTTTGTGCTCTATGTGTGACAAAAATTGAATGGTAGCCTGGAAAAGGAATTAAAGATATGGTATTTTGATTGCAAGTTACTGATAAAGTCACATGGTGACTGAATTGACATTTTAATATTAAGATGCAAGTTCTCTACCCAGTTTTACGATTAACCTACTGCTCTACCTTTCTAGCCCAACTGTGTCACCTAATGTACAAAAAAAAAATCACAGAATCAAATCAATTTAATGATGTATCTGCACTGGGCTTAAAGATAACTTGAATTCACAGAATCTGAATGTAATAAAATCTTCTGGCAAATAAGAGCAATGGAAGAGCAGTTATAATTAATTTTACCTATATAAGACACCCTTATATCTAATCTAATCTGAGAGGCTATAATTAAAACTTCCATTCTTGACACTAGCAGAAGCATGGCAGCAATTATTGCCTACAATTACTGGAAGAAAATAAATTGTTCACATTTTAATTGAAGTGCTTGTTGAGTGTATATTGTACATGAGTTAAATTAATAGAAATAAAATCAACTGGCAAAAGAAGTAAAAAACATATGTTTAATAATAAGCAAATTGCCATGACATTTCTCAACACAATTTGCAGATATACTACATTGTGCCAACTATATTTCCCATGCAACCTGCAGACAACACATGCATTATTCAACAACAGGTTCTTTCTCAAATTTGCTCACAAGGCTGCCATTAACACTCCCTTCTTGGAGGAGACGTTTGTGTCCAGCATTTGGCGGGAAGTGGTAACTACAGGAGAGGTTCAATCTGCCTGCTTGCCCTCTTTCCATCTCTGTGGAAGGACTTTATTATCACAGAGCAAGTTATAGTTGTGGGAATTGGCAAAAACTGCAGAAACTGCAGGTACCTTGTGACCTCAGCTCACCACACGCTTCAAAGGACTTCCATGTTGAACACAAGGTACAATATCACAGGCACATTCCATGGGCACCAGCCACATGCACCACCTGTCCATGGTCATTGGCATCTGACTTGTGTCAGTCTCTAGAAGCTCTCATAGACCACGTCCAATTCACTTCTAGAATGCTTCAACCCTTCAGTGTTGCAGCTACGACTATCATTATAATGCTGCAGCATGGATAGTCTAAGCTCAGGAACTCACACCAAGCTAATGGACTGGACCAGGTTGCATCTCTAGGCTCACTACTTGATGTCATAGCACTAATTCAATCTGAACCTACCTGGATTCTTGAAGCATCCCTGCCTTACATAGCATTGTCATGTAATTTTATGCTTTGTCTCCTATTGCCAGAGTTACTTCTGTCGCACCCAACTGTTTACTGCAGACTCAAAGCCGGGAAGTTTACTGTGGTACATAAACAGAAATTGCTGGAGAAACTCAGCAGGTCTGCCAACATCTGTGGGAAGAAAGCAAAGTTAATGTTTTAGTCCGGTGACTCTTCATCAGAACTTAGTTTGTTGTAGTTGTCTGCAGTGTCAGTGAAGTCAAGAGAAATAGTCTTCCCTAAGGGGGTCCCAGCATTTTAAGTCAAGGGCAGCCTCCAATGCTGTCCAGGTGCTTGGACATGGTCAGTCAGCCATTTGCAGTGATCAGAGTAAGGATGTTCACCACCATAAGGGGTGAGGAGCTGAATGTCAGTCAGCCCACAACCTGTCTTGAGTCTTTCTGCCCTACTTGGGCCTGTTTTTCTCCAGGAATAAGAGAGAAGCAGGTTTTATGGAATATGAAAGTGGGGTTACTGTTGGTGCAGGTCAGGGGCTGTCCGAGTGAATGAGTGGTCAGTGCAGGAGGTACACAGGGCGAGTGACAGTGAGCAAAGGAAGATCTTGCAGGCAACAGCGAGAGCGGTATAGCATGAGCCTTGATGGGAGATGGGTGCAGTTGCAAAGAGAGCTTGGTGGCACTTATGCTGGTGGAGTGGAGAAGGTCATTGACCTTCATTCTTATGTTGCTGTGTATTCCCCTAGAGAGACTGCATTGACCTGGGTTTTAACCTCAGACCAGGCTGGTATGCTTTGATGCTGTAGCCTCCATGGCTGGCCCTGAGGGAAGAAGAAATCCTGCGTCTGCACTACCCCATCCAGCAGAACCTCCAGGTCTCTGCACAGTGGGGTTTCAATTTCCCCCTGCCTGTCATATTCAGGGCAAATTCTAGGAACCATGTAGGTCCATTCTGGGGTGACAGCACTTGCCCAGGTACACAATGGGCTGTTAATGATGGCATGGCACAAGGGATGGCAGCGAATTTCAGGAATAGCATGTTGTTCTGGCAACAGCACATGGCAAGATGGGACCAGATTCAAATGTGCAGGACACCTTGGGGTGAGGCAGGTAGTTTATGCTGCAAGTTTGGTAAGATATAATGACAGAACTTGTGAGGATCCATGGTCAAAAAAGCCCTCGAAAAAAGTCAATGCAATTCAGACATGGCCAAAAGATCAGGAGATTCAGCCCTAAGAAAATATCACCTATCATTGTAGTAATCTATATGGTTCACTAATGCCCCTTAAGGAAGGAAATGTACAATCTTTGCCTGATCTCATCCATTTGACTCCAGATCCAAAGCAAAGTGGTTGACTCGTAACATCATTCTGAAGTACATCACTCTGACTCTATTAAACTGACTCTATTAAAATATAGACATCTGTGTATTATTAAAGCAAAAATATCACAGCAAGAGTGGAGTTCCAGTGGTAACATTTTGTTTATAAGTAACATAATTTATAAATTAAATTTATAAATGGATATGAAATTGAAAATTGTAATTGTTTCCAATAGTTGCTGATGTTTTCAGGATGTTGGCATTGCTTTTTTTAATTTTAATTAAGATGAGTTCTTGGTTTTTGATTGATACACCATACATAAAACTCATGTTTGAAAGCAATTAGTTGATTAGATTCCACTTTAAACATTGTAAATTTTTAAGTTTATTCACACTTCGTAATCATTTCAAAGTATAACTAATGGATCTTGTTAAATTTCTTTCAAAGAGTCACTAATATCAAATTAAATTTCTCACCATGTCAAACCAGATTTTCCATATAGACAGTCCATGTCGACCATGTTTGGAACTAGCTAAAATTGTGATGTATATATAAATGAACTAGATGACACAGCAGAAAAAAATGCATAACATACGTTCATTCGCTATATGTGGTAACGTACCATACGAAGACAGTTGTTCAGGTGGTTTTGGCTTTTTCTTGTTTCCAAGCATTGTACATTACAAAGATCCCACACAATTCCATGTCTCCAAAGCTACCTCTCCCCCACTTGCCCAAGCTGCTGACAACACCAACTACTCCTCAAAAAAATATATAATTCCAATCTTCAATTACTCTTTATTTATATTATCACCGTCTGCACCCCAGGGCACTCCATATTTCTGTCAACTTTCCTTCTCATTCATCTTTGCATCCCTGAGGTCAATCCTACAGATTTTCAATGTGCCAGGAATTTTCAATGTTTGCTAGCCATAGTAAAAGTGAAACAGGATCATGACCTAAGTGTGCCTATGGGCGGCCCAACCCAAGGTGCTGGCATGGGACCACTTGTCTACTCAGTTTTAGCCACAGGTACATACTTTGGTGACACTTCACCCAGTCCTATTCTAAAAGAGTGATTCAAAGCTGCATCAAACTTGAGGTTGTTTGTGATCTGGAAACAATTCATCAAAATCACATTCAGCTCCAATACAAACCTGGATTTTTTCAAAATGTATTAATCCATCTACTTCACGATTAACCATCTCTGTTTCCTAAAGATTTTGGCCTTTCAAGTAGTAAGAGATGAACTGAAATCAGAAGTTCTGAATCCTTTCAGACATGCTACTTTGATCACAGATTCACAGAAGTCTTACAGCATTGAAGGAGGCTTTTTGGCCCATCATCCCTGCACTAGCTTTTCAAATGAACATCATTACCTCACACAAATCTCCTGTTCTTTTCCCAATACCTTTGTACATTATTTTTAATCAAAATAAATATCCATTGCCCTTGTGAATGCTTCAGTTGAACTTGCCTTCACCACAGTTCCAGGCAGTGTATTTCATTCCCTAACTGTTGGTTAAGTGAAAATTTTCTTTTTATTTCTCATAACATCCTTGCTTCATTGCAAATCACCTTAAATCTATGCCGTATTGTTCTTGTTCCTTTTCCCTATTTAGTCATTCAGCCTGCTCAAGATTTTGAAAACCTCTGTCGAATCTTCTCTCAGCCTCTGCTTTCCAAGATCAACATTTCCAATTTGATCTATCCTTGTAACTGAAGTTTCTCATTCCTGGAACCATTTTTGTAAAATTGCAACTGCACTCTCTCTAATACATTCACATCTTTTCTATAATGTAGTGCGCACAAATATGTACAATACTCCAGCTGAGGCCCAATAAGCTTCTTGTACAAGTTCAGCATCACTTCATTGCTTGTGTACTCCGTTCCCCTACTAATAAACCGTAGGATACTGTGTGCTCTATTTATTACTCTCTCCATTTCTCTTGTTACATTCATATCTATGCACATATACACCCAGATTCCTGTGCTCCTGCACTGTCTTTAGAATTGTAGCCCTTATTTTATATTGTTTTTCAATGTTCTTCCAATCAAAATGCATCATCTCACACTTTTCTGCATTGACCCCCATATGCCACTTATCTGTCCTTGTGCTTTGGATTCCACGCTGACCTCCTCACAACTTACAATTCTTCCAAGTTTTGTGTCAACTGCACACTTTGAAATTGGCCCCCACACACGAAGATCAAGATCAATAATATGTATCAGGAAAATCAAGGGTCCCAATCTCGACCCAATTCTGGCGAAATTCCACCACAAACCTTCCTCCATCCCGAAAAATATCCATTGATCATTATCACTCAGCCAATTTTGCATCCATATTGTAACTGATCCTTTTATTCCATGATTTACCACTTTCCTCTCAAGTCTTGTTGTTTGGCACTTGGGCAAACACCTTCTTGAAGTCTATGTACACCACATCAACAGCATTACCCTCATCGAGCCTTCAAAAAACTCCAATAAGTTAGTTAAGTACAATTTCTCCCTTAGAAACCCATGCTACCTAATCAACCCACTTCTTTTTTTTCCATCTGTCTAATAATTCTAGTTTGAGTAATTGTTTCTACAAACTTTACCATCACTGAAGTAAAACTGACTGGTCTGTAATTCCTTGTTCAAGGCCATAAATGTTCATAATTCTTTGTCTTCTGGCACTTCTCTCAAGTCCAGGGAAAATTGAAAGCTTATGGCCAGTACACCTATAGTTTCTGCTCACATTTCCTTCAAAGTCTTTGGATGCATCTCAACCGGTCCTAGTGCATTATGAACTATAAGAACCAACAGTCTACAAAACACTCTTTCTTATCAATTTTGAACTCTTCTAGTGACAAAGTTTCCTCTTCTATCACCCTGGCCTGGATATTAAAGACTGACACAAGGTATTAATTTGACACCTCAGCCAATGCCACCTGCCTTCAGGTTTAAATCCCTTTTGTGATCTCTGATTGACCCTATTTCTCCTTTTTCTAACCCTTTACTTTGTCTATGCCTACAGAATATTTTGTGACACCTTTTTACATTGGCTACCAGTATTTTCTCATAACTTCTCTTTGCTTCTCTTCTTTGTTTTTCCAAGTCCCCTCTGAACTTTAGATGTTCCTCTTTGTTCTCAATTTTAATTTTTACCTAACACCTGTTCTAAGTACATTTTCCCTTTTGCTTAATTTTGGTCATTTTTGTCACCCAGGGAGCACTGTATTTGTTTGGCCGACCATTCTCATTTGAGGGAATATACCTTGACTGTACCCAAACTATATCCTCTTTGAAGATAGTCCATTGTTTAATTACTATTTTTCCCACCAACTTCTCATTCCAGTCAATCCTGCCCAGCTCTGCTCTTGCCTCATTGAAATCCATTCTCCACCAAATGATTTTTCTTACTCTGGATTGTTGCATATCATTCTCCACCATCATCCTGAACCTTACCATATAATGATCACTCTCTCCTTAATTTTCCCCTACTGATATTTAATTTACCTTGGCCACCTAATTTCCAAGAATCAGGTCCAACAATGCACCCTTTCTTGTTGGACTAGACACACAGTGCTGTAGGCAGCTCTCCTACATGCAATCCAGGAACTCTCATGCCATGGTCCCCATATACTACAGTATTCCAGTCTGTAAATCCCACATTATAAAGACTCTGTAACTATATTGTTCATGTCTCTCTAACTTCCTGGAGATTTGTTCCTCTGCATCCTTTCTGGTAGTTGATGGTCTATCAATTATGCCAAGCTATGTAATTGTACCCTTTTTTATTCCTTGGCTTAGCCAAATTGATTCTGTCCCTAAACCCTCTGTGATATCCTCTTTTTCCCCGCACTGCAATGCCCTCCATAAGCAATACTGCTAACGCTCCTCATATCCTTCCGTTTCTATCTTCTCAGGACACTTTGTCACCAAGAATTTTTAACATGCAGTCTTGTCCTTCCGAGAGCAGTATCTATTATTGTTATAATATCATGCTTGCACATGGCAATCTGCACCTGTAACTCTCCAGTCTTATTAACTTTGCTCCTTGTATTCACAAATGTACATAGTAACTCTCATGTAAACTTCATTACTCTCTCCCTTAATCTGATTCCATTTATTAACTTACCATTCTCTATGCTATTGTCAGTTGCATCTCCAAATATTTTGTGAACCATGCTGCTCTCCACAACTATTCTTTTTTGGTTCCCACAAGTTAATTTAAAGTCCTTCCAACAGCAATAGCAAAATGCTTCACGAGGAATCCAGTCCCAACTTGGTTCAGGTGCAATCCATCCAGCTTGAACAGATGCCATCTTCCCCAAAGCCAGTTCCACTGTCCCAGGAATCTAAAGTGCTCCTTCTTGCACCATCTTTCCAGCTACACATTCAATTACCTTATCCTCCTATTTCTGTAATCACTTGCACTTGGCACTGGAAGTAATCTAAAAACTGCTACATTGAGGTCCTATTTGCTAGCTTTCTCCTTATGTCCCTAAATTCTGATTACAGGGCTTTATCCCCATTCCAGTCATTGGTACCAGCTTGGACCATGCCTCTGGCTGTTCAAACTCCTCTGGAAGGATGTCCTGCATCCTGTTGAAAACATCCTTGACTCTAGCACCATGGAGGCAACATATCATCATCGAGTCATTTCAATAGCCACAGAAATGTCTGTCTGTTCCCGTAACTAATGAATCCCCTATCACTACTTCTTCCCTTTTCTTCTTCCTTCCCTCACATATAGCCAAGCTGCTTGTAGAGCCAGAAACATGACTCTAACTGAAATCCATGAGGAATCTGAGCCCTCGTCAGCTTCTAAAACAGAAAACCAATTTGTGACCAGGTCCCCAAGGGTCTCCTGCATTACTTCCCTGTTTCTCATACTACTCGACACTCACCCATTCCCTTCCTTCCTCCAGGCCCCTAAACTGCCAGTTGACCACCTCTCTGAATGTGTTTTCCACATAACTCTCACACTCATGACCATGCTGCAATCTCTCCAATCAGCATTTGAGCTCCAAAAAAAAATGGATCCCTCATTTCTGCAGCTAGAAGCATTTCCTGCATGTGGTCATCTAGCACACCGGTAGGGTCCATGATTTCCCAAATATTACTGATTACAACACAACTGACCTGTGCTGCCATGTCTTAAACTTGAAATAATTTAGTTGTACTTTTTTAATCACTTAAATTGAATAAATGTTACTGCAGTCTCAGTTTGGATCAAATGTAATTGTTATGGATGACAATAATTTGCCAGGAATTCTTTTAGGAGATCAGAAAATGGAGTAAAAGGGATGAGGAATATAAACTGATATATTTGAACTTTGAATGCCTGATGGGGTGCTATCATCCTTTTAAATCCTGCACACTTGTGTTTACTTACATTACTGAAGAATTCTATTTGAATATATAACTAACCACATACCATGAATCTTTATTAACAATGTGTCTAATAGACTTCACAGACTTATTAATACAGCACATTCATTTTCATGATGAAGATTTGGGAAGTTGTCTTTTCCAGCAGTATTCCCTTCCTTTCTTACTAGAGCGGGAACTTGAGTGAACATGGCAATATGCAGTTGGCCAAGCTAAAGCACAGATGCTCAGAGATATTGCTCAGGTATGGGGGAAATAAGAGGCAGTCTCATGGGCTGTACAATCAGACTGGGTTAAGAATCCCATCCGGTATATTTAACTAGCTCTCTCCCTATCATGGCACAAGCTCTATCTCTCTCCCCCAAGTGAAAACCCAGCCGAGGACTGATGAGCCAGAATTATCTATTCTTGCAAAACAGTTCAGCACGTATACCAGTGCTTAGCTCTATGGTTGGCAAACACAATGAGGCAGGAGACACAAGGAAAAGCATGCCAACTTACAAACAAGTCTATTAAGGCAAGATCCTTTTCACAAGAGGAGGAACTTCTATGGCTCTCAACTTAGGAGGTCCTGGAAGAACAATGAGTTGGGAAATAGGAAAGAAGTATTATTCCAATGCTAACAGAAGGTGTCATGAGAAGATAAAATATAAAGATACAGTGAAATTCTTAAGGGTTTCATCCAACTTCTATGGCAAGAGAAACAGACAGGTCTGTTTCAGGTCCATGATTGTTCATCAGAACCAGAAAAGTGTACAGATAAAGCAGGTTTAAACAAGCAGAGACAGGGGAAGGCGAGAAATGGAGCAAAGAACTTCCCTAAATTTTTGTGATAATGTGGAAGATGGGACCAGTTTACATAAAACAAAACTCAAACAGTTGAGAGTCAAATCTTTTTTCCTTATTTGTGGGACGTGGATGTTGCCAATCAGGACAATATTTATTACCCATCCCTAACTGCCTTTGAGAAGGTGGTGGTGAGCTAATTTCTTGAACTGCTGCATTGCACTGGGACTAAGTATAAAAACAGTGCTGTTAGGAAGGTAATTCCAGGATTTGAGCATTGACAGTGAAAGAACAGCAATGTAGTTCCAAATCAAGATGATCTGTGACTTGGATGGGAACCTGCAGGTTATGATATATGCTTGTGTCTGCTGCCCTTGTACTTCATAGCGGTAGAGATTGCAAGTGGTAGAAGATGCTGTCAAAGGAGTCTTGGTAAGGTGATGTATCACATTTTGTAACTGGTACACGCTGCTAACACTGTGCAATGGGAATAGACAGAGTACATGGTGAGATTCTACAAACTTGAGTTGATTCCCTGGACTGTAGAGGCTAAAGGAGAGCTAGTGACATAGTGGTAATGTCCCTGGGCTAGTAATCCAGAACTTGAGAGAGATTTTCTGCAAGCATGAGCTCAAATTCCTCCATGGCAACAGGTGACTTTTGAATTCAATAATAATAATCTAGAATAATAAAAACTAATCTAATGCCTACCTTATAAACACTGTTGATTATTGTAAAACCCCATCTGCTTCACTAATGCCCTTTCAGAGAAGGAAATTTGCCATCCCTATCTGATCTGGCCCATATGTGACTCCAGATCCACAGCAATGTAGTTGACTCTTAACTGCCCTCTGAGCAATTAGGAATGGGCAACAGTTGCTGGTCTAGACAGCAATGCCCATATCCTGTGAATGAATAAAACTAAAGGGGTAACTTAGTGTTAATATGGACAGAGGAAGGCCATAAGGAGTCCATGCCAGCTTTCTGAATAGAAATCCAGTCAGTCCCATTCCCCTTTATCCCTTCAAGTTTACTTCCTTTAAATATCTATCCTTTCCTTTTGAAACATTGATTATCTCTGTTGCATAAGATAACATTTCTGGAAGGATTAAAGTTGGAGATTGCATTAAGCTCCACCCAAACTAACGAAATCATAAGGTCTCAGGTGGGGAAAGGCAGACCATCTTAAGATCCACAGAGTCTGACCTAAATCCTAGATCTTCTTGCAGTCATTGTAGCAAAATATAACTTAATAATGTAGGGCCTTCCTGCTCCTCTGGTGCTGCTTGGCCTGCTGTGTTCATCCAGCTCTACACCTTGTTGTCTCACTTAATAATGTAACTTGTATTTGATTGTTATTATGCAGCAGACTGCAATTTGTTTAGGACAAGAGACTCTTCAAGGCTCAATGGTGGTTTACCTCTGCCACTATAAACGAATTATGCCCTTAGACTCAGCCAAGAAGAGAATTTGGTGGAAGCTAATCACCTCAAATACAAGCCAGTAGGCTTGACATGGCAACACATCCAACAGCCTCGAATTACAGTACCCTTATAGATGGGAATTCCAGAGTCAGCTCTAGCATTTGAATATTTATCTGAAGGTCAGAACCCTCAACTGTAGTGGCATTTTTACACTTTGCATGGTTTTGATTCCAGTCAAAGTTTTCCAATTTGCTCTCTCCTGCTTTCCCAAGTCCTAGGAAATCTGAACTAACCACAGAAAATGCTGGAAGCACTCAGCAGCACAGGCGGCACTTGTGCAGGGAAACTGAGTTAGCTCATCATCAGAATAGTCATGAAAAGTTATAAGCCTGAAACATAAGCTCTGTTTCTCATTTCACAGAGATGGGATTCAATCCCTAGTTCAAAACCATATCACCGAATTGCTACAGTGTGGAAGCAGGCCATTTGGCCCATCAAGTCCAAAATCTCCAAAGAGCATCCTATCCTGACCCATCCCCCTACCCTATCCCTGTAACCCTGCATTTCCCATAACTAACTGACCTGGCCTGCACATCCCTGGACACATGGGCAATTTAGCATGGCCAATCCACCTAGCCTGTACATCTTTTGACTGTGGGAGGAAACCGGAACACCCAGAGGAAACCGATGCAAACATGAGTGAAAATGTGCAAACGCCAGGCACCCGAGGGTGAAATCGAACCCGGGTCCCTTGCACTCTGAGCTACCATGCTGCCCTTTTATTTCCTGTTATTACTGTATTTTCCTTAGAAATTCCTATTTCCATATCTACAAGGGGCCTGTCTATTATGCATTCACCGGCTTAAATTGTATCTCCTTGCCAGTGACGGCAGAAGGAACAAAAGACAGGCTGACACAGTGATATTTTGCCATGTGAAATGGACATTGCGGTGGTGATGCCTCTAGCATTGAACGTTTTCAGGATGTTAAGGGAAATAAATGTGATAGATACAGAATATTTATTTCTGCTGTTTGGGAATCAAAACATTAGAGCCAGATCCTCCAGGAGTAAAATTAGTAAACATATCTACATACTTAGGGTGTTCAAAGTTCAAAAATCTCTTCTGCGAGTGGCAACTGATGCTCTATCAATTGTTAATTTCAAATCTGAGTTTGAAGTATAATAACAAGTTCTGTGGAGGATTATGATGATACGTTTGAGATGAAAAAAGATGGAAGATGCCTTGAGTGAAGTGTAACCACTGAGATGGACTTGTTGGACAAATGACTTGCATCTGTGCTACACATTCTGTGAAATTCTATGTTACCTTTAACTTTTCTTAATTTATTTGTATGGAAGGGCAATGTTTGGATCGCTGGAAAGGACTTCCAGCAGTTAACCACATTATTTGCATGGCTGCCCTGGAAGATACCCCCCACTATATCTTATTATCAAGGAATGCTAAACTAAGATCTGTTTGAACAGTTGTTTTTCAAGAGACAAGTACAAATACTTGTTTGTATTTACATACCAAACAGAATATAAAAAACATAGCATTTACATACCACTAGTGGGATAACAGTCCAACTTTTATTACTTGACAACCATGTCACCTAAGGAGATAGTTTATAGATAGGCTGCACCTGTATATCAAGATATGCTTATCAATGTCCCACGTTCAATATAGAACTGGTATCAGATATCATTTTCTGATAACATTTGTACAGATAATTTTCTCCCTGTTTGAATAATTTAAAGCAAAAAATGGTTTTGAATTATGAAAGTGGCATAAATCAGTGAAAAAGGACACTTCTCAGTCTTAGTTGGGCCACCCGTGATGTAAAGGGGGTTATCGTTGTTTGCGCGTGACAAGTGCAGTGAATCCACAAAAGGTGTTAATGGTTAAGATTGGGATATGCCATATTACTAAATTATCAATTCCCAATGTAATATGGGTATATCACCATGTAAAGCAAAATACTATAGAAAAACTCATCGTAATCAGGAGGAATCAGCATGGCTTCATCAAAGGGACATCTTGTTTAAGGAAATTGTTAGGGTTTGCAGAATGAATAATACATGCTGTGGATAAAGGAGAACCTGTAGACATACTAAACTTGAATTTCCAGGAGGCATTTGATAAGATGCCACATCAAAAGCTATTGTGGATAGAAAAACTTTGGTGTAGGTTGCAACGTGTTCATATAGATTGAAGATTTGCTGGTTGGCGGAAAACAAAGAAATGCATATATCAGAGATAGTAGGAACTGCAGATGCTGGAGAATCCGAGACAACAAGGTGCAGGGCTGGATGAACACAGCAGGCCAAGCAGCATCATAGGAGCAGAAAGGCTGACGTTTCGGGCCTAGACCCTTCATCAGAAAAGGGGGAGGGGAAGGGGGTTCTGAAATAAATAGGGAGAGAGTGGGAGGTGGATAGAAGATGGATAGAGGAGAGGATAGGTGGAGAGGAAACAAACAGGTCGAAGAGGTGGGGATGGAGCCAGTAAAGGTGAGTGTAGGTGGGGAGTTAGGGAGGGGATAGGTCAGTCCAGGGAGGACGGACAGGTCAAGGGGGCGGGATGAGGTTAGTAGGTAGGAGATGGGAGTGCGGCTTGAGGTGGGAGGAGGGGATAGG
>NC_063334.1:75911225-75925163 GCF_021869965.1 Rhincodon typus | reverse complement strand
CAGGGGGAGGGGAGATTTTGAAGCTTGTGAAATCCACATTGATACCATTGGGCTGCAGGGTTCCCAAGCGGAATATGAGTTGCTGCTCCTGCAACCTTCAGGTGGCATCGTTGTGGCACTGCAGGAGGCCCAGGATGGACATGTCGTCTGAGGAATGGGAGGGGGAGTTGAAATGGTTCGCGACTGGGAGGTGCAGTTGTTTATTGCGAACCGAGCATAGGTGTTCTGCAAAGCGGTCAGTCTGTGTCTGATTGCAGGATGTGAGTTCCACAGGGATCTGGACAAAGATCTCAATTTTTCACAATTTACAATTGATGACTTAAATGAAGGGAACACAAGCATTGTAGCTAAATTTGCAGATGGCATGAGGATAGGTAGGAAAGTGTGTCTTTTGCACAACTGAAGAAGTTGCAGATAGATATAGAAAGACTCAGTGACCAAAAATCTTAGTAATATTTAAATGAAGAACAACTGGAGAATTACAAAGTACACAGGGATTTAGGTATTCTGATACATGAGTCACAAAAAATCAGTATGCAGGTGGAATACTTAATCACAAATGTTAATAAGGTGCTACTTTTATGTTTAATTGCATAGAATCCCGACTGTGCCATTCAGCCCAACAAGTCCACACTGACCCTCTGAACAACATCCCACCCAGGCCAATCCCCCCACTGCATCCCTGTAACCCTGCTTTTCCCATGGTTAACCCACCTACACCCCTGAACACTATGAGAAATTTAGCATGGCCAATCCACATAACATGCATGTCTTTGGGCTGTGGGAGGAAATCAGAGCACCTGGCAGAAACCCACGCGGACTCGGGGAGAAAGTATAAACTCCATCTAAACAGTCGCACGAGGATGGAATCAAACCCAGGTCCCTGGCTCAGTGAGGCAGCAGGGCTAACAACTGAGCCATCGTACCGCCCATAAACCCTCTTGTAATGATATAATGATAACATAAAAGTAAGGATATATAACATGATTCAGTTATATAGGGCATTGGTGACATCAAATATCAAATACTGAGTGCAATTCAACCTTGATCTTTTTAAATGATAGAGCAAGCTTGATAGGTAGATTGATTCAATTATAATCCCATTTTGTATATTTCTGTTTTTGTATCTTTGGTGGGTAGGTTTTCTGGAGCAGAGATTGCAGGAGAAGGGTGCCAGGCACTTTGATTTAGATTTTATTGTCACGTGTACTCAACTACAAAATACAGGACTATAGTGAAAAGTGTCTAATGTCACCACACGTGACACCATCTTAAGTACAACGGTACCTAGGTACAAAAACCTCAGGTGCAAAGGAGTTAAAGAAGCAAAGATAAAAAATTAAGCATTACAGACTTCCGCAGAATAAGTACAAAAATAAAGAAATGAGGTAATAGTTAACATTAAAGTCCTTCTTAATATAAATGAGGAAAATAAAGAAATAAAGTTAAAAGGTCAATAGTCTTTGATGAGTGCTTGCTGGGGCCCCAGTCTCCTCCATTTAGCTCACTGTCCGGGAGACCTTAGCTGCCTGTTCTCACTGCTGCCACAGATACCAGAGGACGTCCCTCACCACTCACTCTTCCCACATCAGGTTGCAATGCCATTGCCGCTGCTCCTGTCACTGAAGCTGCCACCTCTGATCTCCTCCTCCTGTCTCTGGAACATGCCCCTGGCAGGACCCACTCGCAGTCTCCAACTGCCCCAGGTGCACGCTGGGCCCTGCTCTCAACGCTGGCCGCCTCGGACAATGGGCCAAGAGACCGCAGCAGGCCCACTGAGAGACCACCATGGACCACCAAAAGATTCCCTCTCTGGGCCAGGAGGACGCCCCGCCAGGTCCGCACCGAGGCCGGGAGAAGGAAGAATAAAAGAAGAAAAGGGAAAAGAGAGAGACAGAAGAGTAAAAAAGAGAGAAAAATAAATGGACGGAGCAGACGAGCTCCTGCTGAAGCATCCTACTCCGCCACCATCTTGAAGAACTGGGCTCTCAACAGCATCCCCTGCTCCATGTCCATTTCCTCAATAAGGTACTGAGTGCATTTGACCGAGGCTCCCATCACCTCAAAGTAGGTCACACTGGATGGATTAATCCCAAGAGTGGTAGCCTGCGGCTTTTATGCGGCCAATCCACAATTGGCAGCTGAACAGGAAAATTGCACATGAACCTGCCCAAAACTTAATTCTGGTGGAGACAACAAAGCAGAGGGAATCAGTGATGTCATCAACCCAACTAATGTCATACCCTTTCCACTTACAATGTTGCCACATCTGAGAATGCAAGATTCCATTCAATCTTTCAAACCTGTGACCTTTCATCAGAATTGGGAAAAATTAGTAATATAGTACATTATTTATCAAGCTACAGGGACAAATGGAAGGTCCGTAATAGGCTAGAACACAAGAGGAATAGAATGTCAGTAAAGCTAGTTCTCCAAGGCCAAAGAGCATAGAGATGGGACAAAACAACCAAAGAAGCAAATGAAGTGCCGAGAGCAGCTGCGTTGTTAACTGAAGGAAAAATAAACAAAACAATTAAGGAAACAAATTGGGGCATGAGTTTGCATTCTGAAGTTGTTTGAGTCCAGAAGGCTGTTAAGTACTTAGTTGAAAGATGCCTCACTGAAGCAGTGCAGCAGGACAAGGATAGAGAACTCAACACGACAGCAAATTTGCAGAATTAAAACAACTGCCCACTGGAAGCACAGGATCATGCTTGCCAACAGAATGGAGGTATTCCATAAAAAAGATCTCTATTTGGTCTCTCCTATATAGAGGAGACTGCACTGTGAGCAGCAATTACAATAAACTAGATTGAAAGCAGTAGATGTAAATCACTGCTTCATCTACGAGGAGTGTTTGGGCCTTTGGATGGTAAGGACAAAGAGTGTTAAAGAGTGGGTGTAACATCTTATTTTCATAGAATCCCTACAGTGTGAAAACAGGCCCTTTGGCCCAGCAAGTCCACACCAACCTAAGAACATCCCACCCAGACCTATCCCCCAATAACCCACCTAATCTGCACATCCCTGAACACTATGGGCAATTTAGCATGGCCAATCCACCTAGCCTGCACATCTTTGGACTGTGGGATGAAACCAGAGCACCTGGAGGAAACCCACGCAGATAAGGGGAGAATGTGCAAACTCCACAGACAGTTGCCTGGTGGTGGAATTGAACCTGGGTCCTGATGCTGTGAGGCAGCAGTGCTAACCACTAAGCCACCGTGCCGCCCCCTCTCTGATATTTAAGTGGGATGGAAGATGATGTGTTTGGGATGACTGATAAGAAGACCAACTGTCATGGAAGGAATGGTCCTTCACAATGCTGAAAGGAGAGAGAAGGAAACTATCTTTTTGGTGGTGGGACCACACTGAAGGTGTCAAAAGCGTTGGAAGATCATACGGAGAATGGTGCGATGAAAATCAAGAGTAAAATGAGGGAGGAGAAAAGGTATTTCTTTATGGATCAAGACTTTAAGGAGGTTGTAATCTTTAGTTGTAGACCTGTTGGTAGCTAGTAAGGCTTATCCATGACCAACAAATTCTCCCACAGCAGGTAAAGATGAAGGTGTAGTCACTGATGAGGCAATTGTCCTTCTTTTCTCTTTCATGTTGGCTCTTTCCTGAGTCTCAAAGGTTCAATCTCTGAAGCTCTTTCATTTTAGCATCTCTAGATATTACAATCTATGGTCCGTGCTTCTCACTGGTGGTGGTTGATGTTGCACACATAGAAGAGCTTCAACAGAGAGTTCTTGAACTGTCTGCAGGAGGATCCTGTGTTACCAATGGTCAGCTTTCTGTTCAGGATATTGCAGAGGTGTCTGTTTTCCATGCAGGTAACATGGCCCACCCAAAGCACTTGACATTGCAGGAAAATGGCCTCATCAGCTGGTGATGCTGGCTGTTTCCAGGACTTCAATAACTGTGATGTGGTTCTGCCAGTGATCATTAGAATGCTACAGAGACAATGCTGCTGGAAATACTGTAGAAGGTATATGTGTCAGCGGTACAGGACCCATGACTTGCTGCCATACGATTGGAAGGTAAGGAATAAGGCTTTGTGCACTTTGAGTTTGGACTTAGCATTAGGCGTGTGGTTGCTCCATACTTATTGGTCAAATCCACTGAATGCGGTGTTTGCTTTTGAAAGCTTATTATCCACACTCCTATGTACGGTGGTATTAAATGAGCTGACCCGCTCCAAGTATATAAGTTGCTAGTAGTTTGAGTTAATGTACTTGTGTTATACATATTTCATATGGCACATTCTTCACTAATATGTTGTTATTGAAATAAAATCCAAATTTAGTGACAAGTCTCATTGACCCACAGAACATCACTAATGCAAGGCCAATTATTTTTGTAGAAACTGTATAATTCTGTTCATTTAAGTGGTGATGTTTTTTCATAACATATACCTTATTTATAACATTTGTAAAAGAATATTGTATGGCCACTGAATGCTTGTATTCATAAAGAGCAAACCAGTTCAGATTCTCATAATAATAAATGTTACTGACTCTATTTACAATTGCAGTCAACATTTGCAGTTTTCATTATATGTCAAGCATATACCCTAAAGGGTTTTTCAGCATTTTCAGTCCCTCAATGTATAATAGCTGAAGGAGCTTAGATTGTAATTTTTCCCTAACGTGCCTTTGTGGCAGCTGCCACAAGCTTTAGTGTGTCCTTCAACACACAGTCCTGAACCACAAAATGTGCCAGTCTGCAACATTCAGTCTTGGACAACTCTTCACAATGGAATACCCACAAGCTTCAGGCTGATCAGAGAGCTTAGTACTTCGTACATAGAAATTGATAGGCAACACGTGTCATGCCTGCAGCACCAGTCTTCTACAGATTCTGCATGTACCTGCACACAATTAGATTAACCTCACCAAATTAAAGTGAGGCCAATTTATCTGACAGGTTCAATTAAGGCATTTAAGAGGAGTTAATTATTATCTAAAAACAAAAAAAAACGCAGGGTTACAAGGAAAAGCCGGTGGATACAGTGCTAGGTGAATTGCTCATTCTGCAGCCGTGATGGGCCCCTTATGTCTTATAAAAGCTCTGATTCTGTGATCTGCGTAATATAATGGAGCCCAGCTACTTCATCCATTGTGACCCATTAAAGGATGCCTGACTTAGCATGTTCCAGGAGCTTTATTGAGGGAGGGATAGGACATCAGTGAATATGGATCACGGGTTTTTCTGAGAACATGCAGAACTGGGCAGGTGAACATTCTCTCACCAACCGCAACAAAGAACTCACATCCTGACTCCTCACCATCTACTAGGCACAAGTCTGGAATATGATGGAATGCTCCCCATTTACCTGGATGACTGCGAATCCAGCAACATTCAGGAAGCTTGACACGATCCAGGACAAAGCAGCCTGCTTGACTGGCACGACTTCCACAAATATCCATTCCCTCCACCACCAACTCTGTGGGGTCAGCAGCGTATACCATTAATATGATGTGCTGCAGATACTCATCATAGCTGATTCAAATGGAATGCTGGAAAATCTGAGATTATTCTTTTTCCAACAGAGAAGGTTAAAAAGTGATTAATTACAGGCACTTAAAATATTCAGGATTTAAATATAGTCAATAAAAATAAAACTTGCAATGACTAAAGAGTCAGTGACAAGTGGGCACAGATTTAAATGAATCAGTAACAGAACCAACAGTGACACTGGGAAAAACTGTTTTTACACAATAAATGCTTAAGATTTGAAGGTTGTGGATTAAAATTCAACAGTAGACTTCAAAAGTATACGAATACTTGGAGAAAAATTATACAGATATGGGGAAAGAATGGAAGAATTTAACTAAGAGAGTTGGCAATGGCTTCATAGACTGAATAGTGTCCTAAGGTGCTACACAACTCTGCGATTTTATAATAATGTTACTCTTACCTCACTTAATAGAAACCAAAAAACCTAAGGACCCTACACCACCACTTGGCTCTCAGCCCTTGCAATGCTCATTATCTACATTGTGTAGCACTGATCATTACATGAAGTGCATTATAGGCCTCACCACTTTGCATAAGCACATAAGAAATAGGAATAGGAGTAGACCATATGGCCTCTCAAGCCTACTGCATTCAATAAGAACATAGCTGCTCTGATCTTAGACTCAACTCCACTATTTTACCTGTTGCCCACAACTTGTGGCACCTCTATTGTTGAAGAATCTGCCTATGAATATACCCTAAATATATTCAATGACCTGGGAACTTCCAAGTATTTATGATCCTTGGGAGAACGTATACCACCTCATTTCCATTTTAGCTGAGTGCAGCCTTCGACTGAAATAATGTCCCCCAGTTTTAGATTCACCCCATAAAAGAAAAACATCCTCAGTATGTATCCTACCAAGACCCTCAACTCTTATGCCATTCAGTTGTATTAACCACTAAAACATCTCACTAAAACCACAAAAAAAGAATGAAACCAGGCAGAGCACCTGGATTAGATGAATGCACTGGAAGTGACAACAGCAAACTCAACTCTATCAACCTTGCAAAGTCCTCCTTACCAACAACTGGGGGCTGGTGCCAAAGTTGGGAGAGCTGCCAGAGACCAGACAAGCAACAGTCTGACGTTGTTATTCTCACAAAATTCTTGTTCAGAATGTCCCAGACACCACCATCACCATCTTTGGATATGTCCGGTCCCACTGTTAGGACACACCCAGCAGAGGCTGTGATATGGTGGTATACAGTTGGGAGGGAGTTCCCCTGGGAGTCCTCGCCATTGACTCCAGGCCCCACGTTGTTTCACAGCATCAGGTTAAACATGGGCAAGGACACCTTCTGTTGATTACCACCTACAGCCACTCCTCACCTGATGAATTATTGCTTCTCCATGTTGAATGCCACTTGGAGGTATCACTATAAGTGGCAAGCGTGTAGAATGTACTCTGGGTGAAGGACATCAATGTCCATCACTAAAAGTGGCTCAACAGCACCACAACTGATCAAATGCTAAAAGACATAGCTGCTAGGCTGGGCTTTCTGCAGGTGGTGAGGGAACCAACAAGAGGGAAAAACATACTTGACACGCTCACCCATTTGTCAATTGTAGATATATCTGTTCATGTCAGTACCAGGAGGAGTGACCACTGCACCATCCTTTTTGGAGACAAAATCCCATCTTCACACTGTGAATACTCTCCTTTGTGTCATATGGCACTGACACTGTATTAAATGGTATAGACTTCAAACAGACCTCGCAAGTCAAGACCATACTTCAATGAGAAGTTGTGGGCCATCAACGGTATAAGAATTGTGTGCTGACATTGTCTCAGCCCAGCATATTCCCCCAGTCTACTAATACCATCAAGGCAAGGATCAACACTGATTCAATGAATTTTGTAGGAAGGCATGCCAGGAGAAGAATTAGGCATACCTAATAACTCGGTGAAACTACAACACAGGACTACTTGCATGTTAAACAATGTAAGCAGTGAGAGATGGACAGGGCGAATCAACTCCCCAGCCAACAGATCAGATCTAAGTTCTGCAGCCCTTCCACTACCTGTCATGATAGGGGGTGGACAATTAAACAACTCATTGGAGGAGGCTCCACAAATGTCCCCATCTCATGAACACAGAATTACAGAATTGTTACAGTACAGGAGGTCATTTGGCCCATTGTGCCTACACTGACTTTTCAAACGAGTGTCCTTACCTCTTTCTCCCTGTACCCTTGTTCATTATTTCTACCCAAATAAACATCTAGTACCCTTTTAAATGTGTCAGTTTAATCTCACTCCACCATACTTTCCAGGCGATGCATTCCATGCCTGGGGTATTCGCATCATCCTTGCTCCTTTTGCATATCAAGTTAAATCTATGCCCTATTGTTCTTATTCTTATTCTTATTCTTATTCTTATTCTTATTCTTATTCTCCTTATCTGTTCTATGCAATCCACTCATGGTTTTAAAAACCTCTATAAAATCTCTTCTCTAGCTTCTTCTCACCACAGAGATCATTCCCAACTTCTTCAATTCATCCTTATAGCTGAAGTTGCTCATTCCTGAAGCCATTCTGTAGGATTGAGCAAAACTCTCTATCACCTAATATACTGGGCCAAAACCCTGGACTTTTCAAAAACTTTTAAAAGTGAAAAGACGGCCGGGTACACTCTGGGAAAAATACACAGAAACACAGAGATAGCTGCCTGGGACCCTATTGTTCACACCTCGACTCTAAAAGAACAATCAACCAGGCCTGCTATTACCCAACATTGACAGAATGGGGCCTCTACACATGCCAGACATTCAACTTAAATCAATATTCATCCACACAGATATCGGGCATTCAACTTCAACCGAAATACATTCACACATGTTCTTAACTGTCAGAAAGCCAACTGATCTCAAAGGGGACACCAGTAAGATAATGGGAAGTGCAGATTTGGTGTGAAGATAAGAGGGCCAAAATTAGTATAAGTGCAGGCCCCGATCTGAGAGATCTATCTCCCCGCAGCTACCCCCAGGAGAGGGATCAGAAAGAACTATCTCCCCAAGAGCTAGCTGCACCACTGTCTCTGGAAGAAGGATTCCAGCAGCAATTTCAAAACATACCGACACAGGCCTGTTCTGTACCAGGGAAATCAACAGCAACCAACCACGGCCTGCAGACCAAAGAACCGACAACCTCCAAAAACCAGTGACCTGACTGACAGGATAGGCCACAGGCTATCCTGAGGTGAAAACCGGCTCGCAAAAACCACCACAAAGTATGGAAAACCAAGTACTCACCTGGTAAACCCAAAACGCATCCGACCGCATCAGTGGACTCAACCCAGACTAAAGACCTACACAGTCCGAAGTCTTCACCAAGGCACTGGGTAAGGCAAATGGGAACAGCCAGCTGTACTTCAAAATCGCGCTTTTCCCCAGTGGTGAGCTTAAACTCCCAAGACCCCAAAGTATCCAACTGAGCTAGCAGGGAGGGGAAGGTGGGCAGTGACAGTGCAGGGAACCCTAAGGGTAGGGAGCCTGATTAAAGTTTCTGTGTTTAAAACTACTGTTTAGCTGCTAATAGTGTTTAACCTGTGTTTGATTTAATCGTGTATTTAAGTATTGCCCTCGGCATAGTTGATTTGTCAATTTCACTGTTTATTACATTTGTCTTTATTTCTTGTATTATACTTACCTTTTGTATTTAAATAAAGACAGAGATTCTTTTGCCCTAAAACACCTGTCTACTGCCTTCTTCATTTCACATTCCTAAATAAGTCCAGTTTCAGAAACAGGGATCTGGGGTAATTCGAATCACCTAAAAATCAGCATATTACTGATTGCAAACCAGACTCCTACAATTCTTGTAAATCGATATTGGATGTTCTCCAATGTTTAACAAATGTCTTATACAAGTTCAACATCACCAGTTTGCTCTTGTACTCTATACCCCAATGAATAAAGCCAAGGACACTAAATGCTTTATTAACCGCTCTCCACTTGTCCTCAATGGCCTGTGCACATACACACCCAGGTCCTTCTGCTTGTGCTCCTCTTTTAGAATTGTAACCACTATTTTGTATTTTCTTTCAGTGTTCTTCCTACCAAAGTGCATCAGCTCACACCTCTCTGCAATGAACCTGATCTGCCACATAACTTCAATTTGTCACTGTCCTTTTAGCTGATTCATTTGCAAAAAGCTTCAGTCAGAAGGGCTGAGTAAATGATCCACCTTGGTATCCTCCAGGCTTCCCCACATCACAGATGCCAGTCTCCACCCAATTTGATTCACTCCACGTGATATCAAAAAACAGCCGTATGAGGTAGATGATCTAAAAGCCTTAATAACATTCTGGCAACAGTACTGAAGACTTCTGCTTCAGAATTTGCTATGTCCCTAGCCAAGCTGCTCCAGTACAGCTACAACCCTGATATCTGCCGGACAATGTGGACGATTGTCCAAGTACATTCTTTACACAAAAAGCAGGATAAATTCAACCGGCCAATTACTGCCCCATCAATATTGACTGTTTCATTAACAGTGCTTCAAGCAGCAACTGCTCAGCAGTACACTGCTTACTGGCACCCAGTTCTAGATTCACCCCACAGGACTTCTCTATTTTTATGCTCCATTCCTTTTCCTATATAGGCCAATCTCTAAATTTCCCAATTTCTGGGAAGAGTCCAGCTAATAAAGTAATGTTCCTTGGCGTATTGACAAAATATAAAATGCAGGTCAACTTTCCTCACATTTATCAATGTTTTCAGAGTAAATTAAAAATCAGATACATCAAATAAATCATATAAAACTCACACATCCCACCTGAGTCAATAAGTATGCATAAATATGTAGTAAATCAGAATGCAATTGTAATAAGAATGCAAATTTGAAGCTATATTACAAAAGCAAAATACAAGTGCTGGAAATCTGAAATTAACACAGAAAATGCTGGAAATACTCAGGTCAGGCGGCATCTGTGGCATGAAATAGTGTAACAGTATACCATTTCTAGGTCAATGATCCTTCATGTCACAACATTTTGTGTTTCTATTTGAAAATGCAGTTAATGCATTAATTATTCAAATGGCCACTTAACCTGTGCCATCAATAAAAGAGTAAGAAGTTCAGACATGCCCTTGCAGTTATGCATAATTGCTATTGGAATCTGCTCGATAGTATGGGATTGGCACTTCTCTTGAATTCTCCCATGTTTTTCCATATTTGCAGCCAGATTCACTGGGTGTTGTGGAGAGCAGTGTTCATGTCTTACCTTCTGCCAACCATTTCTCTAAGTAAATGGGCATTGACTGCCAATCATGGTAACTGTCATTATGTTAATTAGAGCCATCTTTAAATCTGGCTGTGTGGTATCTAGTGTGACTACAATATTATTCAATCCCTTCCATTTTACTTATTTCATATTGAGGGCTTTAAAATGAGTCTGGGATCAAAATACACATCCAAACCAGAGGGTGCTATCAATAAAGAGGATTGCAAGTGGCCTTGGAACCTCCACAAGTTAATAGTTTGAGCAGAAAGATGTCAGGTGAAGTTTAATGCAGGGGAGTTGAGCAGATGACATAGACATATACCACCAGAATTTTTCTCAGAACTACTCCTCTTACATTAATGTACAGCAGCGAGAGTGGCATTAGAGGCTCCATCTGCACACATAAACAATTAAGTTACACCACTGTCCAACTGTGCTGCATTGCAAAGAAGCACCTTTGAATATTCTATTGGACTAAAAAGCTAAAACTTTGAAAGGATTGCCAGATGAAAGAGTCTTAAGTGTTCACATCCACAAATCCTTCAAAGTTGTTCAAGAAGTCTGTAAGACTCTAAAAAAGCTTTTAGTGTTATAATTATTATAAACATGGGATAATGTACAAGATCAAATGAGTAACAATATAAGTATATAAATCATTGGTTAGGCAAATGTATCCAGCTTTGTGTGCTCAATTTCAGGATGGATGCCAGACCTTGGAGAGTGTGTCAAGGAGACTCGATAATTAGACGACAGAAACAAGGCTTTTATAACATGGAGTGACTAGACAACCCGAGTTTCATGGGACAGGTGAGGAATGGGAGGCAGGCTCCCCTTTCTCCCCATTAGGTGTTTTTACACAGTTTGCTTACATAGTCAATGAGTATTTAACTATTTCACTGCTGTGTGTGTAAACAACACACAGATAAATTTTCTTGCAAGTTTTAAAGGAAATAAAACGTTTTTATGATGCTTAACACCTGATTTAAGAAAATATTAAAAATAGCTCTTCAACTTACACATGCATTCCAAAAATTCTGTCATATATACACACAAAAAAGGAGGTTACAAAGAGGGAGGGTAAGTTATTTTTTTTAAAGTCCTAAAAGAATGATTAATGATTTGGATGTTGTCAAGTTAAGTGACCTTTCTGTGTCAAGATGATTTTAAGTGTTGGTGGATGATCTCTATCTTTTTTCACTGAAGTTAACCACTATTTGGATTACACTAAAGATGCTTCCTGAATCAGGGAGTCCTGGCTGACAGAAGTGTCAGAGATACTGGCACTCAGAGCCGACTCTGAAGAGGCAATACTGAAGTCAAGGACTGTTCATGTGTAAATAATGGGTGACTTGGTGACAGGATACTGGTCTCTGGGGAGTAATTTCACCATTTTTGATTAAAAAAAACTTGTTCTATAACAACTAAAACAGAGGAACAGAAGAGAAATAAATGTCCTCGTTATTGAGGGATTTCAAGAAAATAAGTAAAAATAACTATTCCTAGGCAGTGAATCAATAGCAAGGTGGTATATCTTTAAAAAGAACAATATGCAGATTACATTGAGCCTCTAACAAAATGAAACATCCCAAGGTGCTTCACAAGAATGTCATTGAAAACAAATATATACACAGCAGGTGTGAGATCAGATGATCAAAAGTTTATCAAAGCAGAAGGTCTTACAGAGAGTCTTGGAGGAAAGAAAGGGGCAAAGAAATTTGAGGACGGTATGTCAAAGCACAGGGCCAAGGAAACGAGTGGAGCAATAAAATTGGGGATGAGAATTAGTCAAGTGCAGATATCCCACAGTGTTGTCCAAATGACGTTGCAGAGATAGGGAGAGGCGAAGCCGTGAATAGATTTAAAAATGAGGATAAAAATGTTAAAATCAAGATATTGTTCAACTCTCTGCCAATGTAAATCAGTGAGTACAGTGATGATAGGGGCAAAAACAAAGTTGCTGGAAAAGCTCAACAGATCTGGCAGCATCTGTGAAGAAAAAATCAGAGGTAACGTTTCGGGTCCAGTGACCCTTCCTCAGAATGATAGGGGAATGTGATTTGTTGTGAGTTAAGACAGCAGAAGCGGCAAAGTTTAGAGAGCGTAAAACTTAGAACAGTATTAAGGAATACATTTGAATAGTCAAATCTAGAGATAACGAAAAGTTATGAGTGAAGATTTTATATGCACGTGAGCTTTGATGATCAATGACTGAGATGATGTTCGGGAGGTAGAAACAGGCAGACTTAGTGGGGGCATGATAATGAAGTCAAAAGCTCAGGTCAGTATCAGCTGTGACACAAAGGTTGTGAACAGGCTGACTTAATCTCAGACTGTTACAAGGGAGAAGGATAGAGTCAATAGCTTGGAAATAGGATTTTGAGCATATCACCACCAAAAGGACATAGGACTGTCACTAATAAATCCAGAGAAAGGTGTTCAACAGAAACCTTTTAGAGCCTAAAACAAGATGTCGAAACAGAATTAGAGCATTCAGCCTACACAGTCTGCTCCAACATTCAATGAGATCATAGCTGATATGATAATCCTCAACAAAAACAGAGTTAACGTTTCGGGTCCGGTGACCCTTCCTCAGAACTGAAACGTTAACTCTGTTTTCTCCTCCGCAGATGCTGCCAGACCTGCTGAGCTTTTCCAGCAACTTTGTTTTTGTTCCTGATTTACAGCATCCGCAGTTCTTTTGGTTTTTATGATAATCCTCAACTTCACTTTCTTGCCTTTTCTCCATAACCCTTGATTCCTGTACTGATTAAAAATATCTCTTAGCTTTGAATATCCTTAATAGCCCAGTCTTGACTGTCTGGTGGGGCAAATAATTCCACAGATTCACTACCCACAGAGAAATAAAAATTCTCCTCGTCTCTGTCTAAAACCTCTGCCCTCTTACTCTGAGATTATGTTCTATAATCCTAAACTCTATCAAGGCCCCAAAAATCTTAGCTCAATCTTTAACTCAAACATATACGTATGATCAGATAACCATTACACAGACATAGCTTCATGAAGACTGAAGGTGGAACCTGAATATTCAGGGATACATGAAATTTCTTAAGACTAGGAAGCTCAGAAAAAGGTAGTACAGTAGCACTTTTAATTAAGGATGACATTAGATCAAAAGTAAGATGAACTTAGTTCTAAAGATCAAAATGTAGAATCAGTTTAAGCAGA
>NC_063334.1:75851918-75906225 GCF_021869965.1 Rhincodon typus | reverse complement strand
AATGTATTCCTTCCCTATACAATGGAACCCTTTATTTCTCTCTCTGTCCCTCTATTTCCCACGTTCTTTCACAATTCTGTTTTGATACCGCTGAATGACTACTTTGCCTTCTCTGCTACACTTTTCAGTCTTGCTGATCTCCTGAATGTTATGCTTTGGATCTTGACCTGTCTGTCTTTTCTGCCATCCTCATTTCTAAATATTGACTATGAACTTTCATTATGGGCAAAATACTGCAGTGCTTGCCATTTTCTTCCATGGACTGGTTAACCAGAAGCCCTCCTGCTCTAACCACCTGCCATCAAACATATTTAAAGGCTTTACAGGCTGATAATCAACCTACTTGGCGGCATTATGAACACACATTCCTTGATCAACAAGTCCCCATGTGGGACTCAAAAGTGCAGGTTTTGGTCGAGAGGTAGGGACACTACCACTGCCATCACAACATTAACCTGAATGTCTTTATAGATGGAAGGAATGGATATGTTATCTGACAATAGGTGTATTTGATATGTTTTATTTGAAATACTCAAAAAGAATCAAACAATTTATCTGCCTATGGTTTAACTCAGATGGCGGAGGTAATTGAGAATTTCTGCAATATGTAAAAAGGTCAGATTAAAGAGATATGTATTCCAGGTTGCCATTTCAAGATCAGATTTGCACTGAGTCAAAGTCAAAATTTCCTCTTAAAATAAAGTATAAGTTCAACCACAAAATTTCCTTCTAGCTGTTCCCAGTCTGTGATTGTAATTTGCTGTATAGTGCAGCACAGACCCCACTGATTGGTTTAAATGAGGTTCTTGTCATATTCCTATTCAAGTTGTGGCAGCAAAAGGGAAGCAGTTCTGAGGAAATTACCAGTCTTCCTGCTTCTCAAACATTAATTTCTGTGTCAGCTTTTCCATCTTGGCTGTTATTTTACTCTTTCTAGACCTTGTCCTTGGCATTAGCAGCAAATCAATGAAGATTTAAACTGGGTTGATGCCACTCTAAATTGATTGCTAAAAAGATAGGGTTTGCCATTTCATTGTTATAATCTACACAATCCTCACACCCATTGTTCAAGTATATCAATATTTAAATATGTGTATATGATCTCAAGCCCTGATTTATATCAATTTGTTATAATTGATATATTTGACCCTGATCACATATCCATTGCAATATCTATCTAAATCACACAATTCTGATCACAATCCCACTGAAGAATCTGTACAATCTCAAATCACACACTGATTGCATTCTTAGTGAAGTGCGGTCAAATCGCTCACAACACTAAATGACACGGGGTGTGGTACATTATACAGGGATGGAGGTGACAGAACAAACACGGACTGTATCAGAAAATATAGCCACACAAAAACACCAAAGCTAATGAAACAGTTTTGATTGAAATGTTTACTATAATTTGTATGTTAAAAAAAAGTGAGAAATAATTATTTAAAATGGATGAGAAGAAATATTGAGGGAAATAATAGAGATATTAAGTCATTCGCTGATAAGGTAGTAGACACAGCACTGCACAGACCTGAGACAGTTGTCAGCTGGGAATCGACAGAAGGTGTTAACTTGCTGATACAAACAAGCAAATTACATGTTGTTATGTACATCTTATTTTGGGAAGGCAAATGCATTTGCAAGATAATATTTTTCTCAAGATTCTGTTAAAATATTGTTAAATAATTAAAATCTCGCTTTTAATATTTTAGTATTGCGGAAGTAACAACCTCATTTTTCTTTCTGATCAGGGAACTCTAAACTGGCCAGAGTGGCAGGATCTCTAACAATATCAAATGCAGAACTCTTTTTCTGATGCAGCCAGCTCATTTTTTTTTGAAATACCTTTAATTTGATGTAGAACAAAGGGTCTGCTCTCATTAGAAAGACAATTGATGGTGGTTTAGCCTGAATGTCACTATAGCTCAGGCAATGGGAGAGATTGAGAAAACAAGACTCTCGTGATAATTTTAGCTGATATTGGAATCAAACCCACATTGTTGGCATCACACTGCATCACAAACCAGGTGCCCAACCAACTGAGCTAATCAACACCCTCTGTAGAATAAATAACATCGAACTGAACAGTGGACCAGAATTGAGGGGTTGAATGGTCTACTTACATTCTTCTGCACCTATCTAAGTTCAATTCATTAAAATGATCTGAAATGAAACAAATGATTCCAAGTTCTTCATTATTTTGCAGGCCAACAATCTCAGTAAGTCATTTAGGAGCACGTAAATCAAAAAATCTGATCACAAGCAGAAACTTTAGCTTGCAATTAGAAACAAGACAAGATCTCAAAATCCATAGCTGACTAAGAACAAGTTACAAGATAAGTTTCTGTCACACACATTTCCACCCACTTCTGTACTTTTGAATACCACTAAGTGCAGGAGAAGCTCAGTGGATCTGGCAGTATAAATGGAGAGAGAAACAGAGTTATGATGCAAGTCATATTGGATTCTAAATATTAACTCTATTCCTTTCCCTACAGCGGCTGCTAGCCATGCTGAATTTCTCCAACACATTTCTAGTTTTATTTCAAATATCAGTCTTCTGCAGCACTTTGCATTCGTCTGTAATCTTAGAATTGTCTTTGGGGGTAAATTGCTTATATTTAACCAAGATTAAAAATAAATCTGGCACAGTTTTCGTTGGGTCACACTGTTGCCACAAAACATTTATTGAATAAAATTCAAACAATGTTTAGGCTGCTGCTCAGTGAGCCCTGTAAATATTCAGCAGCAGCTCGAGATAATTTGTCCTCCAATGTTGATTTGACATATCTTTCCATGGAGTAGTTCCTGGATTCCTTCGTCAGCAAACTCAGCTGGAACTCAAGACTGAGTAATCATCAATAATTAAATTAAGAATCTAATGATGAACATGAATCCATTGCCAATTGTTGGGCAAAACCCGTCTGGTTCATTATATCCTTTAGGGGAGGAATCTTTACCTGGTCTGGCCTATATGTGATTCCAGATCCACAGCAATGTGATTTACTCATAACTGCCCTCTGGGCAATTAGGGATGGGCCTAGCTAGCAACGCCCTCATCCTGTGAATTAATAAAACAAAAAAAAAAATTCCCAGTTAAAAGCTGACAAATCCCTATGGGCTGATAATCTACACCTCAGGGTACCAAGGGAAGTAACCCTGGAATATTGGAGGAATTGGTGGTCATCTTTCAAAATTCTATTGACTCTGGAGCAATTTGTATGATTGTAAGGTAGTCAATTTAACCCTACTATTTAAAAAGGATACAGAGAAAAAAGAAAGAGAGAATTACAGACCAGTCAGCCTAATATCATTAGCAGGGAAATTGTTAGAGTCTATTATAAAAGACCTGATCACAGGACACTCGGAAAGCAATTCTGGAATTAGCCAAAATCAGCATGGTCTTATGAAAGGGAAATCATGCTTAACTAATGTACTGGTGTTTTTGAAGATGTAACTAACAGAAGAGACAAGGAAAATACTGTAGATATGCTGTACTTGGATTTCAAGAAAACTTCTGATAAACTCTATTGATAAGAGGCCAAGTGGGCATACAGGATAGGTGGTCGTATACTAGAATGGATTGAAATTTGGCTGACAGAGAAACAAAGTGTGGAAATAAGTGTGTCCTTTTCCAGGTGGCAGGCAGTGACTAGTGGTGTGCCGCAGTGATCAACATTTGGGCCCTAACTATTCACTACATATATGAATGACTTGGATAGGGAACCAAATGAAATATTTGCAAGTTTGCTAACGACACAAATCTAGGTGGAACTGCAAATTTACAGGAGGATGTGAGGAGGCTTCAGGGTGTTCTAGACAAGTTGAGCGTGTGGTAAACGCATGGCAGATATAGGTCAATGGGATAAATATGAAGTTATACACTTCAGTGTGAAAACCGGAAAGTCACTGAATATATTTAAGAAAGAGATTGATACATTTTTAGACATTAAAGGCATCAGCAGGTATGAACAGAAAGCGGGAATATGGCATTAAGTTAGTCTATCAATGATGATTATATTGAATGGCTTACTCCAGCTCCTAGTTTCTACACGTCCATCTGTGGAGTGAAACAGAGTTGACAGTTCCTTTTTTTCCCTATCCATTATTTCCATCGGTTCTATAAATGAATGAGAATCCTGTATTGTCACGTGCATTCAATATAAAATACAGTGAAAAGTGTGTACCATCACTCGTACATAAGTGCCATTCACAGAATAAAATAAAAAATTAAAGAGGTTCCAACATTTCCTTCTCCGCTGCCACAGCATACCTCCGCCAGAGTCCCATCCCAAGCTTCCCAGCCCACGCCCTGCTGCCGAGACAGGTGTCCCACTCCAAGCTTTCCAGCCCATGCCATGCCATCATCTGGGGCCTACTCCATGCTGAAGCAAGAATCCCACTCCAGGCTTCACAGGCCGACTGACCATCTCTGCAGCCATACTGCCTTTGAAAATGCTGCTACCACTCCGGAGACCATCGAAGCCATCTCCTGCCAAACAACTCTCTTTATCAGGTAAGTTTAAGGGAAAAATGGGGTAGAAAGAAAAAGAAGAAAAGAAAAATGCAGACAAGGAGGACAAGCTCAGAAAGGCTATCAGCCTGAAATGTTAACTCGGTTTCTCTCCACAGATGCAGCCTGACCTAATGAGTATTTGCAGTAGTTTCTATTTATTTTACAGATTTTCAGCCACTGCAGTATTTTGCATTCATTTCAAGGGTTTAATTCCCCCCACCCAGTGTTTTCAGCACATTAGTTTAACTCATTCCCAATTGCACAATGTAATGCACTTGTTAACCCATTAATCATAAACATCTTCACAGCTACATTTAAAAAACTGTAGACTGGTATCAATGAACTAAGAATAGAGCATACAGGGAACTAAATTCCTTAGTGTTTATAAAATGAAGATAATTCATGGATAAATGAGGATTGCTGAGAGGAAACACAGCAAACAATACATATTGCGAGACTCTACTCAGGATATGTCATGTTAAGATATGTATCAATGATCAACAAGTTGCCCATCATCATTTAGTATAGCGAAGATTACCCGCACTCTCTTACTGTCGTCCTTATAATATTAAATCGTGATGATTGTTGCCTGAAGGTTCATTATCAGCCAACCTGCAGTACATACCCGGGAGATTATACACACCAGTCTCTGTTTTTTGGCTCACTCAACACTCCCAGCATGGAACTGTACTACTCTGCTCACTGGAACAATACATCAGAAGGTCGTCAATATGATACGCAAGTATTGCACAATGTAAAATTGAACTGATAAAAACTGAAGATGAAGAAGTTGTAACATTAAAACAAAACTCAGCTGGAGATAATGGAACTTGTAGCCAGAGGGATTGTGAAGTCATGAACAGAGTGGAGATAAAACCATTTATCAGCCAGACTTTCATCTAGTGTTATGTCTGTCTCTTTAAGAGGTCATGACAACATCACTGTATCATAGGATGTGACCTAAGGGCACAAAATTTCCAGACTTTATCTTACATTGAATCACATGAAGCATGGCACTCTACTGTAAGCATGCTGCTCTGTTTAACTTAATAGATTAATGTTAACATAGGCACTAATGTGTCTCAGAGGTTTATCTACTAATTAGCTGTGATAAATGCCTGTTAGATTTTTCAATACAATAATATCCACCTCCGGTTTCTTCGCTACAAGGGATTACATAAGCATTGCCACATTAGGTAAAATATTATTCTTGAGGCAAAGACACACCATGGAAATAGTAGTGGCCATCTATAAAAGATTGTAATATCTTGATGCCAGGTATTTGGAAGACTAATTGAAGACAAACTAGACACTAGCATTGGACAACTGAGAATTTATACAAAAGGACAATTCCTCAATCTTAGGTAACATCAATTTTGAGGAGTACAGTCAGCTCTAGATAGGTGATTGTAGATAGGTCGCAGACCACTAGTAAAACAGAGCTAACTTATTTTAATTGCAATGAAAGATACTTCAGGTAAGATAAATTTTCAAGAATGCCTTTATTAAAATGAAGAAAATTATAAAATGAAGTGCATTTCTAGGCTGCACACAAAACTAGTGTAGTGTCACACAGAAACTGGAGAATAGACACTCTGCGTAATGTCTTCCCAGGTCCTGAATGACATGGATTATGAATGAAATTTGGGAGGATCACCTGAGAAGTTGAGAGAGGCCTTACACAATGTCTAGAGAACAAGGTGCCTTTTCCAAATACCGTAGATTCCAGGCATCAAGACAAGATCCTCACAAATGAGTGGCAAAAGCCTATTAATGGTATTGTTGCTTGCTGTCACCCTCATTATCACCTAATCTCACCTCATTAATATGACTGTTCTCATTCGCTCAGTATTAACATTTCGGGTCCGGTGACCCAAAATGTTAACTCTGATTTTTTTCTTCACAGATGCTGCCAGACCTGCTGAGCTTTTCCAGCAATTTCTGTTTTTGTTCCTGATTTACAGCAACCGCAGCTCTTTTGGTTTTTATTCTCATTCTCCCACCCACTGGTTAGAAACTAGATAACAAGCATCCCCAGCACGAAAATCAGAGCACGTAGTATGTGACTCCAGCTTGTCACTTTCTCCTCCAAACGTCCACCTTGAACAAAAACAAAGTTGCTGGAAAAGCTCAGCGGGTCTGGCAGCATCTGTGAAGGAGGACGCCTAGCACAAACATCCATGCCCATGTTCAGTGGCTGTACGTATCCCATGGCCACAGATACTGGCATCAGACTCTTTCCAGCACTTAACCAGGTTCAAGGCAGCCTTTTAAAAGTGGCAATGTGCCAGGCATGACAGTAAATGTCAGGATATCAGAGCAGTGGTGAGTATTTCTGTCTTGGCAGCTGGGAAAATTCAAGCTAGCAACAAATGAGAGGGGGGCCATAAGGCACGGTACTGGGTTAATGGGCAAGTTTGGGATGAGAAAACTTGTTAAGCTCTTCAGAGGCAAACCCTCCATGAACCTTGTCAAAAGTGACACTTAGCCAAAATATGAAGAGATTCAGCCCTCTGTTCCTGACAGTCATTGCAAACTAACAGTCTCATAACAGCTGCACTGTCTGTGTTAAAGAAAGAGCACTTTTAATGTACACTGATAGGAGGTCAAGAACTCACAGTTTACAGTGGACAGTGCACATTTTTAAGGTGGAATCATGGATTGCAGAAACATCATCATGAACTGGGCATTCAATGGTACCTTTACTGAATTAGAATGGCATATGATATTTGCACAATTGTATTTTACAGATCCAGCAATGGATAATCCCAGGGAAAGAGCTCTAAAAGTTTTGTTGTTCTTTGGCAAGGAGGAGTTTCACAGAATTAAGATTGATGATCAGAAAGATTCAGAATAGGTTCTTAAACACCAGGTCAAGGTAAGAATTAACTTCCTGATTACAGACTCCAAGTCATTTCACACTGATAGCAGTGTGTTAATCAGTATTTCAGATAATGCTGCATTAAAGGCCATGAGTGTGACTTTGAGAGTCATAGAGTTGTCCAGCATAGAAAAAGACCCTTTGATCCATCAAGTCTGTGCTGGTCAAAAACAAGCACCTAACTATTCTAATCCCATTTACAGTACTTGTTATGAGAGTTTCAGATAAATTGTCAGAGGTTCATTGAGTTTGTCATCATCTTCACACCAGTTAAATAGAATAGAATATCAATTTATTGTGATGATTATTTTTACAAAAAAAAAATGAGAAGTTTTATAAATTGACACACCATGGCACCTACCACAGAAGTCATAAATCAGAAGAAAAAAAGGAAAAGTTCATCAGAGTTTGATTAATGGCTCCTGGGTTTGGGGTACGCTAGGAAATCAGACTAAAAGCACCACACAGGGCCAGGCCGAGACTGCCCTACCATACTGAGACAAGACTTCCACATCCAGAATAGACCTCCATGCTGGGCTTTTGGAAAACTGGGAAGCTGCCTCCAAAGCTAGGACAAGATCTCCATGCCAAGATAAGAACTCCATGTTGGGACTAGACCTTCACACCAGGCTGTTGGAATACCCGGAAGCCATCGAAGAAGACCTCCATAATGGGAGAAGACTTCTACGCTGAGGCAAGAATATCAGGCCAAGACTGGACATAACTGTCCCACTGGGTGACCGCCCCGCTGGGCCTACACTTCCATTCCAGGCCATTGGAAGCAACCTCATTGCTGGGCCTGGGCCGGGAGAAGACGTCTTCTGCCAAAGTCATTAAAAGAAGGTAAGGTACCATAATAAATGGAAACATTAAAAATCATACAAAGAAAAAAAAGTAAAGCCGATAGAGTAGACAAGCTTCGGGCTCTGGTACTGAGGAGCCTGAATGTTGCCTTGCACTCTGCCGCCATTTTGGAAGAGCCTTTCAGAAGGATCTTCTGGGTAGGAAAAAGGGCCATGTTGTTGAAGCATTAGTCGAGAATGGATGCAAGTGTGAATCCATAGCAGCAGACCAACAACAATGACATGCTTCAGGTGTAGCCAACACGATTGTTACAGTCACCAATGTATACCAAACCACGATGTCCAGCTTGTCTTGATATCTGTGAAGCATACGGGGCCAAAGGATATTGGACACATGCCTCTGGAGATCTAGTTCCAAAAGCCAAACCGGACCCCAGGATAAACTGCAAGTGACCAACATCACTGACAGCAAGGAAAGGGTTAAGAAAATGCTCAAACACCATCTCAATGAGGTTTAACATCAACCAAGTGAACGGCAAATTTCAGAATATAACCAAGCATACCATATTTTTAACCTCATACACTGTGTTGACAATATAACAACATCAGAAACTGTAACAACTATCAATATCACATGTCCTGAAAAGGCTGGACACCACACACTAAAATCTGAAATTGACACTGGGGCTAGTGCCAACATATCACCTGTACATGCCCTGAAATACATGTTCCTCTGTGCACAGCCTGCGAGAAACTGTCTCATGGCGTATAATAGATCATCAATTCCATGTATTGGCAGAACCAGTACAAAAGCTCAGCTTGGCTTCCCGAAATCTTCTACCTACTGGATATCAACAGTCCAGCAGTAGCAGGCCAGCAGCATATACAAAGCTAGATATAGTTACAATTCATGAGATTCAAACCACACTCACTGTGTCACGTGTGGTATGGTTTGCCACAATCAAATCACCCAACCAACTTAAAGGCCATGATTTTGAAGTGAATATAGCCATGTATCAGGATGACTACATCTGAAATGCTGAGCAGATTACCCAACCCACACAAAGATATTCCTGCTGATCTATACATTGATGCTCTAAACTATGATGTTATAGACGTCCTGAAGTAAGATCTGTTACAGTTTGGCCAGGGCCAATGTGAACAATTACAGTCAACAACTGCAGATAAGCAAATGCAAGAGCTACAAAGGACCATTATCCAGCAAGAGCCTGACAGATTCATTCATTTTGACTACACAATGAAGAAGTTAATATATCATGACAACATTTTCAAGGATGAATAGGTCCTGAGAGCAAAAACATTACACCAAGATATCATGTCCATGTTACACTAGAAAGACATGGGTATTGGATACAGAAGATGGCTAGCACATATGGTGTTTTGTCCAGGGACGAATCAGAATATTCAATTACTTATGAAAGCATGTGAGGTATGACAAACATAATAGCCCCAACAGCAAAGAAAGTCTCTACATCTACACGTTGTTCCATCTCATCCTTTGATAGTCATAGCAACAGACCTATCCGCAGTCCACGGGGAAGACTATATTCTTGTGATGGATTTTTTTTTAATTTCCCATTATTTGATGAACTACCAACAATAAGCCTGACTTTCCTTAACTTGATGAGGGCTACTTTCAATTTATTTGATGTACTACATCAAGCATTGTCTGACATTTGACTGCAATACATTGGCTAATTATTTCAAAACATGTACTAAGTGGGGAATGACTCATCACATCACCGTATTATCCACACAGAACCAGTCGAGATGAACATATGATACATATTATCAAATCAACGAATATCAGGCATCAAACAACAAAATAAGATTTTTGCAATGGCATTGCTGTATTTTCATGGAAAACAAATGACAAAGGGATTATCAGCCCCTGCACATCTTATGCTTGAAAGGCAAGACTGAGCAATCTCGTCCAGCAATCAATTGTTGAGCAGTTCTGAGACAAAGTATTTTTCAAATACAGAGCAGAAAGAATAAGGTACATGATGAGCAAACAGATAGAGAACTAGCAAAACTGCACTCTAGGTAAAGAGTGCAAATTAGAAATACAAATACTTGGATAGGAGCAAAGGTTTCAAGAATAAGCAACCAGTCCAGAACAAACAAAGTCATTACTGATCATGGTGCTTCATTACGAAGCAACAAAAACCAGCTCAGACCATTGTACTGGACACCAATCATGCATGAAGACAGTGAGGAAGAGCAATCCAATAATGATGATTATGTAGTGAGGTTAAGCGACAGCAAATAGCAGAAAGACAATTAAGGTTGTTAAACAAGTGACACAGAAAACAATATGTACCTCTCCTGATTGCTAAACAGTCACCAGATCTGGACAAGTTGTCAAACCTCGAAAACATTATATTGAAGTTTCAAGTGTTAGTTTTGTAATTGCAGTTTCATCTGATTGTTTGTTTATTGAATTCACAATATGTGCCTATATACAGCCTTGCATATCAGTTTGGGATAAAATTCTATTTTTGTAAAAAAGGGGATGTTGTGTTACGTCTCAGTCAGAATGCCATTATATCCTTAAGAGACATGCTCAGGACATCGGCACTATATAGTAGCATGTGACCTGAGGTTATAAAGGTCTCATAGTCCATCTCACCTCATATCACTAATCAAGACTCTCTACTCAGAGTATGCCAAACTGCGTAAATTTTAGCTTAACATGAACACACAGAATTATTTGTCTGAGAGATGTAATGTTTGTATGTAACATGAAATAAATGTCTGCTAGAATCTACAATACCACTTTATCCACACCTTACATTACAAGGAATTGCATCAGCATCAGGTAAAACACACTTCAGTAGACAAATTTACACCAGCATTCATCAAGACAATGCACAGGAGTGCTCATGTAAAGGGAAACAACATGTTTACACTATATGAGACAAGCATGCTGATGCTTGGGAAAGTAGATTCTGTTTGGTTAAAACATTGCCATGAAGAATTGCCTACTTAAATGAAGACTGACAGTTAACTGCCAGGCCTTGATTAAATTTACATTAGGCAGGTTGGCTCTGATTGTTCAAATCATTGCTCAAAGGAATGAATAGGAAAATGGCAGTAATCTATTTTGCTAAGTTGAAATAGGTGCAATGCATCCTCGTGTTCTCGTTGTAAAGAACCCTATGTTCTCTGCAAAGGCCTTATGTATTAATATGTGTAGCTTCCTGTATTCACAAATACACCACATTGAGCCCCTGACAAGCGATCTCAGGTTGGTTTTGGAGGGACTATCAAAGAAGCCATAGTAATTATTGTCATGTATCAATTAGGTGGTACACACTAAAGATATTATACATCAATGGTAGATGAAGTGGTTGTTGACACTATGATTAAGTCAACTGGCTTGAATGGTGTTGAGCTTCTTGAATTCTATTGTACCTGTAACTGGAGAGCTGTAATCATAACATGCACCTTAGATATGGTGAATAGACTTTGCAAAGTCAGTTGCTTAGATTATTACTACAGAATATCCAGCCTCTGACCTCTCTGATAGCCACAGCATCTGTGATTCTATGATCCTTTGCGGCTACTTCAGTTGAATTTCTGATCATTTCTGATCCTAGGATGTTGAACTTCAAAGTGAGATCCTTAGCCTGCATGTTATTGGCCCACCAAGCCAAACAAACAATCTCAAAAGAACCTCTGCCCTCGTCCTGAACTTTCATCTTTCTCTGGTTTCTCTCCTATATCCCCTTCGACTCTCTCTATTCTAATCTTGACAATAAAACAGCTTCTATTTCCTCAACCTAATTCCCATCTATCTGGTCCCATTTTGGCTGATATTGTAAACAGTTCTCTCTCTTTAATTAATGTCCCTCTCTTCTCCAGAACGGCTGTCATCACCTTTTCCTAAAAATAAAAATAATGCCTGTTCCCACCATTTTTGCAAATTGCTGCCAATTTCCAACTTCCCTCTTTTCTCCAAGGTCTTGCAACGTATTGTTCCCTCCCAAATCAACACCATTCTTTCCCAAACCTCCATACTTTACTCCTTCCAAATCAAGTTCCTGGCACTGCCACAGTACTAAAGCAGTGACATCCTATGTGACTATGGCAAAGGCAAAATAACTTACCACATGCTCCACCACTTGTCTGGAGCTTTTAATACAGTTGACCAAAGCAACCTTTCTCTGATCCCTGTCCTCTGTAATCCAGCTCAGTGCTACCGCATTCACCTGCTGCCATTCTTATCTACTATTGGTAGCACCTGCATTAATTCTTTTCCCATGCCTGCACTGTTGCCTCTGTTTTCCCCAAGAATTGTTACATTGGCCATCCCTTTTATTTTTCATCTCTATGCTTCCTCTTAGCTTCATCAGAAAAGACAGCATCAGTTTTCACATATTAAGAGCACTCAGCTTCACCTCACTCGACATCTTTCAAATGCTCCACTATTGTTAAATAGCTCCAAAGTTCAGAATTGGATAAGCAGAAATTTCCTGCAATTAAATATTGAGAAAAGCAAATCCATAATCTTTGGTCTGAGCTATTAATATGGTTCCGTAGCTATCAACTCCATTTCTCTCACAGGGTATTTGATTCAGAGCAAACTAAACTATTTCCAATTTTGATGTCATTTATCTGACCCTGATATGTTCTTCCAAACATATGCCCATTCCATTAAGAACATATTTCAACTACTGGAAACATGCTTTTTATTACCAGCAGGTTTGATTCTCCCGACATGTTCCTGTTTGGCACACATTCTGGCTTCCAAAACACAGACCATACCACATTCAGGCATCACTCCTGTGCTTGTCAATTTATGCTCTCTTCCAGTTAGAAAATGACTTGATTTTAAAATTCTCCTTCTTGTTTTCAAATTCCATCACGGTCTCACTGCACTCTGTCTCTCAGTAATCTCCTCCTGCCCTACAAATCTTGCTGAATATCATGTACCTGCCCTTCACTTAATGAATCCTCCACATTGGTCAACACTTGGACGAAGCACGGAGAGTGGAAAGGGCACAGATTATACTCTGGATGAGGGATTTCAACACCCATCAACGTGAATGTCTTGGCACCAGCACTACTTTAACCCAGTAGTCCGGTTCTAAAGGACAAAGCTGCTGGACTGGGTCTGCAGGCACATGGAGAGGGAACCAAGAAGAGAGAAGAAGATACTTGACCTCATCCTCGCAATCTACTTGCTGCAGATACATCTGTCCAATTCTTTTACCATTTCCCTGTGTTCCATTAGTAATTCTATAGACTGAATCTGTCTGGAAAAAAATGTTCTCTTTATTTACCTTTTTTTTGTTTAAATATCTGGAGAAATTCTTACCATCTGTTTTATGTTTCTAATTGGTTTTCTCTCATGTTCTAATCTTGCTTCCTTATTAATCGTTCGGTATTCTTTGTTGCCCTTTATATTCTGTCCAATATTCAGACCAGCCTCTCACCTGTGTGGAATTATTCATTTTTCCTTTCAGTTTGACGCTATCTTTAACTTCCTTAGTTAACCTTCCCTTCCCTTTCTTTCTTCTTGAGATGCATATTTTATGAGCATTCATAAATATCTTCTTAAATATCTACCATTGCATAAATATTAGACCATAAGACAGTAAGATATAAGAGCAGAATTAGATCATTCAGCTCATCAAGTCTGCTCTGCCATTCAATCATGGCTGATATGTTTCTCAACACAATTTTCTTGCCTTCTCTCCATAAACTTGAAAGAACCATAACATATAGGATAACAGCATAAGATATATATTGATCAGTTCACTTTAGCCAGGTCCATCGTCATACCTTCAAAATTACCCCTATTTAAGTTCTCAACAGCACTGTTCAATTCACTTTTCTATCCTTCAAGCTGAATATGAAATTCTATCATTTTATAATCAATGTTACCTGAATGCATTCCTATGAGGTAATTAATTAAACCTATTTCATTGCGCATTGCAAGTCTAGTCAAGCCTGCTCTCTGGTCAGTTGTAGAACAAGCTGCTCTAAGAAACTGCCTCAAAAAGGCTCTATGAAGGCTACCCTGCAAATCTGATTCATCCAATCATTATGTAATTTAAAATCACCCACAATTATCATTGTAGTTTTCTCACAAATCCAAGTTATTTATTTCTGTTTATTCCGTCCTACAGTGCAGTTGTAGTTAGAGGGCAAATAAACCTTTCCAAGTAACTTCTTATCCCCTTATTTTTTTCTCACTTCTACCAAAACTTATTCTACATCGTAGTCTCCAGAACAAAGCTCATCTCTCCCTTTTGTACCATCATTAAATAACAGAGCTACCCCTTCACGTTGACAGAAATTCTTGTCCTTCCCGAATGCTATCTACTTTTGACTATTTAGTTCCTACACTTTGTCATCTTTTATGTTTCTGTAATGCCTCACGTGTAATTATTTATATTTGTGCTGTTAGTTCATCTGTTTTGTTATGAATACCAGGTGCTTTCAGCTAAAAACTATTTAGTTTTGTCTTTTCACTGTTTTTAAAAGCTCTAGTCCTGTCTATTTTTGCCCTCATTGCTTTGTACATTCTACTCCTGTCTATCATATTCTGATATAATGTCATCTTTAACTTCCTTGGTCCATAGTGTACCCTTGCTCTCTTGACTTGCCTTTTCTTTAATGTATGAAATGTTTCCAAACTTAATCCCTTGCCTCCACTATTTTGAAATATGGATAGTCATGATTTGTGAGACATCTGAGCCGATACAGATTGGTAACATACAATTCTTTTGTGCACACCTTATCTGTATAATTGTACCGTTAGCCGAAGTATTTTCACCATTCATGTCTGTTCTTCCAAGGTGACTCCAGTCTCTGCACTCAAAAGGAGGAGATCAACAGTGTTGTGTATGAATCAAGGTACCTCTTTAAAGCACGTTGTATCTTTAAGAAGAGCCAGACATAAATATTCTTGCAATGTCAATTATAGCAAAGTGAATATCAGAGTAGGAAAAAAGTTCCAAAGTACTGGATTTATCATTGGTGGTATTGGTGGTGCAGGTGGGTAGGAAGAAAGATGCTCTTGTTTCGTGGTCATCCAGGAGATCCTCAAGGACCTCAAGGAAGGGAATGGGAATAGATGGCCAAAAAGATCAAGTTCTGAATTTTGGCCCCAGGAACTTGGAAACACTACCACAAAGAGTATAAAGATTTTGGAGTAGATCTGTAGCTCGGGTTGTGGGTGTTGAGGTTAGTTGGCTCACCGAACTGGTTTGTTGTTCCGCAGACGTTTCGTTACCGTGCTTGGTAACATCCTCAGTGCAGCCTCTGATGAAGCGTCGGTGTGTTTTCCCACCTGGTTTTTAAACTCTGGGGGCAGTTGCGCAGAACACAACATCAGACAACAACAGAACTGACACATAGATAAGGACCCTCTCCGACAGGAAACTGACAGACGCGAAAAAAGCCGTTCTCACCCGGGGACTGAACTACAACTACAGGGGCGCCAACAAAACGCAATGGCTAGCTACACTGGAAGCCACACTCAAGACCAACAATATCAACGAAGAAACACAACAAACTATAAGGCAGACAGTAGTCCTGACACTAACCAGAAAGAGGGAACTAACACCTTCAACACACGGGAAAGACAAGCCCTAGACAGATTAAAGAAGGACAAGAACATCACTATACTACCTGCAGACAAAGGGCGCATGACAGTGATAATGAATAAAAAGGACTACATCTCCAAAGCACAAGCACTGCTCGCCGACGAGAACACATACCGACCAGTACAAACTGACCCAACACCACAACTAGGCAACAAAATCCTATACACGCTACAAAGACTTAAACAAACAGGACAGATCAACAGAACAGACTTCTTAAGAATGAAACCCGAAGGAACCAACACACCCCGATTCTACAGCCTCCCTAAAGTGCACAAGCCGGAAGTCCCCCTCAGACCCATAGTCTTCCTACCAGACACTCCATCGCACAGATGAACCAGAGAACTACAAAGAAGACTCAAGCACCTAGTCAACAAATCACCCCACTCCATCCAGTCAGCCCAAAAATTCCTCAACTCCATCAAAGACAAGAAGATAGAGGACGAAGAGACCATGATATCATTTGATGTCACCACCCTATTCACATCAATAGACATAACACTAGCCAGGGAAACAATGACAACACTGTTTGAACAAGAACACGACCCCAGTGAAACCATCTCCAAGGCCAATATGCTTAAACTACTGGACCTATGCCTGACCACCCACTTCACCTTCAACAGCCAAACATACGAGCAAATCAATGGGACACTGATGGGATCGCCTATCTCCGGACTCATAGCAGAAGCAGTGATGCAAAGACTGGAAAGGACTGCCCTCCCACAAATCCAACCTAAACTATGGATACGCTACATAGATGACACCTTTGTCATCACTAAACGGACCATAATAGAAGAGACACACAAACTCATAAACAACACCCTCACAGGAATAAAATTCACCAGAGAGGTGGAGAAGAACAAACAACTCCCATTCCTGGACGTCATGGTAGAGCGCAAGACAAATGGGGAACTGCAAATGAAAGTACACCGAAAAGCCACACACACAGACCAGGTACTGAACTTCAATAGTAACCATCCCAGCATGCACAAACAAAGCTGCGTGCGAACACTATTTAAAAGGGCAACAACACACTGCAGCAACATGGAACTACGCCAAGAGGAGGAGGAATACCTCTTCCAATTGTTCAAGGATAATGGATATCCAAAGAACTGGGTCAGGAGATGCCTACAGGAACTTCATCAGAAAGATTCTACACGCCCCGACACACTCATCACATTATCCTACATCAGGAACACGTCAGAACTCACCACAAGACTTCTAAGACCGCTGGGCATCAGAGTGGCTCACAAGCCCAAATCAACCCTACGACAAGCGCTCACCCGAATTAAAGACCCACTCCCTGCCATGGACAGGACCAATGTCATCTACAAGATCTTCTGCAGAGACTGCGAGAAACACTACATCGGACAAACAGGAAGGAAACTAACAACAAGAGTACATGAACACCAACTGGCTACAAAAAGACACAACCAATACTCACTCATCTCAATCCATATGGACAAGGAGAACCACGACTTAGACTGGGACAACACCAAGATCCTGGGACAGGCTAGGCAGAGACAAGCACGAGAATTCCTGGAACCATGGCACTCCACGAAGTATGCTATTAATAAACACATTGAACTCGACCCCATATACATTCCACTACGGAGGAAACCCAAAAGTGAGGCAATCCATCGCAACAGACCCCAGTGTTTAAAAACCAGGCGGGAAAACACACCGACGTTTCATCAGAGGCTGCACTGAGGATATTATCAAGCACGGTAACGAAACGTCTGCGGAACAACAAACCAGCTCGGTGAGCCAACCAACCTCAAGAGTATAAAGAATCTACATGGTTGGAAATCAGCTGTAAATGTACCTTCATATGAACTCAAACACCACCAGCCTCTCATGTTGCTCAGTGCACGACACCATTATCCATATACCCAAAGACACTTTCTCACACTCATGACTCAGGCCTAGTATCCAGGTGGCCCACTTCACCCTCACACAACTGCCGGCCTCGTACCCACTTCTCACAATCTCCACATATCTCCAGTTAATCACTAAAGCAGGGACATTATCCAAACAAGTGCAACACAATCACTGGCATTCTTCCCTCTTTCTTGCAGGACAAGCTGTCCTACAGTAGAAGGGAGGAGGGCTCAATTGGCCTGCGACAAGGACATCTGCAGCTTCTCGAATTTGTGGCGGAGATTATCCTCTTTCTCATCAGGACAGTTGTGGTAGGGCCCATAGCACTTGACATTACACAGAACATTTAAAATAATGCTATGTTCTTACCTTGCACCCCTCTCAACTCCCAACTCATCTTCATCCTGCTACCTGATATGATACACAAGCTGCAGATGGTAAATGACAATGAATCTCATTGGAAATGAAGATTGGATCAGTCAGGTCACTGGCCACAGGGGACTGACAGAAGATCTCACACAGCCATTGAACATAAACCAAACATGGAATTAAGGAGTTAAAGTATGAAAAATTGTTGATTAAGAACATGTTCATCAACTTTATTGGGTTTATCAATCATGGGATATTTCGGATTAAAACAAATTAAACCATCAAAGCATGACTATTTCATTGCTTGATCCTCTCCTTAGCCGATCAATAATCACTGAATTCTATTATTTGTACAATACTGCCTCAGAGAAAAGAAGCATTTTTCATTAAACATTTCATTTTGTTAGATTACATAAATGCACAGTGTTGAATGAGATAACCTGAATGTAAGCAGTTAAAATAATCATCTGCATGAAATTTATTGCAATACTTATTAAAATATTCTTGGTAAAAGCATAGATTCCTCTAATATTAATAGCAATGTGTTGAGGATTGCGCATTTCTATTTGACAGACAAGAGATCCTTATTATGAATAAAGGTCATTAAAACTGCTTTGCTAAAAGCTATCTGGTTAAAACCAGTCTGTTCTTGAATGCTGTCATTTAATATAATAGGTGACATTCAAATCCTACTGTGGGCTGTGAATATTTGCTATTATATTACTATAACTAAAGGAACAATAAGCCCACGCATAGAAGGGTCTTCAATCTTCTGACAATTTAAATTAAATGGATTTCAGATTCTGTCTTTTATTCTACTCTGTATTTGAAGTGCAGACTTTTGTTCATATCCTTCTATCTTAAGGTTTTACATTTCTAACATTTTAAATGCAATATAAATGATTTCTATTATAATTGAACCTATGTAAGTACATGGCCTAAGCACTGTTATTGACAAAATCAATACCTCCCTTATACACCTTTTGTTTGTTAATTCCTATGAGTGGATGTAATTCCATAGATCCTTTGTCAGATATTCAGTCTGCAAAAATAGTGTGGTCAATCCACTGCATCAGTGTTGCGATCTGTAGATTCAGCTCTAGCCTCTCAATGTGAAACAATGCATGGAGTATTGTAAATATATATCCAGATTTAACTAGTCAGAACAAACTAAATAATAGTGGATGCTTAAATACGTCAGGAGGAGGAGTAGTATGGTCAGAGAAAATGGATGAGTTTGTCTGTTCTAAACAGTGAAAGAGTTGAAATAAAGAACAAAAACTGCATTTTCTTGAAAACTGCCCAGAACTGGTCGGTCTAAGGTGGGCCTAAAGTACAAACCACAATGAAGTGCCCTTTTTACATAGAGCCAGTGAGTTGCAGGTGCCTGCAGGACATGCTCAGGCAGCTTGCCAGAGTCAACAATTTGAAGTGAATTTCAGACTCCTTCATCTCCCGGATTAGTCCTGAAGAGATTTCTAGGGTAGATCCTAGCATAGGACGGTAAATCAATGAGAATCACTAATTTTACTGTGACATAGCTGACATACATTACCTTCAATGTTTCCTCAAAGTAACATGGCCTAAAGTCCTCATGCAGGCTGCCTCTTTAATTTAATGCACATGTGAGGCCATACTAAAAAAATTAAAGTAGCACACTTAAGCAAATCAGCTGCACCCTCCACAAAGAAGTTAGAGGCTATCATGATTCTAATCCCAGTTTTAAAGTCAGGACTGTGCCTGCTGTTGCCCTCCAGTAATAAAGACAGAGCACTGACACACTCCTAGTACATCCCCAACACCTTTCCATCCAGGTCAATGTGAAAGTCTGACTTCAGATCATCTTTGGAAGGTGAGGTCACCATGCTCAAACACACTCCACATTTACATTTATAACTGCATTGTCCAACTCCCAACTGCCCAGATTTTAGACCTTCATTCATAATAATATATCTACAGCTGTTGATCTATTCAACCACACACAAGTTAGCATGCAGCACAATGCTGGCATGCATTTTACATTAGAATTTGTTCAGTTTAGCTCCATTAATAATTTGTTGTTGCTGTACAGAAATTTTTAGAACTTAATTGGTGTTATTTTGTTCACTTGCCACACATTCAATGGCCTGTTATCATTCACATGTTAAGTCAATATGACCTGTCTTCATTGGCTAGTATATAGCTTCTTTAGAAACATTGAAAACAACAGCAGTAGGCCCTTCAAAATGATCATGATCAAAATTCTCTCACTCTTCACAATGAAATCATAGTATAATTGAAGCTCTGGTGCTTTTAAATTTTAAGTTTCTTCTGACTTTTCTTGTTCTGCAGGTCTATTTGCCCTAATTTCTCAAAATTTTCTGTCTTAAACAAACCCTGAGATCTTCCCAGGGTAAAAAACCCAAATATAAATTACTTTTCTGGCCCTGTCACTGCCCTTCAAACTTTAAGAGACCCTATTTGTATTAGTAGCAAATGTTCATTTTTGAGAGTTGAGAGCTCTCTTTTTTCACTCCATTGCCTTCCTTTTCTCATCTTTGCACAGTTTTCATGCAGATTTTCCTCTTTCCCTCATAGATATCGATCTTTATTGCTGGAAACTTTCTTACTCCCAACAGAGTCTGCTTTATTATGGCATCTATCACTTTCTCACTGTGGTCAGCTTTTTCTCTTTCCCTAGCTCACAGTATTGTTACTGTACCTCTCACCAGGTTCTTGGTGAAAGCTTGTCTTTGAAGTGCTGAACCCACCGTGTTTCTGTTCCTGTTATGCTGGTCAGAAGCTATACAGAGTACATCTGCTATCTTTGAGTACTGATTGCAAAACTCAGCTATCTCCACTCAATGACTGTAAGACATCATGTGGTTGGGTAGAGCTCAATGTAATATGAACATTTAACTCCTCAAAAACAATACCCAATACAACATCTGTGACATTGAGGGGAGGCAGTGGCACAATGGTAACATCACTGGTAGTGATCCAGACCCGAGATTCATGTTCTCAGGACATTGGTTCTAAAAATATCGAGAATTAAAAGCTAGCTTAATGGTAACTATGTCACTATTGCTGATTGTTACAAAAATCAATTTTGTTCACTAATGTCTTTTAGGGACAGACATCTGTTGCCCTTCCTTTGTCAGATCTACATGTGATTCCAGGTCCACATTAATTTAGTTGACTCCTAACTGTCACTCAGATCAAGGAGAATTGAGTTTGGGCAGTAAATGATGGTGCAGCCAGCCAAGCCCACATTTCACACAAGAATTGAAAAAAAGTTAATACAACTAAATCAGAACTAGTTCATCAATGCCAGTTGAATGGTGGGCAATGTGCAATCTTATCCACTAAAGACATAGCTTGAAGCTTAGGCCTTGTACAAGCGGATATTTGATGATGACACACTGGGTAAGCTGATAACATATGAATATGTTACACCCACTGTCACATATCATTTAAATCCTTTAGTAATGAAAAATCTATCAATCGTTGTCTTGAGTATATACAAAAACTGAGCATCCACAGCTCTCGTTGGTCAAGAATTCCAGCTCACAATTAGCGTTAAAACATTTCATCTCAGTCATAAAATAAGTCCATTATTTTGTAACAGTTACTCCTAGTTCTAAACCTCTCTGTGTAGTCTTTAGGACCTATCTCCCTAAATCCCTTTCACTCTATAGGATTTTACAATCCCACCAGGGAGTGGACTGGAACATGGGCCAGGGGTTTGGAGGTGTAAAATCTAGTGCGAAGATGGCTGGGAGGTGTCCTGTCACATTCCTACCACCACCAGAATTTTATCAATGCCAAAACAGACAGCAGACTTTTGGCCCACTTTAGGCTATTTCAAACCTTCCTCTTATCAACTTACAATGTTCTTACACTCATATTCAATTAATGGCCACTTAAGGATCTCTTCCAACTGCCACTGGAGCTTTAGCAAAGATGGGAGGTAGTTGAGAGAGTTGGCCTATAAAAGGTAATGGTTTGACAGGCTCTAGATCAGTGCCCACTTGATAGAGCATCCTGTAAACCACAAAGTTCCACCTTGCCACCACTGCATGTGTCCTAACTGCCTTAGTGTATAACTCCTCACACTACCCACCCTTTCCTATTGCCAGGACCTACCTGATTGGCTTCAATGAGCCCATTCACACTTTCCTCCACTCTAAGTACTTTCTCTGATGACCAATCCTGGTACCTTGTGGTATTTCCACCTTTACTGGTATATGGCACTTGGTTGCTTGAGCTAGTTCACTGCCACCAATGTTCCTTTGTCTTTGTTTTTTTCCTAGGCTAGTGACTAGTGGTACAGGATATGCCACCATAGAATTTCTACAGAAGGTATTTTCTTAGATAACAAGAAGGTTTTTTATATGTTAGCAATGAGTACAACTGTATTTGGTCATGAATAATTCTAACACCCTGTGGAGCTGGTGTAGCACAAGTGCAACCTGAAAGCTTGAGGTGAACTTCTTGTCTCTACCCAAAAATTACGTGAGACTTTAATAAAATAGGGGCAACCAATTTAACATGAATATTAACCCCTTCAGAACCATTATCTTATGCAACATGTCCCTCCAAACTTTTATCCCTAGGAGTAACCCATTATACAATTCTATTTTAACTATATTACAGTTGCCACGACTCCACCCTCCCCAAGTCTTTAACTCTTTAACTTCACAAATGCAGGCAGTCTGGTTGTTTTGCACTGTTCTCAGAACACACTGCCTTTGCACTTAGAAGAATTGTAGGTCTCTAGCTTGAGGACTATTAACCCTGGTTCTGATCTGTGGATTATGACTCCACTGAAAGATCATTTACTTCTTGGATTTGCCTCACAACATCATTCGTCCTGGATATTTATTTTGGTGCACTGCTTTATTGAGATAACTCTTAATGTTCTGAAGTTCCTAACTGGAAGACAACTGCTTTGTTGACATGAGTACTTTCCTCCTCACTTTATTCTGGTTTTTCAGGATCAGGCCATCACTTTATAATTGGAAGAGGCAGTTTCTCTTTTCTGGCTGTGGTATTTCAGATGCTGACACCAGACAGTTTCTTCTTGACTGTGTCCTGGATCTTTGGAAGTTGGATCATTGGAAAATAGGCTGACTCCTATGGAGCCATTTGCAGCTTATTTTCCTTGAGATGTTGATCAGACTGAATGTCTTCAGTCACCCCTTGTGGTGATTTGACTGGTAAAGCAAAATGTTTCAGACTCCCAATCAAGTTACAAATGAATTCGAATCCATGAATCATGCCTTGGGATGTTGCTTGGTGCTGAGCAACATGAAGACTCTTCACAGCTGGTGGTGAGCTGAAGTCTCTAGTAGCTGCGCTGACTTGCATATTGACATTTCTTGACATCTAGCATGTTTAGTGCATTTGGTAAGGTAGGAAACTGAATATTAATGTGGCGAGTTGGGCCATAAATAAGACGTGAACAAGGTGTAACCCCCTTAATTGGCAACTCGCCATTGCCTAAGGAGGAACTCAGCTTGTCGCTTGACTAAAACATAAAAGATGCAACAAGGTGCTCCCAACATGCTAACTTTTCATCCAATTCTGCCACAATGGCGCACATTGTTCAGGTTCCTGTAAGATTCCATTCCTTGTCTCCACCTACAGACTATTTGTGAACTTAGTGAAATAGGTGGAGCCAATGCAACATATGCATTAACCACTTCAGAACATTAAATTACACAGCACAAGCTTCCTCTATGGTCACTGTTCTGATGTGAGCTGCCCTCCCAGCAGAGCACCCACTCCCAATGGCACTGTTGAGACTGATGAGCTGCTGGCACTCTGATTGACTGGCAGCACTTGATGGCAAGACACGCTGTCTGAGATGATTGGAAGGCTCAATATAAAATGTGGGTGTTACTTCCATGAGATAGAATTCCAGCAGAAATGTGACTGCCCCAGACATTCCAGCTGATGGATAAACTCACAACTGCCCTCTAAAATTCCAGCCTTAATTCTTTAAAAGCTTGGTCTGAATTCAGCTATTCATCCCATTTCATCCCTTCAACATAGGCTCAGGGTTTATTTCCCCTGACAATCTCCTTCATGAACTGTGTTAGAAATAATGTCAGCAAAGTTCTATAAATGCAAGTTATTGTTTGCATGAGATATCTTCTTCTCCTTGGTTGTGCCCAGTTCTGACGAGTTATTGCAGACATTGTTGAGTCTTTATTGACACAGGGGTCCAGACCCCTGCAATGGGCTGGTGGAGGGGGGGTGGGCAGAACAAGGGTCACCCTTTCTCAACAGCACAGTACCTGAATTCAACCACCTGTTTCCCAATTGCATGAGAATGACATTCTGAGGAGGAAGGGCCATGATTAACCTTCCCACTCCACCACATAATGAGGCTCTTCAGTAGCCAATTATACAAACTTCAGGGCTTCATCCTTTGCTGCTGGGGTTAACCCAGATGCAAGTATTCTGTCTCCATGTAGCACATATGTAGCTTCAAACTGTGAGAGCCACTTGTCACCTTGGATGGACAGTATTGCCTCAATCAAAGGCACTTAGTGTCTGAATGTCAGGAAAGGGGCTGCCCATTGAGAGCCACTGAAGCTCTCATGAAGTTTCTGGTACCCTGGTACCTCTCCCTGTGACCTTCAATGAGAACTTCAGCCCCACTTTACTTACCTTTGTCCTGTGTTCTCCACTATACTGCAATATTGGCAATGCTCTTTTATCAACAGGCACAGGCTCCTTCATGGTACGGCTGAGCCAAGAGCTATCAGTCTCCAATTGGTCAGCAGTTCTCACTAAATGGGTTTTCTGCTCCCGAATCTCTGAGGATGTTCCACTTGTGGCCAGCTCACTCCTAGTTTGGCACATGGTTTCGTTTGCCTTCCTTAGAAACGGCATTGTTGTTCTCTCTTGACATCCAGCCAGGTGACGAAACCCTCGACAACTCAACACTATTTCCCCAGCGAGTCAATGTCACATTGTGGGGGCTTTAGAACAAGGTAGAATCATGAGGCAGTTGAGTAATTACAGGGAAAGATTCAGACTGCAGCATATAGACTTGCAGTCCAGGGATACATTTGGCTGCTGAATTCTGCAGTTTCCATATTCTTTCAAACTTTTAAATGCATATGGCTAATTAAAACCTGCTGAGCACAGCCTAATTTAAATATTAAGTTCTGACCCTGGCCTCAAGTGCAGGGTATGCACTTGACTATAAATCTATTCCCTTTACATGCGAAGTAAACATGACTGTGGTATGTACATATGAACATATAACTTTGGAGCAGGAGTAAACCGTTCGAGCAATCCAATGTGGTCTCAGCTCCACATTGACACCTGTCTCTGATAACATTGACTTCCTACTTAGTCAAAAATCTACCTACCTCTGCCTTAAAAATATCAATGAATGTGTTCATTTTTAAGAATTTAAATATCCTCAGCCCTTCTCAGTTGTCCAAGAGGTTCTCCCCTGCTACCATTAAATTTTCTGAGATATAACTGTAACATAACATAACTGTAATTGACACTGGATTGTTTGGACTGAGGTATTTTAATATAAAGCATTTTATTGCAATATTTCTAGTTGATGGAGCTTACATTTCAAAATTAGAACTCTACTGAGATGTTAATTACCATTTCATGACATGGTAAATATCTTTTAATGATCTGCCTGTCCAAGACATGTTCAGATATAATGACATCTTCATATATCCTTAATTACTCCACTACTACATGGTTATATATGTTTTAATATCTTCTCTTAATGGATAAAATTTGGTCCTATTCAACTGACCTGTCTGGCTCAGGTCACAATGCTGCTTAAAGTATATAGACTAGGGATTCCCTTCTGGGGGTCAGTGATTAAAACACTGCAAATTATTTTACTCCAGCAATTTGGAAGCAAGTAGCTCTGTCACATAAAGGATTCTTTGTGACTCCAAGGATAGCCCCGCAATGTCAAAAATGATTTAATACGTTGATGACGGCAGAAAAGGTGCTGTGTGCCAAATTTCATACATCTGTAACAAAATTACATGCTTTATGCAAATCTGCACTAATCCCGGGGTTGTTACTGTGAAGACAAAATTTACATTCATTCTTCTTCACATCCATCCATGCATGTCTACCTCTTTCTACATTACCTTTCATGTCAAAGTCTTCATACAGCTGCAAGCTTCAATTACAAGATTTGATAAGTGACTAAAGTGAAATGCAAAGAATAGAAGGATGTTAAACATTGTTAATATTATTCCTCTTACATGCCAGAAACAGAAATATTCATGGTGTGAGGAAGAGAAAAAGGACTTACATTTAAACAGTAGCAAACATATGTGTTCCAATCTATCATGGGAAAAGCACATTGGAATTCTAGGCATAATCAGGAATGAACCTGCAGGAAATGGAAAAGGAGACGATACAGCACGATAGGGTCATTTGTGCAAATGTATGTAATTTTAATTGCAGCTAGCTTTGTATGTATTTGGTGAATTTGAAATACTATGTGAAAACCCTAAAAGGAACATTAAAAGGGATAGATGCAACATTCTCAGTGTGGATCCTTGTATCTCTGAGAACTGAGAAGAAATCACAGAGGATGAGCTTCTGACATCACCTACATTGGGTACCATCACAGGAAATTCCCTCACTCCATGAATCACTCCATGATTTTAACACTATCCCATTCTTTCTATAACATATTGAATTCAGCTCGGCGGCTTGAATCCGAGAACAACAAACACCTCATTCTATTATATACAGTGTGTCTTGAGCTTCTCCCAACTGACCAGGTGTTACAATTTCTAAAAGTCCATTATAGATATTCAGAAGAAGGTCTTGTGGCAAAACAATAATATTCTTGCCTCTGTGCCAGAAGTTCTGGATTCAAGTGCCACCCCAAGACTTAATGGCCAAGGAAGGTGCCATTATAATGAGGCCAAACAAGTTCGGTTTCAAGTTGCTTGTCCTCCAACTGACACCAATGGCAGGCGATAAGAGCGGGAGAGATTCAGGGTCAGCCATATTCTGGAAAGAAATTAGAGCTTCTAACATCACTACCCACAGCTCCAGGCTACAGCTTGATTTGGTCCATGTAAGTGATAGTGCTTATGACAAAGTGGACCAGTTTCTGCTAGTAGCTCTGGGCATTAATGGATCTATTATTAGTCACCTGATCCTATTTTGACAGAGACAATTTAAAATAAATTTGATGATAATTTTGAGGGCTTACAATATCCACACCACTGACATTTGCTTCCGGTCCCAAGTAACTCTTCAATACCAGTATCATTTGAGTCCACGAATCCAGCCCAGGTCCCAACTCCACACAGGACATAAGGAGCTAGAATTTACCTCTTAGTCCCAGAGACTCATTGTCATCTGTCCAGTGTCATGTTATCAAGGAGACAACACCTATTTTCAGGAGTGAATGCCACTTCCTTGTTCATAACAGAGAAGAGGCGAAAAGGAGAAATGAAAGCTTGCTTGACTGTCAAAACTTCAGTGACCCTTCTTTAGAATGGACCCGAAACATATACTCTGCTTTCTCTCCACAGATGCTGCCAGACCTGTTTCATTTTTCCAGCAATTTCTGATTTTGTTTCTGATTATACTGAAGCTTTGACAGATTTTCAGTATGTGCAGCTCTTTGTTTTTTTTCTTATGTATAGTCAGTATTTTTATCAACTTCAGTAACAGTCTACCAAACAGACCACAAACCACAGTAAGAGACCACAAACCACAGTGACAGTCTATCAAACTCAATGGCAGTTTATCAAACCTAGGAACAATCTACTATTACACAATGTCAATCCACCAACCACATAGTGTCAGTCTAGTCTACAATTCTCAACAACAGTCCACTAACCTCATAACGACAGTCTACCAAACTCAACAACAGCGCATCAAACACACAGTAAATTAGATGAACTTCAGGGTGGCACGGTGGCTCAGTGGTTAGCACTGCTGCTTCACAGCACTAGGGACCTGCGTTTGATTCCATCCTAAGATGACTGTCTGTGTGGTGTTTGCACATTCTCCCGTGTTTGTGTGGGTTTCCTCCGGATACTGCGGTTTCATCTCACAATCCAAGGATATGCAGGTTAGATGGATTGGCCATGCTAAATTAAGCATAATGTCCAGGGATGTGCAAACTAGCTGAATTAGCCATGGGATAGACAGCATTACAGGGATAGGGTAAGGGGCTCAAGCTGGGTGGGATACTCTTTGGAGAGTCAATGTGGACTCAATGGGCTGAATGGCCTGCTTCAACGCTGTAGGGATTCTAGGATTCTCAGTGATAGCCTACTAATCTCACTCTGACTGTCTATCACATTGACCGTATGCCAAATTCGGTGACAGTCTACTCAGTCAACTCAATGACCCAGGCAAGTCAATTCTGTTTGGTCAGAGTGTCTCTGATGGGTGATGTGGTGTTGCAGCAGGAACCAATTGCCTCCATAGCCCTTCACTCAAGGAAACGGGTACTATGTGTGGGCATACCCACAGAACCTAGAAAGAACACATCTCTACGTGAATGAATGTTAATTCTAGCACCCATAAATGAATTTCAATGCCAATGTGATACAAAGTATATGGGCCATATGTCCCAATCTCAGGCAGATAGTATCAAAAAACACATCCCTTAGACCGTCCACAGCAGTAATCATACCAATATTCTGTAAAGAATTCTGACCATTTAAGAATTTTACTGGCAACTAATCTAAGATTATCAGCCAGGCTCACAATATGATTCGAGACAACAAAACTGCAGATGCTGGAATCCAGGGTAGACAAACAGGAGGCTGGAAGAACAAAGCAGGCTAGGCAGCATCTGGAGGAAAGGAACAGTCAACGTTTCGGGTATTACACTTCTTCAGTCCTGAAGAAGGATGATACCCGAAACATTGACTGCTCTTTTCCTCCAGATGCTGCCTGGCCTGCTGTGTTCTTCCAGCTTCCTGTATGTCACCATGTGATTCATTTGAAAGTTCTGGAAGTTACATTTGATCACACACAAGGCCCTATCTTTTGCAGACAAAGATATTATGTCTACATGTTGCATCTTTTATTCACACTGTCATTAAAAAAAGAATAATGTTTATATACAATTAATTTTGCAAATAGCTTTTATGCAATAAAAATGTGTCATTTTATCAATTTTGTCCATGAGATATTTATTAAAGTGAGGGAGGGACCTCTGGAGCTAAAATGTTGAGAACATCAGAATTCGGGTTATGTGTGCATTATTGAGCTCCATACTGCTGAAAAGATATTTAGGTTTAGAGAAGGTACAACATGATTCACGCAGACGCTACGTGGCATGAGGAAATGCCATCCACTCTATCTATTGCATCCACCACAGTCTTAATTTTATAAGAAGACTATTTCTATCAGCAAAAACAATAATTTGTATCTGCAAAGCGCTTTTAATGCAGTAAAACCTGCTAAAGCACTTCGCAGGAGCAGTATCAAAAAATGACACCAATCCACATAAAGTGACATTAGGGCATGAGGAAAATCTTGATCAAGGTGTTAGGTTTTAATGAGAGCTGTGATGAGGAAAAGAGAGTAGCAAATACAGTTGGTAGTGCTGGCGTATTTAAAATCTGGGATAATCAAGAAGACAGAATTGGAGGAGTACAGATATGCTAAAGACAGGACTGGAGAAGATTGAATTGATAAAAGACTGCAAGATCATGGAGGAGCTTGAAAAGGATGAGAATTATAAAGTGAATAACCAGGAGCTAACATAGGTCAGTGAGTCCATGGAAGAATAAATTGGACTTGGTGCATGTTAGAACAGCGGCAGCACATATTTAGTTAAGCTCAGGTTTATGGAGGAATATAGCAAGTCAAAATGCAAGTGTTTGTTACATCTGCATATAACAGAAGTGTGGATGAGATCTTCTGCAGCTGGTAAGTTGAGGCAGATGCAGAAACTAAATAATGTCATGGAGGTTGAAATAGGCAGTCCAGGTTATAAGAATATGAGAAACTTACTGTTCATTCTTATAACAAGTATAATTTTATCTTGTCACATGTTGCTGAAAGCAAAACCTCAGCCAGTATGTATTCAGCTTAAAAGAAGCCAACAATTATTAGCTCAAATGAAGGTACTGCAAAAAGGATATTTGTATGGAGGATTTTCAATACAATGGCCAAATTTTATCTTTGAGTATTACATGGGACCTTGCCACTAGGCCTTAAAAAAAACCTTTAAACCCAAATGGAGACACAATAAGTGGCTTCTTCAATAGGCTGTAGATAGCAGAGACAATTAGGCCACACAATGAAACGTGCCTCTTAAAAATTTAAATGGTATGCCTCAACCATGGGATTACTGTGAACCACTATCAAACTGTAAGTAATACAGAATAATGAACTATGGATCCTCTGTGTCAGTGTGTGCTTCAATTGCCTTGGAAATGCTAATCCCAAAGAACTGTTTTATTAAAAAGAAGTCCATAATTCTTGATAAGCCAGGATGTTCCCAACAAAGAACCTTCAAAGTCATGAATCCAGGATGTAATATTGTTGTAATATGTAAGAGGATACAATTACTTGAGAAAGGATGTACTGGCACTGGAGGGGGTGCAAAGGAGATTCACTAGGTTGATTCGGGAGTTGAGGGGGTTGGTTTATGAGGAGAGACTGAGTAGATTGGGATTATATTCATTGGAATTCAGAAGATTGAGGGGGGATCTTATAGAAACATATAAAATTATGAAGGGAATAGATAAGATAGAAGTAGAGAGGATGTTTCCACTGGCAGGTGAAGCTAGGACAAGAGGGCATAGCCTCAAGATTAGAGGGAGCAGATTTAGGACTGAACTGAGAAGGAATTTCTTCACCCAGGGGGTTGTTAATCTATGGAATTCCTTGCCCAGTGAAGTAGTTGACGCTACTTCAGTAAATGCTTTTAAAAAAAAGGTAGATTTTTTTTGAACAATAAAGGAATTAAGGGATACGGTGAGAACACAGGTAAGTGGATCTAAGTCCACGAAAGGATCAGCCATGATTTTATTGAATGGCGGAGCAGGCTCAAAGGGCCAGACGGCCTACTCCTGCTCCTAGTTCTTATGTTCTTATTAATCTGGGGTGAGGATTGCAGAAATCATTGTCAAGTGTGTGATTTTTGTACCTTTAAGACCGTGTGTTGGTGCAGCAGCAACTTTTCAAGGTTGACGAGTTTGAATGTAGCTCAAACATTACAGAAAGTGTGCTGTAGATAAAGTACGGATTTAACTTTAAGGCAGAGATTTTATTAATTTGTTCATAACATGTAGGCGCCACTGAATAGGCCAGCATTTAGTATCCATCCCAACTGTGCTTGCGAGGATGGTGTTAAGCTGATTCATGAACTGCTGCAATCCTTGGGGTATAGGTACACTTTGAAAGGAAGTTCCAGGACACAAATCCAGCCATACCAAAGCAACAGTGCTCCAATACATCTGCTGCCCTTGTCCTTCGAAGTACAGGTCACCATTGTATAAGGTAATGGATCTAGATGCTAATGTTAGGGAATGAGTTAATCACCCCTCAATGTAGCAATGCCAGGAGGATTTGAGTGGAGAAAGACAGAACAGCTTAAGATCTTGTAGAATGAACACCTATGTCAACATACCTCGCGATGGCACCAACATCCAACTTCCTAATGTATCTTGTAATTAATTGCTATCATGCAATAAACTACAGTTTCTTTAAGACAAGAGCCTCTTTTCATTATGGTTCGCTGATAGTATTCCTTTACCAGTTCCTGCATTGCTTCTTATCAATGGAACACACTGCTGCACTGTGTGTCAGTGCTGATGTGAGTGAATGTTGAAGCTAGTAGATTGCATGCCTTACAATTGTGTTGCTTTGTCCTGGATGGTCTCAAACTTCTGGAATATTGTTGCAGTGTACTCATCCAGTGGAAGTGGAATGCAAAGTTGCTGAGAGAAAGTCATTAATAAAGCAGCTGAAGATAGTTGGGCCAAGGACACCACCCTAAGGAACTCCTGCAGAGATGTCCTCGAGCTGAGATGATTGAGCTCCAACAATTAGAACCCTCACTCTATGTATAACTCCAAACAGCAAAGGGTTTCACCCGGATTCCCATTGGTTCTAGTTTTGCTAGAGATTCTTAATGCCATACTTGGGCAAATGCTGCCTCAGTATCAAGGTCCATCACTCTCACCTCATCTCTGGTGTTTAGCTGGTTTTTCCATGTTTAGCCCAAGAATATAACGAGGTCAAGAGATGAGCAGCCCTGACAAAATCTGATCTGAGTGTCAGTGAGCAGGTAATGGCTGTGGAGGTGCTGCTTTTTTAGCAATGATGATGATGCCTTCTATCAGGATACTGATGCGCGCATGTTTTCTCTGGTAACATCATTTGTCAGTATTAATTTAACTTAAAGAGAGCAGGGACCAAGTTTTTATGTTTGTCAATGCTACAATAAATTGCAACATAATGAGTTATGAGCATTTACCTTTTCCGGCCAGGTTTCGGATGTTGCATTTCTAGGAATACATGTTGAGTGTTGGAGGACTCCTTTTGATTGTCTAGCTCCACCATTTCCATACTGAAGCAGAAGTACTGCAACATCCAGCTCACACCTTTGATAAAACGGTATGTAGAGCTGGATGAACACAGCAGGCCAAGCAGCATCAGAGGAGCAGGAAGGCTGACGTTTCAGACCGAGACCCTTCTTCCTTTGTTCTGTCTAACAATATTCTCAGGAACAGAACTTTTGAAATTTATTGGGGGAGTGCGAGTTGGGGAGTTAGTTTTAGGTCCATTAGGTCTTTCACCCAGCCAATGGTGAATCATAATAATTTAAACTTCAATGGCCTTCAGATCAAGTTCAATGATTTTTGCATTGCATAAATATTGTAATTCTAGTTCAGATGCCAATATTTAGCATTCAATGTAGCTATTCTAAAGTACAGAGCAAATTCCACTGAATTGGATGTTAACAGATGTGCCTTCCAGCAGAAATAATTTATACAGTCATGGCCAAATGACAGAATAATGAGGGGAAAAGCTGTTTTCTCAGAAATCTGACCATTTACATATGACATATGCTGCATGCAGCATGCTTGAGAGCACAAATGACTTTGAATCTATGGAGTCCAAAGCTTTTCACCACTGGATTTTCCAGCATTTTATCTCGGTTTGTCAAGGACTAATTAGTAGAGATTGATTGGTATGTTTATTAAACAACTCCATTATCTCATTTTATTAATTCATGGGAAGTGGGCGTCACTGCCTGGTCCAGCATTTATCGTACATCACTAATTGCCCTGGAGAAGGTGGTGATGAGCTGCCTTCTTGAAGCACTGTGAACCTTGGCATGTAGATAACCCCAAAATGCTGTTTTGAAAGTGAATTCCAGGCATTTGAGCCAGAAATGTGAAAGAAAGGCAATACATTTCCAAGTTAGCATGATATGTGTCTTGGAGGACAACATGCAGATGATGGTGTCCAAGCATCTGTTGCACTTGTCCTTCTAGATCACAGAGGCCAGACATTCGGAAGGTGCTGTCTAAGGAGGTTTGATAAATTGCTGCAGTGCATCATGCTGTTGGTGCATAGTGCTGCTACTGAGCTTTGGTGGTTAAGGCAATGCATAACAAAAGTGGTGAATAGAGTGTCAATAAAATGGATTGCTTTGCCCTGGATGATGTCAGGCTTCTTAAGCTCATCCCTCCACTCTGTTTATGATTCTGCCTCAAGGTCTTCTTTCAGTTTTTTCATGCTTGATAAGGTGCTCCTGCCAGAAGCTTGTCTTGATAAGACTACAAGACTCTGTCCTATGGAAGTTTGTGCCAGGATATTTAAAATGAGACCCTGACAGCACAATTTTCCTTGGCTATTATCTTTGCTAACTTCAACTTCTAGCTATGAAGATCTGTTTTATTTTTCTAAAGAGCAAGCAGGAAAGACAAACAGAGGATCATAACTCTATGCCTGCTAATTCTATAACATTCTTAAAGACATTATCATTATTTTGGTCACAACCAAAAACTTTTTATCAAAGGAAGAGATCCAAAATCTGAATTAGTTAGCAAGAGAAAAGCAAATTTCAGAAGCTGACTAATTTTTTCTGTTGTCAACTTCACATACCATGTTGCTTGAATTAGGTATAGCTTGTAGAAGCTGTGGTACTATATTGATGTGGTATATCCTGAAAAGGCAGGAGAATACATTCAAGGCTAAAATCCATATGGTACTAGTGCTAACATATTATCATTATATTATCCTGAAAAACACATACCTCAGCAAGTGGCAATCTATGGGACAGTTTATGTGAAACTATCTCATGGTGTATAATCGATCACTAATTCTATGAATTTTCTAAATCATATGGCAGTGACAATACATAAGCTCAGCATGGATTCCTGAAATCCTCTACCTGACAGATACCAATGGCCCAGCAGTGAGAGAGGATCAGTCTGCTCAGATCTCAGTACAGTCACAATTCATGCAATTCAGACCACATCCACCATGGCTGAACAACCACTCATGTGACATCTGAATCAGTCAACGATCTCCAAGGATGTGACTTTGAAATGAGATATAAGACAAATACCATAATGATTGTGTCTGACATGCTGAGCAAAATGCTTATGTGAGATAAAAATTAATACAATACACTAGATCGGTGCGTTGATGCGCTAGACCACAAAAAGGCATTTTCAAGGTTGATCTGTTACACTTTGGCCAGAGCCAGTGTGTACAGTTGTAATCAGCAACTGCCAAACATGAACAACTACAAGAACCATTTGTTAAAGGATGGCCATTGTCACCTGTTAGCCACTGCCTGGCTCAAAAGCTCTTAGTACAGAGAATGGTTACCAAGTTGCAGGCATCATAGCTTGGCACTTATCTGCACAATTTGCTTCAAATGGTTGCACATCAGTGCGTTTCTGTAGAGCTCAGTAGTGGGTTTGTTACTTTCCATGACACATCTGAATAAGTCAGAGTTTAATGTAAGGGGACATTAAGGAGTTTGCAAATGATACAGAAATTGGCAATGTGGTTCATAATGAAGAATAAAGCCATAAGATAACAGTGGACTATTCAGGTGCGTAGAACCATGGCAAATGGGGTACAATTTGGACAAATGTGAGACCGTGCATTTGGAGAAGGCTAACAAGGCAAAGGAATGTACAACAAGTGGTAGGATACTGAGAAGTGTAGAGGAAAAAGGCAATCTTGGAGGGGAAGCCCACAGATCCTTGAGAATAACTAAATGGGCAGGTAAGACAGTCACAAAGGCATACAGCATCCTCCCCTTTGTAAGCCAAAATATAGAATATAAGAGCTGGAAAGTTATAATGGTGTTGTATAAAGTAGAGCTGGAGTACTGCATGCAGTTCAGATAAATAGAAAAGACGTGATTGCTCAAGAAAGGGTACAATGGTGATTTAGAGGATATTGCCTGGACTGGAGATTTTTAATTATGAAGAAAGATTGGTCAATTGGAGCTGTTTTCTTTGGAACAGATGAGACTGAGCGGGCATGTAATTTATGTATAAAAAATTATTCAAGGTCTAAGAAAGAGTGGATAAGAAGGCCCTAAGGTCCTTGTTTTGAGGAGTCTATAACCAGGGACATGGATTTAGGGTAGTTTAGAGGGAATTAAACAGTGGTCGACATCTGGAATTCACTGCCTGAAGGGATGATAGAGGGAGAAGCCTTCCTAATATTTAAACAGTAGTTAGATATGCAGTTGATGTGCAGAATCTATGGACCAAATGGAATGTGGGATTGGGCTGGCTGGCTCCTTGTTTCTTCATCCAAATACAATGTGTTGAATGGTCTCCAACTATGGTGTAAGTTTCTGTGATTCTATGATGATATGATGCTAATTCTGTCCCCTGTTTGCACTATCCCTATAGCCCTTATAATTATTTAAGTACTGAGAGATTTCTCAAGTTCTATTTTAAATGTACTCAATAATAAGCATCAACATTTGGTCTGTAAGACCAACTCTGCTGGTCCTATTGCCTAACTTTTCACTGTAACCTTGCAATGTTTTTTCCCTCTGATAATTATCCGATTCCCTAAAGCTAAGTGAATTGCTCTCCACCACACGATCAACTAGTATATTCCAGATCTTAACTGGTCACTGCCTGAGACTGGAGAATTACAAAGATTCACAAACCCTGAAGTGAAGTTATTTCTCCTCAGCTTAGCCCTAAATGGCCAGCTCCGAAAGAAATATATATGTATGCCCCAGACTCCATTTCAGAGCCAAAAGGGTATCTAGAGAAACAGAAAATGGCTCTAAGTGGCCAAATTTCACAGCCTTTGTCAGAAGTAATGACTTTAACCAAAGGACAACAGCTAAAGCCTTTACTCTTCTATGTTTACGCAAAGTGTTTCTTCAAACAATTTTTCTTCAATGTTTCAGCAGGAAAATATTTTACTTCCCACCTTCTGGATCCTTTGTCATAGGGTTGACATGGAATTCCTGTATATATTCGCGATAGAAACGGTGCAGGAATAGAAGGAAAAAAAAATGATGGAGGAATACAGGACAACCAATAGCAATGCAATGTTCCACCAAAACCTGCTGAACGCACTGATTCCTTCGAAACGATGCAGAAGAGATTTGCTAAAAGAGGTGATACTTATAGAAAAAAACTATATCTTTGAACACAAACCGAATTTGCAACACCCTCTGAAAGACAAAAAAAAGAAAAAAAATAAGTACCATTTACATTACACTTCATATTACCATGTGGCTTACTGTGCACATGTATATTTACAAGAGCTACTTAGAACTATCTATTGTGAGCTGATCAAGTTCTGTTGAGTTAATCATCATGCTGTTGTATTATTGTGCTTCTTACTTACAATGGGGAATTATTGAACATCTGTACGAGTTTGACCTTTTGTGCTTTTAGAGCTAGAAAGGCATCATTGTTAAGTTGAGCAACATCAGCATAAATGTCTTATAAGAAGCTAACATCCGAATTATATTTGATACAACCATGGAGGAGGAGTGTATCAATGGATGCTCTTTGTATGAAGAAGTGGAACAAGGAAATGAGATCCTTACCTAAAGGAGCCTTAGGCGTGTAACCAGGACAAGATACAGTTATCCTGGAATGTGGATAGTTTACTATTGTAATAAGCAAGTTGTGTTTAAAAATGCCTTTAACATAATCATATCTTGTTGAAATAGATTATTGAACTCAGTGTACTTCTGCTTACCAGACTGAGGTAAGTCATAGAATCAGGATAGTTAAGGCACACAAGGAAGCCATTTGGCCGATTGTGTCCATGCCGACTTTCTGTACAAGCAACGAAGCGAGTCATACTGTCTTACATTTTCTTTGAAAACATTTGTCTTCTGGGATAGCACAGTGGCTCAGTGGTTTGCACTGCTGCTTCACAGCACCAGGGGCCTGGGTTCAATTCCACCCTTCGGCAAATGTCTGTGTGGAGTTTGCACATTGTCCCCGTGTCTGCATGGGTTTCCTCCCACATCCAAAAACGTGCAGGTTAGATGGATTAGCCATGTTAAATTGCCCATAATGTCTGGGGACTCCAGGTTAGGTGAATTAGCCGTGGGAAATGTAGGTTTACAGGGATTGGGTAGGATGTTCTTCAGAGGAGCAGTGTGGACTCGATAGGCTAAATGGCCTGCTTCCACACTGTGGGGGTCCTATAATGAGCATCCAATTTCCTTAAACACAATTGGATTGCTCTCCACCACACTATCAGATAGTACATTCCAAATCCTAACTACCCAGTGGGCAAAAAGTTCTTCTTCATGTTGTCATTGGTTTTTATTGTCATTCATCTAAAATCAGTGCCCTTTGCTTCTGTCAATTGGAATCGTCTCTTATTATTTAATTTGTCCAGATCCTTCTAGTATATTTTCCTCCCCACAGCGGCAATTGTTTCTTTGACCTAATTTGCCATTCCCCTCTAATGTGGATTTACACCCAGCAGATATCTTACCTGTTGCAGCAATGCTTATGTGATCCCTCACCATATAAGAGACTGGGCATGGATATCATCGTATTAAAACATCCAACAGACAGTTAACTACTATGGAAAGTGTTACATTCCTCGCACTTCTAAGCGTCTATGCTAATATTAAGCTAATATTAAGGGTACAATTGAGAAGCATGCTTTTAGTAGCATGTCAATCTTCAAGTGATCTTCAAGAAAGATGGTATTTGAGAACTGTGAATCCTCTGTTTACATCTGATAATGCAGTGATAATATCAGGTGCATGTCAACTAAAGACATACTGATGTACTGTTCATGAGACAAAACATGACTGTCCCTGATTTTTCCAAATAAAAACTTATTCCAAATAAACATATGTATTGCCCATAGAAGATGTTGTCAATTCAACAAACAGGTGAACCAGAGTTCATAAAACTGAATTTCAAACTTCAATGTAACGCTTTTGAAGCTTGACAACTCATCCTGACTTGACAATGGTATACCCATCTGTAGAAGTATGTGTTCTTTTCTGCTGCATTCTTGACAACTTGGTTACCTTGCTGCTGGTTGCTGTCACTCACAATCGTCATCAATGGAGTGTTCATCTTCATTCCTCATGCATGATTGGTGTACTGCACATGGGTCTGAGTTGGCTTCGGTTCTTTTGCAATGCAGCACTATGATCAGTAATGATTTTATATGATTTGGGATAGTTACATGTTTTATAAAACCTTTCTGGTATCCATGTATTTTACTATTTTCAACTCTCTATCCAGTATACAATTTTAGTAGTTCCTTACTTGCGCATTCATTCTGTATCAATTTTATTCTCTTCTGTCTTTGAAGATGGGTGTCCTTTGTCTTGGAATGATTAGACAACTGGCTGATGGACAAAGTTGTTCACACTTTCTATCCAAGCATAAATTATGCTGAGGATGGCAATCCCTTCTCAACTGGTATTGCATGAAAATACAATACATTGCTTTGATAGTAGGTAGTGTTTACTGACCCTGACAACTGCAGGCAACTATGCATGCGTACTCGTTGGGGATCGCATGGTTCCAACAACTGACGTCATCACATAGAGTCTACATGCGATGTCATGCTCAAATGTATTACTGCACATGCCCAGGGAAGCAGGCGTGATTTTGAAGTGGCCTTCAGTGGTGGGGAGAGGAATTCTAGACATGGGACAGGGGTGATGGGGAAATTCCCAGAGTGAGAAGGGAAGAGGAGAGCTCAGGAGGAACTGTCCCCTCCCCCATCTCCCCTCCATTCTCCCCCAACTCATGGGCCTTCTCTGTCACACCCACCTCTACCCACACCCTAGTTTCCCGGATCCCAATCCCACCATACTGCCACCACCCAAACCCCTAATGTCTTCCTGCAATCTCCTGATCTATTCCCTTGGTTTCTTGTCCCCACCAGTTCTGACACCTTCTCCTCCCCCTCACCAGTCCTAATCTCTGGCCCCAAACTCTAGCCACATCCACCTAAAATCTGAATCAAAGTGCCTTACCAAGCTCATGCATGCATCTGTGTCAGCAAATGCTAATTTGATAGTATGTACCATGCATCCTGCTAGACTGTCTGAGCTGATAATTTAGATATTTTGAGTTGGATAGTGAAGCAACAACATGATATGGGTCACTCTCGACTTAGCACAAATGCCTTGAAACAATTTGCTTGTGAGCTGCAGTCTATTCTGAGACACTATCTATTCTGAGAAACTGAATAAACTGAAAATAACACCGATCATGACACTGACAGTCGCTCAAGTTGTATCTTTGAGCCAATGGGAAATTTAGAAAAGCTATTTGTCACAAGGATATAATCTTCTCCATTTGTGAGTTGTTAAATATCCAAATTCATCCTTCGCCAGTACACAGACTCATGGGCTAGATTTCCTGTGCACTCAATACTCATGTGTCCCTAGTGTGACACAAGCCTGATAGCTTAGCATAACACATTTAGTATTAGAAATTGCTAGGCCCTGTAAATGACTTGTTGTGGTATGTCAAGTTCACAGTAATGTAATTTATTTTTACTTGCATTTATGAAAATACTGTAAAATGTGTAGAAATCACCATAATCTGCCTTAATTCAATATCTATACCATGAAGTGAAGGATCTACCTAATAAGGTATTAAAAACAGGAGGGACTGATTTTTTTGTTCAAAGTGTTCCAACTTCTTTGTATAGTTAGAAAAACATCTTGTTTTGTTTCAAAATAAAGTGCATAAATTATGAAGGTTATTTATATAAAGAAATCCTTAACATTTAAAAGAAACTTACCTTTTCAAGTTTACTTCCATCCAGGCAATTTGGTTTCGTGTCACCTGACAAACCTGAGTCGCCCGTGGCCTGAGATGGTTCCATTTATTTTGATAGAATCAGCAACTTTGGCATGGTTTGCAAGTTACCCAAACTTAATTAGTAGGATAGCAGCAATGTATATAGCATGATGATATAATGGCAGCATGTTTGTTTTTCTGGATTAAGGAGCTTTGCATGTGGTACGAGGTGCAGCTGAAATTGCAATACTATTTAAGTGCATAGTTCCGCCAGTGGAAATGTCAGGATGTTCTTTTAAAAGTCAAGGTCCGCTTTTATAAAGTAAAGTTGCCATAGTCCCAGAGGATCACGAGGCTGCTGTCTCATTAGAAAGAGATGACTGGTGGTTGTTTAACTTAAGGGTCAGCACTCCTCAGGTGAGGGATGAGATTGAGAAGGTGGGACCTTCATGGAAACCTTAGCCAATGTGGGAATAAAATCCACTCTGTCGGCATCGTTCTGCATCGCTAACCAGCTGTCCAGCCAACTGAACTGTATAATGAGTACAATAAAAAAATACTAAGGAGCTATTTTAAATACTTGAAAGTGCTGATTTTCACAAAGGTAAGGGATTCATTAAAAGAGATTGAATGGTAGTGAAAATTGTGAATGGATGAAGCAACATCTGTGAAAAGTTAATTCTTGCCTGTTAATGAGACTTTCATTGATGAGGAGCATGTGCACTTTTCCGGGGCCAGAAACCAAATCAAACAATATGTTTAGATTCCAAGCAGATCTAAGCGGAATAAGTGGAAGATGTTCAAAGAGCACCACAGGCCCATATCTTGCAGGAAATAGAGGCTAATAAGTTGAAATCCATGAGGAAGCTAAATTCTATTTCTACATATTGCAGACAATGTAACAATTACCACTCTTTCAAAAATAATCGTTCATTTAATGTGAAGCAAATATTTATGTTTTAAAATATAGAATCTATTGAAAGGATAGGAATTCTTGGAGAATGGCAGTTATTCATTTACCGTGAAAAATTAGCACCCTAGGAGACATTCTGAGGCTAGTAAGAACACAGATTTCTTACGTGCATTCAGATATAAGGATAATCAGTAGCTGCAGACTCCAGAAAGCTCAGGAAAGCTTCACTTCTAGATTAATGTTTGATTCACAAGTTGACAGATCAGGTTCAGAACAAATTGGAATACTTTATTTGCCTTATGGCTTTTTTCCCACTACAATTATGTACCATACAGCTGGAATATAGATCTGACATTAAGGCTAGTTAAGCAGCTTACCAGCTGTTTGGCAAATTTTAAACACATCATTACTACAAACATGTCATAATTATTTTCTTTTCCTAGCAATTAAGTTGTTTCCTCGGAGATAACCCTTTCTATTTAGTGCACTCCCACAAGTTTATGAGAGGTCATTTATCCATGATCAAAGGCTCTGCACTACCCTCTCAAAGATAATTAGGGGTGGAAATAAATGATGGCACAGCTAGTGATGTCTGCATCCTCTGAGCGAATAAATAAAATGAAAAGATTCATTTTTTGTTTCACCAATAGGACATTTTAGTCACCAAAATACTCACTTTATGCTTTCCTTTTCTTTTAAAGAATAGTATTACATAGAGTTACATGGATATTACAGCTCAGAATCACACCCTGAACACAAAGAGATACTCCACATTACACTAGCCTCATCCTATTGAACTTCTGTTAGTTTCAAAGGAAGAGGACAAGGCCATTCAGCCCCTTGAGCCTGTTACGCCATTTAATGAGATCCTGCTCTGTGGCTTAACTCCATAAACCTGCTTTTGGCCCATATCCCGTAATACATTTGCTTAACAAAAAAGAATCTATCTCAGATTTAAAACTAACAACTGATCTAACATTAACAACTGTTCAGTGAAGAAAGTTCCGAACCTCTACCACCCTTTATATATAGAAGTGGTTCCTAAAGTCTCTCCTGAACAGTCTAGCCATAACTCTTAGACTATGCCCCCTAGTTCTAGAACTCCCAATCAGTGGAAATAGTTTATTTTTATCTGCCCTGTCTTTTCCTGTTAACACCCCATAATCTTCTAAAATCTAGAGAAAACAGACCTAATTTATATAAGCTGTCCTTAAAACGTAACCCCTGAAATCCAGGTACCATTCTTGTAAGCTTACGTTGAACTCCTTCCAAGACTAATATATCCTTCTGAAGCTGCGGTGCCAAGTTCTGCTCACAGTACTCCAAGTGGGGTCTAATAAGGTTTTGCATAACTGCAGCATAACATCTGTGTCCTCATACTCCAGTCTAGGTTCCCCCTAAAAGCATCAGTGCTATTCACTTCAACTGCTCAATGTTGAAACAAGTGCACTGTGTTAAACAATTTCTTTTTAAATATTGAATAGGTTTGTCTCTGAAAACATTTTATTTTGCTGCTTTTTAAACATTACATTTACATATCTGTCTTGCTTTTTGTCAGTTGTTGGATAGACAGACTACACCCAAAGTGTGCTCTGTCTAAGGCCTCAGAACTGATTGGCCGGTTCATTAACATGAGTTTGTTGCGCTCCTGGGCACAAGGCCACCTTCTACCAAATGCAGCACAGCCATGGCAGAATGGGTGGTTCTGGTGTGGAGGGAGTATAAGGAGTAAAAACCGAAAGAAAGAAGTCTGGTACAGCAATAATGGTAGGGAATTCTACCATAAGAGGAAAAGAAAACGTTTTTGTGGTCACAAACATGAATCCATGATGATATGTTGCTTCACTGGTGCTATGGTTATGGAGGTGCCTGAGTGGCTGCAATTCTTTAGCTGCAAGTCTGTAATTTGTAGAAGAGCAGCACCAGGGAAAAATAAAATGAAACAGAAGCAAAAAATGGAAAACTAAATGGGGAAAGAAGCAAAACCAGTAAAATATATAAAGAAGCACTGCATTCCATTCTATTTCAACAAAAAAAAAGGCTGACACCTCCAAAGAGTAATGGAAGACAAATGCTTAATTCTGAACTGGGCATCCAGTGACACCTTCACTGAAGTACAACTATTCAAACAATTCATGTAGTTCAATTTTACAGATCAAGCAGCAGTTTATCCAAAGGAAGTGGCTCTAGAAATTTAGCTTGCTATTAGCAAAGGGGGATTCTGCAAAATTAGCACATTCATTTTTTCCATTGACCATCAGAACAATATAGGAAAGACCAAGATCAGTTCAAGATAATAAAGGATTAACAGACTCCAACTCATGTTATATAGACAGCAATCCTCAAGAATCGTTTGACCAATTTGTTGGAAAATACCACATCAAAGGGCATGAGTGTAATTTTTCTGAAGAGAAATTGCCAGAGAAGCTTATTGAGTTAATTATCATCTTTACATCAATCAAACTCTTTAGGAAGCATTTTTTGGGTAAGATAAAGGGCCATAACATTGACACATTACTTGAGCATGGACATCGGTATGTCCATCGGAAGCTATAGTGGCAGGTCAATGACATGATTTTGATGGAGCCAGAACGATAGCTACGGTCAACAAAGCACACCAAACCAACAAAGTGTTGATTGTTGAACACAAATGTGCAACTGATACAGTTTGTCACATGTATTCAAGAGCTGTCCAGCTTTACTTGGTATCTGCATGGTATCTGGCACCAAAGGTCATTGGGCAGGAAATCTGATGCTAAAGGCCAAGTCAGACACCAGAACAAAACATATGTGATCAACAAAATTGTATAGATCCTCAAGACCAGTAGCAAAGAAAGTGTTAAGAAGATGCACAAACACAAACATATCAATGAAGTTCAGAGTCAACCAAATGAAAGGCAAATTTTGGAAGATAACTAAGCTTTTCACATTGTTAACTTCACACACCATGTTGTTTCATAAGGTGATCAGAAGTTTTACAATGATTTATGTAATATGTCCCGAAAAGGCAGGATGACACACCAAAGGTTAAAGTCCATATGGGTGACAGCGTTAACATATTTTCACTGCGTATCCTTGAACCTCATGCGTCTCAGCAAGTGGAAAGTTATGATACAGTTTATGTGAGACCACCTCATGGTGAATAATGGATCACGAAGTCTGTGAATGGCAGTGTCAATACATAAACTTAGTCTGAATTTTTGAAATCCTCTACCTGATAGATACCAATGGTTCAGTAAGTGGGAGAAAACCCAGTCTGCTCAGATCTCAGCATAGTCAGAATTTGTGAGATTCAACTACACCCACTGTGGCTGAAGAGGCCACTCAAGATATTTGAATTAATAATCTCCCAAGGTATGATTTTGAAGTGAGACATTAGACTGGATGATTATATGCAAACATGCTGCGCAAATTACCCAAACTATACAAATATCAATATAATCCACTTGATCTACATATTAATGCTCTAAATTATAAGGTTGAAGGCATCTTCAAAGTTGAATTGTTACACTTTGGTTTTGTCAGTGTGAACAGTAAGAAGCAGCAACTGCCAAAGACGAGCAACTACAAGAGCTGCAAAAGAGCAATAGTTATAGATGGTCTGATGGTATGAATGGAATGCATGAGAAGATTTGATCATTCTGGCTATATCTGGTCCGTTCCTCGTGGCCATGGTGGTTGCGGCTCGAGCAACAGCTCCATCATCAATGAATTGGGGTCCATCCTTTTCCTCCGGTGTTTCGGAGGCATCTGCTACAGCGACAGTGTGAATGATCCCTCAGTTCTCAAAAACGGAGACAGGCCCTGGTCCTCAAGAGTTGGGATAGTCTCCTGGTTGCAGCAGCAGCTGCAATATTGGCAGTGATGTGGTGGCATTGGTGAAGGCAGTGCTCTGGGTCCGGTTCATGGCGACGGGGGTTACTTCAGTGTGCTTCATCCTTGATGTTGCAGCCTCAGGGACAGCTTTGGCAGTTGTGGAGTGAGGCAGCACCCTGTAGCCACATAAGAGATCAAGAAGCCATGGATGGAACAAAAAATGAAATTTGTCTTTGAGTGAATTATTTCTTTTTATAATTTGATTTCTATTGGATATTGAATTGTGCAAAATGATGCCCAACTTTAGTTATAACATTTTAAGCCTGAGATTTGTAGCAATTATTCTGACAAATGGCGTGAGTCAAAGTAATGTGCATCCCAATCCTTTGGTGGCAAAATCACACCAAAATTTACTGGGATCATTTTGCTAACACACTATAGTGAGTAGAGGAACACACTGTAGCACAGCCAATAGAAAGTTAAAAGAAAAGTACTTGTTGATATCTGCGAGGTATTGCAATCAATTTCTTTGTTAGTTTATATTCAGTGGCAAATTACCCCAAAATACAAAAAATAAATATTGTATAAGTATTGGCATAAGAATAAAGATAATTAGGAAAAGGAGAGTAAGAGTAAATCTTACACTATGTCATAAGGTTACAACCAGGATCTTGGATCTTAAGAAAAGTAAGTTTCATTATTCCTGGTGGCATCAGAATGTGACTAAATAGGTTGAGTATCAACCTGCATATCCTTCTAAAATGTCTGTCATTAAAGTCAGAGGGATTCCTGGTCAGCCATGGGATGGGAAGAAAATTGGAGCCTCTGCCATCACTTTCCAAAACTCCTGATTACAAGATGCATGTAACATGTATTTTGCCACAGCAACATGGACTCCCTGATTAATCTGTAAACTACCACCTCCACTGTTACCATTGATTAGTGCACCAAACTCAGTCACTAAAGTCATTCTATAGCAGTCTAGACAGCAGTGGCAATCTCATTTACTTTAATTCAGCAAACTTGACATCAATGTTGGTATGTCTTGGAGTTCAAGCCCTGAGTTATACATCCGGCAGTATATGAGAAATCCTAGATGCTCCTGGTGATCCGGATAACCATGTAGGCAGGAGGGGCCTCTGGCTGGAGCAACTGAAGCTCCAGGTTCTAAAGACTAAGCAGAAACCAGGGCACTATAGCACATTTAGGAGGTTGACAGTCTGTGGATAGAACAATTCAGGATTTCGTCATACTGCACTTTAAGGAAGTGCAGGCAGCCAGTCTAATTTTCTAATCCTCTCTGACTTCACATGAGGTGCCAGAGGACTGGAGGACTGGTAACATGATCCCATTATGAACAAATCGAAAAAGGGATAGAGCAGGAAATTACAGGTCAATCAGTCTAACCTTGGTACTGGAGAAATAATTCGAAAGAATTCTGAGGGACAGAATATATCTGCACTTGGTGAGACATGGATTCATCTGGGATAGTCAGAATACATTTATTAAAGGAAGGTTGTGTTTGACAAATTTGATTGTATATTTTGAGGACGTAACCAGGAGTGTTGATGAGGGTAATGCATTTGATGTGGCATGCATGGACTTTAGCAAGGCTTTTGAGAAAGTCTCTCACATCAGACTGGCCAAGAAGAAAGGTGTCCTAGTGATCCAAGGCAAAATAGCACATTAAATCCAAACTTGGCTGAGAGGCAGGAAGCAAAGACTGATAATTGAGGAATGCTTCTGTGACTGCAGTCCATTTCTATTGGGGGTCCACACGGCTTAGTGCTGGGTTGTTAGCTATTTATAATGTATAGTAATGATTTGGAATCAAATCCAGGACGTATGATCAAAAATTTACTGGATGACACAAAAATCAATCAGCTGTTAAATAGTGAGGAGTGTAGCCATAAACGAGAGGAGGTTATGAACAGACTGGTCAGCTGGGCAGACAGTGGAAAATGGAATTCAACCTGAAAATTGTGTGATAATACACTAGGGGAGGGTAACAAGGCAAGGGATTACACAATGAATGAGTAGACCCTGGAAATTACTGAAGATCAGGGAGACTTTTGTGTGTGCATCCACAGATCACTAAAGGTAGCAGGGCAGGTAGATAAAGTGGTTAAGAAAGCATCTGGATACTTTCCTTTATTAGCTCAAGCAAAGAATACAAGAACAGCATGGTTTTGCTGGAATTGTATAAAACACTGGTTAGGCCACAACTGGAGTATTCATGTAGTTCTGGTCACCATGTGACAGAAAGGATGTGATTGCAATAGAGAGGGTGCAGAGATGTTTTGCCAGGATCCTGCCCGGACTGGAAGGTATGAGCTATGAGAAAAGATTGAATAGGTTGTGGTTGCTTTGCTTAGAGCAGTGAAGGTTGACAGGGGACCTGGTGGAAGTGTGTAAGATAACACTGGCATAGATAGCCTGGATAGGAAGGCACTTTATCCATTACCATAGTGGTCAATTACCAGGGAGAATCAATTTAAGAGATGAGTTAGAAGGCTAAGAGGAGGGTTGAAAAGAATTTTATTTTACGCACAATGTAATGGGTGTCTGGAACAAAACTCCCTTTAAGTTGTTTCTTGGTGTGCAGACCTCTGAGATCCATGCATGATACCAACTTTTGAAATGAGGAGTCAATACATCAGCACTCCAAATGTTGCGTGCAGAATCTTGGAGGAAGCTCAGAGTAGTTGTGCAGCTATGCAGCTCAGCGGGAACATTGACCTAGAACTCACTGCCCAAAAGGGTAGTTGAGCCTGAAAATCTTGAATTATTTAAGCAACATTTAAACATTCACTTACATTGCCATAGCCTCCAGAGCTAAGGGTTGAGAGCTGAAAAATGGGATTAGTGTAGTCAGATCTTTGTTGACCAACATGGACACTATAGGCCAAATGGCCTCTTTCTGGGTTAGAAATGTCCATGAGTCAATTTTTTTCCCCAGAACTTTTATCTGTTTTGAACATCATGTGTTAGTTATACTAACCTTTTGGAGTTGACGTATAGTAATTTTTTATATTTTCATTGATATAAAATCAAAATCATAATTCAGGACAAGGTCATAAGGCTGCAAACATTGGATATCTGAAATAAAGACAGAAAAAGTTTGAAATACTCACGAGGTTCAGGTCAAGGATTTTCAGGAGTGTGATCAGCTCACAGAATGTGAGATCAGGCAGAATACTCTAAAAGTAGCTCAAGTCCATTTAGATTTTGTAGTAGGTATAATGGAACTTCAGCATAAGTTTCAAAAAGAAATCTTTGTCGCATCAGAAGAGCTGTTATGCACTTCTCAGTTTCTCTCACAACATTAAAAGCTTAACTAGCATCCAGAGGCCACAGGGCAAAATGTTATTGCTCAGCAAGAATGCTATGCAAGGCAGATGTGTAACTCCATTACATTAGGCTTGCATCAAACTCTGCACTTACCAGCCTGAGGCTGGGACTGGTTAACATATAAACATATATCTCCAGGTTGGAAGAGTAATAATTATAACATGTACAATTCCCAGGCATTGTAGTTAATTACTTCCCTATACAGTACTATAAAATCTTGATTTCTGAATATAGAATAATAACAACAACCCTTGGCAATGCATAGAAGCAATTACCCACATTTCTGTAACTCCTGATTGCTCTGGCAAAAGTCCCAGTTCTTCATGTCTCAATTACTAAGATATATAAATTATTTTCAAAATAGTTAACAACTAGGATATCCAATGGAGGTAAAATGCAATTTTGAAAGGGTTAGGAAGTCAGTGGCAATGGATCCTTATCTCAATAAAAGGAGAAATGGATACAGCTTTACAAGGCAGATCTTACTAAATATATTTTGCATAATTGCCATTTTTTAAATTCAGTCACAGAACAAGGACATCATTGGTTAGGGAAGAATTTATTGCCCATCCATAATTGCCCTGAGAAAGTAGTGGCAAGCTGCCTTGAACTACTACAGCCCATAGAGAGGTTCACCCAGAGTGCTGTTAGAATGGGAGTTCCAAGATTTTGATCCAGTGACTGTGAAGAAATTATCACATATTTTCCAAGTCAAGGAGGGGTATGGCTTGGAGTGAAACTTGTAGGTCGTGTAATTCAGAGCCTTTGTCTCTCTAGTTGGTAGGAGACACAGTTTCGGAAGGTGCTGTCAAAGGAGCCTTGGTGAGTTCCTCTAGTGCACCTTGTAAATGGTACACACTGCTGCCACTGTGCATCAGTGATGGACATTGTGAATATTGAAGAGGATGATGAGAGTTACAATCAAGCAGGCTGCTTTATTTTGTATGATGTCAAGCTTCTTGAATATTGTTGGAACATTTAGGCAAGTGGGGAGTATTCGATCACACTCCTGACCTGTTTCTCATTAATAATGGACAGCTTTGTGGCAACATAAGATAAGTTATTCACTGCAGGATTCCTTGTCTTTGATCTGCTCCCTCATTTAATTTGACGTCCTGGAGACCTAGGTTGCTTTATTCAAACAAAATATATCAGCCTCTAATTGAATCATTTTGATTTCTGTTTCGTCCAAGTTGACTTCAACTCATCAAACTTGGAGTCAAGCTCAAACTTTAATGCCTAAGATTTTCACTGGTCTGCAATGATACAGCTTTAAAAATGAAAAATTCCACCATTTTATCAAGTACCTGAGTCTCAAAGGTCCATGTGCTACAATTCTACAGATACTGCAGCTAAGCTCATGTGGGAAAAAAACAGGTTATTGACAGCAGGGCGTTCTGGAACCAACATTTCTGAATTGAGCTCTGTATTTAGCTTTATTTCGGTAATTACCCAACTAAATAATTTAACTTAAAGAGAAGCATATCCAATTAAATTGCACAACAGTCTCTAAATGTTTCTTAAATGTTAGTGAGTTGTGGTTTATGACTGATGGTTTCAGGCAGGAATGGTATAAACAATTTGAGAACTCCTTATGAAATAATACCATTTTTTGTATTCCAGCTGCACCAAGAAGGGGAATGGTGGAGTTTCACTATTATCTTTAATCAATGCCATTATTAAAAAACCTAGTCATTCATCTTATTGCTGTTTTGAGTCTTGCAGTTACAAATGGGCTTTCAAGTTATTTTATTGTTTGAACTCTCACTGATTTTTCATTATTTTTTATTTTTATTCTTTTATCAATTTAGGGTTGGAGTTGTGAACTGGGAATTGTGAGCTGGGAATGACACAAGAGGCCGCTTATCAGATTCCCAGTGATGGAAAGGCCATAAGCGATTAAGTTAAAATAGCAAGAAGGGAAATCTGCCTGTTAGCGACAAGGAGTTCACTAATATGCTTAATTTCCCACTTGCATACAATTTAAATGCAATTCAACATGATTTAATCCTGCTTCCCCATCTTAGTGTCACGTTTCTCACAAGCCTTAACTAATCCACCCAGCGAAAGCTGACAACATTTATGTGGCTTCCTTGACTAACTGTGAGAGTCCTTTGGATTTCAAGGAGTCTCAATCACAGAACACTTGATGAACCTTGGAGGAATCTTCTCTGTGTATGAACATGCTGAGCTGACAGCCTGAGAGGTGAGCTTCAGACAGGAAATTCAGAACTCAGAAGTACTGAGTTGCAAATATAACGGGACAGCACACAGATTGAGTTGCGATAAAAGGTATATGATATACATAAATATTAGAGATTGGATTTTAAAATAACGGCATTCAGATGTTGGTTACTGTAGTGCAAGGTTTTCGTTCTTAACAAACTAGCCACTTTGATACAAAATTGGCTTGAAGGAAGGAGACAGAGAGTGGTGGTGGAGGCTTGCTTTTCGGACTAGCGGCTGTGTCCAACGGTGTGCCACAAAGATCGGTGCTGAGTCCGCTGCTTTTCATCATTTATATAAATGATTTGGATGTGAATATAGGAGGAATGGTTAGTAACTTTGCAGATGACACTAAAATTAATAGTGTAATGAACAGCGAAGAAGGTTATCTCAGAGTACAACGGGACCTTGATCAGATGGGCCAATGGGCCGAGGAGTAGCAGATCGAATTTGATCTAGATAAATGTGAGGTGTTACATTATGGTAGGGCAAATCAGGGCAGGATTTATACACTTAATGTAAAGGTCCTGGGGAATGTTGCCGAACAAAGAGACCTTGGAGTACAGGTTCATATTTCCTTGAAAGTGGAGTTGCAGGAAAACAGCGCAGTGAAGAAGGCATTTGGAATGCTTAACTTTATTGGTCAGTGCATTGAGTATAGGAGTTGGGGGGCCATGTTGCGGCTGTACAGGGCATTGATTAGGCCACTTTTAGAATATTGCATTCAATTCTATTCTCCCTGCTTTAGAAAAGATGTTGTGAAACTTGAAAGGGTTCAGAAAAGATTTACAAGGATGCTGAGATAATAAGGTGTAGAGCTGGATGAACACAGCAGGCACATCCTTTACAAGGATGCTGCCAAGATTGGAGGGTTTCAACTATAGGGAGACGCTAAATAGGTTGGGGCTATTTTCCCTGGAGCACCGGAGGCTGAGGGGTGACTTTATTGAAATTAATAAAATCGTGAAGGGCATGGATAAGGTGAAGAATCAAGGTCTTTTCCCCAGGGTGGGGGAGTTGAAAACAAGAGGGCGTAGGTTTAAGTTGAGAGGGGAAAAATTTAAAAGGGGAAACATTTTCACGCAGAGAGTGGTGTGTGTATGGAATGAACTGCCAGAGCAAGCAGTGGAGGCTGGTATAATTACAACATTTAAAAGGTTTTTGGATGGGTACATGAATAGGAAGGATTTAGAGGGATATGGGCCAAATGGGCCTTGGGGAGGCGATGGCCTAGTGGTAATATCACTGGACTGTTAATCCAGAGACCCAGATAATGTTCTGGGGACCCAAGTTTGAATCCTGCCATGGCAGAAGGTGGAATTTGAATTCAATAAATGTCTGGTATTAAGAGTCTAATAATGACCATGAATCCATTGCTGATTGTTGGAAAAACCCATCTGGTTCACTAATGTCCTTTAGGGAAGGAAACTGTCATCCTTACCTGGTCTGGCCTGCATGTGACTCCAGACCCACAACAATGTGGTTGACTCTGAACTGCCCTTTAGGCAATTAGGGATGGGCAATAAATGCTGCCTAACCAGCGACACCCTCGTCCCATGAATGAATAAAGAAAAAAAAATGATGGCAAATGGGATCACATTAATTTAGCATAGCAGGTTTGCATGGATGAGTTGGACTGAAGGGTCTGTTTCCATGCTGTACATTTCTATGACACTGTGACTGTAAGGGTTGGGTAATTTTGTGCAGACCAACGATATTTCTCAGCTACAGGCAAAGCTTTTGCTTTGTATCAGATCATTGGTACATGATTCTCCTGGATGATTTGATGGAGAGATGGCTAGCCAATGTCTTCTTAATTTTGTCACATTTTTCAGGATTTCAGGACAGCTATTACCAAGCATTATGCATTTTCAATGATTAGATTACCCTTTTTATTTCTGTTACATTAAAGGGTTGAAAGTTCACTTACATTCCAGTTAGTATAAAGACCTCACCTTTTGATTATGGTGCATTTTTTCAAAATTGAGAAGTGAAATGAAAATGAGTTATTTAAAACCAGCAATCTACAAGATGGCTGCACGTTTTGACAGTAAGGAATTTGATGCCTAATGTGAACTCCATTTTTGCAGCAACCGGTTCGAATGATGTGCTGATAACTAGAACTGGGGATTATTTAAAAGGGAAGCTGATTAGTTTATAAATGAGGAACAATTATCGATGACTAAGGTCCTCTATGTTCCAACAAGTATGCAATTGTTCTTCAGGTGACTGAACAGCTTGGGCTGTCAGAAAGACAGAGAGAAGTTAGTTCAGAGCAGAAGTGAAGCCACATGGTCTGCAGCAGCCAAAACTCTCTCTCACTCACAGTTCTCTGCAGTGAGCCATGTTAAACCTGAAGAAGATAAGCTTATCTTTCCTTCAGCAGATGCTACAAAATTGCGACTCTGAATTGAATAAAAGACCTTTCTTAAGTGAAACAGTCATCTCACACCTCTTCCAAACCAATGGAAGCATTTGGAAAAAGGAAAGATGTGGAGAACCCTTCAGATCAACCCAACCCAGCAGATCTTGAGAACAACGACTACAGAACTGTTTTTTCCAGGTTTGCGACCGCAGTGTTTTTTTTTTCTCCCATTTATGCTTGGCTGTGTGTATATGTGTGTGTGTGTGTTTGTGTCTGTAACACAGGGTTTTCATAAAAAAGTTTAGAATTTTTAATCTGTACAATTTACTTAATTTAGTTTAGTTGTTTACCTGTAGCTAGGATCTAATGACCTGCAATAAGCAGTAATTTCTGGTGAAGTATAGAAATTTGGTTTATTTTTTTCTATCAACCTGGGTCTGACAATATGATAATTTTGGGATTTTGCATGCTTTGTAAAAGAAGCTTTCACTTTTGTGATGACCCCAGGAATAAAGGGACTTGATTTGCAGTGTCTTACCTCATTAGTCAAGACATGATGCATGAATTGCGTGTCGCGCATTAGGAACATAGGAACAGGAGTAGGCCATTCAGCCCCTTCAGCTTGTTCTACCTATCAGTGAAATCACAGCTGACCTGTGGCCTAACTCCACATATCTGCCTTCGGCCCATATCCCTTAACAGCTTTGTTTAACAAAAACAGATATTTATCTCAGATTTAAAATTAACAACTGATGCAGCGTCCACTGCCATTTATCGAAGAAAGTTCCAAACACCTACAACCTTTGGTGACATCACTAACATCTCTTCTGAATGGTCTGGCTCTAATTCTCGGACTATGTCCCCTAGTTCTATACATCCTAACCAATGGAAATAGTTTATCTTTGTGTACCCTGTAATTTCCTGTTAATATCTTGAAGACTTTGATCAGATCACCCTGTAACCTTCCAAATTCCAGAGAAAACAGGAATATAATTTCTGCTTCAATATTCTCCTCCTTTAACCTTATCCACCTTTATGAGATTTATCAGATGGGTCTCACTGCTGTTCAGGAGAGACTGACTGATGGCAGTACGTTGATTGGCAACGTTGGATCTTGGCTTATTTTGTTCCAGTAGGTTGTTTCCAACTTGCTGTATTGGAAATGTTCAAAAACAAAGTTGCTGGAAAAGCTCAGCAGGTCTGGCAGCATCTGTGGAGGAGAAAACAGAGTTAACGTTTCGGGTCTGGTGAACCTTCCTCAGAACTGATGGTGGCTGGGAAAACGTCAGTTTATATGCAGAAAATAGGGAGGTG
>NC_063334.1:75836931-75851518 GCF_021869965.1 Rhincodon typus | reverse complement strand
CACCTCCCTATTTTCTGCATATAAACTGACGTTTTCCCAGCCACCATAAGTTCTGAGGAAGGTTCACCGGACCTGAAACGTTAACTCTGTTTTCTCCTCCACAGATGCTGCCAGACCTGCTGAGCTTTTCCAGCAACTTTGTTTTTGTTCCTGATTTACAGCATCTGCAGTTCTTTTGGTTTTTATTTGGAAATGTTCAAGTTGCCTAAAAGATGTGTGGAAATTTGTTTGGGAAGTTCCACACATCTTTTCTCTATTCAAAGAGTGTATTTAATATAATCATTCTCTTGGAAATGATGTGATGTACTTTGATAAAAGTCTGTTGTGAACTGCCTGCAAGTTTATCGAACAGAGAAATTAATAAGAGAAAACTATATTGTTACATAAAGGGAAAGCAAGTGGTCAGGAGCAATGTTGGCCCACTAAGGACTGTCAGTGGGAATACTGTCCTAGAGAGAGAGTATGGCCCCTTTGTGTTTTTGTGTTGAACCTCAGGAGATGGGAGAGGTATTAAATGAATAGTCACATCAGTTTTTACTGTGCAGAATAAAATGGAGGCTACAGAACTCAGGGAAATAAATATTGATGTTTTGAAAACAGTTCACATTACAGAAGAAGAAGTGCTGGAGGTCTTAGAAAACATAAAAGTGAATAAATTTCCAGGACCTGATCAAGGATAGTGAAGAAGGCATTTGATATGCTTGCCTTTATTAGTCAGTACATTGAGTATACATGTTGCAGTTGTATAGGACATTGGTTAGTCAGCACGGTTAGGGATAGTCTTGGCATGGTTTTGTGTGAGGAAAATCATATCTCACAAACTTGATTGAGTTTTTTGACAAAGTAACCAAAAAGATTGATGAGGGCAGAGTGGCAGATGTTGTTTACTTGACTTTAGTAAAGCCTTTGATGGTTTTGCGTGGTAGACTGATTAGTAAAGTCAGATCATATGGGATTCGGGGCGATCTTGACAACTGGATGCAAAATTTATCACAAGAGACAGAGGGTGGTGAGAGACGGTTGTTTCTTGGACTGAAGGTGTGTCACCAATGGTGTTCCATAGGGATCAGTACTGGGTCTACGTTGAGAGGTGACATTACAGAGGTTTATAAAATAATGAGGGGTATAGATAAGGTGAATAGCATGTGTCTTTCTACAGGGTGGGGGCTTTCAAGACCAGAGGGCATATTTTTAAGGTGAGAAGAGAAAGATTTAAAAAAGACATTAGGGGCAAATTTTTTACACAGAGAGTGGTTTGTGTCTGGAATGAACTTCCAGAGGAAGTGGTAGATGCAGGTAGTTACAACATTGAAAAGACATTGAGATAAGTACATGAATAAGAAATGTTTGGAGGGATATAGGCCAAGCGTGGGCAGGTGGGATTAGTTTAGTTTTGGATTATGGTTTGCATAGACTGGTTGGACCGAAGTGTCTGTTTCTACACTCTATGACTCCATGACTCTATGAGTCTAATTACTTTCCCTCAGTATTTACAGCAGGAAAAAGAGTATAGCTTGCTGGAAGTCCTGAGGAAATTATAGTCGACTGGGGACAGAGACCAGTTAGCCTAACATCCTTGTTATTGTTGGAGTCTATAATCAAGGATAGGGTAACTGAACACCTTAGAGAAAGCCAGCATGGATTCATGACAGGTAGGTCATGCTGATAAACCTCATTGTAGAGGTGATTAAGGTAACGGACAGGAGAATGTCCAGGAATGTTTGTTTATGTGGACTTTCAGAAGTTATTTGTTAAACTCTCACAAAGAAACTGTTAACTAAGGTAGGAGCCCACGAAACTGAAGGCAAATTACTGACATGGCTAGAAAATTGGTTCAGTGGCAAGTGATATAAAGTAGAGATAATGGGTAGCTCCTCAGATGGGCAGGATGTGACCAGTGGTGTCCCACAAGGATCTGTTAGGGCCTCAATTATTCACTATTTATTAACGACCTGGATAATGTCATAGAAAATCATATATCCAAATTTGCTGATGACACAAAGTTAGGTGACATTATAGACAGTGTAGATGATAGTCCAGTTCAGTTTTTTTATCAATGGTAACCTCCAGGATGTTGGCAGTGGGGAGTTCAGCAATGGTTATGTCATTGAATGTAAAGGGCTAATGGCTAGATTTCCTTGTTGGAGGCACTTGTGTGGTATAAACCTGTCTAAGGTTAGTATGGTCCAAGTCTTCCTGCAAATGGTCATGGACTGCTTCCAGATCTGAGGTGCAACAAATAGTGCAAACATCTGCAAACATTCCCACTTTTGACTTCTGACGGAAGGTAGGTAATTAATGGAGCATCTGAAGATTGTAGTGTCTAGGATATTAGCCTGAGGAACTCCTGCAAAGCTGAGTTGATTCAACTCCAGCAACCACAAACATCTAACATTGTGCTAGATATGTTGCCAGCAGCACAGAATTTTCCCACAAATTCTCATTGACTCATTTTGCCAGGGCTCCTTAATACCTTAGTTGGTTGTTTTGATTTCAAGGGCAGTCACTCTTACATCATCTCTGGAGTTCACTTCTTTATCCATGTTTGAACAAGGTTGTATTGAGGTCAGGAGTTATATGATGCTGGCAAAATCCAAACTGAGCGACAGTGAGCAGGTTATTATTTTGCAAGTGTCACTTAATAGCACTATTCACACCCCTTTCCATCACTCTACTAATGATCAAGAGTAGATTGATACAACAATAATTGCTTAGGTTGAATTTATCCTGTTTCTTATGCACAGGACATACCTGGGAAATTTTTAACATTGTTTGATGGGTGCCAGTATTGCAGCTGGCTATGGGTGGGGCTTGGAGCAGTGCTGTTGTGAATGTAGACAGGGCACATTGCCTTTGCAGTATCCAGTGCCTTGAACTATTTCTTGATATCACGAGAAGTGAATCAAATTGGCTGATCTGCGATGTTTGGAATCTCAGGAGAAGGCTGAGATGGATCTTTCATTCAGCATTTTGGGCTGAAAATTGTTGCAAATGCTTCAACCTTGTATTTTGTGCTGATCAGCTGTGTTCTCGCATCATTGAAGATTGCGATATATTTGGAACCTCCTCCTCTAGTGAGTTGTTTAATTGTACACCACCATTCACAGCTGGATGTGGCAGGACAACAGAGCTTAGATCTGATCCACTGCTTGTGTAATCACAAAATCGTCTCTATTGCATGCTGCTTCCTCAGTTGGCATGCAACTACTCCCATTTTGTGAGTTCAGCAGTTGACACCACTGTTTCAGGTTTGCCTGGTGCTATTTCTGCCATTCTGCATTCTTCATTGAACCAGCATTGATCTCCTGAATTGATTGTAATAGTAAAGTGAGGGATATACCAGGCCATGAGGTCACAGATCATGGTTTAAAACAATTCTGCTGCTAATAGCCCAAAACACATCACAGATGCCCAGTTTAGAATTGCTGGATCTGTTCAACATTTGTCCCATTTGACGCAATTAAAAGGTATCCGCAGTATGAAGATGGGACTTCATCTCCACAAGGGCCATCCAGTGGAGGTGGAGATGAGATAATGTTATTGATGAACATATCTGCGAAAGATAGGCTGGTCAAATATATTTTTCCCTCTGGTTGACTCACATGCTGCTTTCTGTGGATTCGACTAATTTGGGCAATAGTGTTGCTACGAGCCACTCTTGGTGATGGATATTGAAATATCGCACATAGAGTACATTCCATGCCTTTACTACTTTCACTGTTTCCTCCAAGTGGTGTTCAACTTGGAAGAGAATAGATTCATCAGTCATTGGAGTGGGGGGGGGGAGGGGGAAGGTGACAGTCAGTGGTAGTCGGGAAGAATTTCCTTTCCCACATTTGACCAGATGCCATGCAATTTGATTGTGTCCAGACTCAATGTTGTGGACTCCCAGCCATCTTCTTCCTCATTATATATCATGGTGTGACAGGACATACCCAGAGATGGTGATGGTGATGTCCAGGACATTGTCATGCTCAAGATATCATTCCTGACATACAATGTCAGGCTATTGCTTGATTAGTCAGTGGGATAGCCCTCCAATTTTGATACAAGCCTCCAGATAAGGATAAAGAGAACTTTGTGGGGTCAACAGATCTGTGTTTGTCATTGTTGTTTCCAGTGCTAAGTTCAATGCCAGGTCATCTGGCTGGTTTTATTCTCTTCTTTACTACAACATTTGTATTGGTGTTAGTACAACTGAGTGGCTTGCTGGGCCATTTTAGATTCATTCATTCATTGGTGGTCCCTCACAAAAGAGGATGACTCTCTTCCACTCTTAGGGTGAGTCCATAGGTGGTTGAACAGACCAATGCGGCTACCACAGGCTCCATTATACTTGGAGCAGAAGATGGTCATGGGAAGGGGTGGGTGTGGCCTTCATGTGGCAGCGCACTCCTTTAGATGTTTTCACCTGGCTTCTGCTTTTTTCTGAAGGCAAGTCTCGAGGTGTCAACACCTTCCCAGATGCTCCTCCTCCACTTTTGGCGGTCTTGGGTCAGTGATTCCCAGGTGGGAATGCTGCACTTTGCCAGTGAGGCCATGAGGGTATCACTGGAATGCTTCCTGCGTCCACCTAGAGCTTGTCTGCTGTTTTGAAGCACCTACTGAGAGAAGAGCATCTACTGGAGAAGTCTCGTGTTGGTCATGTGGACAACGTGCCCAACTCATCACAGCCGATCAACGGCAGTCAGTCAAGTGATGCTGGGGATGTTGGCCTGGTCAAGGATGCTGGGATTGGTGCATCTTTTTTCCCAGCGGTTTGGCAGGATCTTGCGTAATTAGCATTGGTGGTACTGCTCCTTGCCTTGAGGTGTCTGATGTAGACAGTCCATGTCTCAGAGCAGTGTAGGAGGGCGGGAACCAGCACAGCTCTGTAAACCATGATCTTGGTGTCAGATCTGATATTGTTGTCCTTGAACACCCTTTTCCTCAGGCGTTTGAAAGCTGCACTAGCACACTGGAGATAGTGCTGGATCTCTTCATCAACAGCTGCTTTGGCCAACAGAACACTCCTGAGGTATTGGAAATAGTCAATGTTCTCTAAGGTCTCCCTGTGGACCTTGATGATTGGGGGTTTGCCCCACAAAGCCAGGCCAGATTGATGGAGCACTTTCATCTTGCAGATGTTCATTTTATGCCATTTTAGATAGCAATTTAAGAGTCAACCACATTGCTTTAGGTCTGGAGTCACATATAGGCCAGCCCGGATAAGAATGGTAGATTTCCTTCCTGAAAGGATATTAGTGAACTCAATGGATTTTTATACGTTACATGGTCACCATTTGGTCAATTTTTACTTCTAAATTTTATTGAATTCAAATTTCACATTCTCCCATTGTGGGATTCAAACCTATTTCCCCAGAATATTAGCCTAGGGTTCTAGATTGCTAATCATTGATGTTGCCACTATATCCCAGCATCTCACAAGGCAAATTGCACTATTGTTATATTAGAAGGCTAGAGATTAAGAATGGGGACTTTTCTGAACCGTGAAGCATAGAAAGCACTGCCAGCAAATGTGGTGGAGGCAGGTTCAATTGATACATTCAAGAGGGCATTGGATGATTACTTGGATTAAAATGGTTTGCAGGGAAATGGAAAAAAGGAGATGACTGACACTAGGAGAAAGAACTGGCACAAAGTGGTAGAGTGAATGGCCTCCTTCTAAACAGTAGCGATTTTGTGATTCGCTGTGACATGAAGTTAACAGCTTTAAAATGCTTATAATCACCATACAGCAATAAGCTTTGAACAATTTGATGATTTACAGCAATTACATAGTTGACTTGAACAGTCTCAACAATTCCCCATTCCTCAATCAGATTTGAATGATTTTTGTCACTTGTCCCTTTATATTTTGTGTAGGATTTCCAAGGTGAAAAGCTAGGTGTTGCAACCAAGAAGGATTTAATGCTTCTATCGAATTGAGTTAGGTGGGGAACATCATGATCAAGTTTTCCTGACAGCTCTATTGAACTTAGTCAACTCTTTATGGAAGATAACACGCTATTTATCAGTCCACTGTCCAATTCTGTCTACAGTTGGACAGTGGACTGACAAATTGACAAAATCAATTATGCTGTTGAGAAAGCTTGGTGTTGACCACCCATCTCGCCAGTTGGAAGATACATATATATATTCAAAACTACTCAGGCTCTGTTTGGACAAAGGTTATATTTCTATCTAGGTTTCCCTTAACCGTGTGCACTAAGATTATCAGCTACGAAAAAATAATCACTGACATGTATTTGCAGAGGCATTATATGTTTAAATTTTCTTTATTTAACGGCAAGTCTTGGCTTATTTGTAAAGCAGCATGTAAATCATTCCGGATTTCTTAACACTGTAGTATCATCGAACCATGTCTTGTGGGGGTTGGAGGAGTCAGGTCTTGTTATATTATTTAAGCAGTATGCATTAAAATGTGTGGCCAGCTAAGGATTAACATCAACTGATGATTTTATTCCTGACCACTTCTGGGAAATTGTTCTTCAAATTATAATTAATCCTTAAAAATAATTATATTTACTGAAGCTTCTGAACCCATTGACCAGGAACCAAGAACATTGACTACTGCAAGCATTAATCAGTCATAGAATCCCTACAATGCAGAAACAGATCATTCAACCCATTGAGTCCACAATGGCCCTCTGAAGAGCATCCTACCCAGGCCCATCCTCCTACCCTCTTCCCTGTAACCCTGCATTTCCCATGGCTAATCCGTCTAATTTACACACCCCTAGATGCTATGGGCAATTTAGCATGGCCAATCCACCTAACTAACCTGCACCTCTTTGGACTGTGGAAGGAAACCAGAGCACCCAGCAGAAACCCACGAAGACACAGGGAAAATGTGCAAACTCCAAACAGACAGTCACCCGAGAGTGGAATCGAACCCGGGTCCCCGGCACTGTGAGGCTAACCACTGAGCTGCCATGCCATGCCATGCCACCAGTCATGGCACTGAAATTCCAATGGAGAGAAATGAAGCATGGATGTAATGTTTATTGCTTTGTTGATATTCTGCTGTTGTTCAACAGATGCTAACAAAGCTCTGGTAGCTTGTCTAAGCTACTTTAGGTAAATAGTAGAGGCACTTGCTACTTTATTGTGAAAGGCATCACTGGGGAGGTTATTCCTATCTTTTTTGATAGCCTCATGTCCACAGTTTCCATACTGGATTGTGTTTAGAAGCAGGACTACAGACTCATTTTATTCTGGCCCAGAAACCATTAGTAACATTCCTGCCAGAGTCATGGCTATGCTGAGTCAAAGACAAAAATTGATCACAGACGCACAAAGTCTATATGGGTCAGAAAGTTCCTTGCAATGCATTTCCATTCTGAGAAATCTTTGAAATACACCTTCTATGTAAGATTTATAGTCTTTCATACTCAAATAAGAATTTATAGATAAAGACTTACACCTACCATTTTTCATAAATTTGTTTCATTGTTCCAGGATCAATCATTCAATAAATAATATGATAAGCTTTTAGCATATTGACATTGATTAGATTAAATATTGTGGCTTGGAGAATGATACTTTATTTTGTTCTGTAACATGATTTTTTTTATTCATTCATAAGATCCTGGCTTCACTGGATTTGGCAGCATTTGTTGCCCATCACCTATCTGCACTCATCAAGTCAGTCTATTCTATCATACTCTTAACTTGTGCCTTGTAGATGAAGGACAGGCATCAGGGATCATCAGGTAGGTTACCAACTACAGAATTCAAAGTCTTTGACCAGTTCTTGTAATCACACTATTTATATGACTGGTTCAGTTAAGCTTCCAGTTAATGATAATCCCCAAAGATGTTGATGATACAGGATTCAGACATGGCAATGCTGTTGAATATCAAGGGATTCAACATCGTTGGAGATGGTCATTGTCTGCTACTTGTGTGCCAAGAATGCCACATGCCACTTATCAATGCAAACCTAAATGTTGCCCAGGTCATTTTTCAAGTGGGCGCCAACTGTTGCAGTATCTGAGGGATTTCAAATGAACATGGAACACTGTGCAATCTTCAGCAAATAACCTAATCTTTGAACATTATGGTGGAGCAAAGGTAATTGATGAGGCAGCTGAAGATTATTGGGCCTAAGACAGATGAAAACAAGAGCAAAAATAAGCTGTTAAGCCCATCAAACTTGTGCTACTCCCCAATATGATACTGATTGATCATTCACTTCAATAGAAACTGAAAGAACTAAGTTCGATGGAAATCAGAAGCAAAAATAGAAATTGCTGGAAAAGCTCAGCAGGTCTGGCGGCATCTGTGGAGAGAAATCATAGTTAACATTTCAGGTCCAGTGAACCCACCTGAGAACTGATGGTAGCTAGGAAAATGTTGTTTTTTTTATGCAAAAGATATGGTGGGGGAAGTGGGTAAGGAGTAAACAATAGGTGGAGATAGAGGCCAAAGAGAGAGAAGGACAGCTGGGCAGACAAAAGAGTGGGTATCAGTCAGGCTAGGAGGTTGAATAGCTCCTAATGGGGTTTGTTGCTACACCTGCCCCTACACCTCCCCACTCACCTCCATCCCACGCCCCAAGAAAACCTCCCACATTAGACAGATGTTCACCTGCATATCCGCTAATGTGGTATATTGTATCCGCCGTTCCCGATGTGGCCTCCTCTACATCGGGGAAACCAAGCGGAGGCTTGGAGACCGCTTTGTGGAACACCTACGCTTGGTTCGCGACAAACGACAACACCTCCCAGTCGCGAACAACTTCAACTCCCCCTCCCACTGCTTGGACGACATGTCCATCCTGGGCCTCCTCCAATGCCACAACGATGCCACCCGAAAGTTGCAGGAACAGCACCTCATATTCCGCTTAGGAACCCTGCAGCCCAATGGTCTCAATGTGGACTTCACAAGCTTCAAAATCTCCCATCCCCAACCTCATCCCAAGACCAGCCCATCTCGTCCCCGCCTCCTTGACCTGTCCGTCTTTTCTCCTACCTATCCGCTCCTCCCACCTCACTGACCAACCCCCACCCCCACTTCCTACCTACTAGCCTCATCCCCGCCTCCTTGGCCTGTCCGTCTTCCCTCCCACCTACCTGCCCCTCTGTCCTCACTGACTAACCCCCATGCCAACTCCCTACCTACACTCACCTTTACTGGCTTCATCCCCGCCTCCTTGACCTGTCCGTCTTCTCTCCACCTATCTGCTCCTTTATCCCCCTCCTATCATCGCCTCCCATTCTCTCTATTTATTTCAGAGTCCCCTTCCCCTCCCCATTTCTGAAGAAGTGTCCAGACCCGAAACGACAGCTTTTCTGCTCATCTGATGCTGCTTGGCCTGCTGTGTTCATCCAGCTCTACACCTTGTTATCTCAGACTCCAGCATCGGCCGTTCCTACTATCTCTATGTGATAACAAGGTCTGGAATGTGGGTGTTGGGGTAAGGACATGGGAAAAACTCAAGCCCTAAAGTTATTGAACTTGATATTGAGCCCAGAAGGCTATAGAGTTCCCAAGTAGAAAATGAGATGCTGTTCTTCTAGATTGCGCTGAGTTTCACTGGAGCACTGCAGCAAGCCTGAGGCAGAGATGTTGGCCAGGGAACATGGTGGTGTGTTGAAGTGGCAGACAGCTGGAAGCTATCCCATGATATAATTGGTATTTAGAAATCTGTCGGTCTCTACTTTAAACGTATTTAATGACTCAACTTTCACACTCGTCTAGGGTGCAGAATTCTAAATATTCACAGGCCTAAGTAAAATAAAAATATCTTCAACTCCTGCAGCAATGTGCTCAGGCTGAGATGATTGGCCTCCAACAATCACAACTATCTTCCTTTATATTTGGTATGACTCCAGGCAGTGAGGCGTTCTCTCTCTGATTTCCGTTCATTTCAATTTTGCTAGGGCTTCTTGATGCCACATTCAATTTTATGATATCTTGACATCAAGGACATCACTCTCACTTTCATTCTTGATGTGGACTGAGGTGGACAAAGTCATAAATCACATGACACCAGGTTATAGTCCAACAGGTTTATTTGAAAACATAAGCTTGCGGAGCCTTAGTCCTTCTTCAGGTGTTAGTGAGAGTGGTAGTATCAGAGACAGAATTTATAAGTAAGAGATCAAAGGTTCACACCATTGATAAGGATGTACTAAACAAACCCAAGATGCTGTTAAATCAGTTAGAAGGTTTTAATTGATTAATATATATATGTATATATGTATATGTAAATCGCTAAATTCCTTTCAAGTCATGGTCTTGAGAGAACTAAAGACATGGTACATTGGCAACACCATACAGACGGTACGACAATGGATGAATGGACACCGTGCAACAATCGCCAGACAGGAATGTTCCCTCCCAGTGGGGGAACACTTCAGCCTCGGACATTCAGCCTCGGATCTTCAGGTACACTCTAAGGTGGACTTCGAGAGATACAACAACGCAGAGTCGCCGAGCAGAGGCTGATAGCCATGTTCGGTATCCATGAGGACGGCCACACACACACACACACACCCCCCCTCCGCATAGAGACATGAATCTATGGGGTGAATTTGTGTTTGCAGATACATTTTATTTTGTTCAAAAAGCACACAATTTATAGACAGTCAGTCAATATGGCATTTCATAAATTCCTACTTTAGAAATAAAACCAGTCTGACTCCAAACTAAAACACCAGGTCTCACACCTAACATGCATTGTCTGACCTAAAATGTCACCTCTTCTTTACACTGATAATCCCTTTAGTTCTCTCAGGACCGTGTCTTGAAAGGAATTTGGGGATTTACATACACACAGATTAAAGATTTAACAGCATCTCAGGTTTGTTTAGTACATCCTCATCAATGGTGCGAACCTTGGATCTTTTACTTATAAATTCTGTGTCTTATATTACCTCTCTCACAAGCACCTGAAGGAGGACAGAGACTTTGAAAGTTTGTGTTTTCAAATAACCTGTTGGACTATAACCTGGTGTCATATGATTTCTGACTTTCATTCTTGTTCAAATATTCTGTCTAGGTTTTGACCAAGGCTATTAATGAGGTCAGGAGCCAAACTGAATATCAGTGAGCCACTCGATGCTGAATAAGTTCTACATGAAAGCACCTTCATGCAAATGTACAAACATACAAATTAGGAGCAGATGTAAGCTATTCAGCACCTCATGTCTGAAGTGCCACTTCATAAGATTATTGCTGACCTGCTTCTGCTTTGACTTCTACATTCCCAACAATTCCCAACAGCCTTTGATTCCTTTGCCTAGCAAAGATCCATCTGCTTCATCCTCAAAAACATTCAATCGTGCTGCCTGTACTGCCTTCTGAGGCAGAGAGTCCCAAAATCACTCAACCTTCTGAGAGAAAATAATTCTCCTCATTTCTGTCCTTAAAGGGGGACCTTTAATTTTAAAACAGTGCAATCTACTTTGGGGCTTTTTCACAAGGGGAAACATCATTTCCATGTCCACCTTGTCAAGACCATTCAGGATCTTGTATACTTCAATTGAGTCACATTGAGTCTTCTAAATTCCAATGAAATCAATCCCAATCAGTCCAACATTTCCTCAAAGGGCAATTTGCTCATTCCAGGAAACCATCAAGTAAACTTCATCCAAGCCATTTCTGATGCAATTACATCCTCCATAAAATAAGGAGACTAAAACTACACTCAGTATTCAAGATGTGATCACACCAAAGCTCTGTATAACTGTAGCATAACATCCTTACTTTTTATGTTCAATTCCTCTCATAATGAAAGCTAAAATTTCATTAAAAGTTTTGATTACATGCCATACTTGCATACTAATTTTTATAACCCCTTCTCTAGAACACCCAGATTCCTCTATATCTTAGACCTCTGTGATTGTTCTCTGTTTAGGTAATACTCTGCTTGTTCATTCTTCCTAGAAAACTGGACAATTTCATACTTTCAAGTATTATACCCCATCTGCCAAATTATTGGCCACTCACTAAAACTATTTATATCCATCTGCAAATTTCTTACATCCTCTTCATAGCGGAAGAACAAGGATGCTGAAGGGTCTGGATTAATCTATTTTGTTGCTTGACTTACACTAGGTTCAATTTATGATTTGTTAGTTTCAAAGAAATAAATAGAAAGTTTTAACTTTGTAGCTTGACTGAGTATGAAATCCTACCTTAAACATGAAACATGTACAGTATGTTGAAAAGGTTTAAGTTTGCTAACTAACTTTGTTTGTTAACTATATTTGTAGAATGAACATCTATATCTTAAAAATGATACTTGATAGTCTGCTAAAAACACTTGTCCTGAGTTGCTTGGTGTTCTTTGAAAATGTTAGGTGAATAATTTATGATAGTAGTGATGAAGATGTGAAATTATTTGTCAATTGCCTTGGGCTTAGAAGGACAGGTCATTTATTCACTCAATGAAATACTAGTTCTTGGAACTTAGGAAATTAATATTTGGCTTGGCAGGACTCTTTAGTTACAGAGGTAGGATGACATATAATGGCCATCATTTGAAGCCAATGTAAAGAGTTAATTTGAATCATTTCCTAATATGCAATGGACAGCCTTTGGAAGAATTTAAAACTCAGTGATTTGTGGCACAGTGTTATCATTGCACCTGTGATATAATTCTTCTGAGATATACTTCAGTGTGGCAGGGAGTGGGAACCAGAACAACAGGCCATAAGTGTAGGAACTGGGGACAAAAGTGAGACTGAGATATACATGGCTCAGAGTAAGAGTCACAGGGCTCAGAGGGCCTGGAGGTCTGGAGTGCATTTACTTCAATGGGGAATGTGGATTGGGAGCAGTTATTTGAGGGCAAATCTACGTCTGGCATGTGGGAGGCTTTAAAAGACCAGTTGATTAAAGTGCAGGACATGCATGTCCCTGCAAAATTGATGGATAGGGATATTAGGATTCAGGAACCATGGATGACAAGGGAAATTGCAAGCTTAGTCAAAAGGGAGAAGGAAGCATGCGATAGGTCTAGGCAGCTATAAACAGACGAAGCCCTTGAGAAGTATAGAGAACATAGGAAAGAATTTAAATGCGGAATTGGGAAGACTAAAAGGGCCCATGAAATGTCTTTAGAAAACAGAGTCAAAGAGAAATCCCAAGGCTTTTGTGCATTTTTAGAAGAAAGTGGGTAGCAAGGGAAAGAGTAGGCACACTCAAAGACAAAAGCGGGAAGTTATGCATCAGGAAGTGGGAGAAAACCTTAATGAAGATTTTGTATCGGTATTACCAAGGAGAAGGACATGACTGATGCTGAGGTCAGGGATGAGTGTGTTAATATGCCAGAAAATGTCAATATATCGAAGGAGGAAGTTTTGGGTATCCTAAATTGCTTTAAGATAGTCAAGTACCCAGGGCTAGATGGGATCTATCTGAGGTTGCTGCGAGAGAAAAGGGAAGAAATAGCTGGGGCATTAGCAGGTATCTTCACATTCTCTTTGATCACAGGCAAGGTTCCAGAGGACTGGAGATTAGCCAATGTTGTTCCCTTGGTTAAGAAAGGAAGCAGGAATAATCCAGCAAATTATAGGCCGGTGAGCTTGACGTCTGTGGCCGGGAAGCTCTTGGATAAGATACTGAGGGACAAGGGACAAGATATTTGCACATTTGGAAGCAAATGGACTAGTTAGTGACAGGCAGCATGGTTTTATACGGGCAAAGTCAGGTCTCACCACCAGATTGAATTTTTTGAAGAGGTGACAAAGAAAATTGATGAGGGAAGGGCTGTGCTGTGTTTTATATGGCTTTCAGTAAGGTATTTGATAAAGTCCCACATGGCAGATCGGTACAAAAACTAAACTCACATGAGATTCGGGGTGTGCTGGGTAGGTGGATACAAAACTGGCTTGGTCGTAGAAGACAGAGGGTAGCAGTGGAAGGGCGTTTTTCAGAATGGAGGCCAGATAACTAAGATCAGTCTTAGGTCCTCTGTTGTTTGTAGTATATTTCAATGATCTGGAAGAAAATGTGGGTGGTCTGATTAGTAAGTTTGCAGATGACACAAGGACTGGTAGAGTTTCTGATAGTGCTGACAACTGTGAAAGGACACAATAGGATATAGATAGATTGGCGACTTGGGCGCAGAAATGGCAGATGGAGTTTAATCCAGCCAAATGCGAGGTGTTGCATTTTAGAGAATCAAATTTAGGTGTGAATTATACTGTAAATAGCAGAGCCTTTAGGAACATTAACATTCAGATGGCATGCAAGTCCACAATTCCATAAAAGTGGCAACTCAGGTGGCCAAGGTGATGAAGAAGACATATGGCATACTTGCCTTCATCACCTGGGGCATGGAGCACAAAGGTTGGCAAAACATGTTGCAGCTATATAAAATACTTGTTAGGCCACATTTGGAGTATTGTATGCAGTTTTGGTCACCACACTATCAGAAGGACGTGGAAGCTTTGGAGAGAGTGCAGAGAAGGTTCACCAGAATGTTGCCTGGTCTTCAGGGCATTGAATATGAGGAAAGGTTAAAAAGACTAGGGATAGTAGGAACTGCAGATGCTGGAGAATCCGAGACAACAAGGTGCAGGGCTGGATGAACACAGCAGGCCAAGCAGCATCATAGGAGCAGAGAGGCTGA